>NC_057863.1:90482038-91160954 GCF_019393635.1 Dromiciops gliroides | reverse complement strand
TTTCTTTGTCTTCATTCACATTGTTGATTGAAATTATATAATCTGGGGGCAGCTAGATGGCACAGTGGTTAAAGCACCAGCCCTGGATTCAGGAGTACCTGAGTTCAAATCCGGCCTCAGATACTTGACACTTACTAGCTGTGTGACCTGGGCAAGTCACTTAACCCCCATTGCCTGCAAAAAAAGAAAAAAGAAATTATATAATCCAGCATATTTGTTTTGAGTATCTGCTGTTTCATTCATTGGACATTGTTAAGTTGCTACTATAATCATACCTTTTCTGAGTGGATAAAGGAAGTTAGAGGATCCTAGAGCTAGAGAGGAAAGACTCTTCAGCCCATCTGGTCAAAACTCCACATTTTACAGGCGAAGAAACTGAGCTTCAGAAACACTGTTTCCTTGTTCAAGGTCACACAAGTCATAAGTGCCAGAAGTGAGATTTGAAGCCGGGTCTTTTCATGCCAGAGCTCTTTGTACTGTACCACACTGCCTCCTCTACTAGAAAGTGCAGTAACCATTTTTTGTGCTTTATCTTTCTGATAATAATTAATTTACTCAATGTTCCAGTGTTTTACTAAATTCTTTCCTCACAGGGTAGATAAGTTAAAGATAAGTACTTTGTATCATGCCAAAATTCAGCAAAACATTAAGTACCCACTGTGTGTGAGGCACTATTATAAGCACCGATAATAATTTTTAAAATGTAACAGCCCTTTCCCTTTCAAAGATTACTTTCTCTCTTTGGGAGCATCCTACTTCTGGGATATTGTGTTTTCATAATAGAATTTTGAAATTCAGCCCCCATTTTACATATGCTTCACGTTTAAGGACTTCTTAACCCTGTTAGGTTTCATTTGAGGGCTGGAAGGGGTTACTACTGTGTGTGACAGCTATAGGATATGGAGGAAGAACATCTTTTCATGTGTTATAAAGTTAATTCCCTCTGGCCTGAAGCATTACATTTCTAGATCTGAGTTGGCTGTATGTAACACATCATCAGTTATCTAATGGCTCCTTTGCTAGCTTCTTCAAATGCCTGGAAACTCTGTCCAATTGTTTTACAACAGATGTTACCCCTCCAGAATATGTAACTCAAGACTAACGATGTCCTTGTTGACAAATTCAGCAACTAGGCCAAAGATCAAATTGTCACAGAGTGAAGACTAGTGCAAGGCATCGGAGTAATCCCTGCAGATAAGTCAGGGTGAATTGGAGCACTGTGGGGAGTAGCAGGAACCTTAGGTTATCCTTGCTACTGCATTGGTTGGGTTTTTGTTTTTTGTTTTTTTCTGCTAATAACATTAATTTCTGTTCCTTTCATTTTATTGCTGTTTCTGATTTATATAGTCAAAAAAGACTAAATGTTCTGTAACTTTTTTCATATATGATATTATGTCCTATGCTCTAGATTTTCATCCCTTTTTACCTCCTGAGGGATCTTGCTCCAATGTGCAGCTTCTCCCCTCAATGACAGCTTTCTCTATTGGCTCTTTCCTTATGGCGCCTCCTAACTTCCTCCTCCCCCAGCACTCTTGAAAAAACTCTTCCTTGACTCTATTACTTCCTCTAGCCTTACCATATGGTTTTGTTTTTCCTTTCATTGCCAAACTTGTAGAAAAAGTGATCTATACTCTCTCTCTTTAATCCTTAGCAAGCTGTTTTATGCCTCTTACACTGCATTTTTCTTCTAGAAATTGATATTTCTAGCCATTTAGTATCTCTCAGTATTCACACTCAATGACCTCACTTTATTATTTGATACTGTTGGTCCCTTTCAGCTTTATTACTTTTGTGATGTCTTCCTTTGATCTTGAATCAATCAACAATTAAGCATCTCTGCCATGTGTCAGGCACCACACTTGGGGATGCCAGTACACAGAAGTGTAGTCTCTTCCCCCAAGGAACTTACAATCTAGATGTGGGAGACTATGTATAGTATTTTGTTTTTTCCAAAAAAGATACAAAATGATTTTAATGGGAAGGCCTTAGTAGCTGAACGGATCAGGATAGACTTCATGTAGAAGGTGGGGCTTGAGCTGTGTCTTTAAGTAAAAAAAGATAGATGAAATATGGAGATAAGGAGTATATTCCAGGCATTGGGGGACAGCTAGTACAAAGACATGGAGTGGGGCAGCTAGGTGGCACAGTAGATAGAGCACCGGCCCTGGAGTCAGGAGTACCTGAGTTCAAATCCGGCCTCAGACACTTAACACTTACTAGCTGTGTGACCCTGGGCAAGTCACTGACCCCATTGCCTCACTAAAAAAAGAAAAAAAGAAAAAAAGAAATAAACATTTAAAAAAAAAAACCCAAAGACATGGAGATGGGAAATAGAATGCTGTGGATGAGGGACTGCAAGAAAGCTGGTTTTGGATGGCCTGCATGTACATGGAGGGAAATGACATACAATTAAGCTGGAAAGGTAGGCTGAGGGAAAGTAGTAATGGCTCCAAATGCCAAACAGAGGAGTTTATATTTGATCCTGGAGATGGCATTGGCAGGACCACATCAGGACTTCAGGCAGTCTGGCCTGTCTGAAAGATGAATGAACAGAGAGGCCTGAGACAGGGAGCCCAGTTAGGAAGTTATTGTAGTAGTTTAGGTGAGAGTTGATGAGGACATGAATTGGGGGTGTGAGTGAATGTATAAGTGGAGAGGACACAGGTGTGAGAGAGGCTGTAGAGACAGAAATGATCAAATTTGGCACCTACTTAGATACGTGCAGTGAGTAAGAGGGAGAGGAGGAGCACACCAAGGTGGTGATCAGTGCACTGGCCTGGAGTAGAGAAGTTTGGGAAGAGGCTTGTCTCTGGGAAACGGTGCTGAGTTCAGTTTGGGATATGTTCTCCAGGACTCAGTTTGCAGTCCGAGGATTTTTATTATTCACTCTTCCTTAGATGAGCAAATACATTTTTATAGGTTCAGACCAGTGTTTAATACTGCTTCCAGCACTTACTAGTTGTGTCACCATGGACACAGACATGTTTCCTCATCTGTAAGATAAGGAGATACATCTTCATCTAGTGCTCATGGGAAGCCCTTTATAAGCCTTGAAGTGCCATGGTAATGCGAGCTGATTATTATTGCGCAAGACAAAGCTAGATCTGGAGCCCGGGCTCTCTTTCCTAATCTTTAACAGCCTAATGGACACTTTCTGCTTGGTATCATACATTCTACCTTGATTTTAATACTCTGTAATTGAACCCATCTTGTTGCATCCCCAAACCAAGTCCCCCTCCCAGACACCTCTGTTTGTGTCAGTGGCACATCCTCCTCCTACTCACTCATGAAAATCTAGAATCATCTTTGATTCTTTTCAATGGCCATTATGTCTAGTCATTTACGAAATCCTGCCTATTTTACTTTCAAAATAGCTTTTGTATTTGGACTCTGACAGCAGGTTAATCTTCCTAAAACATCACTTAGATCTCATTTTTTCTCAACTCAGAAATATTAAGGATTAAGTTCTAACTTCTCATTCTGGATTTCAGGGGCTTATGTTATCTGACACCTCTCATCGGTTCGTACTTATTCCAAAATATATGCCTTTTGGCTTATACTGTTTGTTTTGCCAAGCTTGGCTTGCTTCCTCTCCTCAGAGATTCCTCAGACTCTCCATATTGAAACCAAGGAGATGTGGGAGCAAACTCGAGATGATGCCATATCCTCCTTACAGTCTTCCTCAGGGGTTTGAACCCCTGTCAGTCTCTCCTCATGTCTCTCCTATTCGTTCCTATTCCCACTTTTGTTTTTACCTGTTTCCTGAGTGTGTTCCCTGTCTTCTTGACTATAAAGGACCCAGGGGCACCTTGTATTTTATCTTGTATCTTTTATCATGTATCTTATATTTTGCTGTTATCTTTATGGCACCTAGAACAGAGCTAGATACATAATAGGTGGTTAATAAGTGTGCGTTCAATGAAATTGACTTTTCTTTGAATGATTTTTAGTCTCTGTCTAACCCATGTTCTAGGACATGACTGGACAGGATTATCTCTGAGTATTATCTTCAGGGGGTGAGATGGTGAGTCACTCAAAAGCATGCATTCTCTCCACGTGTCTCATTTAAGTTAAGGTCAGTGATAGAGCACTGACTAGCCTTGGTGGCCAGTGAGACCAGTGCCCTCTTCTACAAATGTTGAAGTTGAGGCCCAGGGAGGTTGTTACACAGGGAATAAATACAGAGATAGGATTTGAACCCAGGATTTCTGACTCCAGTGCCAGTACTCTTTCTATTGTGCCATACTTCCATCTTTTTTTGGGGGGGGGTAGGGGGGACAATGAGGATTAAGTGACTTGCCGAGGGCCACACAACTAGTTTAAGTGTCAAGTGTCTGAGGCCGGATTTGAACTCCGGCTCTCCTGAATCCAGGGCCCCTGCTTTATCCACTGTGCCGCCCAGCTGCCCAATCATTGTGCCATACTTCCACAGACACTTTGTAACAACCCTGGGCAGGTCAGTCTCAAAGCCTCTGTTTCCTTATCTGTAAAATGGGGGTGAGAGAACCTACCTCACAGGGTCGTTGTGAGGATTAAAGAAAGATGTTTGTAAAGTACTTTGCAAACTTTAGATCTCTGTATTATTAATGTGAGTTATTAAATGCCTATGAGAATCAAAACTGAGTTTTATATCTTTTTGCCTCCTGCTTAGTGCACACTTTGCTATACCCCTGTATATAAAAACTGATGGTCTTTACTCTGGTTTTAAATAATCAAAATAACTTTTCAGTACTATTTCCCATCAGACTCTGTTAGTCACTGCCCTTTTAAAACCAAAATGTGTGAGATTTTTATTTTAGTGGTTGCTTAGTAGATCTTTCTGCGTAGTCTTATCTGCTAATACCTAGACTGGCATGTGTAGGTTTATAGAGAAATAGGCAGATAGAGGATTGTGTTTGAATTACGTTTCTATGGAAATGCTCTTTGAAATCACAAAATTAATAACCAGTAGTTTCTCTGAAGTTTGGGAGTTTGGTATTCTACATATCATCATCCCTAATATTCCAGTGTTAATCATACTATAATAAAACATTCCACTTAAAATATTGGGTATGTATTGAAAAAGGATGTCTGCTTCTCACAGTAGTCTCAGTTGTTTTCAGCAAATGTCTTTTTAATGAGGGGGGTGTTACTTAGTTCTGCTATGTTGCTTGCTTACATTGAGGCATAGCTCAGTGAGAAGCATTAAGCTTTTTTTAACTTCTTACAATTAAGCTGTCATCTGTTTGCTGTGTAGTTGATTTTCTCCTCCATCTTTGCTTCTAAATATTAATTACATTATGTTCTCTTAAGAAATAGGGACTAGACCTGTGATAGCCTTGGTCTGTGGAATTTCCAGATGAGGAAACTCTCTCAGCCAGTGCAGGACAACAATGTTGCATCTTAGAGTTTCCTAGAGCATTGTGAGGTTCAGTGACTTGTCCAAAGTCACAGCCACAAGGGATCAGGAGTGAGAACTGAACCCAGTGTTTTCTGGCTTCCTTCTCTCTCCACTTTGCCATGCTTCCTCAGTAATGCCTATGGAGCCATGTTATTTGACATTTTAGCTGATTTATCTTTCAGTTTTTACTGTTTTATAAGTAGTTTTAATAATAAATAGAGAAAATGCACTTTTGGGTTTCTATATAAATTCTCATAAATCAGAGTTTAATGCTAATGTTGGCTGTGGTATATGACTTGACTGTTATAAATAACTTAAAGAGGAAACTCTTTTTCAAAGGTAGCTAGGTAAGTGATATGTATGTTAAGGTCTCTGCCTGGGGCACACAGCCCGTATGTGTCTGAGACAGGTCTTGAACCCAGATCTCCCTCACTTCAAGGCCAGCTCTCTATCCATTATGCAATAGCTGCCTTTCTAGAGCAGCTGTTACTGCTCTGAATGCCTTTCTCTTGGCTCTGGCTTATGAAAAAGGTGTTGCTGAACTTCTGAACCTGTTAACACTATGCTGGCTTTATTGCTGACATGAGTGCATTCTGTGTCTGTTTCAGTGGGCTGTCATTTTTTACTATGATTTTAAAAACAAGGTAGTAGATATTCTTCTAACCGTTTTATTTACTGGAAGCTTTACCAATTTTGTTAACATATTTTTTAAGGAAATAAGTCGTAATTGTTAACATGTGTTGATAACAACTAGAGTCGCTAACTATTGTTTGCCTACCCATATTTCAGCTTAGTGAATTCCCTGTCTGACCTGATTCACTGCACTTTGGGGTTGCTGCCCTCTTTAATCCCCCAAACCTCCACCTTAATAAATGCACAGTGTATTGTAATGCCTTTGTACTCACACATATGAAATAATGTAATGTACTAGCAGAAGAAGAACCTTTGCTTTTGCTACTCATGCCAGTGAACATCTTGAGTCACCTGAGGTGATGATACTCTCGTGTACCTGGGGAAGAGCAAATGGAGACAGCATTGTGTTGCAATTATATGGCAAGTTCCCAGGACAGTGGTCATCAGGCTCTCTGAGAGCCAGCCAGCCCACTAGCCCTTTCACCTCTCAAGAAAACAAGTCCCAAACTGGGGAAAAGAACTGTAGACTTTTTCTTTCTCCTTTCCATAACTGGAGATGTTGTAGAAGGGGTATCTTATAGTCTGTAGTTTTCCATTCATAAGTTTAGTTGCAATAGTCCAGGAGAAAATTTGAGTGTGAGGGTACACGGCTAAGATAAGATTTGGAATCCCATGCTGAACTGATTTGAGTCTAGTCTGTGATTTTCTGCAGTGAAACTTTATATCCTGGTAATAACAGAAAATCAAAAAGGGCATTTACAGATATATTGATACAGCCTGTCACAGAAATGTCTTTCTAGGATGTTAGCTATCATATCTATTAAGCAAGCGATTTGGAATTTTGAGTAGAATATTCCTTCACCCAGAGAGTCCGGCTTTTTAGGAAAGTAAGCCTACAGTCAAAGAAATAATTTGTAGAATAGGCTTTGACTTAAATTCTATGATTAAACCTGAATTATTATTACTGAAGACTTAACTAGTAATATTTTTCCCTTTAGACTTTCTCTTGTTATAAATTCAGCATTATTCAGTTCAATTCAACAAACGCTTAATGAGTGCTTTGTATATGCACAGCACATACAAAAGAGGAACTGCCTTCAAGGAGTTTACATCCCACTGAGGGAATGCAGTGTGTGTAAGAGTAAGTAAATAGAAGTTGTGTACAAGGTCATTTTAAGAGGGAGAGTGCACCAGTAACTGAGGGGAGCAGGGCAGGCCTCATTCATGTCAGAAAGAGGCCCTGAGCTGGGCTTTGGAGAAAGCTGGGGATGTGGTGAGACAGACGTGAGGAGGAAGCACATTCCCTTCAGGTCCGTCCTGGGAGGAGGATAATAGGAAATAAGACGGTTAAGTTGGATGAGCTTCGAACAGCAGCTTGAATCTGTATTTTATCCTGTAGGTATTAGGGACCCATTGACAATATTTTGGGTTGGGAGTTTGACAGCTTGGTCACCTGCTTTGGGGAGTGTCTGCTTGGCGGCTCAGTGGAGGATGAATTAGAGAGAAAGGAGACAAGAGGGAGAGATCGTTTAGGAGACCTTTGCGGTGGTCCAGCTAAGAGAGGATGAGGGCCTGAGTCAGAGTCGAGCTACAGGAGTGAGAAAAGGAGGATGGGTGTGAGCGATGGTGTGGATCTAGGCTACTTTTTACTGTGAAGTTCAGAGTTAGACATTTGGGCTCTATTTGAGCTCTGCCTCTTAGTGTTCTGCTTATTTTAGCTAGCTAATCATTTTGTCTATTTCTTCTCTTTTTATTTCTGTAGAACTTCATATTTTGAAAAGAAAATGAACAGTTTAACATCTTTTTTACACTTTAAGAAAAATGGAATATTTTTCTTAATGCTAGTTTATATTCTCTTTAGTTTAGAAAAACTTTCCTCACAATGAGAGGCATGCAGGACAAAATTTTACCTGTTTTACAGATGAAGAAACTAAGGCTCAGAGAGGGCAAGGGATTTGTCTGAAGTTGTTGGCCACTAGTCAGATCGAGTCTGGAGCCTGACGTTCTTTCCCATTCCTCTTTCTCTTACATACTCTGATGGCTGATTTAACGTAGGGTCAACCCTGAATTATTTTATTGAGTCTTTGTTAAAGTGGAACTTTTAGTATTTATCCCAACAGAATAGAAACGGTTAAACAGATGAGTTCAAGGACCACAATTACATTCCTGTTTTTGAGGGAGTCATAGGAGGAAGGACTCTATTGATACTTAAGTAGGTCTTCTAATAGATGGGTTTCATTTCTCTTCTTTTGGTGTGCAGATAGCATCAGAAGAGCCTTCAGGCACTGGGGTGGGTGGGTAGGAAGGATGGAGGTGAGGATTGGTGGTTTTATGTCTCTGTTTCCCAAAGGTAAGTGTTGACAGTGTGACTGAGCCAAGTACTTTGTCATCGGCATTGGGAACCATCTTGCAGGGTCTTAGAAGTTTCACCCCAATTTCAGAATAACTCAGTTCTCTGTCACATAGACCAGGAGCCTTAAATATAATCTATCAGGAGTAATAAAAAGAATTTAAAATATAGACAACTACCATCTGTCTAAATTATGAATAGATATGCATTTAAAGTTTTATGATAGTGCCTTAGCTTATCATGAATTTGACCCTGGGATCTTCTTTACCTTCCAATATGGCACTCCTGATTACTGAGGTGTTATTAATTCTACAAAATTTACTCCTTGAGTTTTCACAGTATACCAGGCTGTGAGGTGTGAATCATGAGTACCCCATTTCTCCTGACATTTCCCCCCTGATTTTTGGTAAACTTCATCTTCTGCTGTAGTATAAGAACCCAGCTTGGAATTAACCCAAATCAGTATAAAACTTAATTCTCTGTAAATCATGTCTTTTATAGGCAGTGTACCCCTTTTTTAAAAAACTACAAAGGGGTTGGTGTCTTGCAATAGCTTAACAAAAAATGGGGAAGAGAGAGAGAAAAGAGGACAGGGAGAAGAGGGAGGAAGAGAGGCAGGGAGAGGGGGAAAGGGGAAGAGGGAGGGAGGAGGAGAGAAAGAGAGGGGAAGAAAGGATAGAACATACACGTACGTGCGTGCGCACGCACGCGCGCACACACACACACACACACGCACACAGAATGTGTGTACTTTGCCTCACTACTTTGTGTTCCCCATAGTCATTCTTTTTGTGTTCTGCCAAAGGCTGGAGAAATGTATAGGCTTTTAGGAAGATGGCTTTTGAAGTTGTGTCCCTATGTAGGTTTTATTCCCTTTTAAGTGCCTTCTTTTTTCAGTAGCCATTGTTTGTCATATTATAGTTTTAAAATAATTTTTGTTGTTCACCACGATCACAAAAGCACATTTTTCTTGTTCTACAGAAGGCCAGCCTGAAGAAAATTCTGAGAGCAGTAATAATGGTAAGTGTTTTGAACATGACTGCTTTACTGCACTTGAAAAATGACTTGTGTTTAGACTAAAATGTCTTCATTCTTTCTACTTTTACCACCTCTTTTATTTAAGCTTCATCTGCCAATTGCTTTAAGGTTCATTTATAGTGTCTGCAGGGAAGTGCGACATAAAATTGAAGGATGGTTGATTCACACCAATATAATAGCATAATTAAGTTATTCATAATTTAAAAATAATTGTCATGGTAAGATTGCCCTGACAGACAAGAACTTATTCTCTTCCCTGGGCATCCTTTATTATTTGTAAACATTTTTTAAAAGCATCTTGTTTTTTAGTTTTCTATTTAAAATATTTGGTCTTCTGATTTTGAATTCTGCTTCATTTTAAGTCTCCAAGGTCAGTGATCTTTGACTGTGAAAAGCAGCTTGTGAGTGATTGAAGTTGGGGAAGAGAGCATCATTAATCAAGGCATTAGTATTATCAGGAAAGCATAAAGGAAATAAAATCTTTATGCTGAAATGTTTTGAGAAATTTCACCATGGGAATAAAAGTGAAAGTTTAGAAAATCATTTCTTGAACAGCACTGGGGCATTCAACTCAAACTTGGTTCATTCAGTGCTTGTTGAAAAGGAGGAATTTTGTGGTTGGCTTTTTTATGATTAGTGATTTAAAATGTGGCAAAGTTTAGGGTTACTTTCAAAAAGAAATCTGAAACTAAGGAGTAAAAATCAGCTTAATCAGAATGAATAAACATTAATAAATTCAAGATATCTGTTACCATTTACATGTCTGCTTCAAAGGAATACAGTGCCTTTCAAACTAGCTAGTAAGCGAGCAAAGAAATACGTGAATGCTAATTTATAGGGCGATGGAATTTTAAAAAATAACATTTGGCAGTAAGTAAACTATTGATTAGGTATATGTATGTCATATGCATTGTGACAAGTTGTATATAAAATAAAATTTAGCCAGAAAATCCTGTTTGATTTAGAAAATTGGAAATCTGTTGCAGCATAAAATAAATTGGATCCATCATTCAATTAAACCACACTTAAGAATATGATGAGTAGTAAAAGGGACAGTACTCTGTGTCATTGTATCTCTCAGGTTTAAAAATACTTTCCCTAAAATTGGATCACTGAGGGGAAAAAATGAGAACTTAGCAATTTCAGCTTCCCAAACAAAATTATAACTTATAATTTCCCGCAAAAAATGAGAGCAGATGCAGCTGGTGCATAGCCAAAAGTGACACAAAGCACTAATAATGAGCCAGGGTGCTTGAGATGACTTGCATACAAAAATCGAAGTAAAAATTTCTCTTTTTGTTAGAAAGTCTGTGTTATCCCTCTGCTTCCCGCTTTAAAACAAACAACACCAAGGCCTTGATGAACCCGCTACTTTTCCTCTTCCCACTTTTTCCTTTTTTTTTGGAAAAAGTCCTTCTTGATGAATCTTAGCCTTGGTATTCTCTTATTTTTCCCATCCTTCCTTCCTCTGTTAAAAGAGACAGCACTGTCCCTGTCCAGGTAATGGACACCACTTCTTTTTTTTTTCATTTAAATATTTAAAATGGAAAAGCAATAACATCATGTACCTCCATCCCCTACTTTATAAATTTTGTAAAGTTGTGTGTACTGCTTTGAATTTAGTACTGAAAAATAAGCAGACTAATCCATATTTAACAGAGGAAAAGACTATATTCGGTTCAACAAAAATTTACTAAATGCTTTCTATGTGTAAGGCCTGTGTTCAAGGCTGCAAGGTGGTGCCATAGCACACAGAGTACTGGTCCTGGAATTAAGAAAGACCTGAGTTCAAATATGGTCTCAGATACTTAGCAGCTGTGTGACCCTGGGCAAGTCACTTAACCTCTATCTTCCTTGGTGTTCTTATTTGTAAAATGAGCATAATCATAGCACCTACCTCCCAGGGTTGTTATGAGACTAAAATGAGGTAGTATTTGTAAAGTGTTTTGCAAGAGCCATATAAATGCCAGCAATTCTTCTTGTTCTTGTAGTTGTTATTTTGCTGGTCTATGTACAGAGTTAAGCAGGATATGGTTTCTTCCCTCCAGGAGCTTACATTATAATTGAGGAATGGTACAGACACAGCTAACTGTACTGTAACACAAGTGAGAATATCCTCAGTGTGTAGGAGAACTGTACAGTTCCAGGAGGGGAAATTTATTTGTTCTCCATTGGGCAGATGAGGGTGAAGAAGCTATTTGAGGAAAGTTTGGGAAAGCAGGAAGGATCTCAGTCTCTGGAAATGGATGGGGGAGGTTTATGTCAGGCGCTTGTTGGGATTAAGATTGGGTGCAAGCTAGGGAAATATGGTGTGTGAGCAGAGAGAGAATGAGAGGAAAGTCTATAGGAACAGTGAGTTGTCTACCTTGGTTGGAAAGTGCCTGTGAAAGGCAGAAGTGTAAATTATACCTGGAAATGTAACTTAGCATCAAATTGTGGGTGGCGAGGACATTTTTTTTTCTGTAGGCAGTGGAGAGCATCTGAAGGCTTTGGAGCAAGGAAAGAGCATAATCAGAGGAGCACATTAGGAAGATTATCTTGGTAGCATTGTTTAGGTTGGATTGGAGCGGGGTGCGCCTAGAAGCAGCAAGGCCAGTTTGGAGTCTGTTGTACTAATCCAAACAGTACTTAACAAAAGCTCGGAGGGGATCCCCCTACATGGTGAAGTCTTCTGTCAGCATATGATATTGTGATCAAGCCCCGGAACACCACTCGACCTCTAGGAGATATGTGACCATCCAAAAGAGCTTGCTTGATCTAGCAGTCTACACAGGAATAATTAGGGGAATGAAGAATTCACACCGCCCAAATTATAATATACACATCTGAATAGGTAGTCCATTAAGGTAAATAAATACATCAGTACTGCAGAGGGCAGCAAGCTCTGTCTAGACTTGAATATGAGGAGAATATGCTTGATTGTGTTTGGGAAATTACACTGAATTTTTAAGCATCTTGGACCGAGCTGTCACCAAAATCCATCTTCTTGATACTAGTATTCTTCCAGTGATTTGATGTGATTGCTTATTTCTGAACAGTGTAGGTCCTGGTTCCAGTAGTGGGTTGAGTGAAAGAGGTGGCATAAAAAGATTGTCAGGACCATGGCTTCCCATCAAAGGGGGTGGACCAGTCACGCAACAAGAGTGAGGGATAACAGACAATCCACATACTGAACTGGGACTCATGAAATGCTAAAGGGAGGTCTCCAGCATGTTGGGTTGGTCCATTAGAGAGGGTTATGTGACAATATGGACAAGGATTACATTGGGTAAGAAAGTTATCGGTTGTGATCAGCATCACTGGAGATCACTATTGAGAATGTGGTTCTATTTGTGTAAAGTGACTCTTGTTAGAATTAAAAGATTATATCTTTTTATATCACCGTCAATTCCAAATCTGTTCTTCCCCAATTCCTTACCCAGAGAGCCATCCCTTGAAACAAAAGAATAAAAAAGAAAAAGCAAAAAAAAAAATTCAGTTCTGCAAAACCAACCACATCAATGAAGTCTGACAGAATAATATACAGTGGGTGTATTAACTTTTTTTTTTTTTGATTGAGACCTGTGATTTCATTAATTGATTGGGAACTTTTCTGATGAAGAAATTTAGGTCAACAAGCTATTCTGTGACTTGGTCTGCCATTGGGAGATGAAGTGTCTTGGCTTACCTATAGTCACACACCCTGTATATGTCAGGGGTAGGACCTGAACCCAAGACATCCTGATTCTGAGGCCAGTCCTCTCTGCACTAGGCGAGGTTGACTTTCAGACACATTTTGTTTTAGTTAAATAGACCGGTCTCCTTGATAAGCCTGTGGTTTCATATTGAACATATTTAAAAGTAATCAGTGGATGTATTTCAGTAAAACTATACTGTGGTTAAAGCTTATCATTACTTTGCTTTAGTGGGCAAGTTCCACTTAGTCAGAATTACTCTAGTTTAAAGTTATAGGTGTGACCTTCCTCTAAGAAAACCCCCAAATCTGAACTTGATAATAAATGTTGACATTTATGTAGCACTTTAAAGTTTGCAAAAATTTTACAAAACAAATGAAGAGGGTGATTATCTGCTTCACAAAAGGCCTCTTCACTTTACAGACAGTATCATCAGAGGTCTTTGTGTGCATTAAAATTATTCATTTCACAAAATTTAGTTTACATACAATTTTCCAGAAACACAGCTATTACACAAAGTAACAGCTACTTCACTGGGTTGTTGTGAGAATCAAATGTGTTGATGTAGTTCCAAGCTCTTTATAAATGGGCAATGGCCTATACAAATTTACCACATTATTATCAGGGTCAAGGGAAAAATATCTCCTGTGTGGTCTAGTTTGTGCTAAGAGTTGAGAAAATGAAGTTCTTTTTTTTTTTTCTTCCTTCCTCTTTTTTTCCTAATGGAGGAACTGGTTGGGAAAGAATAAATTTTTGTTCATTGAAAAAATTTAAATTTAAAAGAAAAAACTAAGTTTTCATACCATTGTTATATTGATTTTGTAATCTTGGGTGAATTAAATCCCTCTTTAATTGCCATGTTTCCCAGTTTCATCTGCAAAAGGAGGCTTGTCACCTACCCCATCTACCTTAAAGGATTTCTGAGGATAGGACGGAATAAAAAATGAAAACATTTTTTTAAATAAATATAACAATGATCAGATGCTGCCATTAGGCACATTTACAAGGCCTATTATTAAATAGCCTTGTTAAAAGTCACTAAGAAATTAGAAAATCTATTTAGAACCAAAACAAACAACAGAAAGATCATACCATCAGGAGACACAAACACATGTTAAAAATGTATGGGAAAGGGGGCAGCTAGATGGTGCAGTGGTTAAAGCACCGGCCCTGGATTCAGGAGTCCCTGAGTTCGGATCCGGCCTCAGACACTTGACACTTACTATCTGTGTGACCCTGGGCAAGTCACTTAACCCCCATTGCCTGCAAAAAAAAAAAAATTAAAAAAAAATGTATGGGAAGGGGCAGCTAGGTGGCCCAGTGGATAGAATGCTGGCCCTGGAGTCAGGAGGACCTGAATTCAAATCTGGCCTCAGACACTTGACACTTACTAGCTGTATGACCCTGAGCAAGTCACTTAACCCCAATTGCCTCACCAAAAAAGAGAGAGAGAGAGAGAGAAAAGAAAAGAAAAAAATGTATGGGAACATCCAACAGTATAACATCAATTTTTAAAATGCAGAACTTGGGTATACTGAATGTAAATCCACTATAGGGAAGTGACTGGAAATCAGTGCAAAAGAACTAAGACGATAGCAAGTTTTGTCGGAGAGCTCCAGTAGTGGGTTACTTAAGATTACAAGTGCTTTGACTAGACAAGACATTCATCAAACAAGAAAGGTGCTTTTTGAATCAGCGCTAAAACTGAAGTTAGTGAAGGCTTTTAATGAAAGAAAATATACCAAGACAGTGACTTCAAGACCACTACAAGATTTGGATCTTGGGTGGCTGTGAAATTGATGATTCCATTAATGGGAACAAGGAAGTCAGGGAAGATGAAACAGGTTGGGAGTGAGGGGGAAGGTGAGTTTGGCTTTGCTATTGGTCAGTTGGAGTGTTAATATGACATTCAGTGGAAATATCTAGCTTGGCAGTTGGAAAAGAAGATTTGTAGCTCACAAGAGGGCTGGAGATAAAGATTTAAGAATTACCAGGACAAGCGATACTCAGAGCCATGAAAGTGGATTATTTATAGTAAAGTGGAAGATAAGAGAGCCTTGAGAATATCCTTGGGTAAATTTTCACATTTGGTGGGTGGGTAGAGTTAAAGGAGCTAGAAGGAATGGTCTGCAAGTTAGGAAGAGGACCACAAGGACAGAGGGTCACAAGTGTCAAGAGGAAAGAACAGACGTGGAGCATACTAGTTAGTTTTAAATTTCATCTCTTCCAGCCTTCTCATTTTATCTACAAGGAAACTGGCCCCCAAGACATTAAATTTGCCCAAGGTCGCAGATAGTAGACGTGAGATTTCTGTCCTGTGCAGCACAGGATCAAGGAGGATGACAGTTGAGCAAATGTGGATTTAGTTTTAAAGAGAATGGTTTCCAAAAATGCTGGTGTGGCAAGCAACCCAAATTGCAAGGATTTGAGGATTGAATGGGTGGTAAGGAAGAAGATCTTATGCTCCTAAGTGTTTTAGTGACTTAGGGAATCACGTATACTTTGAAGATAATTTTTCTTGGGTCTTTACACATGAAAAGTGTGGTGGGTCTCCCAAAAGACTGAGTGCAGTTTTAATCTATTAAAGTTTAAATACACCCTGCCTTTAATTTTGTACGCATCTTCTGTATATATCATATATATCATACTCTGCTGAGGTCAGGGCTTATGTTTAATTCATATTTGCATACTGCTCAGTCCACACAACAGTGTCTTATACATATTGGACACTTGAAAAACATTCATTGGATTGATTCTAAATTTTTCTGTAGCAGAAAAGTAGAGTTCTCCTGGGCCTGTTTCACATTAAAGATGTACATAGACCCAAATTCTAGTTGCAGAAGTTTTTGTGTATTTGGAATAAAACATGAACCAGTACCTAATTTCCTCCCTTCTTCCCCCACGCTCCATATTCTGCCCCTGGTTGCTGATAAGTCATGTTGATGACTTTTCAGGTATTTTGTTTTTCCCATTGTTCTGTGTGTGAATGCAGTAATTCAAAATTGAATTGTCTATAGTGCTCCAGTCATATGCAATAACACTGATTTTTTTTTCAACTCACTTAATGTGTATGAGTTAGATTTGTTAACAACCATAACTGCTTAATGTTTTATGTTTCTAGGTAGGGCACTGAAAATTTATCTGTTTTATGCAGCATTAAGTGGGAGATAATAAAATGTTAATTTCTGATGCTTTTTGTACAATTCAGACACTTGGGGGGGGTAGTCTGTGGTTACCTTCGGAGACATTATCTCGTAGACTTTTATTTAGGCACCAATTAAATTTCTTTTCTTCTACATATCTCAACATTTTTTCTAGAAAAAAGTAAAACCTTTTGTGGGAAGTGAATGTCAGTGGAATCAATGAAGCAGTACTTAATTTATTTGAATTGCCTTCCTCTGAATTTTTTAATCTTAAATGAAATAAAGGTCCCAATAAATGACATTTTTCCAACTAATGAAGTACTGTGTGCACAGAGGATTACTTTTTTTCTTACCATTGTCCTACTGGGTAAATATAGTATTCTAATAGAAAGCTTCTCTGCCTTTGAAGTCGTTACTTCAGAAAACAAAAGACGGTCCGTTTTCTCAACACAAAATGTGTATACTTGGAAGACCAGGCATAGAAGTCAGAGAAACATCCTGTGAGTAATAGCTGAGATAGCTATCGAGAGGGCTAAGTCACAAAACTAGTCAGGGGAGAGGGAAGGGAATCTAGTCAATCTAAATGAGGAGAAAAGGAGAGTCGGCCAGGGGTAGTCGTGGGTCAGATTGGGAGGAGGCTGGCAGAGATACCTGGGCAGGAGGCTGGCAGAGAAAGGAAGCCATGATGGAGGCAGAGACAGCTGGGTAGGGCCGAAATGGAACAAGGCGCCAGCCTGAGAAGAGAGGAGCCTCAGAGTCTGAGAGAAGAAACTAAGTGTATACAAGCTTGTCAGCATACACGACCAGCATCAACAAAAGCTCGTCAAGTGATGGCCCCAGAATATGAGGATTCTTAATCTTTTATTTACCATAAATACTTTTCTTACCTTTTTAGATGTATTCCATTCTCAGTACATTATCTTCAGCTCCTTGTTCTACTGCCTCTTCATTTTGCAGGCTTGTTTATTTGGGGCCTTGACATATCTACTAGAATTCCATAAAACTGGAGAACATGTTTTGATTTCATATAATCTTGATTTTCTCTCTTGCTTTTAGTCCCCTCATTTCCCCCTAACTAGTTTAATCTCCATCTGCATCTGAGTTTTAGCTCATTAGGCCTCTCTTAGAGTAAGTTTTAATGCTGGGAATATGTTTGAGGACTTCATCTTATCTTACCATTGAATTCTGAGCATAGTTTGTAGGGGATGATAATGAAATTTATCAAAAAGTTGTGTTGCCCAGGGCAGTTAGGTGGTACAGTGGATAAAGCACTAGCCCTGGATTCAGGAGGACCTGAGTTCAAATCCAGCCTCAGACATCTGACACTTACTAGTTGTGTGACTCTGGGCAAGTCACTTAACCCTCGTTGCCCTGCGCTGCCCCCTCCCCCCCAAAAAAGGTTGTATTGCCTGTAACCTTTAACTTCCTATTGCCAGTGATAGTCTTGGGCTCTTAGTAGCATTCTGATTCATGTTGGTTGCTTCAGTTCATAGAGCTTTGCTACCTCAAAAAATAGGCCCAGATGATCGCTCCAAAAAACATCCAAATAACACCATAGGAAAATGCCTGGAGCAGCAAAACTCACAGAAGAATGTGCTAAAATCATCTTCTAACCAAGAACAGCTCGGAAGGTCAGAAGGGAGCTGCTGTGCTGATACGGGAGTTGAGCCCAACCCCACAGTCACCCTGACACAGATCCAGTCCCAGAAAGGCCTCATCAGAGAAGGAGCCCCCAGAGCCTCTGAATCAGCTGAAGCACCAGTGTTGTCTGGAACTAAACTCACAGTCTGGGGAGTGGGCTGAGCCCTGAGCAGGGGGGAGACTACAGGGGTCTATGCTGGTGCTAAGGCAGAACTTGGATTTTACACCCCTGCTGAGAACCAGGAGGTAGGCTCCAGTAGCAGTGGCCCAGGTGGAGGAAGGGCACAGGCTCATTGGAGCTAACAACCATAACACACAAAGCTGGTTGATTAGCAAGTTGGTCTGGGGTCATCTACGGGAGTGAAGAACCTGATCCTCCTTAAATCATACCACCTGAGACTTCTGAAGCTTGGGATACTGCAGCCTGGAAACAGTACCCCACTTTAAGGAGCTAAAAGTCAAGTAAAAGAAAAGCAAGATGAGCAGACAGAAAGGTGAGGACCATAGACAGTTTCTTCAATAACAAGGAAGACCGAGGTGCACCCTCAGAGGAAGATGTCAATATCAGGGCCCTTATATCTAAAGCTTCCAAGAAAAATATGAATTGGTCTCAGGCCGAAGAGGTGCTCAAAAAGAACTTTGAAGATAAAGTTAGAGAGGTAGAGGAAAAAATGGAAAGAGAAATGAGGGTGATGCACGAAAGACATGAGAAAAAAGTCAACAGCTTGAAAAGTCAAATTGGCCAAATGGAAAAGGAGGTAGAAAAGCTCTCTGATGAAAATAATTGCCTAAGAATGAGGATTGAACAAATGGAAGCCAGTGACTTTATGAGAAACCAATACACATTAAAGCAAATCCAAATGAATAAAAAAATAGAGGGCAATGTGAAATATCTTCTGGGAAAAACTGCCAACCTGGGAAATAGGTCCAGGAGAGATAATTTGAAAATTGGTCTATCTGAAAACCATGATCAAGGAAAGAGCTTAGACACCATCTTCCAAGATATTCTCAGGGGAAATTGCCCTGAAATTTTAGAAGAAGAAGCTAAACTAGAAATTGAAAGAATACACCGATTACTTCCAGAAAGAGATCCCAAAAGGAAAACTCCTAGGAATATTGTAGCCAAATTCCAGAGCTCTCAGGTCAAGGAGAAAATATTGCAAGCTGCCAAAAAGAAAGAATTCAAGTACTATGGAGCCCCAGTCAGGATAGCACAAGATCTAGCAGCTTCTACATTAAAGGACTGGAGGGCATGGAATATGATATTCCAAAGGGCAAAGGAAATGGGATTACAACCAAGAATCACCTACCCAGCAAAACTCAGCATTATCTTTCAGCAGAAAAAAATGGGACTTTAATGAAAAAGAAAACTTTCAGATATTTGTGATGAAAAGACCTGAACTGAATGGCAAATTTGACTTTCAAATACAAGACCCTAGAGAACCATAAAAAATTGGAGCTGGGGGACATACCTGGGGTCATGTAGTGGGCGACTCTCTTGTGTCTGAGGCCAGGTTTTGGCTGGGATCCCCCCCCCCCCCCCCCCCCCCCCGTCCAAAGGTGATGCTTTGTCCACTGTGTCATCTAGCTAGGTGATGACATCTTTAGGGTTAAACTGAGGGGTGAAGGGAATGCACTGGGGGAGGGGGAAGGGCAGGGGTGAAATCCT
This sequence comes from Dromiciops gliroides, assembly GCF_019393635.1. Classification (NCBI taxonomy): domain Eukaryota; kingdom Metazoa; phylum Chordata; class Mammalia; order Microbiotheria; family Microbiotheriidae; genus Dromiciops; species Dromiciops gliroides. The sequence goes on along the minus strand of NC_057863.1, from coordinate 91,141,426 downwards.
ACATGAAAGAAACAGGAAAACGCTTATGGAGTGGGGGAAGAGAGATGGGAGAGGAGCAGGGCAGTAAATTAATTTTACACTCATCAGAAAAGGCTCAAAGACCTTAAACTCATCAGGGCTGCCTCAAGGAGGGACTAACAGACACACCCAACTAGGTGGAGTAATTTATTTAATCTGGGCAGTAAATGAGCCTAACACTCATTAGAATTGGCTCAAGGAGGGAATAATGTACACACTCAATTGGGTGGAGTAATCTCTCTAACCCTTCAGGAAAATAGGAGGGGAAGGGGATAAAGAGAGAGGGGCAAAAGAAGGAAGGGCAGAGTGGGGGAGGGGATAGACAGAAGCAAATCCCTTTTAAAGAATGATAGGATGAAAGAAGATGGATAATAGAATAAATATCATGGGGAAGGGAATAGGATGGAAGGGAAACAGTTAACAATAGTAATCATGAAAAAGAGAAAAGGGGGGGAAATTGTACAAAAAATATTTATAGCAACTCTTTGTGGAGGCTAAGAATTGAGAATCAAGGGAATGTCCATCAATTGAGGAATGATGGAAAAAACTGTGCTATATGATTGTAGTGGAATGGTCTTGTGCTACAGGAAATGACAAACAGGATGATCCCAGAAAAACCTGGAAAGACTAATGAGCATCGATGTATAGTGAAGTGAGCAGAGCTGGGAAGACATTGTGCATAGTGACAGCAGTATTGTTCTATGAGCAATTGTGGATGACTTAACTACTCTCGGCAGTGCAATGATCCAAGACAATCCCAAGGAACTAATGAGGAAGCTTACTATGCACCCCTACAGAAAGAAGTGATAAAAAGAACACTTGTGGATTGTACATCCCGGTTGTGATCTTGTGAAGGGGGGAGGAAAGTTTGGAACTCTAAATCTTATGAAAATGAATGTTGAAAACTACCCTTACATGGAACTGGAAAAAATAAAATAAATGTTTTTTGCTTAAAAAAAAATAGGCCCATAATTCTTTGTGTACATCTTCAGATGTGCTAAGGACTATAAGTATAAATCTGAAAGAATTTATCAGAGATTTGGAAGTGAAGTCAGACATTACTCATTAAATTTCTTATTTGTCCTTTGGGTATAACTTTGTAAAACAGATCAAATAAAACTGTCCTCCTTCCTTTGTGGATCTCTCCTACGCTATTGGCCAGAGGGATGAATTGGATAGAATAATACTTAGAAATTGCTGATCTACCATCACATGGCAGATTAAGTAAAATCTTTCAGGGGGCCAGATTTGTATAGCAAAGAATATTGAATTTCTTATATTGCTACTTCAATCCTCAGTGAAATTTTGAATTCTCTAGATTGAAAAAATATATATAAAGTAGATCAAAAGATGTTTGATCAAGTTCTTTCCTTTGTTGTTGTTGTTGTTTGTCTTTTGTTCCTGAGGAGAACCGTGACACTGGGGTGATGCCGTGACTTGCAGTGAATTGGACTTAAGTGAGTGCAAAGTCACCAGCCTCACTCTCTCTTCCAAAGCTCTCTGGGTCCAGTAGCAAGATATCAGGACAACTGGAAATGGCCTCAGATGTTTAAGGCAGTTAGGGTTAAATGACTTGCCCAGGGTCACACAGCTAGTAAGTGTTGAGGTCAGATTTTGAACTCAGGACCTCCCACCTTCAGGGCCAGTGTTCTATCCACTCTGCCACCTGGCTGCCCTTTTTTCCTTTAGTAGAAAATAACAATATAATTATCCCTCTTTTTTTTTTTTTTTTTTTGGTGAGGCAGTTGGTGTTAAGTGACTTGCCCAGAGTCACACAGCTAGTAAGTGTTAAGTGTCTGAGGCTGGATTTGAACTCAGGTCCTCCTGACTCCAGGGCCAGTGCTCTATCCACTGTGCCACCTAACTGCCCCTTAATTATCCCATTTTTAACTGTCTTTCAACTCTTTCACTCTTTTGAATGTTGTTGATCATGGCATCTAGAATGCTCAGGCCATGTAGTGGGAGACAGTACATGGGATGTTTAAAATCTAAATGTGTGGGTCGCCTTAAATTAGAAGCTTTAGCACCAGTCTTTGGGCATTAAGCATTTATTAAAGCATACCATAGAATGAGATGGGTGGGATGGAAGCTTCCAGCCACCTGTACAATATTTTGGGGAAATGGAGCCAAAAGAAGCCAACCTCAGCTCTTGCCAATAGCTGTTCTCTCAGCCTTTCCCATTAAATGATAAATGAGTGTAAATGGCTGATAATATTAAACATTATTACATAATCTTCTTTGAGCAAGTAAATCACATTACATTGTACATGAATTCTCTATCTAGTATGACAATAACAGATGCTTGAAGTGATAATCAATCTGATCTGGATTTATTTGAAATTTCTTTACCTATAAATGGTGCAAGCTTTACATGGGAACAATGAATCCAAGATTCTTGTGATATGATCAATTTGTAGATGCTCAAAGGGTGTATATGCTAAAGGATGCCCTCCACAACATGACTCTGTGTGTGTGTGTGTGTGTGTGTGTGTGTGTAGACTAAGCAGATTTCTAAATACATCTTCCTGTCCCTCCTTATAAGTTGCTTCAGACATGTCAGTGGATCCTGAGGCTTAGCATTGGCCCATCACTATTCTTAGTGGCTCTTGGGGCAACACTGATTTCCCACATTGGCAATCATATTGAAAAGTACCTAGCACTTCATAGAACCTTCTGTGTAGTATAGAGGGGTATCTTTAGGAGATTCCTAAGATGTTACCATCATGTCTTCAGCATTCCCTCTCCAGTTACAGTGAAGCCACTGGTCATTTAGTACAATGCAGAGGACATTGGACTTGGATGAAAGTCCAGCCCTTAACTGTGTAACCGTCCTTAGTTTCCTTTTCTATGAAATAGGGATAATGATACTTCTGTTACCTCAGAAGGTTATGAGAATACTTTGTTTACATTAAATTACTATGTAGGGGCAGCTAGGTGGAGCAGTGGATAGAGCACCAGCCCTAGATTCAGGAGGACCTGAGTTCAAATGTGACCTCAGACACTTGACACTTTCTAGCTGTGTGACCTTGGGCAAGTCACTTAACCCCAATTGCCTCACCAATAAATAAATAAATAAATGACTGAATAAATGAATAAATAAATGAATTGCTATGTAAGTGACACTTGTTATTATTCCTCATCATCCTTTATAAGGAATTTCAAGCTCCAGATTACTTTTCCCTTTTATCCTCTTGATCTAAAAACTACCATTTGAACATGTCTTATGTAGGTGTATTAAGCAAGCTGATTAAAATAAAATGCCACGGTAAAATGTCAATAATAGGCTTAATTTGGGCTGGGAGTATTTGGATCTTCTGTTAGGCCCTACCTAGCTGAAAAGGCAGGTATGCAAAGGCTCTTTATCAGTATGTTGGCTACCTGAGAAGGATGTTTTGTCCTTGTAATCAGTGAACTCTGTGAAATAAGGTCTCTTGTGCCAGGATAATGGATGTAGAGGTATAAGAGACCTTAGAGGTCATGCAGTCTAATGCCCTTGTTTTAGAAAGGAAGAAACAAGGGTCCAAAGGCCTTAAGGGCCTTGTCCTCTTTGGGCCTCAGTTTACTTGTATAAAATAAGGGAACATTTTATATAGAGAAATTATGAGGAAGAATGCTTGCCCTCAATGCTGTAGTATGTTGTTCTTGGGAGGTGGTCATTTTACAGCCTGTGGTCCTCCTCCCTCCCCCTCTCCATTTCTGGGGGACCACTCTTTCTCTTTAGAGCAGGTTGATTTTCTAGGATGTGGTCGTTATTTTCTTTATAATTGAACTGCAGACATAAAATCCATTTATAACCTCCATTTGCCTTTTCAAAAAAGACTGAATCAGGTAGTATTTAGCCCTTTCTCCACATGAAAGGAGTAGTATAATACTAAATAAGGCTGTATAGAAATGCCCAGAGTGCTCTTCCTCCTATTAGATGGCTAGTATCCTGGATCACATAATTAAATAGAAATTTTAGGCTCATGATACACAAGGCGTGTGATTAATGGGTTGTGGTTGGCTTTCCAATGTATCTCAACTTGTCCCCTTTGACAGCTGTCAAATAGTAAAAAGATAACCCATTTAGGGCTTAACATGGGATTATGGATTTTGATTGGGCACAGAAAATTGCTTTGTAGGCTCAGTAGTATGAGAGTGTAACTGCTGCATTCTTTCTTCGGGTACTTTTCTGATGAGTGAGATAATCATTGCTGCCATGTAAATCAGTTTCTTCTTGTTGTGAGTCATTTCAGTCATGTCCGACTCTTTTTGACCCCATTTGGGTTTTCTTGGCAAAGATACTGGAGTGGTTTGTCATTTCCTTCTCCAGCTCATTTTACAGATGAGGAAATGGAAGCAAATAAAGTTAAGTGACTTTCTCAGGGTGACACAGCTAGGAAGTGTCTAAGGCCAGATTTGAACTCAGGAAGATGAGTCTTCCTGCTCCAGACCCTGCATTCTATCCACGGCGCCACCTAGCTGCCAGTGTGAATCATCACTAGGATCCTTATTTGATTTATGTGGCTGGAAACAACTGTTTAAAATGTACTAATTTGTTGCCTAGTATCACTAGAGAAAAGAGTTACCTTTCAGCTGTTCTGCTTAGTCCTGAAGGGAAGAAATTGGGTATGTTTGCTAGTGGTTACTAGATAAAGGTTGAAGAAGTCACTTCAGTAGTAAAGGAAATAATATTTGCAGAGGTAATAGCTTTAATGTACAGTTGCACATATTTGAGAGGGACATCTGACTCTTGGGAATGATGGGTCGAGGTGGATTGGAAGTAATAGATTTAACAAGAACAGACTAATGGGCATATAAAGTACTTAGCATGAAAAGCTTAGGTATCCATTGTCATTAATTGATATTGACATCAAAAGTATGTCCTGTGCTTAGAAAGATAGCAAGTCACAGTCATGGTGTTCCTCCTCATTTCACAGGTGAGGGAACAAGCTCAGGGAGGCTCAACACTTTATGCAAAGGGACACTGCCAGTAAATGGCAAAGCTAGAGCCAGAATGCTGGCCTCCTTGTCCTGCTCTTGGTGCTGCTGATGCTTTAGAACAGAATGGGCAGCAAATTAATGGGGGAAAGAAAAGCATTTTGTTAAATCTATGTTACAGACCAGACCCTGGAGAGTAGAAAAACAAAACACCAACTCAACCTTGCCCTCCAGGGGGGAGGTAGGCAGATACTAATAGCTATAATGTAACTTAGGATTTGATAGTAGAGCAAGTAAGCAAGAAGGGGTCACTTCCTGCTAATGAGGAGTGAGGAAGGCTTCCTTGAGGAGATGCTACCTAACTGAAAAACAGTTTCCATAGATGTGGTTGGTGGGGGAAGGGAGGGTGAAGAAAAGGGTTTCCTCTCTAGTATGAGAGGCTGTGAAGTACAAAAGAGAATGGGCCGGGTTTGGGTTTGTTTGTTTGTAGAGCAAGGCATTTTGGTATAGGGGGTAGAGTGCTGGACTTAGGCTCAGGAAGGCCCAAGTTCAAATGCAGCCTCAGACACTTAGCATACGGGTGATCCTGGCCAAGACATTTCCTTTCTCTCAGCCTTTGTTTCCTCATCTGTAAAATCAGAATAATAATTGATTGTTTTGAGGATCAAATGAGATTCAAGCAGTTGCAAACCTTACGGTCCCATATGTTCAGTATCATCATCATCTTTATTGAGTTAGGAGAGGCATATTGTAGAGTGTTGGCCTTGGAACCAACAAGGCCTTTGTTCTAATCCTGCTTCTCACATGTCCTGGATGGGAGAGGCTGAACAAGACCCTGAACCTCTCTGTGGGGTAGGCAACTCTCAGAGAGGGTGCTGACTGACCTTCATTGGGGAAAGGAGTTTCTTCCTCTAGAAGTTCCTTATACCAGTGAAATCACAGATCTCATCCCTCTCCCAACATTATAATTAAGTTTAATATGGGAAAATTAGAGTGCAAACAAAGGTGAGTCTTAAGAATGCATGTTTGGTGCTGATGTCAAAACCAAAAGTCAGCTTTCCTTGGTTTACTAGTGGCCTCAATATTAGTTCTTAGAGTAGAGCCAAGAGAGCATTTAAAAGGTTGTATTGGGAAACTTTTCTCTGCCCTGTCTTCTTATTGTAAATGATCTCCACCATAACTCTTGTGATAACTTCTTCATATACCAGAACACAAGAGAAATTTGCTAGTGTCATAGCATTAATAGTAGAGGACCCCGTCGTTCCTCTCCTTGCTTTCTTGCCTGCTGGGTATGCTCCATCCAGCTCTCCTGCTTCATCAGCATAGCGGCCTTATGGTCATCTGGCACCAAGGAAATGCCAACTCTTGCTGCAGCTACCCTGATGTTAGTGTATCATTGTTCCACTTTTGCAAAGTCAGGAGATAAGAACAGTATAAGAGATGAAGTGCTTTTTGGGGCTTCTTGCTCCATCATCACAATGGATATATTTCCTCTCACCCTGTTCTATCCCAATTTCATTGTAATAGCCTAAGATTGTATTTTCATTCATTTTTCTTCTGTGATTGACTAAGGTAAAAGATATACTTGGATTCCCTGTTAGATTGTTATTCTTGTTTTGCCCTGTCACAAGCATAATCTAGAAATTTAGGTAACCCCCTTCTTGTCAGATTTTCTCTTTTGACTTTTGTTGTATATCTGTAGTGTACAGTGCTCTGTAGAATATTAGACTTATGCAAAAGAATGGTAGTTGCATGGTGTATGACTAAATACTAATGAGCAAATCAGGTATTGTGTAATAGTGAAGGCAAAGCCAAGCCCCTCATACTATTTTAGAAATTCTTTGGGCTTAACTTCCTCTTAACAGTATAAATGCCAGTCTACTACTGAAAAGCATCTCCCATGAAGCCTTTGTCTACATACCTAATTTGTGGGGGGGTTAAACTTTTGAATGTATTTTTCAGTCAACAAGCATTTTTCTTTCCTTCGCACTCCTTTTCCCAATTGTAAAGAAAAAAGAAAAAGCCCTTATACGAAATACACATTATCAACCAAATGGTTTCCACGCTCCAGAATGTATGTCTCATTCTGCATTGAGTCCATTGCCTCTCTGTCAGTGGGTAGCGTGGAATGTGTTTATACTGATCAAAGATCTGAAGTCTTTCAGAGTTGTTTGTTTTTACAGTGTTATTGGCATGGCTTATTTTCCTGACTTCACTTGGCAGCAGTTCATACAGGTCTTTCCAGGGTCCTCAGAGCCCACCCCTTTTGTCATTTCTTAAAACACAATAGCAGCTGTTACATTTATGTCCATAATTTGTTCAGCTTTTCAGCAACTGAGGGCAACCACATAGTTTCCAGTTTTTTTCTACTAGAAAAAGGCCTTTTTCCCCTTACTTTAATATATTTGGAGTATAAGCCAAGCAGAGATATCACTTCATAATTTTTTGGGTATAGTCCCAAATTGCTTTCCTGAATGACTAGCCCAGTTCAGCTATACCAACAACGTGTTACTGTGCCTGTTTTCTATATTCCCTCCAACATTTGTCATTTTCCCTTTTTGTCAAGTTACTAATCTAATCAGAGTATGTTGGAACCTTAGAGTTACTTTAGTTTACAGTTCTTCGATTATTAGTGATTTGGTGCATTTAAAAAATATGGCTGTTGATAACTTAGACTATAGATTCAAATATAATTTGGAAATGTTTAACAAAATAAAAATACAATACAACAAAGATACTAATTTGAGGTTTTCTAAGTCAATATGTGACCAGTGGGTATTTCTGTTTGGCTTTGACAACACTGGCTTAGATAATTTCTTTTAAGAGCTACCTGTTCATATTCTTTCTGTATATCACTTAGAAATGAGACTTTTATCAGAAAAATGTACTAAAAGATTTTTTCCCAGTTAATTGATTCCCTTAATTTTAGGTATATTGGTTTTGTTTTTGCAAAAACTTTAAAAGTTTATGTAATTAAAAATTGTCCATTTTACCTTTTGTGATCCTCTCTATTCTTTGGTTAAGAATTCTTGCCCTATCTAGTGAGCAATCTAAAAGGGGATTTCTTCTTTTGTTAGAATGTGACTTTTTATATCTAGGTCATATATCCATTTGAAGGTAAACTTCTTATATGGTGTGAGGTGTTGGCCTAAACCTAATTTCTGCCATACTGCTGCCCATTTTCTCAACAGTTTTTCATCAAATAGTGAGTCCTTACCTCTATAATTGGGGGTCTTTGAGTTTAATCAAATACTAAGGTTCTTAGGTTTATTTGCTTCTGTATGTTGTGTACTTAATTTGTTTCACTAATTGACTTTTATTTTTTAACCAGCACCCAATTGTTCTTGATGATGACTGGTTTGTAGGATAATTTTAGGAGAGAAGCTGTATGTAATAGCTTTCAGAAGGTGGATAGAACTAACTCTAAGATTATTTACTTACTCAAGAGGATCACAAAGCAGCATTCATTACTGCCACTACTATAAAATGTAGTCTAGTATACCAGTACTGACTCTTACTTCATTTTTCTTTTAAGAGATTTCAGTTGCCAGTTCCTACATGTGTGAGGGGAATTGCAAGGGAGTAGAAATTGAATCTGATTTTGGAGATGGATCCAGCTGTGAGGATGACTGTATTCATGATCTTTCCCACTTTTATAATGGGAAGTAGTTAACTCAGAAAGGTTTGTCAGTGTTAGTGGGAGGTGACTAGGCAGTGTTTGACAGCAGCAGCACATGGGTCATACACATCTTTGCTAGCACAGTGGTTCTTAAAGTCACTGTTGCTAAGGATGGCTTATACTTACTAGGGAGACTGATTCTCAGAATAAAGATTTAGAGGTGGGAGACTTGCTTATGCTTGTTTTTGCTACTAAATATCATTGTATAGCTGTTAGTTTTTTATAAAACTTTATTTTGACTCCATTTAACTTCTAGAGAAACCACTAATTATCTCCAATTGAGATTGAGATTGAGAAGTGGTCATGAATCCGTTATAGCTAGAATCAATGAATTGTGTATTTTGTATATTTTAAGGTGATGCAAAAACTTTGAAACCAGCAGATCTTTTAATCAGCAAGCCCTCTCTCTGAATGTCCCATCTTGTTTGTTGTTGTTTGTCCTTCATTCTCGAAGAGGACCAATGACAACAGGAGAGTGATATCCTGCAAGTGAATTGGATTTAAGTGAAACAGAGCTGTGCAGAGTCGTCCACCTTACTCTCTTCTCCAGTTATTGGGGTCCAATGGCAAGATATGGATATGGGCAATTGGCGACCCTCAGAGTTTCTGGCCAGAACAGAAACAGTTGCTCTTTATACTCATTCTGAGCCATCAGTTCCTACTGAGAAAGAAGAAAAAGGTCCTCATTTCTGCTTTCCTCTCTCAGAGGTGTTAGGCAGAGCATCCAGGCCTCACAGTTGGACACACTGTAACTTGACTCTAACATAGTGATGTCATTGTGGTCCTCTTTGAGAATGAAGGACAACCACCACTACCCCTATGTACTAGGTTCTGGGGGTGCAAATATAAGGAATGAAACCATTCATATTTGCATTTGAACAGAGATCATCTGTTATTAGAACTGGCTTAGATTAGCATAGTGTTTTTAGGTTTTCCTCCGAAGTACTCTGGAAGGTAAGCAAGGTAAGGATTATCTTCCCTATTTTACTATAGATGAGGAAACCATATTCCAGAGAGCCTAAGCGTCCTACCTGTTGTCACATTAACTAATATGTATTGTGGCTGGAATTTGGACCCAAATTAACTGTTCTTTCTACTGTACTATATAGTGGGTCATCTTACCCTCTCATTTACAGATGAGGAAATGACTTGCCCAAAGTCACCAAAGCTCATAAGGGTCAGAGGTGGACCTCAAAATCACATCTTCTGAGTGTGAGTGTGTTATTCCTTCTGGTAAACCACCCTTAAAGAGTCTTCTGTATTTTTTATTTTTTATTTTTTTTGTGTGTGTGTGAGGCAGTTGGGGTTAAGTGACTTGCCCAGGGTCACACAGCTAGTAAGTGTCAAGTGTCTGAGGCCGGATTCGAACTTAGGTACTTAGGTACTCCTGAATCCAGGGCCGGTGCTCTATCCACTGCGCCATCTAGCTGCCCCTGTATTTTTTTAAATAAGTAACTTATGCTTGATTTTAAGGTACGTTTGAGGAAAGAGAACAGAAGAAAGAAATTATACATATCTGCTAAGCATTCTATATTGCTGATTCTTGAAATTTTTATATGTTTCTATAATTTTTTTTTTTACATCTTAGTGGTTAGAATGATAAAAATTTTTAAACTGCTTTTCATAGCTTGTGGAGTCCTTGAGAATTTCTCATTCAGAGCCACTTCCCCCAGTGTCTCTTTCATTAATTCTATTCATATAATTGCACTGCTGCTGCTACCTTAGTCAGTCCTAAATATTTGTCATTTTATAATTTATTTTGCTTTTTAACACTTTCATGGAGAACTGAACACTTGTACATGTTGTTTCATTCCATTACTCTTCAATAAATAGAATCACTGGTGGACTTGGAGTAATGAAGACTCTGTTCTCTGCCACTGTAGACACTGGTTCTATGACTGGGGCAGGTCTGTTGGCCTTGCAGAGTTTGAGTTTCTCCACCTGTAAATGAGTTTACTAATCATTTCAATACCTACCTACCACAGGATTGTTACGAAGAAAGCATTTTGTAACCTTAAAGTAGGGATTATTTATTATTGGTTTTAATAGTGATATTCTTTTCAGAGCATTATACTGTATCTTAGTTGCTAAAGTTATTTCTATCTTTTTTATTGCTTTGGTTAATGTAAAATATTACTTGAGTATAATGACATTTAATATAAAAGAAAAAATCTGAGTGTTCTTAAATCTAGTTATGCATGTCATGGGTATAAACTGTTAAGAAATCCTTTCAAAGTGCTCTTTATTCTTAGCCTTTCTGTATAGTACTGTGAAACCTGTATGGAAAATCATTTATATTTGAGGATCATTTATTGGAAAGGCCACTTCCCTGCCAAAGCCACAAATATTTGCCTTGTAGGTGTTACTGTATTTTTCAAGCTAGAAACTGCTTTTGAGCACATTAGTTTTGTATACTTCTTTCATAAATACCTTGTTATTAAATAACACTATTATAATATTATTTCTAGGGGGCCTATAAGTAGACAGTTATTTTTGTGCCATAAGACTTTTTTATTGCCTTGCCATATCACTTTTTAATGTGATGTTTTTCTTCTATTTTGTAAATTTTTTGGATATTTTCTAACTAATTAAAAATTCATTTATAATTTTAATATCATTCTATATTTCTTAATTCAGAATATATATATATATATTCCCATCATTAATGTCTCTCATGTAGTGCCCAGCAGAATGCTGGGTAATTGGTAAATGCTTAATAAATATTTGATAGAAATGATTAATGGGACCTGAATGCTTTAAATTGCCTTTAACTTGCTCTGTCAAACCTGTTGTGGCTGTATGATACTTTATAGCTGACCCAAGAAGCAGAGAGATTTCTGGTTTCTAAGGTAACATGCAAAATACCAAGGTAATTATTTTACTGTATCAAGGATAGTTGACATTTCTCAACTAATAGGGGTTTTTTGTTTTTTGGTGTTGTTGCTTTTTTGTTTTGTTTGCGTTTTTTGAGGCAATTGGGCACAGCTAGTTAAGGGTCAAGTGTCTGAGGCCAGACTTGAACTCAGGTCCTCCTGAATCCAGGGCCAGTGCTCTATCCACTGCACCACCTAGCTGCCCCTCAAATAATAGTTTTAAAGACCTTTTGTTTCCATTAGCATTTGTTTCTTATTCTTTTGTGTTTGGTTGACTTAATGACTTAGAGATAGTTTACCTGCCTTTAAAAAAAAAATAGCAATGGCTTCAGTTTACTGTGTGTGATTGAAGCAGTATAAACAGTTAGACACTGGTTGATGTGGTTAGTTAGATGGCCACACAGTTATGCTGGGGACTGTGTAGGAAAACTTGGGAATGAGAGAAACTGTGTTCTTTTATTTTGCCTAATGGGGAGGTAGGAAGGAAATAAGCATTCATACCATGTGCCAGACCTTTTACTAAGCACTTGACAAATGTTATCTCATTTGATCCTTGCCACAACCCTGCAACAAGGTAGGGGTTATTATTACCCCCATTTTGTAGAAGGGAAAAATGAGGCAAACAGAAGTTAAGTGACTAGTAAGTTTTCCTGACTCCAGCCCCAGGGCTCTGTATCCACTGCACCAGCCTCTAATGATGCTTCTTATGGATTTGGACAAAACTTGGCTTCTGTGTCAACCACAAGTTATTATTATTATTTTTTTTTAATTCATGTCTCTTTCTTTTTCTTTTTTTTAGTGAGGTAATTGGGGTTAAGTGACTTGCCCAGGGTCACACAGCTAGTAATTGTTAAGTGTCTGAGGCCGGATTTGAACTCAGGTCCTCCTGACTCCAGGGCCGGTACTCTATCCACTGTGCCATCAAGCTGCCCCCACAAGTTATTATTAACTTGTGGGAAGTGGATTAATAATAATCCTTGCAAATTTACTTATCTCATGAGGACATTTTGGTGATTAATTAGCTGCCTATAAAAGATTTTGAACACCTCCAGGTCATCAGTGATTCTCAGTCTTTGTGGAGTTGTGGTCACAACCCTCATGCTGCACATTCTCCAAACACTACTTCTACCCCCAGCCTCCTTGAATTTCAAAAACCAAAAACCAAAAACAGAAGCATTATTGGGCATTTGTTGTTCTTACTGTTATTTAAATTTTAAAAGTGAAAATAAATGTTGTTTTGAAACATGCTCCTTAGGTAATTAGAGAAATCTTACAGTTTTACAAAACCAAAGTTGAGAATCCCTATATTATATCAGTTTATAGTAATGACTCTTTTCCCTCCAAATGAGCTTACTCATAGCCACTAATTTGCTAGATGTACATGAACTTGTTAGACTTGATAATTATTTTCTTCCACATGCCCATTATCAACTGACTTTTACAAATACGATTCTTTTCAATACTGTAATTGTACCTCTTTGCTTACAATCACTGGAGAACCTCACCCTACTGGCCCCCTTGACCTGAGATTTTCCTGGGTTCAGTTTTCTCTATGAAATGAAGTCTTTTATTGGCAATGAGATGGGATGGGAAGGAAATGTCGAGGCAGCCTAAGGCCAAAGTGATTGGCCCACTTTGTTGAGGTGGTCTGGATTTTCATATATTCAGATACTACAGCTCTTAAACAATCTAGATATTCAAGGTTCCTTTGTATGTTATTACCTGGTCAAGTCATAATTACTAGAGATATAGTAAAAATATCTGAAAAAAGACCTGCTCCAGGTTTGCTGCCCGTAACCTTTAGATTGTTTGATTTATGTTTTTACACCATGAATCTTTTAGCCATGTAGCTAATTCTCTTTGCTTTTATAAATTTCTACTTATTAGCAAGAATAACTAAAATTCTAAACTATTTAAATAAGAAATTGAAATCTTGATATTCTTGTCCTTTCCCAAAACTATGCTTAAGAACCTTATAATGCAACTCACTGAATTTACTGTGCTGATAAGAAGTCAGAAGGAGCAAGCAAGGTTCAGATTCTGATTTTGCTACTTCTGCTGTTGTGTTTGAGTAGATCTGTTAATTTCTCTAAGCTTCAGTTTTTGTTTTTCAGCACATATGTACATAAAACTAGAAAGTAAGATAAGTTCACATTAGATATTTTGTAATTGAAATAAATGAAAAGAGTGTGTGTCTGTAACTCATCTTTCTGAAATCTTTTGTCTATAAGCATTTTAACATAGTAGAGGAGTAATGGAGTATAGTAGAAAGATCTTTAGAGTCAGAAGACCTGACTCTTACCCAACTATTGCAATGACTTTGGGTCAAAGAAGTTAGCATGACAGTTCTCTCATCTACAAACACAAGCTGATAACATTTGTACTCAAATGGTTGTTATGAAGAAAGTGCTTTGTGAATCTCAAGTTGATATGATTAGTTCTTCAGTCATTTCTTCTTCTTGACTCCCATTTGGGGTTTTCTTGGCAAAGAAAAGTGGTTTGCCATTTCCTTTTCCATCTTATTTTGTAGATGAGGAGTTGAGGTAGACAGGGTTAAATGACTTGTCTGAGGTCACATAGCTAATAAGTATCTTGAGTTCAGATTTGAACTCAGGAAGATGATTCTTACTGACTTCAGGCCCAACACTGTATCTGCTGAGCCACCTAATTGCCCATTATGCTGATATTACTATTCTTAACACTAACAATAAGAACTAGTTCCAAGTAGAAAGTCTTAAGTGGTATATGTTTTACTTCATATGTCTTTGTTCTTATTAATTAGGCTGGTGGAATAGAGATTGACTATATAAACAGTACATAAAGTAAGAAGCCAAGTAGGGTGTGTCAGTCCAGCCCAGAGGGTTTATGTGAATGAAAATCTTAATGAATACACATGGATATAAAGGTGTGTGTCATTTATAGTAAACTTGACTTGTAAAAATCTGAATATATCACCCCCCAAAAGTTGGGGGATCAGATTCCCTTACAATGTTAAAAATATGATTTCATTTGCCAAAATTCTATTTACATACACCTTTTCAGGAATACATCAGTGCTAGGACTTGAGCTCAACTTAAATTTGTGTGTTCCTGACATTCGAATAGAGTATTATAGTAGTGTTTGTGTGTATGTCTTCAGAGAAACAAAGACTGCTTTTCAATCATTCTTTTACTGATAAAAGTAGTTATGACTTGTTTAAAAAAGAACATTTACTACATTATATTGAACAGTTTATGTCGTATTCTCATACATTTGGGGTTTTTCCGGAATAATTTTAAAAATCAATTCAGCATTCTAATGCATCTCACAGATAACTGTCTCAGTGTCTGTCTTTTAGTTAAGGTGCCACTGTTGACAGTGTGTGTATTATATATGTATATAATAGTAACATCCATGCGTATTTGTAACAGGTACACATACACAAGTATACGCATGCACTCATAGCCTTGGAGACATCTCTGTAATTCATACAGTTGAATTGTATGCCCACCCATTGGATTTAGCATGATGTCCAGAAATCAAAGGACAACATATTTTTTAGAACGTGGAGTGTATCATTTTTTCTGGATATATAGGAGTGGCTTGAACATACATTTGCTTGTGAAACTCCACAGCAATCTTTAGGACAACAAAACAGATGACTTTTCCTGGGGTCCCCTTTGTTGAATAGTGAAATGTCTAATTCAGCTGAATATTTTTAGTAACTCTTGTGTCCCTCTACCCCCAAAAAGACCCAGACTTGTACATGACACCACCATCTTCATCCATTCCAGTCACGTATGATATGTTTTGTAGGCACTTTTATCCATGGCTCCTTTGAGTGTTGCTGTAGAGCAGACACAGCACAGCTTTAGTCCCATTTCACAAAGGTCATCAGGAGGCCTGAGTTCTAGTCCTGGATTCTGTCATTGATTACTTTATGACCATGCAATGTCATTTCATCTCTCTGCATTGTGATTTCCTCTTTTGTAAAACAGAAATAATACCACCTGCCTTGTTTACTAATAAGGCTATTGTAAGGCTCAACTACAAGAATGTGAGAATACGTTATAATAGAAGAAGCGCTCTTTAAATTGTAAGTTACCTTTGTTATACTGGAATAGATAGATGGGAGATTTCCAAACTAGAAATATTCATTAATACATTTCAGTAAGACATGTGGCAGTTGAGGAAACATATAAGAATAAAAATCAGAGGGGACTTGACCATTCCTCTCTCCCCACCAAACAACACTGCTTTTCTTTTCTTTCTTTTTTTAAAAGGCCATACCCTGTACCTATTCAGCCAGCATTCAGGAAGTATATCACCCATCCATGTGGATCATGGTGATTGGTGACTTGGGAACGTATCTGGGTGATAGAATGCATTTAGGGTTATTGTTAGTATTCACCTCTTTTTTAGTTTTAACACTAGTGTGGACAGTTCCATTCTCCACCTTCTCAAGCTACCCTCACATATATAAGACTATATTGAAAAAAATTTTATATCTTTTTAAAAGTCTATATAAAGAAATGGTAGTACTAATAAGGACCCCAAGATGGTTAGGAGGTACATAAAAATTAAAATAAACAGGGAAGGGGAAGTATTTAAAAGAATCTGATTGGGACTAATGGATGCCCCACTCAGTGTAATTCCATCCCTCTTTAAAACCAAGTAATATTTTCAGTGCAAGAAGCACTTAGAAATAACCAGCGATAGAAATGTCATTTCAATTTTCTCAGTGTCATAGGCAACATGGTGCAGAATGTGTAGAAGGGAAGGCTTTGGAAATGGGAAGATCCATGTTCAAGTCCTGTGTCTAGTATATATATATATGACAACTCCATAAGATTGGGCTGTCAGATCTACATAGGCGGGTGTAGTTTCTGGATCAGGGAGTTTGCTATACTGTTGTAATTGCAGGTATAGACCAAATTAAAAAGTTCTTCTCTCCCCCCTCCCCCCATTTTAGCATTTGGTTTAAACATTATCAAAGGATTTTCTTTCTTTTCACTGAGACTATACTAAAAAATTTGGTATTGAAATAACAGCATAACAATTGGTGTAAGTTGTATAGTACCTTAAAGGGGTTTGGAATATGATACTTCCCTCTTTTCCTTGCCTGAATTGTGACATGAGTCATACTATTTAGATTTTTTAAAAAGGTGATCAGTTACTGAAAATGGGCAGCCTTATTAAGAGTTAACATTTAATGGTGACATTAATTCCTATCTAGTGATTCCTTCCTATTTTGATAATTATTTTAATGTAATGGTTTCCTTTATAATTTTATTTTATGCATTTAAAAACCTTTTTTTTTTTTTTTGTCTGAGAAGGGGTCCATTGGCTTTACCAGATTTCAGAGCAGTCAATGACACTAAAAAGATTTTTTTTAAGGAAAAATATTCATAAAGTTGAAAAATGTCAGGGTTTTTTCATGAATTACATAGCATAATTTTTAGACACTTAACTATATTGTTGAACCAAATTTAAAGAATATGTAATCATTTAAAAAAATAAACTTAAAGGCTTTGAAAATTTTTTTATATAAAGACGTGAAATTTGGAGACACTTAGACTGGGTTCGAATCCTATCTCTACCATTTGCTGCCCCTCTGATTTTAGACAAGTTGTGTATTCTTCCTGGGCTCATTTTTCTCATCTATAAAATGAGAGGGTTGAACTTCATAATCTCTAATGTCACTTCCATTCTAAATTTGTAAGATGATGATATAAACTCTTCAAGGGACATTAGGTGTCCCTAGCTATGATCTTGACCAGTGCCTTCATTCTTTTAAAATGATCCTGTTTCTTTAAGATTGTGATTTCCTTCAGCAAGGCAAATGTTTTTTAGCATAACCCTGAAAAATATTAAGTTTGTGGATTCTCATTTCATTGATTGGAATGCTGGCCTATTTGTAGTAGTATTAAGATTTGTGGACCCTGTAAGACACAGATCTGTCAAAAATACTTTTGTAATTTGACCTGAAAATTTGCTTTAACAGGGCCAATTTATTTGTGACATTTTAAAATAAGATTTCTTGCATTACCAAATGCCAAATTTCAAGGAAAAAATAAACCCATAGACCAGTCAGGTATATAAAAGTCAAATACTGTTTACTTTTAAAATAAAGATTAAAACATGTTAAAGATCACCTGATATTTTATGAGAAATAGCACATTCCCTTCCTTTTCCATGTGCTTAAATAGAATAAATTATAGTATGAGAATTTTAAAATGTGGATTATTAAAATAACTTTTCACTAGCCATAGTGTTTGGGTTTGTTGGTGGTTTTTTTTTTTTTTAAGTATGCTTTTTTCAGGCGATCATAAAGAAAGATTTCTTTTAGTGCTCATATTTTATTTAAATCTGTACCCAACATTGGGTGTGATGTTTAATGCAATTCAATATGTACCTTTGAAAGTGAATTTACTAATTAATGATTTTTGTGAATGTTAAACTAAATTTTACAAAAATAAATTAAAAATATAATCTGAGATATATCCTTGAGGGATAATTGCACGTGTATTATTACTAAAACTTATGCTTAATCTTTTTTAATTTTTTTAGATTAAAAGGCCAATTTTAGCAGATTAGATGAGTACTTTGCATGGAGAAAGTAGCATAAAAGTAACTCAGCTTCCCTGTGCAAGAAGTAAACATACATTTGAAAAGCATTAAAAAAAATTTTAGGTGCATGATTTCATTTAGACATATAAACCTGAAAAAATTTAAATTATTCCTACTACTCTTTAGGCATTTTTTGTGCGCATGTTTAAAATTTATTTTTTGGAACTTACTTGTTTTATTCACTAACCAGGAATTCAAAGAAACTACCATTTTGATAAAACCCAATTAATCTTAAGATCTCATAAAAATGTTTAGGGTCAGAACTATATCACTATTACAGTTAATTGAATCTTTTTGTGACTGAATTATATTGCAGGAGGAGGAAATGATGATTTAGTATTTTTAATCTCCAAAAATGTTCAGGTTTTTTGTTTTCTTTTGTTTCTGAAACAGCTGCTACTTAGGGTTTTAATAAGAGCTCTACCAAGACTTAAGTTCTCCATACCTGTAGGACTTCAACCTGTAAATACCAGATTTGCTAATTTTACAACTTAGGTGACAATCCAGTTTTTTTGTGGCATGGTAGTTAGCTATTTCATTTTACACATTGTTACATGAGATCATTAAGTGTGACTAAATATTAATATTTTGACATTACTACTATTGTTTATAATCATGCATACAAGAAAAGAAGCTAGCATTGTTTTTATTTCTTTATTGTTACAAAACACAATATTCTAGGAATTTTCAGCAAACTATCAATTCAGCTGTAATTCCAGGTTTTTTTTCACAAGAAGCTGTGAAATGTTCTTTGTTGCCTGCCATTAAAATTTAAATCAATATCTTTAATGCCCTCTTGCAGTCTCATTTTTGTTGCACTAGAAACCTGTTTTAGTTGATCTGCAAGTCTGTTTTGTGCTGAGTGCTTATATTTTCCAATTCAGCTGCTTTATAATTTTTCTGAAAGCACAGTTTTTTAAGTCTTGTATTCTGTTAAAATATTTTTATCATCATAAAAGTGCAATAAGGTACATGCATGTTAATCGTGCAAGTGCCCAAGACATTTTATATTGCGATTCCAGTTGAAAACCACCTGAAGGAAAAAATAAATAGCAAAAACATTCAGTATTTATTTACAGTTTTTAGAAGATAGTTTGTTTCTGTTTTAGGTGCAGGATTCTGTCCAGCACAAATAGCCCAGAGATGGATGTCATAGATAGAATTTACATACCATTAGCTCACAGTAATTCATTAGCAGCAGAGCTCTGGGGTACAGAGCTAGTTAGGCATGTTATTTGTGATGTCTGGATGCTGTATTTTAACAAGGTTTACCAGCTTCATGCTTGTTGCCTTTGTCTAGTGACAGAAGTAATCACTTGATAAAATGAAGTGCATCGCTGTGAACAATTGACCCTTTGGAACAATCCAGACTGGTCAGCAGTCTAAAGCCACATTTTAAAGCCATCATTATAGCCTCAAACTTAAGAGTTTCCAGGGTGCAGACAAAGGTGTTGTCTTCCTTTAGCACGAGTCGTGTACCATTTTCGGACTTTATGAAGTATTTAAATTGAATAATATTTGAAGATATAGAAAACTCCTCTGGAAATCCATCCAGCCGGCTCTTTGACACCAGTACAATTCGAGATTTTATTTTTGTTATGAAATCAGGAGCATTACAAAAGATTCTCAAACCTTGAGAGCGATCGTGGTTATCAGTGATTTCCAAGAAAGTCGTCTCTCTGGATGTTAGCTGTTCTTTCTCCCACCTTGATTTCACTTCTTCCGCCAGCCCTTTAAGCTGAAAGAATTCTGCCTCCTGGGCCAGGAGTTGATTTTCTCGAAATCCTTCTGGTAGTAGAAGTTCTCCATTCCGTAAGAAGTTCAGAACATGTCTGAAAAGGAGCCCATCCCTGTCTATGAAATAGTGACCATCCGCATCAAGGGGGCAAAGAATTTTTCCATTGACTATACCTTCAAGGAAAGTATCTGGATACTTGGTCAGTGTTTGTTTTTGAGTAATATACAAATATCCACCAACATTGAGAGTCGTCAGCGTTTTGCAGCTCTTTCCTTGATCAGTAGTACCTTCAGGGCTGTTGTGTTTCCCCTCATAGTCTTTTTCTTTTTCTCTCCTGTTTATTTTACGTTCCATTTTCAAAATCTCTGCAGCTTCTTGTTCTTGGCTTAGACAGAGCTTTTTAAAAAGCACCACCACCACCACACAAACGCCTTTATTCAGCTCTAGCTCGGTGATGGAATGGAAATGCTGGCAACCTCGCATGAGCTGTCAGCTCCGTTTTGCAGTAGGTGGCGTATCAGCTATGTATGCAGGAGGTTTCAGGAGTAAGACTGAAAAAGAGAATTTGCATTTAACTGTATGAGGGCAGAGATTGGTTACAAAAGCATTTTCTTTGCAGGCAGGAAAGTTAGATCATTCTGAATATTTCATGTGCTTACGATCAAAGAGGTCACGTTTTCTTTTTAATGACACAGGTAAACATGAAATTTCCTTTTTGTATCTAATACCTTTTAAGCTGCCAAACCAGTGCTTCGTGTTAATAAAGCATTGAGTCATTCAGAATTTCTAACATACTGTCATTTTTGGAAACTGGGTGTTGGATTAATGCTTTTTTTTAGTGTTATAGATTTTAGGGACAGTGTAGATAATGTGGGTAGCTTTGTAATCTATAAGCTTCATACATGACACATATACTTCATAGTGTCAGTCTTTTGGGGGTTTTTTGTTGTTGTTGTTTTTTCTTTTTGAGAAAATTAGGAGAGCTACGCCTGTTGTTTATTGTATAGTACTCAGTTCGTTTTGGCATGACATTCTGATTGCAGTATCCTCCACAAGAGATGATTTCTTAGTTTCTTTGGATGTAAATGACTTTTTCATTTTTTAAGATAAAAATCAGAGAAGGAAGAGAGATTCAGTAATCATTTATACTTGGTTCTTTTAACTTGCCTATGGTATGTAATATTGAGGATAAACAATTGCTGAACAAAGACCCAGACTGCTGTAGCTTGAATATATAACATCACACTATATATAACCAGACTGGATATAGTGTGGAGGAGGGGAGAAGGGAAGAAAGCAAAATGACAGCAAGGAGTGGCAAATTGAAATAGCTTGGTATGAGACAATGATAGGGTACATGATAAACTAGTTTTTTCTCCATCAAATAAATAGTAATAGATCAGGAAAAATTGAGAGCACCCCCCAACCTCTGTTTTTTCCCCTTCCAGAGAATGAATACCTGCTTGAGTCCTTTGAGGGGAAAAAAAGAACCCTTTTTTTTTTCTTTCTTTCTGGGGGCTCAGTAAATATAATTTGCTTTCCAGAGCAGTGTAAGAAGCTAAGCCTGTTAAGGAGGAGAATTTGCTTAGGTTTTTATACCCAAGATTTCAAGTTTGTTTATTTGCAATCTTTTGACATATTTGTTTAGTTTGAAGAGATGAACTAGGTAGCTCTTAATGCAATAACCCTTATTTTATAATTTGTTTCTCTAGCAGCATAAAATGTCATGTCTTATTAAATTAACCTGATATCAGTGTTTAATACTTTTCATATGAAAGAATTATTTGTCTAATGCCATTTTGTCATTAGTAATTAATATTACAAAATAATTTTTATTTAGTCAATAGTTGTAAACTGTCTGTAAATGTATTATTTCCCTGTTATGAAGGAGGATTAAAAGATTATTGTACTTTGCTTAGAAAAGTCTTAAAGAATTTTTTTATATCTTAATATTTTGTGATCCGTTTTCACAGAAAATGTGTGGAGGGGATTAGTGAGAGAAATAATTTGAAGGAGAAATTTTCAACATAATTTAAATAAACCCATAATTACTATGGTGTAGAAAACTTATTTTATGAAAACAAAAGGGCAGATGACAAGTACATATTTGAAGTTAACTTCCAGTCCGATGTAATGGCTTTCCTATTCCTTTACCCTCCATATTAGTCATTGTCACTTGTAACTCATTCACTTTCTTAACATGTATTTTTGTTGCTATCTTTTGTTTTAGCATCATCTTTATTTACTGGTATGTCCCTGCCCCCAGCCGTCCTTTACCAGAGAATTTTTAGAAAGAGCAAAAAGCAGTTCCCCAAACTAACCAACATAAACTCATCTACTTTTAGTAAAGACTCATTTATTTGCCTTGTGTTTCAAAAACAAAGTAACAAAATAAAAGCAACTCGTAGAAAGAAAAAAGGCTAGGCACCATTGGACATTCATCTAATAGATGTTCCTTCCTCAGTGACCATCAGTCCTTGCCCCAGAACAGCCTTAGAAGGTACTGTGGTGAGACAAGAAGTAGGCTTTGAATGTATATAAGTATGGATGACACATAGAGGCATGTGTGTAGATACACACGCATCTGTACATTTCATTTTGAACTCTCTTTTTGCTTCTTTGTGTTTCATGGTCTCCTAATGTTTTCCCTTTTCTTATCTGGAGACTTTCTTCCCAGTAGAAAGGATGAGGGTATGGATGAGAACAGACTGTATGGAACGCCAGGCCTGGGTTGCTCAACCACTTCCAGATGAGAATGGTTGGTGCTCTGATGCCCTCCTCACTGTGTTCTATTGTTCAGCTTGTGACACCCTATCTTCAAACTAGTTTGCATGACAAAGTACACTGAGTCTTTGGACTGCCAACTTTTCCCTCCTCAGAAGTGGTTTCCACTCCTATTTGTTTAGTCTTTTTTTTTTTTTTTTGGTTGGCTGGGCAATGAGGGTTAAGTGACTTGCCCAGGGTCACACAGCTAGTGGGTGTGTCAAGTGTCTGAGGTCAGATTTGAACTCAGGTCCTCCTGAATCCAGGGCCGGTGCTTTGTCCACTGCGCCACCTAGCTGCCCCCACTCCTATTTGTTTAAAGCCTGCTTTCTTCTCATGAGTAGTATGGCATGCTGGCCTAAGGACTTAGAATCTGTGACTTTGACATTTGCAGTGAACTGAGGTCAATTTCTCCTTCTTCATTTGTAAAAATGGCCTACCCAGGGGGCAGCTAGACACTTGACACCTACTAGCTGTGTGACCCTGGGCAAGTCACTTAACCTTCATTGCCCCATGCGCAAAAAAAAAAAAAAAAGGCCTACCCCTTAAAATTAGTTGGAAGAATAATTCATAAGTGCTGTTTACGGAAGCAGTTTTCTAAACTTAATAGAGCTACTTAAGATAATTTTTTTTCTCTTCATTTGTTTCAGTGTCATGGGCTAAATTCTAATAAATAATTTTGCATTCTCAAAAACTTTTTTTATTTGTTGAAGAAGATATTCCTTGTCAGCCCCTGCTTGAAATAATAAGCTTGCAATGGTGGATATTCCTGCCTCCAGGCCCAGCACTCTACTGTACACCTAGTTGCCCAAACAGAAATTGCTTTATTGGTTTTAGTAAGAATTTATTTATAAAAATTAGATTGTAGGGGGCAGCTAGGTGGCGCAGTGGATAAAGCACCGGCCCTGGATTCAGGAGGACCTGAGTTCCAAATCTGGTCTCAGACACTTGACACTTACTAGCTGTGTGACCCTGGGCAAGTCACTTAACCCTCATTGCCCAGCAAACAAACAAAATTAGATTGTACACTAAAGTAGAGATGGTTAACAAATTCACATGGACAAACATTTATTAGACTTTGCTATTTGCAGTAAGGGAAATAGAAAAATTATGGGGTAGCAAAGTGACACAATGAATAGATTGCCAGGCCTAGAGGCAAGAAGACTCATGTTCCTGAGTTGAAACCCAGCCTCAAGACATTTGGGCAAGTCACTTAATCCTGTTTGCCTCAGTTTCCTCAATTGTAAAATGAGCTGGAGAAGGAATTGGCAAACCACTCCAGTACCTTTGTCAAGAAAACCCCAAATGGGGTCACAAAGTGGTGGTCGTGACTGAAATCTTTCAACAATAACAAATAAAAAGATTAAGGACTAGAGAAAATGTTTTGCAGAATGACTAATGGTCATTATAGAAGTAGTAGAACTTAAAGAGTAAATACTGTTGGGCCCATATTTATCTCCACACATATAACTGAATTTGATTGTGATATAAAACAATTTTGGTACAATTTAGCATGTTTTTCCTACAGGTTTTTGGTTTTTTTCCGGTGATTTGGG
This sequence comes from Dromiciops gliroides, assembly GCF_019393635.1. NCBI lineage: Eukaryota > Metazoa > Chordata > Mammalia > Microbiotheria > Microbiotheriidae > Dromiciops > Dromiciops gliroides. Next base: position 91,117,270 of record NC_057863.1, on the reverse strand, counting down.
GTAATAGTGGTTTCTTCTGGAACTAGAGGACTATTGACAAAGCTTGTGGCTAACAATTCATTTCCCAGTATAAATTGAGATCAAAGTATCTCTGAGGGCCATACAGTTCTTAAGTTGTCATTTTTGTTCAGAGAGCAGGATGAAGAGAGAAAGACAATGTTTTAGTAGTTGCCTAACTGTATAAATTCTTCATGCTCATGTATTTTATTTTGCCAGCCATTTTTAACTACTTTTATTGTAAGCCTCTGGGCCAGCCCTGCCTAGAATTTTGTAGTTGTCTTGCTTAGGGGACAGACCTGAAGTAACCAACTGCTACCCTTACTAAGCATTTCTTTTTTTTTTTTTTTTTGGTGAGGCAATTGGGGTTAAGTGACTTGCCTAGGGTCACACAGCTAGTAAGTGTTAAGTGTCTGAGGCCAGATCTGAACTCAGGTCCTCTTGACTCCAGGGCTGGTGCTCTATCCACTGTGCCATCTAGCTGCCCCCTACTAAGCATTTCTTGAGCTGAATGCCTTTTATATGTCCTGGCCTTCCCATATTTCTTCCTTTTTTTTTTTTAAAGAGTTGACAGGCTCGCTTTATTGTACATTCAAAGACAATGGGAAACGTTGTTGTTTATCCTTCTTTCTCAAAGAGGACATAGGGAAAGTGATGTTATGATTTGCAGTGAATTGGATTTAAGTGAGGGAGGGCTGTGCAAAGTCACCAACCTCACCTTTTTCTCCAGTGCCATCTGGGTCTAGAGATGTTTAAGATAGCCCCAGATGTTTAAGGCATTTGGGTCAAGTGACTTGCCCAGGGTCATACAGCTAATAAGTAAATGAGGTCAAATTTGAACTCAGGTCCTCCAAACTTCAGGGCCAGTGCTTGATATCCAATGTACCACCTAGCTGATGGGAAATGTGGTTGCGTAGGAAATATGGTCCCCTGTAACTGGTGACTCAAGCCTTTGAATAAGACCCTCCTCATTGATGTTGTTTCTGTATGGGGGTGGAGTTAGCAGGAGCTTGGGAAGTAAAAATCTTAATTTTTCTGGCTTTCACCTTCAAGAGAAGACACATGTGGTTTTAGACTCCCCTCGGGGAGAGATTTCTTGAGGCTGACTCCAGGAGAAAGCCAACGTGCCAGTTGAGGATGATATAGTTTCTGGGTTTTTTTTTAATTAATAAAAACATTCAGCAAAATATCAAGAAATATGATTAAACCCACAAAAGTATACATAACCAGTTAAACGATGAACTTTTCTCTAGAATCCCTTGTGCTGCTGCAGTTCATACTTTGCCAAGCCCCCACTATCCATCTGCCTTTTCTATTCCTACTTACAGTGTTGTTGAATGCTACTAGAAGAAATTCTACTACCTTGCTAAATAGATCTGCTACAACAACTCATATCTCATGTCATCTGAGCCTAACTGCTGCATGGAAAGACTTTGATCCTTCCCAACTTGACCATATATCCCATAGTCACCATTTTAAAGTTTGTCTCTCCTATACCACCCCTTTTTTCCTCAGTCTCAACAAAGCACTGTACTTCCTATTAGATTCAGAAAATAGTGGCCATCTATGTTGAGCTTCTTTTTCTCCCTGTTTGATACCTTGAAATTCCTTGCCAGCATCTTCCATCATCTCCTTTTCTCTGGTCCTTAAGGCCACCCTCTCTACTTGATCCCAAGCCTTCTTATATCCATCAGGATCTTCTCCTTCAATCATCCTCCCTCTAACCTTTCATCTCTATCTTTTGGCTCCTACCCCACTGCCTACACAATCCCCAAGTTTTTCCCATCCCTTAAAAACGTAGATTTGACTTTACCAGTCCCTTAAACTATCATCCTCTGTATTATTCCCGCAAACTCCTACAGAAGAAAAACCCTGTTTCTTTCCATTTTTCCCACTTCTACTCCCATTCTCTTCTTAATCTTTTGCAACCTGACTTCTGACTGTACTTCTTGACTGCTCTCAACTGAAATTGCTCTCTCCAAGATTATCAATGATTTCATAACATTAAAACTGACAAACCTAACAGATAAGGAAGCAGAGATGTGAACTGGATTCTAGACTCTCTTATCTCTAGGTTCTGTCCTTATGATCCTTTTACTTCTCTTATTGGTTCTCTTCCCACTCCCCACATATATAACTGAAATAAATAAGCCATTGTATTCCTTGACATTTTGGGATCCATCATTCTGAAAAGAGAGTGAATCACCCAGCTTCCCAACTTAGAAAAATAAACTTTGAACAACCTGCGTGCCAACCATGACAATTGAAATAGAAATGCTATATGTATTGGGTGTTTTATCACATTGATAGAGTTCCCAAGGAATATGCCAGCTAACTATATTACAGAAAATATATGTAGAACTTGTTAAGGGCTAAAATTCTAGCTAAACTGTCTAAAATATCTAATGAGTGGTCGCCAATAAATTATAAGCTTTAGCAAGAGTTAGACTTTTAAGCATTTATTAAGGAGAATAAGAATTTGGTAAAGAGAGAGAGAAAGGCCTACATTCATCTATCTATTAAAGGGAGAGTGCATTTCTAGCCCCACTCTCCACCAGAGTCCAAAGGAAAGAGAGTGAGAGCGAGCGCCAGTCTCTTCCTTCCTCCTCCCACCAGCCTGCGTCACTTCCTGACGCCAAAGAAAAGACTCCTGGTCTTGCCCTCAAAGACCTTCACTTCATGGGCAGAACTCTTCTACAGTAAGTCTCCAGCAGGTGGTGTTATTCCAATCGTTATATGATCTAATATCCAATTTTAAATCTCACAAACTTCAGCCTTGTGCTAACACTAGCAATGTGGAGAGGAGGTTATCATATTCATGAAAAATTCTGGTTAGATGAATATTCATAATAATAATAAGAAGAAGAAACTTATTTAAGTAATCTTTCAAGGTTTACAGAGTCTTTTCCTTACAGCAGCTCTATTAGCTGGTGTAAATAGTAGTTTCCTCATTAGATTGTGACCTTCCTATAATCATACAACTACTAAGTTCTGAAGCAGGATTTGAATGCAGGTTTTCTGATTCCAATAACAGAATTCCATTCACTGTGTCACACGGCCTCCCTTTTAAATATCTGTAGGATTGAACTAAGTCTTCTGAGAAGCCTAGGTAATTTTACTCTGGGGAACATTTTTAAAAATTCAACAAGGAAATGTGACAGAAGGAGTTCAGTGTGTATGGAAAGCACTCAAAACTATTAGCCTAGAAAAAGTTCCTTGAATAGGAAAAATTTCATTCTACATTTTCCCCCACTCTAGATATGTGTCTGTGCAAGACAAGGGCGATGAAAGGAGAGAGGGAAGGGGTAGAAGGAAGAGTGAATAGACAGACAGACAGAGACCAAGATGGAAGGGGGGAGGAGAGAAAATGACATGGTCAGAGAGAAACTGAAAGAAAGGGGGAGGGGATAGACACAGAGAATTATTTTAAATTTAAAGAGAACTGAGTCCCCACAGATATCCAGGTTTCAAATTGTCTGCCAACAAGGTACTAGCACTGACAAGTCTTATCAAAATAGAGTTTCCATCCTAGTTCACACCCATCAAAGAGCTTATGAAGCCATTGGTCTGTATAAAAACAATTTTTTTTTAGATATTTAAAACTAAACAATTTGATTTAAAAGTACAACTATTAATTCTTTAAGGGCAGTTAAGGTATTATAACTATAGCAGTTTTTTTTAAAATGGGAAATAGAAAAATGACTTGTTAATAGTGCTCAGAATTCCTTCTTTTTTTAACAGCCTTTCAATATAGTCTGTAAAATGATATTTTAGAATCAGAGAGCTTATCCACCCTCTTCCTTTGGGAGGCCCCCTTCTTCCACCAGCCAAGATTCATGGCTTCTTTCAGAATTTCAGGTATAAATTGCATTAGCTCCCTGGGTATCCCATTCCAATGTTTTCTCCAGTTTTTAACTTAAACCCATTTCAACTTATTCTATTACTGATAGATAAGAGAACCACCAGTTAGAATCATCTTAATACAAATTTTCATATACCTGAAGGCAGCAATAAATTTACATTTTTCCTAATACCCTTGGCACATTTGATTGTATCTTACATTTTAATACTATTCACTGTATAGAATTGTTCTTAGTTAATGTGTTAGTCATTTTTTTCCCTCAACTATATCGTGGTACATGATTCTTCCTGTAATTCTTTACTCTCCTATCCTTTTTGTGGAAACTGGGCACAATAGAGACACTCAGCAAATTTTAAAAATTGAATTGTATGCTCCAGGCTAAACAGTCCCCAATTCCATTAACCTTTTTCCAGATGGCCTATTTTATACCTTTTAAGTTTATTTTGCCCTTTATTGGAGTTGAACTGTGTGTAGTAGTTGGGGAAGATGGTCAGTTTTCTAAGACCTCCTGAATCAGAACATAGCTTCATTATTTGATTTCCAGGATTTAGACAGGCACATATTCATCTTGTGAATATTAGAAAATATGGCCCAGTACCAAATATAATATAGTTTTGGCTCTGTTTTTGCTGGTACTCCCCTTCCATTAGAGCAGACAATTGAGTTGATTCTATATATTGTAGAAGATAAATGAAGCTCAAATCCAACACTAAGCTAGAGAGAATAAAGGCTTGATGTGCTATACATATCATTCCATAAACTGTTGAAGATTGAGGAAAGATCAAGTAGAAGACAGACAAGCTTATTCACAACTATTAGTTGAAATAATATTTTTCTTAAAAATGGAAGACTAGTTTGTCTGAGTGCTCTTTTTATTGGATTAAACTGAGAGATCTTGCTTCCAGAACCATAAGCAGGTTCCCTGGAAGATGGAAATACTTAAAATCTATACATGTTTTCATTACCTTATTTCACTTGCTGGGGCTTTATTCTCTCTGAGGTGTGACTTGGAACAGGCAGGCAGGCAGGCAGCCACTTCCCATCTCAGGAGAGTCAGCAATCCAAATTACAGTTCTGTGGAACTGAGTTTAAGTTCTGATGCCAGTTCTCTAAGTATCCTCGAGGTGTGACTGTGTCCAAAGGATCGTATAAAGAAGCATGCTCTATAGCTTCCAAACATACTTGGTCTCGTTCCTGACATGCCAAGGAAGATGAATACCTTTCTAGGTGCTGCTTGAGCTCTGATCCATTTGAATCCCACATCATTGTATGAGATCCACTAAACTAGAACCAGTGGTCCAATGCTGACCACTGTCGCCGAATCAAACAGTGTAACAGCTGGAAAGGACCTCAGCAGTTCTCTCCCACTCCCTACCTGGCACAGGATCCTTCCTATAAATAACGGCTCCAAAGAAGTTTTGGCACCCAGCTCCCCAGCATTGCTGGAAAACCAGAACAGACATGCCCTGACCCTTCAGATAAATGAAAAGAGAGCTACAAAAAAGAATAGCTCGAAGGGAAAACCTCCCAGGAAATTAAGAAGCTGAAGGAATGAGGAAACAGAAGGAAGAGACTGAACCCCTCCCCCCACACAAGAGAGAAATAATCGACCTGTTGTGAGAGCCTCTGGAGTAAATGAGGTCAACAAAAGATGTAAAGGAAAATTTGGCACCTACAGATAGAAATGTATATTGAAGGAAAACTACAAGAAAACAAATGTGAAAATCAATAGCTTAGAAAAACAAGTGGAACGCCTTAGTAAATCAGTGGAGCATCTGAGGAGATTGGAAGAATAACAGCAACAAAATTAAGTGCAACCAATCAACAGCAAAATAATCAAACAAAACTATTATATGAAAACGTTGCCTTCTTCCCAATTCCCTCCAGTTTTCATCTTTCTTGAAAATGATGTGTTCACATCTGAACATAGAACTTGAGAGATGGCCTGACCAAGGCAGAATGAAGAACTTTTTGCCACCATCACTCTGGATCTTTTTTGTCTCTTAAGATAGCCTGGAATGGCATTCTCTTTTTGGCTGCCATGTCACCTAGTTAGTTTGATTCAAGGTCCCTGTTGACCAGCCCTTTAGCTCAGACCTTGGCCATTCTCTCCCCCCATACTACTTTTTTTTTTTTTTTTTTTGGTGAGGCAATTGGGGTTAAGTGACTTGCCCAGGGTCACACAGCTAGTAAGTGTCAAGGGTCTGAGGCTGGATTTGAACTCCTGAATTCCGGGCTGGTGCTCTATCCACTGCGCCACCTAGCTGCCCCTTCATACTACTTCTTAAAAGAATTTTGTTGTGGGTTTTTTGATGTGGAAGTTTTTAGCAGTATTGGTTCAGACCGAAAACCACTTAATCTGTTTTAATAAAAGGAAGGTCCATTCCTATTTTTCTATATGTTCAAGAAAGTATTTAACTCCTGAAAAGGTGATGAATATTCTTCTCTGCACAGTACCTCTCAGATGAGAGGAAGGAGAGCAATAGAGTTGAAATGGGTTTTTGTGAACTTTTCAAACCTTTCCTTTATAATTACTATACAAAGATAATATAGTAATAGACTTGTGCCCTTAAGTAGCCTAATGGAGAAAATACAAGCAAAAACCAAATATCAGCAAATCTTTAATTTTAGAGGAAAATCAGTGTGATTTAGTAAAAAGGAATATAATCACAACATCTCATAGCTGGAAGGTAGAGATGTTAGATACAAGTTAATCTGTTTGACCCTCTAATTATATAGGTGATCATGGCTGTGAATCCAAGAGAACTTAACTAACTTTCCCAAAGTAACATGACTTCTTAGTGACATAAACCAGTTCTCTTGATTCTTGGGATAGTTCTTTCTTTACAGTATTCTCTTAGAAAAATCGTACAGTATGTTTACAAAAATTGATTATTGTATAGTGTTCTTACAAAAATTCATTATTTTTTAAAGAAAGATTTATTTTTGAGTACAAATAGTAACAATAATTAGGCTAACAAGACACTATCAATTATGGGTCCTTTTTTAGTGAAGAATGATTTATAATATGTCCATCAATTGTTTTGTGTGAAAGTGTATGTTTTTAACAAATGTTATTCGTAAGGATTTTAAAGTCTTCCCCCCATCTTGTTTACACAGTTAATTTTATTGGCAGGCTTAAAAATATATATATATATATATATAATGCAAAAGGAAACTTCCGTTTAGCCTATCTGTATTGTCATAGATTAAAAGTATAGAAGTTGCATCATATCCAGAGAAGTGGGATTTTCCCCTAAATATGAAAGAGTAAAGATTATGGAAGTTGATGCCATTTAAATTTTTCAATATTTCGTATGCAGAACTAATATCCCTTTATTCCTGGTAATAATTTTTTTCAATTAATCGAATTTATTTTAGGATATGTACAGTTCAGAAAAAACTGGATTTTGGGGGGCCATGTTTCTCTTTCTAACAAGCTATCCTCCTGCCCATGTCCCCTTTTGGTCATTCCTTCTTCTCCCCTCTGCTCTGAGACCCTCATATTTAAAGATTCTAAACCCTCTGGGCTGGAAACATCTGATTTGCTAGCTGATTGTGCTTCTCTGCTTGGGACCTCAAGGGTGGGAAACCAGTCAGACCACCCTCAACAAGACCTCTAAGATATTTGTACTTCCCTGATCCCTGAGCTGCTCTTAAGCTCCTATCAGGGATCTCAGTAAGAACTTAGTATATGTTTCTACTTTGGTTTTTGGTTTTGGGAGGGGGGGGTTGTTTGTTTTTTCCCTTTTGTTCTGATTCTTCTTTCACAACGTGACTAATGCAGAAATGTTTAATGTGATTGTTATAACTTATATTGGATTGCTTTCCATCTTGAGGAGGGGGGAGGGGAAGGAAAGAGGGAGAAAAATTTGGAACTAAAAATCTTATGAAAAAATCTTTATGATTAAAAAAAAAAGGAACTTAATATAATCATGTGCTGAGTTCCTGTGCTGAGAAGAACCCAGGGCTTCTGACTCTAAAGCTAGTAGTCGTCTTTTTGTTATGCTACATTTCATCTGCCCACATTATACAGAAAAAGTAAGGAACAGAAATTGATTGATAATTCTAGAATGTTCAAGTTAGAAAAGTCATTCGAGATCACTTAATCTAGTCACCGAATTTCACAGATAAGGAAACTGAGTCATGGGGAAAACATCATTACCTGCCCAGAGTCCCAGAGTGTTTGTGGCATTTTGTAGCCTCCAGAGAATGTAAACTTCTTGAGGTCAGGGACTACTTTATTTTGTCTTTCCCAGTGCCTAGAATAGGGCCTGGCATATCATAGGTGCTTAATAAATGCTCACTGATTGATTTCCACTCTTTTATAGTGTATGCGCTTTAAGCCACGGTCCCAAATTTCAGGTCTGGGAAAAAAGTTGGGGAGGGATATCTCATTTTAGTTTTAAGCAGATCTTTGTATACTGAATTTCTCCCTTCTCTATGTGAATTCTTAGCACAGCCATTCATTTGAAAAGTTTCCCTGTTCTTTTGGCAATTAGCAGCCAGGTAAAGCATTACTTTAACAACTCTTAATGGCCCCATAGGCAGAAATGGCACAGGACATATTTCAGAAAAATCAGCCCACCTGCTTGTATAGCCTATTCCAGTTTGGTAGTCCTTCAAATTCATCCTCATCATTTAATTGTAGTATTATTAAAGTTGAAAAGACATTATCTAGCTTTTTAGAAATTGCTAATCTGTCCAAAATGTTTACAAACCTACCAGACATTTCAGTAATCTTCTTGTAAGTCCTATTACAGGTCTGTACATCTTTGAGTTCCCTCCTTTTCTGCAGTGGCATCAACCATGCCCTGCCAAGACAAAGCCATAAACCAAGAAATCTGTAGTTTCCTCTTGGCATCAACTACTGGCATATATGAGGAGCCCGATTCTTTATTAAGTGAAAATAAATTTCCTTAAATCTCTGATAGGCATGTCAACTTTCAGATAAAAGGTTCTGTTTCATGCTGTATTGTATAATTTTGCGTAGTAGATCAAAAGATAGCACTGGAAATAGTCAATATTATATCTTTGAACATACCGATTTAATATGTTTTTCTTTCCATTCAAGATAAACTTTCATTGGAAGGAATAGTGGTACAGCGTGCTGAATGCAGACCTGCTGCCAGTGAAAACTATATGAGATTGAAAAGGTTAGTATTCTCACCTTTGAAACAAATCAGTGATGGTGATTTTTTGAGATCTTGGCACCTTTTTTTGTAGATGACAGGTATATGTATATGTGCAAAAGTGTGTGTGGTAGCATATGTTAGAATTCCAGATACTACTTAACCATGAAAATTTTGCTGACAGTTACTTGAATTTTTTTCCTGAAACCTTCATTTGGTGTTTTTGTTGTTGGTGGTAGTGGTGGGGTTTTTTTCTTCTTCTTCATTTGTTTTGTTGTTGTTGTTGTTTGTTTGTTTTGTTTTGTTGAGGCATTTGGGGTTAAGTGACTTAGTGTCAAGTGTCTGAGCTGGGATTTGATCTCAGGTCCTCCTGACTCCAGGGCCAGTGCTCTATCCACTGCGCCACCTAGCTGCCCCCCCCCATTTGTTTTTTAAAAAACAAATGAGAATTTCTTTGGCACTGCAGAACCACTGTCTTGCCAGAACATCTCAGGGTTACCCTTGTTTGGACCCATTTTTTTCCCCTACTAACCCGTGTGTATCAAAAGTATTTAATAAAAAGAAAGAAAGAAAAAAAGTATTTAATGAGACCTTTGTACCATATTCTAGATCATTGTTTATAAGCCATAATTTATTATTACCATATACCTAAAATACTGCATTTTATAATTACATTGTCAATATATATACCAAATTTCTTATTTTACTTTTGACTTATAGGATTTTAAAAATAGAACTTTGAAATTCATTTACTTTTCTTTTTTTTTTTAACCACTGGTCTTTAGGATTTTTTAGATTATATATAATTATATAACTGTATTTTATATATTTATTTGTTAGTGTCTTTGGAAGAATATAATTTTGATACCTAAATTTTAGGTGTCCCCTTTTTAAAAAACAAGTCTTTGAAAGTGGGAACAATATTTGTTTTTATTATGTTTATTCCAGCTTGTCTAAAAACTTGTATATTTTAATTTTGTGTAATTTTAGAATCATGATTTTTAGAGTGCATGCCAGGTAGTGGAATGAATGCTTGAGTTCTGCTCCCAGGTCTCTGCCACTGACTGAGCTATTTGACATTAGGCAAGTCAGTGTAGCATTTTTTTTTACCCCAGTTACTTTATCCATAAAATGTGGGAGTTGAACTAGATGATTTTTTGGGGTCTCTTTTAGCTCTGAAATTCTGTAATTATAAGGGGAGAGAATATTTTTTCGTTTCTCTCCTTTTCTTTATCAGGAAATTATCTTAAGCATTCTCATATAAGAAAGGGAAAATATAGTGAACTGTAATTTATTGCCAAAGTTTTTTTTTAATGGACGTTAAAACCACATTAAATATATGTGTAAATAAAAAATAGCTACAGAGCATGTACTTTACTGAATTGAGATGTATCAACTGTAATCTCCTGCAATTATGTTGTTCCCTCAGATAAAATCAAAGCTTCTTGAGGTCAGAGACTGCTTTGGGGTTTTTTGTCCCCAATCCTTACACAGTGCCTGGCACAGATAAGGCATTATATGCCTTATAATGCTTTTGAATTTGATAGATTCAAGACTTACCTTTTCCAAGCAGTATTAAAATTGGAATTTTACTGGTTGCATAGACCAGTTACTAGCATCTTCATTAATAAAAGCTAGTTAAGGGGCAGCTAGGTGACGCAGTGGATAAAGCACCGGCCCTGGATTCAGGAGTATCTGAGTTCAAATCTGGCCTCAGACACTTAACACTTACTAGCTATGTGACCCTAGGCAAGTCACTTAACCCCCATTGGTCCCCGTTTTGTTTTTCTTAACAAACTTTGAGGCAGTCTGGCTACTGAATATGATTCGAGTGAGAGGGGAGAAAAAAAAATAAGGGACTGTGAAAAATGACCAAATAATGCAAGGAAATTCTTGGTCTCATTTATAATTCCTGACTTGCAGTGATCACTTATGACTCTGGGGCTATCAACTGACTGCTTGGTCTAGCGTTAAGAGAAAGCTGAATGTAGCTAGAAGTCCCAAGGTGTTGTGATGGTGATAGAGCAGTGGGATTCAGTTCAGTTTTAGTGTTCTTGCAAGTTAGCAAAGCTTTCGGCACACTGAAAATTATTTATTTGCTCATTTTATTTTGAAACATTTTAATTTTTAGTGTGGAGTTATTTTCTTAGAACATTATAGTTTGAAATGTGAAGTCCTTTCAAATGGATCTGCTAAAAATAACAAATTGTGGGAAATTGTGTGTAAGTATGATTCAGAGTGAAACAGTTGCAAGTTCTTATGTGATTAGATGGCATTTTAGTGTGCTAACATCTTATACTAGTTTTGCATTATTTATAATATACTATGCCCTCTGGAGTTGTCAGTAGCTCATCAGTTCATTGATGATAAAAAATACTACCTTGAACAACCCAATTATTCAGTACGTTTGGGGGCAGCACAGCGCAGCATAACAGCAAAATTGCTGGACTAAGAGTCAGGTGGGAGTCAAATGAGCTAAGCTATGTAAAAGCATCTTGCAAACTTGAAAGCATTTTTACAAATGTCTGCAATTAGCTGGTGTCCAAGCTGTGTGAACCCTGTAGTGGAGAGTTGGGAGAAACCAAGGCAGACTATACCCTGGACCCTGCTCTCCCGGTGAGCCGGTGGCTCAGGGTCTAATTTTGCTCTTTTGTAGTACTTTACTTAATCATAGGTCTTACAGCGGGAGTACAGTTCTGTCTATATATACTGTCCAGTCTGTAGAGAGGTCCCTGCTTCATCCCTATTTTCTAGATGAGGCAATTGTTATTGAAAGTTTGTTATTGGAGCTTTATGTGATATATGAGAAAGATTATTTAACCATCAAGGATAGTAATCTGATATGAAAAGGCATGTATCTATTCCACTAATAGGTAAGGTTTATATAATGCTTTAAAATTTGTAAAATTTGTAACGCACTGTGTGATTGGTCTGGACTTCCAATTTCAACCACGTGGAGGATTCCCAACGTGGAAATTCCCTCTATTAATGCTAACTGACAACTCTTCTGTACTGTAGAGCTTTTCCTGGGAGGGACAGTAAGAGATTAATTGGCTTTCCCAGATCTACCCAGCTAGTATACGTCTAGCCTTTCCTTGCCACCCAACTGCTGTGTCTTCCTTCCCACGCTGATTTATGTGTATTTGTATTTGTTCACTTGACATTTATTCTTTATATATTTTTATATGAGCTTGCCTTCCCCATTAGGATGTAAGCATCTAGAGGGTTAAGAACTATTTCACTCTCTAGGCTGATGATTCTCAAATCTACCCTTCCTGCCCCAACCTCCCTGCTGACTGCTAGTCTCACATCTCCAACTGCCTTCAGACATCTTGAACTGGATTCCAATAGACATGTTAGACTCTCTCTGTCCGACACAAAGCTCATTATCTTTTCCCCTAAGTACTGTTCTTTCCCCTTTCTCTCTCTCCCACCCCCACCTTTTATTATTGTAGAGGGAAACACTCTTCTGGTCTCACAAGCTAGGACTCATTCTGGTTTCCTCACTATCTCTCACTCCCACCTATTTTGTTTCCAAGGCTTGTCAGTTTCACCTCTGCAGGAACTCTTGAATATTTCTCCTTCTCCCCTGATGCAGACCCTCATCATTTCACACCTACATTATTGCCTTAGCCTGCTGGTGGGTCTGCCTGCCTCAGGTCTCTCCCTACTTCATTCCATCCTCCTTTTAGCCACTAAAGTGATATTCCCAAAGCACAGGTCTGATCATGTCACCCTCCTCAACACACTATGGTGGCTCCCTATCACCTCCAGGAACAAACACTAAATGCTTCTGTTTGGAATTCAAAGCTCTTCATAACCTAGCTTCCTTCTGCCTTTCCAGTCTTACTTACTTACACCTTACTTTCTGATAACATACTCTCTGGTCCAGTGACATTGCTCTCCCGGCAATTCCATGAACAAGACATTCCATGTCTCACCCCTGGGCATTTCTCCCATGCCCAAAATGCTCTGCTCTGCTCTGCTCTGCTCTGCTCTGCTCTGCTCTGCTCTGCTCTGCTCTGCTCTGCTTACTGACTTCCTTGGCTTCCTTTAAGTCCCAACTAAAATCCCATTTCTTCCAGTGCCTTCCTTTTCCGTTAATTATTTCCTGATTATCCTGAATGTAGCTTGTTTTATGTGCATTTGTTTGCATGTTGTCTTTCCATAAGCTCCTTGAAGACTGGGACTGTCTTTTGCCACTTTTTGTATCCTTAGTGATTAGCACAGTGACTGACACATAGTAAACGCTTAATAAATGTTGGTTGATTGTGCTTTTATCCTCAGAACCCAGTACAATGCCTGGCACATGATAAGCACTTAACAAATACTTGTTGATTAATATTTTCTTGTTATATAGAAATTTGTTTTGAATTGCTATAAATAAAAATTAAATATCAAGTGATAATAGTCTGAAAATTAATTTAACTAGAAGTTTCTTTAATGTCATATCTCCGATTATAATCTGAACATAGACCTTAATTTTCCCAAAATTTGGCAGGCATAAATCCTAAATGCAACTTATTTTTTAACTTCTTTCAAAGACCTCTCATTTTAGAAATTGGTTCTATATTTGGACCAATAACGTAAATTATACCCTTTCTCTCTGTGCCTTCCATCTCCTACCTTCTTTCTTAGTTAAGCTGACTGAGTAAACTGATTTTGCTGATTTCCCTTTGTGAAAATCACAATATTAGGGAGAAAAAAGAAAAGGTTGATTCAAAAAATGTATTTTATTTTATTCCTCTGAACCTAATTTTTTTCCAGGAGATTTTATGAACCATTGTTTTTGTTTTTCTTATATTCTTTAACATCCTGTTGAAGGACTTTCCCTCTAGGTGCAGAGCTTGGGAGGAGCAGAAAAAAATTAAGTTACTTTTCCCACATATGAGAGGTGAACCAGTAAGAAGCAGATTGTGATATAGCATTTACTTTCTTTGAAAAGATCACCCTGGGCACAGTGGATAAAGCACCGGCCCTGGATTTAGGAGATCCTGAGTTCAAATCCAGCCTCAGCTACTTGACACTTACTAGCTGTGTGACCCTGAGCAAGTCACTTAACCCTCACTAACCCACTCAAAAAAAAAAAGAAAAGAAAAGATCACCCTGTGACACTTTCCTAATTTCCTAGCATTTCATTGTATTTTGGGAGATAATCTTTAGGAGAACCTAGTTTGAGGGAAGGAATAAAACCCAAAACACCTTGGTTTCATTTTTGGCAGAACTGATAATCACAGCTTCAAAGAAAGACCCTCAAATAAAAACCTTGTCTCTTTGGAATGCTAATAGCAATAGGTGTTTTCTTTTCACCAACTATAATAATAGTATCTGAACATATTTAGTTCTCATAATTCTGACCAGATCTCCCCTTCTGCTGCTGCATACTGGCTGTGTGACTCCAGGCAAGTCACAATTGCCCCCAGGCAGCTCTCAAAGACTAGTTGCTGATCTACATGTTCAGTCATTAAACACTGTGTGCCTGCTATGTGCCAGTCACTATGCTGAGCACTGGGGATACAAATAAGAAAAAGATATAGTCCTGGCTTTCAAGAAGAAACTTACACTCTAATAGGGGAAAATAGCAATGCAGAAGGAAGAGAAGAATGGAGAGGCTAGGGAAGAGGGCCCATGCAAGGGGGCATGGTGGACCAATTGAAGGAATGTAGCTGGTGGGAAATGAAGAGTTATTGGCTTGGGAGCCATCTTTAAATAAGGTCTTTAGGAGAAGTTCTTTGCTTTGCCCTCCAGTGCTCTGATCAGAAGGACAGAGGGGAATGAGGGGACTAATGAAGTGTGTTTCCTCTTTCGAAGCTTGCTACACTGAGGAATCACATATCCTAAAAACATGGGATTTTTAAAAATTATTTTTATTTATTTCATTAAATATTTCTCAATTACATATAAAAAATTTCAACAATCTTTTCTTAAATTTTGAGTTCCAAATTCTCTCCCTGCTCACAGCCCTTCCCACTCCTTGAGAAGGCAAGCAATTTGATATTGATTAAACATGTGAAGTCATGCAATAGATATTTCCATAACAGCCATGTAAAGCATGAGATTTTTCTTACAATATTTGGATGTATAGATTCTGATCTATGATCCCATTGAGTTTTCTTGCCAGATATATTCCACCTATGCCTTCCCATCCTGTAAAACTTATCCACATATATCCACATTACTCCATAGGAGCTCTACCCAATATCCTAGAGACTTTTCTCCAAGTCTCTTAACATTACTGGGCCTCTAAAGGATTTTAACAAATTGGTAATATTTAATTTTATCCCATATGGCAAATGACTAATAAACTGGAGTTTTACTTAGATAATTTTCTCTTTTTTCCATCTGTGATATTTTTACTTTAAAATAGAAGGAATAGGAGGAATTATTCACATATCTGGGTGCTGATTTTTGCCTTGTCTCTAAGCCTTAACTCTGTAGGTTATGAATGTATTGGTATGTATGCCAGAAACGCCTATAGGTTTATGGACATAACTTAGGAACTAGAAGAGACTTCAGAGGACATTTAATACAACCCTCTCAGTTTATATATGAGAAAACTGCAGTTCAGGGAAGTTAAGTGATTTGTCTAAGGTCACAGTTAGTAAAGGGTCAGAGGTGGGATATGAACCCAGGTCCTCTGATTTGAGAGCCAGCCTTCTATCTGAATGTATGCAAAATGAATGGATAATATGGAAAATTTTAGAGTCAAGTTAGTGTTTGTCTGTACAATGCAATAAAAATTATAGGAGCTCAGAAAGAAGCCAAGTCATGTTGATAGAAAATCAGTCAAGGAGGGATTTTGGGGAGAAAACAGGTTCAGAGCTGAGCCCTGAAGGAAGTCAAGAATTTACATAGATGAGTAGAAATGGATTTAGGGGTGAAGGGACCCTTTGGAGGGAGGAGACTGGGTTTGTGAAGAGTGAAGCCGTTACAAAAGGACAGGAGATCCCTGGTAAATGCCAGATAGTTGATGAGACCCATTTATGCTTAGGCTCTTAGGATCCTGAATTTAGAGCTGAAAGAGACCCTAGAACCCAGGAGGCTCTGGGGAGTTTGTAATGTGACCCTAGCTCCCAGCTAGGAAATGTCTGGCAGAATTTGAATTCAGGTCTTCTTTAAATTACCTAGCTGCTTCTTCAAGGGCCTGAGATTATTTTAAAATGTTAAAAAGTTTGTGTCTATGTCCAAAAGGTAGAAGAATGGGTGGAAGAAGGAAGATCAAGAAGCAACTGAACTAATTTTTAGATTTGTATTTCTGGTTCTTATTCATTTCTTAAAGAAATAGCTCACAAAGAGGCTTTGATTTCAAACTATTTACTTTAAAGTTTATAAACTGCAGGAAAGTTTCTGGCATTCTATTGCTTTATGTGCTTTTACAAAGTCATTTTTGCTGAACAATTTGCAGCTATACATGTCCTTTTCCTGTCTCTTTCATGCTTTGTCAATATTTCTTCTTTGATTGGATTCTCAAAATTAAAGACAATACCTGTAGTTTAAACTCTACTAATCAGTGTAAACTTACTCTATGAACTTGTTTTTGTGGATATTCCATGCTCTGGTATCCCGAAGGTATTTGTTTTTGTTTTCTTAATGTCTTCATTTTCTTTCAGTACTTTAATTACCCAAATTAGGCTATAAATTTAAATGAGAGAGGGGGTGTTTGATTCATTTTAGATTGAAGGGAAAGGAATAATTTAAGGAAAGATCCCTGGAAATACTTATAGAAATGAGATTAGATAAGATAAGATTATTGCTGTGAATTGTTGTCAAAACTTGGAGATCAGGTTAATTGACCTAATTTTGAAGCTGATAAAATAGTGAGGCCTCCCCCCAAAAAAAAATCCTTTTAAGAAATAATCTCATTTGTATAGACTATCTTGAATACTTTTCACATGTAGTTGGTATTATTGAACCATTATATAGTTAATGGGATTTTTCCTAATAGTAGTAGATTTGTATTAATCCATCTGTACACTTTCAGAAGAGGAACTGAGCAAAAAGCAAGCATTTAGAAGACAGCCAGCTCATATTAAGGATACAGAGTTAGATTTGAATTAATTATCTAGGTTTGAGGTTCCTTTATGTCAGAGTTAACTATGACTAAAAATAATCACATAAAACAGTGTGGTTTATGCCATGGGACTCAGTAGCCTTGTTCTTGTTGAACTTCCAACTGTACAGGACAAAAACACTCCTTCTCAGGTTTTATTTATCCATGAATAGTCGCTGGCAATCAGGCAGACCTTGCATTCGGTGTCTCCATCTCTTCCCATCCCTCTTTCCCACCTATTCATCGAGTGCCCTCTTATTCTCTCACTTCCTCTAAAATAACACGAAAGATTCTGATATCATTTATTGATACTTCTTCATTGACTGCATATATTTCAGTGTAAATGAATGCATCTCAATCTACCTGAAGCAGAGATTTGCTTTTTGCTTCTTTTATCTAATAGTAGACAGAGTCAAAGGAATTTCCAGCCTCAGCAAGCAGGAGGGCATAGGGGAGCTCAAATCATACTGCCTTTCAGGCAGCCCTGAAGGTGATTCTCAGTTGTCTTTTTTTGTTGTTGTTGTTTTGTTTTATTTTGTTTTAGTGAGGCAATTGGGGTTAAGTGACTTACCCAGGGTCACACAGCTAGTAAGTGTTAAGTGTCTGAGGCCGGATTTGAACTCAGGTACTCCTGACTCCAGGGCCAGTGTTCTATCCACTGCGCCACCTAGCTGCCCCTCTCAGTTGTCTTTTAAAGGCCAATCTCTCCATCTCTCTCCCTCTCCTTCTTCCTCTCCTTCTCCCTCTCTGTCTCTCTTCTTCTCTGCCTCTCGCTCTCTCTTACTCTTTTCTCTTTCCGTGGATAGGATGAGTAGGAGGTGGCCTGCCTGTCCTTGCTGGCATAGGAATAGGCACCCATTTCTGAGACTCTCCAGTATTTCCCAGTACATTTGACATTGTTCTATTTGGTGTTTGATATTTTCCTATCACAGACCTTTATTGTACATGTCCTGTAAACGATTCCTTATGTCTTCTGTAGACTATCTCTAGTATTAAAGTCTCCGACAATAAGTTATCTTTGGAACTCATCATTGGTTTTTTGTTTTGGGGTTTTTGGGTTTTGGTTTTTTTTTTGTGGGGCAATGGGGGTTAAGTGACTTGCCCAGGGTCACACAGCTAGTAAGTGTTAAATGTCTGTGGCCGGATTTGAACTCAGGTACTCCTGAATCCAGGGCCGGTGCTCTATCCACTGCGCCACCTAGCCGCCCCGTTTTTGTTTTGTTTTGGTTTGGTTTTTTTGGTTTGGGGTTTGGGTTTTTTGGGGGTTTTTTTTGCAGGGCAATGAGGGTTAAGTGACTTGCCCAGAGTCACACAGCTAGTTAAGTGTCAAGTGTCTGAGGCCGGATTTGAACTCAGGTCCTCCTAATTCCAAGGCCAGTGCTTTATCCACTACACCACATAGCTGCCCCTGGAACTCATCATTGTTAACAACAGTATTGCTGTAATCTATCACTGTGAAACAAATGAAAGTTAACTGTTCACTATAGGGCCAGACCTATGAGCTGAATAACCAGTACTTTTCTTTCTTTCTTTCTTTCTTTCTTTCTTTCTTTCTTTCTTTCTTTCTTTCTTTCTTTCTTTCTTTCTTTCTTTCTTTCTTTTTTTTTTGTGAGGCAATTGGGGTTAAGTGACTTGCCCAGGGTCACACAGCTAGTAAGTGTTAAGTGTCTGAGGCCGGATTTGAACTCAGGTACTCCTGAATCCAGGGCCGGTGCTCTATCCACTGCGCCATCTAGCTGCCCCCACCAGTACTTTTCTAAACGGTTTTAACTACTAGCATTGTAATTAAGACACCAGAGCCATAACTAATAAATGACCTGTTAGAGTTTAATTCTGTTAATGAAAGTCCATGATTTACTCCCAGAGTAATTTTTATATTCTAAGAGAAGTAAGTTTTGTGTATTTATGAATAATTTTTCATTCCAGTTTTATAATACAAAGTACAGGGTAAATCCTCAGCTTATAAACAATTTATACATCTCCATAACTCTTGCATCTGATCTCTGATCCTCCGAACTGATTCTGTACCACGCACTGTGTTGATCATGTACTTCTTATAAGCTAACATGTTTTTGGTTTGGTTTGGTTTTCTCTGTACATATCTATCTTCCTCACAAAGACAATAGCAGTGCCCATGTATTTATCATTTCATTGTATCTCCCCTCATATACTGTGTTACACATAACAGGTACTCGGTAAATATTTTTTGATTGAATAAATGTAAAACTCAGCATGCTCCCTCCCCACGGAAGCGGCCCTATCACCACTTCTAAAGCCATTGCTTTCATTCCTACAGCCACAGAAGCCATGGGGATGCAAGCTGAGGTCTTGCAGAGAATCTCTATTTGAAATCATAAGAAGGGGAAGCACTGTGGGAGCAGACTCCCAGGCAGAGCTGGCCTGTCAATATCTCTATGATAACCCAGTCTCCTTTACTCTTCCCCTAGGTATCTTCCTTCCCACTACTTTGTTTCTTCTTTTTTGTTTTATTATACTACCCGATTTTTCCTTTGGTAAAGCTGTGCTAGATAATGATGAGTGAGATGAGCAGAACCAGAACATTGCACACAGTATCATCAACATGGGGTGTTGATCTACTGTGATTCTTCTCACCAATGCAATGGTACAGAAGAGTTCCAGGGAACTCATGACGGAAGAGGATCTCCAAATCCAAGAAAGAAAAAAAAAGAACTGCGGAGTATAGATGCTGAATGAGCCATACTATTTCTTTTGTTTTGGGTGCTGTTGTTTTTTTCTATTTTGAAGTTTTTCATCAGTGCTCTGATTCTTTCTCTTATAACATGACTAATGCAGAAATAGGATTAATGTTATTATGTGTATGTGTGTGTGTGTGTGTGTGTGTGTGTGTGTGTGTGTGTGTGTGTGTGTGTGTGTGTGTGTGTGTGTGTGTAACCTATATCAGATTACCTGCTGTCTAGGGGAGGGGGAAGGGGGGAGAAAAATCTGAAATTGTAAAGCTTGTATAAACAAAAGATGAGAACTATCTTTACATGTAATGGGAAAAAAATAAAATACTTTATTAATTTAAAAAAAAAAAAAGCTGTGCTAGAAAGAGTCTTTGAGTCAGATTACCTGGCTGCAAGTCCTGGCAAACAAACATTTGCCATGTGACCATTATCAATTCATATTATTCTCTATGAACCTTTGTTTCCTAGTCTGGGAAATGGAAATTTTCTAATTCTTGTAGCCTGGTCTAGTAGATAAAATGCTGGACTTGGACTCAGGAAGACCTAGGTGCAGATCCTGACTCAGACACATTCTTGCTGTGTAAGTAACCCTGGATAAGACATCTGATTTTGCTGAGCCACGGTTTCCTTCCTGGAATCGTAATAGCACCTAGCTCACAGCATTGTTGTGAGGATTAAATAACATGTGGAAATGTCTTTGGCAAACCTAAAAGCACTAGGTAAATGTTAATTATTAGTATTACCTCACATAGGTTTGTAATATGCAGTATATAAATGGGTTGTTATTATCATCATTTGGGTTAAACATTGTCTTAAAAAAATCGAAAGACTTCTGGGTGCCTTATAGAGACATCAGTCAATCAGTAATAAGTATGAATTCAATCAATTTGATTACTGCCGTGCTCAGCTGAGGTCAGCTTAGCTGAAGAAACTGGAAGTTTCATTGGAGTGAAGTAGATGATGTTTAAAATTGAAGTTCCTTGAGGTGTTAGCCTCTTTTTGGCTAGGCTATTGAGATAGCCTATGGTGGCCAGAGGGTCCTAGGGGCCTAAAGGGCAGAGGGATATTGGGGGGCTTTCTGTGGAGCTAGAAAAGTGGGGTCGTGAGGGAGATCTGAGACATTGCTCAGGGCTTATCCCTAACTCAGAAAATGTAGGAGAACTTCCCTTTTGACCTGCTGGATTTAATAGCGTCTGGGGGGGTCCAGCTTATGAGACTCAATCACCATTTATAACATTGTTTCCGTGGGAACATATATTCCCATTCTAAATATCTGCCTAACAAACAGATGCTTGGTGACCATTTTTTTTTTTTGGTGGGGTAATGAGGGTTAAATGACTTTCCCAGGGTCATACAGCTTGTAAGTGTCAAGTGTCTGAGGCCAGGTTTGAACTCAGTTCCTCCTGAATCCAGGGCTTGTGCTTTACTGCACCACCTAGACAAACAGATACTTGTGATGCCACCTCTATGTAAGATCTAAACTATAGATTTCAGTCTAGTCTTCTTTAGAGGTGGCGGTCTAAAATGGAATTTGCCATTTTATTTAGTTTGGAGTGGTATTTGAGTCATACATATACTATTTTGGCTTACTTAGTAGTGTGCCATTTTTAAGGACTAAGATACATTCATCTTCAGCACATCCCAAATATTAATACAATGACCATGTGCAATGGGATTTTCTGGCACCTTCAAAGGCCCCCAAATACCTAGATACCGTGTTTGTAGTTTTTAGTTATTGCTTGTTTTTATTTACTTAAATGAGAGCTTTAGCTATCGTGATAAAATTGTTCAACCTGAAAAATAGTAGGAATATGCAAAGGGGTCACAGTGAATAGGGCTTGATTTGCTTAAACAAACAAACAAATTCCAGACTCCTTCCTTCCCTGCCAGACAAAGGTACCTGGCAGCCTTTTTGGTTTTGCCATTATCTTCGTTTTGTACCTGTGCTTCTTCACCCTGAAGGAAACTTAAGATGAGTCATCCATACCACCACCACCACCACCCCCCCACTGCTGCATTCCAACGTAATGTGTCTCCTGTTTGTGGATTCCTGGTATTCCATAGCTTTGAAGCATCTTCCTTAATTCTTTCACCTGGCAACTATTTATTGAGCACCTACTGTATACATAAGATTGATGTATAAGAAGTATAATACAGATCCCTGGCTCCAAGGAGCTTGTTATGCAGTTAGAAAAATATAGCACATTCATGGGAAAAGTCAAATGACAAAGTAGACTATGGGTCCAGACATTTAATTCTATAAAAACTAGGGAACTCAATGCAAGCTGAAATGGTAAGGCTTGGGATAAACCTTAAGGGAGTAATAGGGCTTGGATCGAATATAAAGAAGAGAGATGGTGTTTCAAGAGAAGACTATAACATGAATAAAAATTTGGAAACAAGGCTGCCTAGAACAGTGAGTTTGTGTTGGGGAATAATGAGAGCTAATGGTGGACTAGTGAGTGGCTAGGGAAAGGTTGTGGAAGACACTTGACTGAGCTATTTGATCCTGTCCTGTAGCAAAGGAAGACAGTCATCTAAGATACCTGAGCATTGAGGCAGCAGTAGAGAATCTCCTCTCTTCCCTGGCTGTCATGGCTACTCCACTTTGATCTAGCCATTTCACAGTTTCCACGGTTTCTTTCTTTGTTGGTAAATTGTCTTACAAGTGTACTTTATTGATGTTTTTGTAGCTGTGAGTTAAGGTGGTGATGAGTTAAATAGTCAAATTAGTTGATTAAAGAAGAAAATAGATTGAGCTTTGAGAATGTATTTGTGGTGGTCAAATTGTACTGAGTTTCTTGACTTATTCCAGGAAAGGCTTACATCCTTTAAAAAAAAAGAAAGTTTTTAAAAATGTGAGACCAAATAGTTTTCGATGCTGCTTCATAAAACACCTGAAAAGTTTTCTTAGTTTATACAAGATTCTTCTGTTTTACAGTCCAAAATAATATGACTGTATTAATAAAAGGTATTCTTTACTTATTCATTAAAATGAATATAGCATATTAATATACTTACTAGTTCAATCTATCTGTGACTATAATGTTAATGGCATAAGTTCTCCTTTGGGAAAAAATGGCAAAATATCTTAGCCACAAATTTTTCAATTTGCATAATTAATATGAAAGCCATATGGTATTTTATTGTAGCTCATTAAATTACTAACAGTTTGTACTTCTATTTTTATTCTAATTTTAGTGCATTTCAGGAGTACTTTTGTGTAAAATAAGCTTTAGATACTTCTGTTTTTATGGAGAGATTGACCTTTAAGATGAAGTTGATAGAGTACTAGCTCTATAATATTTAAATCAGTAGAATCTTTGTCATTTCTAAAAATAACTTCCATATAAAGCATGTGACTTAGGCATTATATATGTGTATGTATATTCCTCAGAAACATACGTACATGGGTAGTCATATCAATCAACCGATGAATAGCTAGTCATGAGTTTTGCTCATAGGTAGTAAGGAATGTTGTAAAAATGATTGCAGGATCACAGATTTTGAGCTAGAAGGGACACCAGAAATCATTTGGTCCAACCCTTTTTTTCTTTTTGATGAAAAGACTGTCTCGGGGTAAGTGACTTGTCCTAAGGCACACAAATAGTAGGTATCAGAGGAAAGAGATTTTGAGCCTAGGTCCTCTGAGGCCACTGTTGTCGCTCTAGTTCTGTGTATGATCTGTCGAAGTAAGTTCCTTTGGGCCTGGCTCTGTTGTGTTCCTTTTTCTGAATCCCAGTCCCTAGCTCAGTGTCTTACACATAGTAAGTTTTGAGGCCTAATGTAAAAGAACTATGGCTTTGAAGAAAAAGACTTGGACAATGAATTATGCATGGGTAGCTGGGTTTTGTAGGAGCTAAGGATTTACTCTCCTCCCTCTTCCCCCTTTAAACACCAAAACTTTTTCTTTAACCGATTAGAGGTTCTGAAATGTATCCAATACCTCCTTGTCTTTTTATAAAAACTGAACGTAATTTAGCTTTTTACATAATGGTAGACAATGTATAGTAAAAATTTATTTGATCTCTTTTATAAGTCAGGCATGTTTAAGCACCCTTTTTTTGGGGGGGGGTGAGGCAATTGGGGTTAAGTGACTTGCCCAGGGTCACACAGCTAGTGAGTGTTAGGTGTCTGAGGCCGAATTTGAACTCAGATCCTCCAGGGCCGGTGCCACCTAGCTGTCCCTAAGCACCTTTCTAAGAATGTGATCTACAATGATGTTGCACAAATTAAATTCCCCAAGGATGCATCTTTTCAAGTGCTGTGAAAGAGCCATACCCAGTAAACTCAACTAAATTGTTGATTGCTAGTTTAACACTGCCTTCATTTCGGGTTGAATCGGGGGTAAAGCATGTATATTGTAAGAAATCTGATTTTTGCTAATATGTTAATCAAAATATTCAGAAGGGGTTTTTGGGTTTTGGGGGGTTTTTTTGTTTTAGATTGTACTGGGGGTGGGGGGCAAATCAGAGAAGGCATAGATTCATTGCTTGGGTTGCCTAGATGATGATAGGGAATGACAGAGGAAAAGCAAAATTGCTCAGCTTGTATTTTATTTTACTTGTTTTCTCTGCCAAGGACAATCATCTTTGGACTGGAAAGAACAAAACAAATATGGCTTCTGGGGAGTTGAACCCCAAGATAAGCAGAGAAATATTACAAGCAAACCCAGCTGCCCTTAATAAGTTCCGAGCCACTAAGGTTTTTATGAAGTACATGCCAGGATTGTTAAACTAGAACCACAGGGCAGCTAGGTGGCGCAGTGGATAAAGCACCAGCCCTGGATTCAGGAGGACCTGAGTTCAAATTTGGCCTCAGACACTTGACACTTACTAGCTGTGTGACCCTGGAAAAGTCACTTAACCCTCATGCCCCCCCCCCCAAAAAAAAAAAAAGAAAAAAAACTAGAACCACATAAAGTACATGCCAGCATTGTTAGGAACTGTCAGATATGATTGCTGAGCTACTCTAAGTAACTTTCAAAATATGTTAGCCCATGAGAGCAATGCTCCAAGGCTGGAATTGAGCAAATATCTATCTAGACTGCAAACTTTAGGGAGCTTGGGGCAGCTAGGTGGCGCAGTGGATAAAGCACCGGCCCTGGAGTCAGGAGTTCCTGAGTTCAAATCCGGCCTTAGACACATGACACTTACTAGCTGTGTGACCCTGGGCAAGTCACTTAGCCCCCATTGCCCCGCAAAAAAAAACAAAAAAAAACACAACTTTAGG
Organism: Dromiciops gliroides; assembly: GCF_019393635.1. NCBI lineage: Eukaryota > Metazoa > Chordata > Mammalia > Microbiotheria > Microbiotheriidae > Dromiciops > Dromiciops gliroides. Next base: position 91,092,289 of record NC_057863.1, on the reverse strand, counting down.
GAGCTTGATTTCTATTTCTGCCAATTCTTAAATGGAGTATTAGTGATCTTCTAAAACAGGAAATGGTGATCCCCAAAAGTAAGCATGGCTTCATCACAAAGTTAGACTGGATTAACTACTATATGTATCTCATATGTGGCTGGTTATGTACTTATTGTCTCCTCCACCAGAACAGAAGCTCCTTGGCCAAAGGGGCTGTTGTAGTACAGTGAATGGCACAGAGGTGACAGAGATTATCTAGGGAATATGCTTAACTGTTTGCTTTGATAGAATCCTTTAAAAAATCTAGAAAGGTACTTTTAAAATATGATGACTGTATTCAAATATGGAAAAAAGAAGTCTACCTGGTAAAATATCGAACAGAGATTAGTAAAAAAATTGGAGCGCTGTTGTTTGTATCTGTCCTTGGATGTGAGCTCAGTTGTATAGATAATCTGAGGATTATGTTCTACTTTTTTTCCTTTCATTTTATGCTTTATGTTCTGGAAAAGAGATTACAAGCCTTGTGTAGTTAATAAGTTGTAAGTATCGTTGCACAGGAATGCTGTTTTCACAAGGTTTCCACAGAGAACAAATATATATGTATATATGTATATACAAATTCACAGCTCGTCAAAATTATTTTGATGTTTAAAATATCCATATTTGCAGGTAAATTTTTATTTAATTCATTGAATTCCATTTCTTTCATAAGCTTTATCTAAAGGTCCCCCTTGCTGTCTATTTATTCCTTTCTTATAATACTTCATTTTTCTCTTTGTAATAGTTACTTGAGTACTTGACTTATCTCTCCCTTGTAAGGAAAGCATTTTGTAACTTATAAGGAATTATTTAAAGATGTGTTGTTGTTATAACTGTCTTGTGAGGTAGGTAGTCTCAAAGTACTGTCATTCTCATTTTATACATGTAGAAACTGAGGGTCAGACTATGTGAGTTGTCCATGGTCAGTTTTCTACCTCCTAGTCCTGTGCTCCTTTTCCTACTCCAAGGTGTCCTTCTGCTAGATTATGCACTCCTTGAAAACAAGGATCTCGTTTATCTTTTCACCTTCTCCTTTTTCTTCATTCCACCTCTACTAGCAGCCACTATAGTCCCCTTCTGGGATACAGTACTTGCCAAATCCATGTTTAGCATATTAGGTAATTAAATTGTAAATATGAATATGACAAAAGTATGCCTTTCAAAGAAGCGGTCTTTTTTATTTAATAGTATATTTTTCCAATTACACATTAAAGAGAGTATTCAACATTCATTTTTATGAGTTTGAGTTGTAAATTTTTTCTCTCCCTAAAAGAGCAAGCAATGTGATATAGGTTATAGATGTACAACCATGTTAAACAAATTTCCACATTGGTCATGTTGTAAAAGAAGAATCAGAACAAATGGGGAAAACCACAAGAAAGAAAAAAACAGCAACAAGTGAAAATAGCATGCTTTTATCTACATTCAGACTCCATAGTTCTTTCTCTGGATATGGATAGCATTTTCCATCAAGAGTCTTAACCATATTAACCATTCCTCAGCCCTTTCAGAAGCCATACGGGCTCTCTGGTAAATGACCATTTATCTTCCAGGTGAAAGATCAGCTTATTAAGGGGTACTCTGGCAAGAATCTTGCCAGCAGTGACTGAGAGACAACCTCTCCCCCCCCCACCCCCGGACTCTTTCATTCCCTGTGATTGTCACAGGAAAACTTATTTTCTTTTATAGAGATGGACAGTGGAGGCATCCTTAAACTTGCCATATACCCCAGAATATTTCAGTCAGCTTTTGTATGATTACTGGTCCCCTGGCCTTGTAAATCTCAATTGGAATAGAATCAGCACAGGTGCTTTGCCAAACTAGAGGAACCTGATGGCATTTAAAACCTCTTCTTCAATTGGAAATTCAGCTAGACAGGGATTGACTTCAACCTGAAGTATACTGTCAGTGGCTTTAGCATTGGTCAGTAACAGTCTGTTGAGAACATTATGGAAGTGTTCAGCCCATCTCTCCAGGATCATGTCCTTATTACTAATGTGGCTCCATCAACACTGAGTAGTTGATATGCATCATAAGTCTTTGACCCATAAATAGCCTTCTGGACTATAAAAGTGAATTGAATTGTTGCTGTCAGCATAAAACTGAATTTCATCTACCTTCTTAAGTGAGCCAAGAATCCTGGATCTTTCAAAGCTTTGCTTGCACTTTACTTATGATGGAGTTAATCCTGCTGGTTAACCCTGTGGAGTTCTCGTTGGTTTTTTGCGGTTTTTTGTTTTTGTTTTTTATTTAGTAGCTTCTGAATTTCCTCATCATTTTCAATAAACCAGTCTTGCTGTTGGGAGTGTTCTGGCTCATGACTAAATGCAGTACTGTATAACAAATCTCTGAAAGCTTCCCACATTTTTTCTGCCCTACTGTTGCCAGCCATGTGTTGGCTCAGCTTTCCCTCTAAGTTACCAAAAAAATGTTCATGCTTGGAGAAGTGTTCTAATTTGTTGACATTAAGTCATCTTGTTTGAATGCAAATGTTTTAGCTTGAAGAGGATAAGTCTATGATTGGTGCAGCACTCTGCCCCACACATCACCTTTGTTACTCTCACATCCTGTCTTTTCTCCTTATAATAATGTGGTCTATTAAATGTCAATGTTTGCTACAGGGGTCCATCCATGAAGTTTTACTATGTTTAGGTTTATGTTAAACAAGTCTTCAGGAGTAAGTGACCATTGCTGTTGCTGTTTCTGACTCCATTCTTCCCAAGGACTCTCTGCCATGTATCTACACTGTCATTAAAGTCACCCAAAATTACAAGCTTGTCTTCTTTTGGCACATTAATGATGAAGGTCTCCAGGTCTTCATAAAATTGTTCTTTGACCTCACCAGAGTTCATCATGGTGGGAGCATATGTACTTTTGATAGGGGCATGGTGCTTTCCTGCAAGTGGCAATTGCATTGTCAGGAGCCTGTTGTTCAGTCGGGGGGGGGGGGAGCAGGGGGCAATACAAGCTTATTGACTAGATTAGTTTTGATCGCAAAACCTTTGCCAGCTGCACTGCTTTCCCTATCACTGTAGCCACTCCAGGAAAACATATATCTAGCTCCAACTTCATTTGCCAACCATGTTTCACTCAGGGCTGCTGTTTGGATGCAGTACTTTGCTGAGTTCTGTCATAGCAAGAGCTACTAGATTTCACGTTTTTCATAAGCATACATACATTCCATGTACCAATGTGGAGTGGAATCATCTTCACAAAGGGTTTTGTACATTTTTTTGTGTTTCAGTCTCACGGTAGAATCCCCACCTAGAGCAGAAAGCAAGCCAGGGTTAGGTTAGGTGAAGCAAACAGTTTTAAGGGCACCTTTTCCATCCCCTTCCTCATTCAAGGTGGTGGGTAGATGGTCCTTAGAAAACGCTGCTCAGATACCCAGGGTGCTGCCAAATCCCAGTGCTGCCGCAGTGCGATGAAAAGACAACCCTATGGCCTGGGCTGCCTATGTGCAGTGTTGTGACTACAGCAACCAGTGTATCTGCACCTGCTACTTGTCACTTGCCCATTGCCACAGGACTTTGAGGTATGGTAAAATTAAATAGGTAATGTTTTTTGGTTGTTTTTTGTTTGGTTTGGTTTGGTTTTTTGGGGGGTTTTTTGCAGGGAAATGAGGGTTAAGTGACTTGCCCTGGACAAGTTATTTAACCCCAATTGCCTTAAGCATCCGGGGCCATCTCCAGTTGTCCTGATGGATATCTTGTGACTGGACCCAGATAGCTCTGGAAGAGAGAATGAGGCTGGTGACTTTGCACAGCCTTTCCTCACTTAAATCCAGTTCACTGCAAGTCATGACATCACCCAGTGCCATGGTCCTCTTTGAGAATGAAGGACAGACAATAAAGATCACCATGTCAATTCCTGACCTTTGCACCAAAACTTTACCTGTGAATTAGGAGAAGGAAGGGAAGGCTATTTGTTATTTGGTTGGGTTTGGGGAGAGGGAAGAGAATATTGTTTGTAATTTTCTCTGGTAAAGGTTGAAGGAACAGGATTTAATCTGCCAGGTTCTGGCATTAATCAATTTCTCTAACGTTAATATGCCACCTGTCCAGCTTTTATGCCTTCAATTTGACCTATAAAAAATGAGAATAAAAAGGATATACAAAATTATCTTTCACCCTTTCTTTTCTCACTTAATTGCTTGAAGGCAAAAATACACGAATAAAGGAATGAAAACCACAGTTACTGTAATACCTAATAGATCTCAAATGTAACTAGGCAGCAAGGTGGCACAGTGTACAGAGCCCTGGGCCTGGAGTCAGGAAGACCAGAGTTCAGATGTGGCTTCTGATACGTGCTAGCTGTGCAACCTTGGGCAAATCGCACCTTGTCTGTCCACCTTGGTTTCTTCGTCTGTATGATGGAGATGATAACAGCACCCTCCTCCCGGGGTTTTTGTGAAAATAAAATGAGATAATATTTAGAAATTCTTTGCAGACCTTAGAGGGCTATCAGTGCTATCTGGCTCCCACAGACCTACTTGCTTCTTTCCCAGCTTGCTGCAGTTGCTTTGGAGTAGCCAGAGATGAAACCGCCTAGAAATTTGTAGAGGTTTCTGAGACAGTTTTTTAAGCCCTTGTACTGTTGTGTTCAGATATTCTCTAGATATCCCAGCTGCTGCTGGTGGGTTCACATTGGTAGGTTTTGCCAGCCTCCCCCCCAGGTTTCATAGACTCACTAATGAAGTAGCCGTTTGCTCTATCTATTTAGTCACCATAGTAACACCATCTTGGTTATTAGTGTGTGCCTCTGTAGCTCCCTACAGTTTGACATGTTATGCAGCTAATGATTCTGATTTATACCAAGTGTTTTGGATTAGGACAAAATGCACTTCATAAAGCAGTGCATGATGTTTGCTGCATAAAGACTGGTTAGCCTGCTTTTGTATTCTTCTCTAGGAAGTTATAGTAGCAATCCTATAATTGGAAGGTTTAATTTGGAGAAATAATTTGTATGTTTGTGTAATCTTTCCTATAAAATATTACTACTTAATTATGTCTTCTAACATATGGGTAGAGAGTTATTTATTGTGTCTTTGTTTACAGCCACTGTGTCCCATCAGTATAGGGATCTCCAATGTGGAAAATGTCTATTGAGTCAGATCATCTGGTTTCAGACTGAAAGGTTACATGACTAGCCTCTGTCAGAGACATGACTTGAGTTCAGGTCAAGAGCTCTGCTAAACTGCATCTCTTCCTAAACAATATAGCAGAACATGATTCTTTCTTTTGCTTAAACATTTCTGATACGCAAAGAAATTTGATTGTTGGCATTTGCTTTTCTTAGATGCTGAGCCTGTTCACTCTGAAAATAACTTCACTGACACACCTCATGGTTTTGTACTTTTTGTTACTAATGTAAATCATAGAGTTTTTGGTTTTTGTTTTTTTTTAGTGAGGCAATTGGGGTTAAGTGACTTGCCCAGGGTCACACAGCTAGTAAGTGTTAAGTGTCTGAGGCCGTATTTGAACTCAGGTACTCCTGAATCCAGGGCCGGTGCTCTATCCACTGCGCCACCTAGCTGCCCCAATCATAGAGTTTTGACCTGGGGTTTCATTAGTATAGAGAATTTTCAGTGAAGAAATTCTCTCCACTTGTACAGACCAACACACTAGTGCAGTATGTCTTTTTCGAGTTGCTTAAGGTACCGGTACTTTGCCCAGGCTCACAGAACCTTGTCTCTCTGATGCTAAAGCTGTCCTGCTAGCCATTCTTCTACTCCAGGCCAATAAGTGGGAAAGGTAAAAAATACTTCCTCCTAGCCCAGCAACTTTCCCAGTTGTTATCGCCATCTCATTATTTCAAGTGGCCAGTCGCTTTCTCTTTTTTTTTCTTCCTTTTTTCTTTTTCTTTTTTCTTTTTATTTGTTTATTTGTTTCTTTGTTTTTTGTGGGGCAGTGAGGGTTAGGTGACTTTCCTAGGGTCGCACAGCTAGTAAGTGTCAAGTGTCTGAGGTCATATTTGAACTCAGGTCTTCCTGAATCCAGGGCCAGTGCTTTATCCACTGCGCCACTGAGCTGCCCCCAGTCAGCCACTTTCAACTCAATTATTCTTATTTAGATACTTACTTTTTGTTTTTTTCCCATCCTGCATTTTTGTGCTTCCTCAGTTGTAGTTTAAACCAATTGTACATACAGCTGTTTTCATCTTAAAACAGTTTTAATTGCATAAAGTATTAATACGTATTTATAGAAAATACACATTTTTGTATATGTATTAATGGAAGCAGATGGTATAGTCTGTATGTCAGTAGCACACATAATTTCAGAAATATGATCTAATCTTGATTGTAACAAAAGTTACTTCTCTACCATCTGTTATGAAACATATGAAGTTTGACATTAAGATGCCACATTTCATATCACACCCAAATAATATTCATTTGGTAGCTATCACCGCCCCCTCTCTATAGCACAGTAAGTGTAAGACTTAAACTTGAAGAAGTACAATTCTACTTGATAATCTGTATTCTGTCAGTATAATGCGTGTAAAAATGCAGTAATTCATTACAACAATTTATATGTAATAAAATGCCTGGGGGGGAAAGTGACTGAGTCTTCATGGAAGCTGAATTTCTGATTGATATCTTGTCAGTTACTTGAATATCATATTAAGAGAAAATAGGCAATTTGTTGAATGTGTATAATTTCTATAATTTAGTCTCTGATTGGTGGCCTCAGTTGGCTAAAATGCCATGTGAATGAGACCAAGATCATGTGTTCATTTCCTATATGGATCCAGTTATTTTCTTTGATTCTAAGGCCAGACTTCATCATTAATTAGCCTCAGTCAGCTGGGCTTCAGATGCTAGCCTTGGGGGTGGGGGGGTGGTTGGGGGAGACACTTGGTAAGAAAGGCTGAATGAATTTTGATATAAAGTCATCACTACAATCATAAAAGCAACACAAACTACAGGACCTACCGATACTGGGCTAGTAGTAGTACCTTGTAACTCTATACAAGTGATAATACATAGACAATTTGAGACAGCATTTGTTTATGAAGGAGTGATTTGTAATATTGAAGGAACAAGCTACTGGTAGGTACAGTGAATAGTGTCCCAGAGCTGGAGTTAGACCTGAATTCATATCTAACCTTAAATACTTAATAGGTGCAAGTCACTCAAACCTGTTTGCGTTCGTTTTTCTCAACTGTAAGATGGTAATGATAATAGCACATGCCTCACAGGGTTTTTGTGAGAATCCAATGAGATATTTGTAAAAAGCACTTAGCCTAGCTCTTGGCGCAGAGTGTGCACTAAGAAATGTTCCTTCCCTGATTGATAGATATAAGGTTATCATATTATAGGGTTAGAGACTTGACCTGTCATTTTATTAGTATGAGGAACCTCTTGGTGAGGAAATTCCTTCTTCCAAAACAACTAGTCATGGAGAGTTGCCTAGATTGAACCAAGCATGGTTGATTTCATGTCACTGAATATGTGCCTAGAGAAGAAAAGACAAGGTGGGATGGCATAATAGATGTCTTTAAGCATTTGCTTTTTATTTTTTTATTTTATAATTTTATTTTCCCAAATTACATGTAAAAATAAATTTTGACACCAAATTTTTTAGGACTGTGTTCCAAATTCTCCTCCTCCCTCCCTACCCTCACCCCCAAGAACTAAAGCAATTGACTATAAGCTATACATGAGCAGTCATGCAGAACAACTTTGTGCATTTAAAGGCATGTCATGGAGAAAAGAGGTTTTGCTCCTGTGGACTGAAACAAAAGCAATAGCAGCTGGCTGCAAAGAACAGTTGGGACTTGATAACCTGTGAGAGCTTTGCCTGAAATGGGGATGGGCTGACTGAGAAGGTTTGGTTTCTTAGGCACCAGAGTGACCCACTGGGGCATGTTATAGTGACAATTCATTACAGGCACAGCTTGGCCTGGAAGGCCCTGAAACCCTTGGTACCCCTTATACATCTGCAGTATGAGAGCTTCTGAATTAACTCATCCCTTTTTAAAAAGTATATGCAGGGGGGGCAGCTAGGTGTTGCAATGGATAGAGCACTGACCTTGGAGTCAGGAGGACCTGAGTTCAAATCTGGCCTCAGACACTTGACACTTACTAGCTGCATGACCCTGGGCAAGTCACTTAAGCCTCTTCACCCTGCCCCCACCCAAAAAAAAGTATATGCAATAAGAAATTATGAGCTCAATGATCTTAGAAAAACATGGGTAGACTTGCACAAAAGAACGGAGTGAAATGAGCAGAACCAAGAAAATGTATATAGTAACAATATTGTTTTAAGAACAACTTTGAGCAAAGATATTTTGACTATTATAAATACCCAAGTTAACTAAAAAAGGACTTATGAAGGAAGACACTACCTGCATCCAGAAAAGGAATTGATAAATAGAAGTATGTATAGAATGGTGGAGGAGGTGGGGGGGAGAATGCTACATAATAACTTCATTATATATTTAAAGGGAATAGCAAGTTGTACTTAATAGATTCACAGTTTCGTGTACAATCATCTTTTTTTTCCTATTCAGCTATGTTATAAAACTTCTTAAGTTCAAATTAAAATAATTTTTGAAAAACTATATGCAAATGTTCCCTTAAGTGAGTGAAAAAATCATATTTGAAGAATTTACTTGGGTGGTATCTTTTCATAAATCTGGAATCATTTCCACCCATATTTTTAAGAATCCAGTAAATATCCTGAATCAGAGATATTAACTAATCACCCCAAAATGTAGGGGAGCATAATTTTCTGTCTTATAGTTCTAATATAATTAGCTCCAAGTAGCACTGATGTTTTACCAGAAGTTGAATGGTACTTAGAAAAGAAATTCTTACTTTTGAAAACATTTAAAAGTCAAAGAAAGGCTTCCATTTTAAAGTTAATGTACAAGGGGCAGCTAGGTAGCATAGTGGATAGAACACCAGCTCTGGATTCAGGAGGACCTGAGTTCAAATCCGGCATCAAACCCTTTTAACACTTGTTAGCTATGTGACCTTGGGCAAGTCACATAACCCTCATTGACACCCCCCCCCCCATTAAAAATAATTAATATACAAGTATTTATTAAGCGCCTCCTGTCAGGCTCTATAAGAGATGCTGGGTATACAAGTACAGAGACTGAAATCTCTGTTCTAAAGAAACATAAAATCTAATGGGGGAGATAAAATACATACAAAATTTTATTCAGGATAAATATAAACTGAATAGTGCCTATACAAAGAAGCAAAGTAGTTAAATATAAGGTAAAATATAATAAAGTAGTTAAATATTATTTGAGTTGGAGGACTGTAGCAGAAGATGGTGCCTGAATTGCATTTTAAATTGACCAAATTTCCCGGTCAACATAAGCATAAAATGGACACCACTCCAAAAATTGGCTCTAAAATGTGAATAGTGCACCAAAAAATTTATCAAAAGCTGTACTTGTTTAAATATCCACCCATTCCCAGTTCAAATGTGGGCATTTCAGAAGTTTAACAGGCTGGGTCTGTTCTCTCTAGACTTAGAGTTATAAGAGGTCACTGTGTATGGCAGTCAAAGGTTTGTTTTTAATAAAGGTTTGCTTCAGATTCTGTTTTTAAGTTAGTTGTGAAATTAATCCAGCGATTGCAATCCTCAGTGTCAGAGGGAGTGCCCACGTCAATGAGAGACATTGAAGTGGAGCCAAATTATTCTGAAGGACAAGAAAGTTTTTCTACTTTGTCTCTATAAATACTAAATTGTTCTTCTACTTGGCCTTTTTTTAAAAGGAGAAATTATTAATTTTCAGTCCCTCTTCTAGGAGTCATGCCAAATTATTTGAACTTTTCTAATTCTTTTTAGTATTAATGGAAGGATAAGATGAAGGAATTTTCTCAAAAACAAGGTTTAACCTTTTTGTGTCATCGACCCTTTTGATATATCTGACATGAACTAAAGACAAAATCAGTGCATTGGATTGGTTTCAGGTGATCGACTGTTATAATTGAGAGTGAAATGAGCAAAACCCACCACTTTGCAAAGAAAAACAACTTTGAAAGATGTAAGCACTCTGATATAATGACCACAGCCCCAAAGGAGTGATGACTGAAGCATGTTACAGATCACCTGACTCTAGGAGAGTGTTGAACTACACATTTTCAGACATGGCCAGTATTTGGATCGTTTTGCTTGATTGTACTTCTTCGTTACATGGGAGGATGAGTTTTTTGGGAGTGGAAGAGGTTTAGGGGAAGAGGAGGACTAGCAACAGAGATTCCAAAAAACAAAAGACGTCCATTGTAGCATTTTTTTATTCATGCGAAGAAGAGAAAGTATCGAAGTCACTGACAAGCCGGACAACTTTGCAACTACTATGTTGAAGGAATTACATCCTTTTTTTTTTTTAATTGCAAGCTTTACATAATAGATTCATGGTTTCTAGTACTATATTCATTTCCTGTTCTGTGTTTATGGAAATGCTTGTGTTTGATGTTTTTCACAATTAGAAAACAATGCATTGGATCAGTTGCAGGGGAGGAACCATTATAATAATGTGAAACTAAATAATGAGTAAACTCTCGTTACAACAGAGACAACAAACATTTCCATAAACAAAGAAACAAAGTCTGGTACAGCAATGAACTTTCGTTTGTGTTTAAAACTGACAAATTTAACAGAGGAGTAGCAAATTTTCCATTTGGGACAAATATGAGCTTTTTTCTTCTGTATATTTTCAATTTATTACTTTTTATCTCTATCACTACTCTTCACACCCCCAAAAGAACCCTTTTTAAAAAATAATCAATCAAACAAAACAAATCAATATATTGGTTATGTCTGAAATTGTGTATCTCATTCTTTAACTAGTGGATAGATCATTGGACTGGAATCAAGGCATGAGTTCATATCCTTCTATGGGCATTTATTAGCTCTGCGTCCCTGGGCAGGAAGACAGTTAAACTCGGTATATTTCACTCTGTATCATTTCATACAGGTCTACAACATTTTCTTTAAATTCTTAACATTTGTCATCCCTTATGACACAATAATTCTATTTTATCATACCACAATTTGTTCAATTACTCCTCAACTGATGGATACCCACTTTGTTTCCAGTTCTTTGCTATAACAACAACAACAACAACAAAATGCTGCTTTAAGTATTTTTGTACAGATAGGTCCTTTCCTTCTTTCTTTGACCTCTTGTGATTTTATGCCTAATATAGGTATCACTGGGTTCAGGGTGTGCAGAGTCTAGTGACTTTTAGAGCATGTTTTCCAGAACAGTTAGGCTAATTATCACAACCTCTTCAATGGTACATTAAAGTGCTTGACCTCCCATAGTCCTTTGCATGATGAATGAAATAGGTATGAGATGGGACCTCAGAGGTGTTTTAATTTCTATTATTCTCACTGGTGATTTGGGGAGTTCTTTATATCATTGTTAATAGCTTGTGTTTCTTCATTTTAAAACTTCCTATTTATATATCTGTGTATATTACCATTTATGCTGCCCAGACTAATCCATCTAATTCAGCTATTTGTAGTAACCTTGCTGACCCAGATTGATATATAAGTTAAGTAGAAGAACTCTATCAGACATGATTAAGATCTGGGAAAGGCTACTATAGAAGAAGATGTAAGAACTGAGGCATAACCATAAAAAGAAGATGTGAGGAAGGATTTATGGTCATGAGCCATAGAATGGGATAAGAAGGTGAGGAGAAAGTGTTAGGAAAAATGAAAAAGCTTTAGGCTAGACATTAGAAACAACTTCCTGGTCATGCCATTTGTGTTCTTTCCTATTTAGTGGTGGTAAGACATTGAGTGACAAAGATTAGCAAAAATACTTTAAATATACCATTACCCAGAGACAGCCTTTTGGGAGCAACCTGTTTTGTGTGTTCCTGTAGCAATGTCATCTCATTTTTCCTTCCACTTCCCTACAACACTTAACAGTCCCTCTTCAGAGAACTTATCTCCTGTCATGGCTTCCTCGATTACCTGGAAGCTATTTACCTTCTCCTAAGTCATCCAGGCTCTCCTGGGGTTGCTCCCTTAAAATCAAGTGCATGAATACTGAAAGGATAAGTGATTTTCTTATTGATGATACTTTAGAAATCGCTCCACTAAAGAGTGCTCCTAGGGAGTTACCTGGAACACACAAAAGTTAAGTAACCTTCCCAAAGGCAGGATTTTAAACCTAGGTCTTATGACCCTCCAAACCTAGCCCTCTGGCCGTTAGGCCAACCTGACTCCAGTTCAGAACATCTAAAAGTGAACTGATTATCTTTGGCTGTACACTGCATTAAAGTTACTAAGTGACCAGAAATTTGTTCACTTTGGGTAAAGTAAGATAGTTTAATGTGTCACCCTCTGACTTACATATTAGGTGGAGTGCTGTGACCAAAGAAGCTTGGTAGCGTCCTTCTAGGTCTGAAAAGTGATGAGGTTATCTCTACCTGTGCTGAGGTCACCTTGTTTAAAAGTCATGTATTTAAATGCTGTGTTCTAGAAAAAGGACATACTCTCTTTAAAAGCCAGCAACCTGTATCAGAACACAGGGAAAAGCGTTTGACGAGTCAGTTTAAATATTTTATGCCATTAGAATTACACCATCTTTGACTTCTCTGAGGAAAGATTTAAAAGAGTAAGAGTTGGGGGGAAAAAAAAAGCCTTGTCTTGGTTGGGGAAAAATAACAGAAGTCAAACACATTTACGTGTTCTTTATCTGCTGAATGGAAAATAGAGTATCTTGAGCACTCAAAGAAATTGAGGTGCAAGATCTTTCCGGGGAAAAGCAGAAATCACTGTAGTCAATGAGATGCTTCTGCTACAGCAGTTATGGTAGTAAACAAGGTCTGCAGAGCTGCTGACACCTGATAAAAGGCTGGAAGTCCTTGCCCTACAATGGACAAACTCCTGAAGGATGCCGTTTTAAGAAGGGCTTGGGAGACTAAGGCTAAGTCAGGGTTTTATTCAGTTCTGAAATAACATGGCGGTTAAACAATTAGAAAGTATAATACCTACTTCTGCCGTGGGTACGATATTTAAGTCTGTATTTCAGTACTTCAGGGATCTGTGATTTCATTGATGTATCTACTTCCTTTGCCAATACAAATTAAACCCCTTTAATTCATTATTACAAAATCTTTAGGTTGCTATGGCTTTAAAAATAAATCCTGTGATAACCAGGCTTCAGGTGATGACCTTCTCTGAAATTAGCTAAGTTATTTAGGCAGGCCCGTACTTGAAGCCATTCCAGCTTGGTTAAGACCTGCCAAAGTTTCTATTCCACTGGCATAACCTTCAAAAACCTATGGTCACCTGTGTACCATGATGAAGTTTTGGAATAGGGCATAGTAGAAGAAATTATTAAGCATTCTTTTAAATATTTTTGCTAGTCCTGGGTTAGCTTTTTCAGTAACACTGTGTCTCTAGATGAGGCATTATTCATTGAATAGGTATGCTAAGCTGTGACTTGGATACCCACAAAGTTACACATAGCTCTGGTACTACCTTCTGCCTGGTGGCTACTTAGACAAATTGCAGACATTCTACATGGGAAGAAATTCAAAGAACCTTCTACACATTAGATGTATAAATCTAAACTTTGTAAAGTGACGTTAAGTATCATGGATATGTTAAATGTTTAGGAAAATACAAATAAACTCCAATTAGAGGATAGAAGTTAATAGTTCTTTTTGAAAGCTGAATTTCAACAGTATTTTATACTTTTATTTATGCTTCTTACTTTGAATCTATTCCATAGATTTCTTAAACTTAATTGAAAATGGGAGATAGAGAATAATTTTAAGTAAACAAGACACTAAATAATAAAATAAGCCTAGCTTATTTTTAATTGCCATCTATTTTGTCTCTTTGTTGAATTACTGTTTGCTTAACAATTATCACAGACTTGTGGGTGTCTGTTGTTTCCAACAAAGGCCTAGAAGAAAACAAAGTCCAGTGATTCAGCACTCTAACTTTGTATGTTCTTACAGAGCTAACATAATGCATTCCTTTATACCGTGCTAATCAATTTAATAATAATAACATAGATCTAACATATTTTCTCAAAAGAATTTGATTTAAAATACAGTTTGAATTCCAGTTAACGAACTTAAAAAGCCACCAGAATTGTTTGGCTGTATTTCAGTGTTTGAACTGTGAGTGTAGATTGTGTATTTTTATAAAGGCTTAAATACTTGGTGTTTGGTTATTCTTCCTAAGAGAACCAGAAGCTCATGACCATTTTCATCTCACATTTCCATACCCTTCCCTCTCGTGTTTTGCTCATTACTGTTGTCCATCCTACAATTGGATTTGATTCTAACAAATATTTTTTAAGGTTCTGCTGTGTACATGGCATAGAGCTAGGCTACTGGGAAATAGAAAGATAAAAATGAAAATGTCCCTTCTGTCAGGGAGCTCACAATGTGAAAGGCAGGGACGGTTAGGGGATGTAAGAGCAAAAGGTTTACTCACAACTGGGAGGAGTCAGCACTGAGCCCCCCCCCCCCCCCCCCCCCCCCCCCCCCCCCCCCCCCCCGGGAGTCAACATTGCCAAGGGAAGCCAAGACTCAAGCGGTGGAGGCAAGGAAGAAATCAACCTGGATATAAGGAGCCATTTGTGCAGAGGCACAGTGCTAGGAAATAGAGGGCAGTTAGCAGTCCAGTTTGACTGGAAGGACAGTATATTAAATAAGACTAGAAAGGTAGGTGGGAGCCATATGCCAGGCTAAGTTAGACATCACATGGGAGGAAGATGCAAAAGATGTTAAGAGAGGTAGAAGTGACAAAATTTGGAAACTGATTTTTTTTTTTTAAGTGAGGCAATTGGGGTTAAGTGACTTGCCCAGGATCACACAGCTAGTAAGTGTTAAGTGTCTGAGGCCGGATTTGAACTCAGGTACTCCTGACTCCAGGGCCTGTGCTCTATTCATTGTGCCACCTAGCTGCCCTGCAACTGATTTTTTCTAGGGGTTATGGTCGAGGGAATAATGAAGGATCAAGGTGCCATCAATAGAAATAGTGTGGAGAGAGGATGAGTTTGAATTCTGGTTTGTGTATGTTAAGTTTGAAATGCTTATGGGACATGAGGTGGAGCTGTCTTATGGACAGTTGATAATGTGGGTCTAGAGATTAAGATAGAGATTTGGACTGTGTGTTATAGATCTGGGAACCACCTGAGTAGAGATTGATAATTGAACTCAGGGGAGTTGATGAGGTCACTAGAAAGTGGAGAGGAGAGAGTGAACCCAGGACATAGCATTGAGAGATGTTCTTAGTGTGTAGGAGAAAAAATGGTAAAGGTATAAGATAACAGATGTGGGGAAAAACACTGAATTTGGGGTCAGAAGACCTTGCTGGTTTCAAATCCTGCTTCCTGTGGATCCTTGGACAAATCATTTAACCTTTATGGGCCATAGGATCCTCATTTGTAAAATGAATGAGGTAGACCAAGTAACCTCCCAAGTTCTCCTCCAGCTTTAACCCTGTGATCCTATGATCTAGCAACAGAAACCAAAAAGGGACAGATCATAAAGAATCTAAAGAAAAAAATAAAAAAATCTAAAGAAAACTTATCAACAAAACCAGAAGTGTTCAACACTAACAGAAACTGCAGAGAAACCAAGTAGAATAAAGACTGTGAGGAAGGACATCGGATTAGGAGTTATTAGTTAGGAGGTTATTGGTAATCTTAGAGATAAATTTTCATTCAGTGGTGGGGTCTGAAGAGAGATTGCAAGAAATTAAAAAGTGAATGGGACATCAGAGCATTCATAGGAATGAGGCCTACTTTGTTAGAAATGGCCAATACATTGATTTGTTTCCCTTAGCTATATTTTCTTTTCTTTCTTTTTTTTTTTTTTTTTTGGTGGGGCAATGGGGGTTAAGTGGCTTGCCCAGGGTCACACAGGTAATAAGTGTCAAGTGTCTGAGGTCGGATTTGAACTCAGGTACTCCTGAATCCAGGGCCGGTGCTTTATCCACTGTGCCACCTAGCTGCCCCTTAGCTATATTTTCTTAAAAGGGAATGTTCTGGTGGGGGATGGTTTAATTGAGCAATATTTTTTAAAACCATCAATAACCATGTATTTTAAAGACTTTAAAAAATATGAAGTGGAATGTGAGGAAATGGAGTATAGATTGTTCTTTTTCCAAATATGCCTGAGAAAGGAAAAAAAAGATAAATACAAACTGTTACCTTCAATGGCAAGTTGAAGCACAACTGTACTAAATACTCAGAATACAAGTGCAATCAAAAAGCAAGATAATCTCTGCCCTCAAGAAGCTTATATTCAAATGAGGGAAGGCAACATATACAATTAATAAATGCTTTGGGGAGGGAGGCACTTGACTGACAGAAGGCATAAGGCAGAATGTCTAGATATCTCCATGAGCCAGCTAGACCTTGGTGTCCTGGTATGATGATTTTTTAGCAAGTATTAACAATGTCTACATTTCAGGGGCAGCTAGGTGGCACAGTGGATAGAGCACCGGCCCTGGAGTCAGGAGGACCTGAGTTCGGATCCGACCTAAGACACTTAACACTAGCTGTGTGACCCTAGGCAAGTCACTTAACCCCAATTGCCTCACCAAAAAAAAAAAAAAAACACCACAATGTCTACATTTCTCTGTGCTGCTTATTCCTGATTCTAGCCACTCAGCAATGTATAAAAAATAATGTTTACAAAGCCATTAGCACTAGACTCAGAAAAGTGTGATTTCTTCTAGTGCCTTAATGGATTGTCCCTTTAGTTCTGTTTTTATGCCACCTTATTACTGCCAGGTTGGCAAAATCCTTGATAGTTATTATCGTTCTGCTGATATTATAAACCAAAAAAGTCTCAAAAACAAATTATCATTTAAGCATAGAGTATATACTAGATCATTCTGAAATGTGACCTCATACCAAGTTCCTTAAACTCCCTGGGGTTCTGTTTCTTCATCAATGAAATGGGAATAAGCATCCCTAGCACATAGCCACCCTTTGATATATCTTGTATGTGCATAGTTATTCACATGTTGTCTCCTCCATTAAAATGTGGGCTCCTTGGGATCATGTTTTCCAGAACTTAGCACAGTGACATTCACATAGTAAAAACTTAATAAATGTTTGTTGACTGACCTAATTTTAAACCTCTATACCAGGTAACATGATAAATACAACTCTCTGGTGTGGTTGAGACATTATACATAAACACTCATAAGTATGTTTCTTGTAGGTTTAAGTAAATGTTTACATTTACATACGTCTATAGAGTTTAGATAAACTGTTTATAGTAAGAGAATACAGGTTCGTGATTCATTATATCTCCTCACAGAAATATGCTCCTTTTGCTTAAGCTAGATGAGTTCATCATATCTTTATGCTAGTCTTGTTTTCCCTTGTCCCCAAAGCAGCTTTTAGTCAATATATCTTTCCTAGTATGTTTTGATTGTTTGATTTATATACTCTTTACCAAATAAAATTACATAGTGCTAAAGAAACTTTACTGACCTCCATACTTGGTTCAAGGGTGAGTTAATCATTTTAGTGCATTGTTGTTGCATAGCAAGATTGTGAAAATGTGCTCTGACACTTCATGAGATAATGTTAAATGAATTATGTAGTGTTAAATAAAACCCTTTTTAAGTTACTTTAAATTATTCAAAGTTAATTAAAGTATTTTAAGATTTTATTCTTTGAAAAAATTCCATTTTCATTCTACAGGTTAACCTTTGGAATTTTGAACCATTGAGTACTCTTTCAGGAAGGAGCATGAGAAATTGTAGTTGGCTTTTTCAGTAGATAATTGAAAGACCGAGTTTCTGTTTGCGTTTTCCTTCCCAAACTGAGACTTGGAAAGAGGTGACTGTGGAAATACTTATCATTTTCTGTAATATATTTAAAAGATATCATACTTTACGTGACATTAGAAATTACAGATATCCTCAATTATCAGTGTTTAGGATTTAAAAAAAAAAACTGTATCAACAAAACCGGAACACAAATCAAAATGCAGTGACCTGTAACAAATGCAAACACAAGGAAAGATAAACATAAGCTAATGTTTGTAATGAAACACCCAAACACACTGAAACCCAAAAGAATGCTCGAACTATATAGTAAATCTGAAAGAAATCATTTATTTTGGGAAAAGGGAACTTATATGTATGTCCCTTCTGGGTGGCCCAAAGGTAGAAATGGTACAGTGTGCTTCTCCTATCTGGCTGACTCCTCCTCAGAATCCTTTGCTGAATCCAAGTCATGCCCTTTAACCCTGGCTGTCACAGAGGATTCTTCCCCAGGCCCTCTTTACTATTTCACTTGGTGTTCTCATCAGCTCCCATATACCCAAGTACCATCGCTATGCAGATGATTCTTAGTTCTGTTTATCCAGCCCTAACCTGACTCCTAATCTCCAGTCTCACCAGTTACCTATTGGACATCTCAAAGTGGCTATCTCATACATATTTTAAATTTGTGTCCAAAACTGAACTTGTTATCTTTCTTCCCAAACCTTCCCCCTCTGTCTAACTTCACTCATTTAAATATAGAACTTCAGTGAGTATTCGTTGATTACTAGCATGCCTGTACAGTCAGAAAATTGTATCGATTTGAGTCTGTTGATCAAAGGTAATTTTGAATGTTAAAATTTTGAAAATTGTTGCATTCTAAGTCTTAGGCATAATTACATAAAAGTAATGAGAGAAATTCCATAACCTCCAAATGAAAATCACATAATACTTTAAAGACTTAAATCACATAGGTACTAAATTACATTTTGTTTTGAGGCTGGCATACCATTGAGTTTGTCTTGGGATATTAAGGTGTAATTGTTACCAGTTGAATGATGGACATAATCTTATAAACTGGCAGTATTCGACCATACAAAAACGATTATATTAATGATTTCTCCATTTTTCAGGTTACAGATAGAAGAATCTTCCAAACCTGTAAGGTTATCACAACAGCTGGACAAAGCTGTTACAACCAATTTTAAACCAGTGGCTAATCATCAAAACAATGTAAGTTTTATCATTTTCCACATTCCATTTCCACTATTTTTGTTCTTATGCTTTATAATAGCTAGATAAATGGGGAGGCAGTGTTGATTTTGATACAGACGGGGAACCTTATTGATAGCTTTTTTTTTTTTTTTTTTTTTTTTTTTTAGTGAGGCAATTGGGGTTAAGTGACTTGCCCAGGGTCACACGGCTAGTAAGTGTTAAGTGTCTGAGGCCGGATTTGAACTCAGGTACTCCTGACTCCAGGGCCGGTGCTCTATCCACTGCGCCACCTAGCCGCCCCATTGATAGCTTTTTTTAAAAATTCTAAAGTATTTTAAAAACTCATAAGAATTTATAAATTTATTCTGCACTCAAACACTCCAAAAAGTAGCATTCCTATATAGAAAATAGACCAGAAAAAAACGATTAGACGTGAAATCAAAAATGCCTATTATGTAGTTTGCTTTTTTTAGTACAATAATAAATTCAACAAATGTGAAGTTTTCCTGTTTATATTTCCTTCTGAACTTCTGTTCCTTTCTGTATAACTTTTTAAATTTTTTAATGACTGCCTTTTCTTTTCTTTATTTTTGTGACATGATTGTTACTTCGACTCTCCTCTACAAATGAAAAAATAAAAGCACAACCTTTGTAACAAATGATCATAGTCAAACAAAACAAATCTACTCTTTGGCCATGTCTAGAAATATAGGTTTCATTAAACTTTTTGAGTCAGCTACAAAGTGTCAGATCTAGCAGTCAAACCCAGATCCAGTCCAGCCCTTTCCTCCTCTACCATACTGCCTCCCTATTTACTGTTTGACAGTGCACCTTACACTCACCAATCAATATTATTTCTTTTTTCTCTCTTTTTATCCTGTCCTGAGTATTCTCTTCAGGGCTTTTATGGATCCTTACGCAAATGTATCTTTTTAGACCAAACCTACAGCTATTCTGCCAAATCTTCTTTAAAACTATTTCTTTTGAGCATGGCGTACACTTCCATTTTAGTAGTTGCATTATTTATTCTCTGCTACTAAATATCCTTTCCATTGTTCCCTCTGCTTTGTGTATTGGTACATAGACAAATGAAGCCAATTTCCTCCACTAATATTTCTTCCTTTGAAAACTATAACAGCTTAATTGAACGTTTTTTTTTTCTTAATTTTTAGTTTAAAACTTCCTTGACTAGGTCAGCAAGTCTTCATATTAAGAAATCTGAATTCATTTCTCTGGTTAAAGCTATTGGCCAAGTCATTTGCTTCTTATGTTAAGCAATCGTGATTAAGACTGATTTTTGCAAGAGTTATGTTTTTCTTTAAGGAGGAAGGGGAGTAGATGGGAAAGAAAATAAATTTTTATTATTTGAATACAATTAAATATATTGTTGTTAGTTAAAAAAACTAAAATACAAAAAAGTACTGGCATGGTCTACTTAGATTCATTGGTACTACAAAAAAATAGGGACTGTGTTGGAGCTAAATTTTTTCAATAGGAATAATGTACATCCAGTCAGAATATGGTGGCAGTAAGTAGACTGAGGCTCAAGGGAATTAACATCAGTGAGGCTCATAAACTTAAGATTCACAGCCACAATCTTCCATTTAACAGGAATTTATCATCTTACTTTAAAATTTGGTTATATATTAATGATGTTATTGAGACTTAACATTGGTCAGGGCAGCATTACATGAGGTGTACCTATATTATTTTTCCTAACTTATGTCAAGGAAATTTTAAAATATTTATTAATTTGATGTTTAAGTGTTTCAAGATCCTTCAGGGAGTGGTTTAAGTTCATTTTTTTATTACTTATTTGAAATCCCTAATTACAAGATATATATAAGTTTTTCATCATCCAAAGAAATTAATTTAGTCATTCTGCTATCTCTTCTGACAAACTAAAATGGTGCCTCTGAGAAAATGATCGTATGTGTAGAGGAATTGTATGGTTCCAAGTGTGGAAAGACCAGTGATCCTTTTCATTTTCTATAGGCTCTTATTAAAGTGTCTTAAAGGTATATGCTCACCTGTTTCATTTTCTGAATAGATTGAATATGAGAAGAAAAAGAAAGAAGATGGAAAGCGAGCGAGAGCTGATAAGCAGCAAGTTTTGGACATGTTGTTCTCTGCTTTTGAAAAACATCAGTATTACAACATTAAGGATTTAGTGGACATCACCAAGCAGCCTGTGGTATGTACATGGTCCGTTGATCTGTCTTCTTTACTTGACCTATTCTAAAACATTATCAGGCATTTAAGTGCCACAGGGGAGAAAGAGCACTAGAGCCTGGAGGTAAGAAGACCTGAGTTCAGATCTGGCCTCTGACAGATCCTAGAAGTGAGACCCCAAGCAGGTCACTTCATCTTTTATTAGCAGCGCTTCCTTTATCTGTAAAAAGGGGATAGTAGGAGCTCCCACCTTATAAACCACTTTCCAAACCTTAAATCACTATATAAATATATTTATTTTAATATATGTGTGTGTATATATATGTATATATTTAGCTTTTGTGTGTGTGTATATACTCACATATGTGTGTATGTGTGTATATACACATATGCTGGAACGGAGAAGTGGAGCACGACACCTGCCTTCAGATACCTGATGGGTTCTCTTGGGAAGGAGGGGTGAAACTTGATCTATTCAGCCAATAAATGGAAGCTACAAAGAGACAAATACAGGTTAGATATCAGAAAAACTTCATGAAAGAGTTGTCAGAAGGTAGAATGAACTGCCTTGAGATAGAGGGGTCTTCAGTTAGAGATGGGAGAGGATGACAGTTATCTAGTAGGTTAACAGACGGCCCCTGAGGTTTCTTCCAACTCAGATTCTGTGACCAACCAGCTGACCTCCCTTGAGGTTTACAAACAGGCTGGAGGACCACTTGTCAGGCATGTCATAGAAGGGGTTTTTGTTTGGGTACAAGCTAGACTAGGTGGTCTCTGAAGCCCCTTCCAGACCCGATGAATCTTCCACAACAAAGTACATCGGTGACTTGCCCGAGGTCACATAACCTCTTATGGGACAAACTCAGGCTTTAAGGCAACTCCAGTGATTCCTCTAGTACTCTTTTCACCACACCGTGTTTCCTTTAAATAAATGAGTCCCAGAAAGATTATAAATATCTCTTGTGTTTAATAAGGAGAAAGAGAAAGAAAACCACTCACTTCAGTAATACCAGACACCTTGATAACTGCAGTCCTTTCCCCATCAAAGTCTTAAGGAAACGTTTCTTAAATGAGCAGAATTTAAAATAGAATAACTGATTAGAAGATCTTTTTTTCCTCATAAGTTATGAACCTTTTCTTTTTAGTAAGACAAAATATTTCAAAAGCTATGCATTCAGGCAAAAAGTTCTCATGAAATGTTTAAAAAATGAATTGCCTAAGAATAAGCAGTGAGACCTTCAGGCAGTGTTACATGTAGCAGATATCTTTTCCAGAAAAAAACTTTCTATAAGATTATTCTTTGAGACAGACTGATACAAAGAAAAGGAACTTGCAACATTTCTTTCAATTCTCTATGTTTAGATCAGGGGTTCTTAACTTTTTTTGTGTTGTGAAGCCCATTAAGCAGTCTAGTCTGGTGAAGCCTATGGACCCCTTCTCAAAATAAATAAATAAAATAAACTCTAGAATTACAAAGAACACCAATTATGTTGACATAGAGTTATCAAAATATTTTTAAAGAACAAATTCCTACACCCCAGGTTAAAAACTTCTACAATGCAGTAGTGATGCCTGAATTGACTAATCCTCTAGAAACAAGACTTTCATAAATAGGGGTTTTTTGGTTTTTTTTGGTTTTTTTTTAGGTCAGGGAGAATGTTGGTAGTGGCTCTGGCACTGCCAAAATGGTACCAACAGAGGCTGCTCCAGCAAAGTTGGGGGCACTCTATCTGAAAGTCAGAGAGGAAGTTGTTCATCTGTCTCCTTTCTCATCCATTCTCCTATATTTGCCTTGCTATTCTACTTTTTTCTCTCTCCTTTTCTTCTTCCCTCACCCTCCATTCTCTAAAGCCTTGTCTTCATCTGTTAATTTTTCTCTTATCCCCTCTCCTTTCCTATCTGAGCTAGAGAGAGCTACATAGTCATCTTCATTTGAGAGTAGAGGGGTTGCCAACTGTATTAGCTTTGCCTTCTGACATGAAGTGATTTCCCATGGAGTCCAAAGGATGTTGATGACTTCCTGAAAAAAATCAATCCCAGCATTTATAGGAGACAGGGACCTGACCTGTGTTTTCAGTGATATAGGGAACCCTCTAGCAATGCAGGTCATCACTTCTCTGCTATTAACGTCTTAGAGAATTATCTAGAGCTCTGAGATGTGAGATTGCTTGTTCAGGGTCACCAAGCCAGTCTGCATCAGAGGTCACAGGAGAGATTTCAACCCAAGCCTGTCTCTAGGACTAGCTTTCTAAACTCCTGTATCATACCTGCATTTTAGTTATATTTGAATGATAGTCTCATACAACAAATGTTTCAGGCCAAAAGATATATGATATTAACAGATCATCATTGTTATAAGCTGTATTCTTGGATTGCTATCGACTTTTGAGTGTCATTATTTCAAATATCCTTATTGGTTCTGAAAGACTAATTTGAGAAACCTTCACCAAGCCAGCTTCACATAAGGTCTCTCTCCGTTGTGTGGAAATATATGTGACTTAATTGTTAGTCAGAGGGAGTCGAATGTGTTATTCAGGAGCAAGTAATCCAATTAGCACATGACTAGATTCCAGTGTTCTGTGTGTAGTGAAAACCATTTTAAAGATTCTCTTACAATTCTTAACTTTAGGTTTTCTTACACAGAATGCTAGTGAAGCCATATTATTTATTCCTTAGCATCATTTCAACTTTGATCTTCAGCCTTAACCTTCTTATTTTTCTTTCCTAAAAATTTTTTCATATCTACAAAGTAGAAAACTATACAACATATCCTCAAAGAATCCAAACTATGTGAAGAGGTGACCGATTGCTCCTTTTGAAATAATGACCGGGCAGGCCCATTTTAAGCCCCTCTGCCTTCTTCCCCAAAAGAAAAATTCTACCACTTGACTGTTTCATTGCCAGCATTCCTTCAACCATCCATTTCTAGGATAGATCATTAATAGTATCACTGAAGGGGCAGCTAGGTGGTGCAGTGGATAGAGCACTGGCTCTGGAGTCAAGAGGACCTGAGTTCAAATCCAGCCTCAGACACTTGACACTAGCTATGTGACCCTGGGCAAGTCACTTAACCCTCATTGCCCCACAAAAACAAAAAAAGTCTTCTTAGCCTAAAAAAACAGTATCACTGAAAAACCCTTTCCCTGTTTATCTATTTTCTTTTTTTTTTTTTAAGTGGGGCAGTGAGGGTTAAGTGACTTGCCCAAGGTCACACGGCTAGTAAGTGTCAAGTGTCTGAGGCCAGATTTGAACTCAGTTCCTCCTGAATCCTGGGCCAGTGCTTTATCCACTGTGCTACCTAGCTGCCCCCTGTTCTGCTTTCTTTCTTTCTTTCTTTCTTTCTTTCTTTCTTTCTTTCTTTTTTAAAATCTATTTCACAATAGAGATTACTTTGGTTCAACACAAAACATAAAGGTTAGCTGCTGTTATTGTTATTGGTGCTTGATGACCTCAAAAATGTTTTCATTCAACTTGTCAGATCTATAACATCTGTCCTACTTACTGCCTTTGGCCACCACCACAAAAAAGAAATTGGGGAATTCTAGCCTGGTAAACTATCCTTTTCTCAATTGTCTGTAAGTTTAATTTTGTGCTTACTGGAAATGATGTGAGGCACTGACAATACAATGATGAAAAATAATGTTTCCTGCCCTGAAGAAGATTATAATCTATGGTATGGATGAGACATGTATGTATGTACACATACCTACATATATTTTATATATACATACACAAATAAATGCTTTATAAGGCAGTATGTTACAGGGGCAACAGAGAGGGCACTTTCATCTGGGATAGGAAAGAGGGAATCATGTAAAATTTCAAGGAAAAGGTGATGCCCAAGCTGAGACTTCAGAGAAGAAAAGGATATTTCAAGAAGCAAAGTTAAAAAGGAAATGCATTCCAGGCATAGAGTTTATTCTGGGGAGCCAGGAGAACGGTATACAATCAGGGATCATCCAACAGACCTGCTTGTGTCTACCACAGATATACATGAATGGGAGTAGGGAGAAATGGCTGGAAAAGATTGCAGGTTGGAGGAAGACTGTAGAGTACCTTAAATGCTGGAGTAGAAAATTTTTATTTGTCCCCTCAAACGTTTTTGAACCAGGGAATTATATAGTCTGACCTGTGCATTAGGAAAATGAATTTGGCAGCTATGCAGTTTGAGATAGGAGAGCCTGGAAACATGTTATCAGCTGGGAGTCTTCTGCAATTGTCCAGATGAAGGGTGGCAAGACTCTGAAGCAAAAGGGAAAGCAAGATGTAAGATGTAGCAATATTTGTTCTTTCACTCCCAGAGTGAAGTCTCTTTCTGGCATCTCTAAGAGTTTGTCAGGTGCAGTATAAATCTAAGTAACACTGCATTTTAAGTGACACTTTTGTATGTGTTGGTAAATTCTGCTGAACTACTTTTTCCCCTCTTTTTTAAAGTCTGTTACAAGGCATGGCTCACTGGGTAGGGAAGAAGAGAGGAATATATTCAGAAATGAAAGGAAGATTAAAAGATGCCAGATTTTTGCTTCAAAGATGTCTATAATAACGACTTTTTGTTCATGAAGCAGAGATGACAGCCTATTTCTAAATGCAAAAATATGTATATCTCTAGAGGCTCATTTAAATATTTGTAGCATTTAAGTCATACCATTTGGGTACCCGTTATTTAAGAAAGAATAACAAATTCCTTGTTGAGGCAAGCTATTCTCATTTCTATATTTATCATTAAATAGTAGCATCAGTGGTCTGAACATTACCTTTGTCCATTCAACTTACACTCTAAAAGTGTGAATAGTCTGAATCACCAAAGCTCACTGGACCTGTTTAATTGCTTTTCCCCCTAATTTTCACTTTCTTTTCTCTTGTTCCCTCATTTTTTCTTCTTTTAATGCATATGACTTTCTGTCTACTTTTAGTTTCTTTTTCCCATTTTCACTGCTGGAGTATCTGCCACTCTTACTTTTTCTTCTCCTTTCCCCTTGCAGGAAAGTGAAAAACCAGTCTATTGGTTTATAGCACCAGAATTCTAATCAGCAACTTAAAAAACGATACCAGATACATTAAAACAAATTCTATGGATATACAAAGTTGTATATTTTCCTTGGCTTTTTGTGTAGTGGGAGCAAACATCTGATAGGAAATGTTTAGTTCTTCAGAAGTCACTTATGCAGGTATTTAAAGATTTTGTAAGTTCAAGGACCCAGGACTTACTTGAATAACTTCATTTTTGTAAGTGGCACTGCTATAGCTAAAACGGCAAATGGCCTTTCCAAGACGTATAACTAGCTTTCGTTCTGTGTTAGCATAACTAGCATATCTGTTTAGTAAAAGAAGGTCCTGAGCATAGGTTTTAAAGCAGAAAGGCACCTTAGAGATCAACTAGTCCATCCTCTCATTTTATAGTTGGAGAAACTGAGGCCAGTCAAAGGTGAGTGACTTGCCAAAAGTGGCATAACTAATGTCAGAGCAGAGATTCAGACTCGGCTCCTCTGACTCCAAGTCTTATGACCTTTACTTGTTAGCTCAAGATTCATGGCTTGATTACAAGTGTCAGGCTGCAGAAACATTAATGATAATAAAATATGTGGGATGCCTGTGACAAATGGATGAAATCTAAGCTTCAGTATTTCAAGGCTAAATCTTTCTACCACTAGCATGGAACTTGGTTTCTCTAGGACTTAGTAGAAGGTCTTTAAGAATTTTGATGGCTGGGGCAGCTAGGTGGCGCAGTGGAAAAAGCACCAGCCCTGGATTCAGGAGGACCTGAATTCAAATCCAGCCTCAGACACTTGACACGTACTAGCTGTGTGACCCTGGGCAAGTCATTTAACCCCAACTGCCTTACCAAAAAACAAAAAAAGAATTTTGATGACTGTGGCCAAACTCATGATGAGCCAGATAGCTGAGACTGGTTCTCCCTATCTCACCCAGGTTGGAAGTACAGCAGCTACTCATAGGCCTGATGCCATCACTGATAAGTAAGGAAGCTTTAACTTACTCTGTTTCTGAACTGGGCTGATAAGCTCCTCCTCCATCAACTGGAGTCCCACCCCTACTCCTCAAGGCTCACTATATTGGTGATAGGGACAGCTAGGTGGCGCAGTGGATAGAGCGAGCACTGGCCCTAGAGTCAAAAGGACCTGAGCTCAGATCTCACCTAAGACTTACTTTTTAGCTGTGTGATCTTAGGCAAGTCACTTAACCCCGATTGCCTTAAACATCCAGAGGCCACCTCCAGTTGTCCTGATATATATCTTGCCATTGGACCCAAATGGCTCTAGAGGAAAATGAGATTTGGTGATATTGCACAGTCCTCCCTCACTTAAATCCCATTCATTGCAAGTCATCACATCGCTCTGATGTCATGGTCCTCTTCAGGAATGAAGGACAAACAGCAATATTGGTGACAAACTAGTAGTCTGGGCCCACTGCCTCTCAAAATTACCAAGCTCAAGCAATACATCAGCCTCAGCTTCCCCAGTAGACCATTGTATTAGTAAATATTATATCACCTTGTTCAGTCAGAAAGTTAAATGCTTAGCTAGCTTAATAAAGTATTATCTTTTTGTAGGGAAAAAATGTCAATTGAATTAGAATTACCATATACATCCCAGAATACTCAATATTCAGGCCAGCAGGATCAATATCGTCTACTGTTCCATCTTCCTGTCTCCATTTCCTATTATTGCTCCATTAGCCTAAAATAATATAATCAACAATCTGTTGCTAATATAACTGATTTTTCCCATTAAAAAAAAAAACTTTTCCATAATCTCCTGGTTACAAAGTGAGGCAGAGTACATTAACTTTTTAGAAATATCTGCTGATTCTTAATAAATTGCCCTGGGGTTTTAGGGGAAGTTTTGTTTTGTTTTTTTCTTTTGGAGGAGGGAGGGAGTACCTTAACACTTGGGCTAGAACTTATTTCCATGCCTGGTATGAAAATTATTTCAGAAAAAAATCAATGCTCCTTTCAGTAGGCTTTACAGAGTAATCAATATCATGCTCTGCAGGTTTCACTAAGTGTTATAACTTTAATCTTCTAGCTCACGAACTGGTGCTTAATTCCTAAAATCAAGTCGATTGGAAGGAATAACTTCAGCCTTTTAAACCCTGCTTTTTCCCCTCTAACTTCCGATTCTGATTTGCCACTTCACTTGAAGGGGGGGGGGGGGCGAAGGGAAAGGTAATATGATTTTGATAGGTTAATATCTCTTCTTTCTCAGACTTCCTAAGATTAAAATTTTATTTCTCTCACTGCCTCCTATATACATGGATAAATGCAATCTGCTTTTTTAAAAAATGTGCCTTTCCTGAATGTAGATCAAAGCATACCATTTTTCACTTTATTTTTTTGTGAGGTTTTCCCCCCTTTTGGTCTGTTTCTTCTTTCATAACATGAATAATATGTTTTACATGATTGCATATATATGTTAGATCAAATTGCTTACTGTCTTAGGGAGAGATGAATTGAGGGACAGAGGGAGAAAATTTGGAGCTCAACATTTTCAAAAAATAAATGTTAAAAATCATCTTTATACATAATTGGGGAAAAATAAAATACTGTTTTTTAAAAGTGGCCTTCCCGATTTATAATAATCAACTAGGAAAACAAAATTAAGTATTTTTAGTTTTGGTATTGGAAGCTAATTCTGAAAGAGGTCTCCCTTTTGAGTAAATGCAACTAGTTTTAGTGATTAAGTAAGAAGATGCATAAGAATTAGTCTTATCATTGACATGTGCTCAAAACTAAACCCTTCCCTCAACCCAGACTTTTTTATATGAACAATCTCTATTCATTGAAAATGCTGCATAATTCATTGTGAATTTGTCTATTGATACAAAATACACCCACAGAGATTCTAAGCTTGCCTTTTAATTTCAGTTTCAGTGATGTCAATATATTTTCTTCAGCTACACTAACAGCAAGGAAGATTTTTCTCTTTTGATCTCACTAATGTGATTGTCAGAGTGCTAAGGTGCTATAATTCATTTCACAGCTTTCAAAAAGAAGATTGTGTCATCTTAATCTTTATCTGTTGTCTTCAGTGTCTTTGATTCTTCATACATAACATTATGATTCAAAATTCATTTAACTGTGCCCTGTCGTCTTTGGTTGTAGCCACCATTCCCATTAAGCCTAATTTAAAGCATTCTCCATATAATGTTGTCAAAGCCACCTGAGCAGTAAGATAGACCGGAAAGACCCCTGGACTTTTTAGTCAGGAGAATCGGCCTCAAGGCCTGGATTTGCATCAGGCCAGCCGGGCGACCTACAATGAGTCACTTAATCTCTCTGATTTTAAGTCATCCAAAAAGAGTGGGGATGATGTGTGCCCTCCTTACCTTCTTAAGTTACTGCAGGGCTCAGGTGTGCTGATGTTTGAAAGTGCTTTGTAACCATCTGGCACTGACTGCAGGCGCATAATAAGCTTGTTACACCATTGCTTGATTTTGCTTGTTAGTATTTAAGTACCAGGTTAATCAGTTAACCTTGGTCTTCTCACCTCACCTCCAGTTTACAAAAAGTTCATTATATTCAGTAGCGGATCAAGGAAGCAAAAGTTTGGGGCATAAGAAGCATCTGAACAGCATCTAGAATACAGGATCTGGATTATTGATTGGATAGAAGGATTGTGATGCTGATTGGCTGTCATTTAAGATTTTTCTTTGGTTATCAAATTTTGAAGTGTGATTGAACTTGAAAAGGAGTTAAGGAAGGAGGCAGTTTCAGATGGTGAAAGTTACGAATCTGAATCATCTGTAGCAAAAGTGCATGAAATTACAAGTCAGAAGTAGGAAAGGGATTAGAGAGAAATAATTTCCTAAGAATCTCTGAAAAAGGTCCAGTACAAACTCTCAGAATACGGAACAGAATTCTCAGCTAAATAGAAGGTAAATGCAGAGGTGTGCAAAACACACATGTGTACTAAAGTGAGTCACAGATCTGAAGTCTTGAGGAGCTACTGCAATAGAAGTTAATGATGGTTGTGCCACGAGGAAGATCAGAGCTGGAGCCTGAAGTCATGGGCGCTGGTGGACAAAGGCCCTTGCAGCTGGAGGAAATCATCTCTGCCCCTCTCCCCCAAATCAGCCTTCCCCCACTTACCTCTTTATATGCCCATCGCTCCAGGAGAATGCAAGCTCTTGGATACCAGTGACTTCCTTTCATCTCATCTGTGTGTCCCCAGTGCCCAGCACATATCACTTTGTACTAGGTTATTGGGTTGGGACAGAGGATGTGTCAGGCTGGAAAGGAACTGAGTAGATTAAATGGCATGTGACTTCCATCAGAGTCGCTTAGAAACCAAAGTTCATCTTGCTAAAGTAACTGATACTAGATACCTTTGACCTTGTCGGGTAGACCTTTGCACTGGGAGTAAGGAAATCTGGGGACTGTTGACTTTCTCATCATCTGTTGTAGAACCTTTGTGAGAAGCTTTACTTTCATAAAGTCACAACAGTCATAGGCTTATGGAGGTGGAAAGAATCTTGAGACCTCAGCCCCAGCCTTAAAAAATAATGACGGGGGCGGCTAGGTGGCGCAGTGGATTAAGCCCTGGAGTCAGGAGTACCTGAGTTCAAATCCGGCCTCAGACACTTGACACTTACTAGCTGTGTGACCCTGGGCAAGTCATTCAACCCCCATTGTCCCACCCAAAAAAAAAAAAAAAAGAATGAGGCATTATCAAAGAGGGGATGCTTGAGCCTTGGGAAGGGGAGCTCTGGAGAACTCTGCATAACTAGGTGGTTTTAGAAGCAGAAGAGGAGCCCAGGCCCCTTCCCTCAGAGGCCGGTGCTCTTTCCACTGTGCCATGCAGCCTCTTTCAGTGGGATAGAGGTCAGATGTGTTTTTTAAATGGCCAGAGTAAGGAATGATTTTGAAGTTCTTCATTTTAAGTTATTTGGGAAATGAAAACGCTGCTTATGAATGGGACATGGCATTCCGTGAAGGTGCTGGACCAATGGGGTGATACAGTATTGGGATCATTTACATATATGTGACTATTGGTCTTGGCACTTGGTGCTTTTTCTCATTACTTTATACCTGACCCTGAGGGAGCCCAGGGAAAAGTTTCTCCTGGGCCTGATGATTCAGTCATACACCTTTCTGTTATGTTGGGTTTAGCCTGGGCATGGAGATGTCCAAAAGTGAAATGAGATACATCAGGAGGGGCCCGTGTCTAGAGGTCTCCAATAGAGATGAGATGACCACTTGTCAAAGATTTAGAGTGTTTTAATTCCTGTACAGGACACTGTGACCTCCATTGCCCCTTCATTTTTATGTAATACCCACTGCCCTGCTTTATAGGATTAAGAAGAATTATGCTCCTGACAGGTGGTTTGTTTTTTTTTTTCAGTTATAAGAACTTCGACCACTGAAATTTCCCTTTCTTACTATTAAATCTTAAGCTAGTTTTATGAACCATGGTTCTATCCAATAAAGAAGAATATATCTATTCGAAATTTTTATCAACTGCCATTTTGGTTCACATCTTTTCCAAAAGTAACTGTGGAGGGGCAGCTAGATGGCGTAGTGGCTAGAGCACCGGCCCTGGAGTCAGGAGTACCTGAGTTCAAATCCGGCCTCAGACACTTAACACTTAGTAGCTGTGTAACCCTGGGCAAGTCACTTAACCCCAATTGCCTCACTTAAAAAAAAAAAAAAGTAACTGTGGAACAGAAAACCACAGCCAGGCAGTAACCACTGGTGTTTCAGAACAGGAAATTCGCTTTGTAAAGATAAGTGTTATTTTGGAATTCATCAGGCCCAGGTTAACTTTGTATAGGCAGCTGGTGGTAACAGAGACCAACAGAAATGAAGCAAACTAAACATCCATGCTTTCTTGCTATTAGTAGTCGGCTTCCTTGGGGAGGGGCCCGGGGAACACATACAGATTCCTTTTCTTAGTGGCTACATTATTTTAAAATTTTTTTAAATTTAAATGTAACCTTTGCATAAACATTTGTGTAAGATCTGTGAATAAAAGCCTAGTTGGGTTACGTTTTTGCTTAACATTCTAAGTATGAGGGCTTAGGTTCCAACTTTTAACTTAAAGGTAAATTCATTCTCTGGGATATTTTAATTACCCTCTTGAAATTCAAATATATTCTTTATATGAAGCCTCCCACAGATGTGGCTAGATCCTTTCCAGACATCAGTCCATCGTTTGGTTTGGAGCATTCATAGAGAAAAGGATGGTTGGATGGCTGCAAGAAATGGCATGGGTGGGAGGAGGGACAGGAAGAATCAGAATCAGTCAGCTGCTCTGCCATGTGATTCTACATATATTGGCTCAGGCTTGGGAAGGAGTAGGACGCAGAGTCATGGGCTGGGGGAGAAGACTCCAAATTTCTGTCTCAAAACTGCACATTTTTTTCCCTTGCACCAAAGCAAATGGTTTCCTTGTCCTTTGACCTGTCGGGGTTGTGCACATGACTTGCTTTTCTCTCCTACAGAACCTGTGGAACTTTCTTTCCCAAATTCAGTCTGGCTGTAAACACTCCCACACAGCTCTTTGAGGAAGACTTGCTGGACCTGAGCCAGTCAATTCCTTCAGATCTTGTACTGCAGAAAAGCTTAGTCTCTAGGGAGAAATCTCCCCAATCTTGTGATACAAAGTAGATCATTATATTTCTTTAAAATAAATGAAAAGGGGCAACTAGGTGGTGCAGTGTGAGCACCGGCCCTGGATTCAGGAGGACCCGAGTTCAAATACGGCCTCAGACACTTGGCACTTACTAGCTGTGTGACCCTGGGCAAGTCACTTAACCCCAATTGCCTCACAAACAAACAAACAACAACTATATATAAAGAAAAAATTAAACAAAAAAATATATGATGAAAGGCAGAAAAACAAACACCATAGGAGGAAGAGACAGATTCCAGCACTCAGAGTTTGGAAGAACCCTCATTCCCCTTTATCACACATAGTTGTCCCTTAAGAACTTGACTCAGTAACCAAAAGAAGAGACTTTTGTTAGTCTGCCGTCCTATTAGAGGTTTGAAAATCTCCTTCCTATCTTTGTGTGTTGCCTCCAGTTTCTTTCTACCAGAATGATTTACAGACTTAGTGTAAAAGTAACCTACCCAGTCACATAAAAGTAGGTTGAATTAATGTCATACCACAGTGTATTTCTCAAACTATGGACCACAACCTTACAAGGGAATCAGTTGTGTATTAGGGAGGTCTACACAGCTGATGGTCCAGAGGTGGTAGCCTTGTCTCTGTGATATAACCTCTTCTTCTCCATGCTGTGCCTCAACTCAGTCCCCCTGCTCTCTTCTTAGCTGCCACATCTACCCGGCCTCCCTCCACCCCATTGTTTGTCCCTGCCTATGGACCTTGCGAAAGGCATTCCCTGGCTGCTGCCTCCTGACATGGCTTTTTGCCTCAGCCTGTTTTCTGCCTGTTTGCTCAGTGTCTACATTGCCTGGTCAAGGTCATAGAGTATTAGGCTAGAAGTGACCTCAGTGAGCATTTAGTCCTACCCCATTGTTTTTACCAATGTGGACAGGTTAGCAGGCGTGGGGCAAGTGGCCAAGCACCCCATCAGTTATAGGCTTGAGAACAAGCAGGGACATTGACCTCTGAACTCCCAGGAAACATTGTCTAAAAATAGAACTTTGCTGCGCTTACATCATTTTAGGAGCCTTCCAATACATCTCCCCTTCTCCGACCTGTGTTTTCTGTATCAGAATTACAGCTGCTGCTCTTAACAAAAGAGCCTTGGATTGGCAGTCAGGCCCGTGCTGGAAGGTGTTGTCAGTATACTGACTTTCAGTCTTTTTTTAACCTGTAGCTTCTAAAAGGCAAACCACTGCTTTTCATGTATCTAACTCACTGAGACAGACCCAGTAAATCACCATGTTTGGTTATTTTGTACTTGGACTGCAAATAATGTGTGCCTAACTCATAGTTATGTGTTTATGATTCCTTTTCCATTAGTTCTTGAGGTGTTCATCTTTTTTTTTTTTAATGTAATTTGAAGTACTTGCCAATTGATGTTTGTCATCTGTCATCCATGTGTATGCATTCAGAAAGGTCCCTTGCCAACCCACCAGCAGATGGTTTGGCAGGGCACCATTGGGTCACTGGGAGACCACAGCCCCCAACCTCATTTGATCCCGTGCTGCCACCTGCTGGGCTTGGGCTGGCAGTGCTGACGTCACAGTACAGAGCCTTTTGAGCCACCAGAGTTTTGTTTTGTTTTGTTTTTTAAAAACCTTTAGCCTTGGGGCAGCTAGTGGCACAGTAGATAGAGCACCAGCCCTAGAGTCAGGAGTACCTGAGTTCAAATCTGGCCTCAGACACTTAATACTTACTAGCTGTGTGACCCTCGGCAAGTCACTTAACCCCAATTGCCTCACTAAAAACAAAACAAAAAACCTTTAAGCCTTTGATTTGGGGGAAGAATGCCTTAGAAGTACTCCCCAGTAAATGTGGAGCCTCTCACCCCGATAGTGTGTCTCAGTAGGCTAAGAAGCAGACTCGGGCACCTCAGAGAATCCTAGGCCTCCAGAAAGAGAAAGTGGCCATCTAGAAAGAGCCCGCAGCCCAGAGGTTCAGATCTTTTTATGTCTCCGAGACTCCTTCTCAGAGTAATCTCTTTATTAACTGCATAAGAAAAACTACACGGAATTACAAAGGAAACTAGATGTATTGAAATTGTTACCCATTTTTAAAAACCTGTTTGCGGTTCCCAGGTTATAAACACTTTATCTAACCCAAGCAATTTGTCTGTCACACAATTAGTGCAAAACCAGGCCTAAAATTCCTGTGATTTTTCTCAATAGCTCGGTCTTCTCCTGTCACAATAAAGTCAACTTCTAAAAGAATTCTTCCATCTCTCATTGTCCCTCTCCCCCCCCAAAAAAATGCACATTTAGAGAGTAGCCGGGGAGGTCTGTTGATGTTCCTCGTGGTGTCCCTTGACTTCCCAAAAGAATCAGGAATAGACAGCACTCAAGGGCCCCAGAAGCCAGGGTTCCTCTTTCTAAACCCCACGACTGGCCAGTGGAATTTTGAAGTCGTGACTAAAAGGAAAACTACATGCAGGAGGGGTTGTGCACACAAACCAGAGTGTAAAGACATCCCAAACCCACACAGCACTGACCCGGATACCCAAGACTAAGACTAGGCTGGATCCGAGGCAATGGGCACAAGTCAGCCACCAGACAAGAGCTCCTTCTCTACCTCCTCACTCTCTTTCTTCCACCACAGGAACTTGTCCTCAAGCTTTTACCACCCAGCTTCCTACTCAGAGTTGGGGGCACTCAAGCTTGGTTACTTTTTAACTCAGATGAGTCATTGTGTGACTATACATACTAAATACTCAACGTTGTTTTTCTCATTGAATTTCCTATTGAAGAAACTTTTGAGAGTGAGATTGAGTTCTTCAGCCCCTGGGAAATCCCTTTTGAGTGATCAACTTTTCTTCCCCCCCCCCCCCATGATTAAATTAACATAGGTCAGCTTATAACATGCCGCTCCTTTCCTAGTCCATCAGCAGGGTTACAGTTATTTACATGCTGGAGCAGCATCAGTTTGAATGGTGTGCTACAGCAGCATAAACCACAGGGGATCAGGTCCTTTTTTCTCCTTTTAGGTAACCTCATTTACTTTTCTGTTGGTGGGAAGAAATTGTAGAGCGCCGCATGCCTCCTTGAAACCAGTCAGAGCAGATTGCCATGTATTTTGAAGTGCTTTGCTATCACTCCTGAATTTTTCCCTGCTGTCCTTGCAAGCAAGCCAGTGCTCCTTCTATGACCCGGAGTAACAGAGAATGTGATTGACTGGCCAGGCATCTCCTGTGACTGGCAAGCTTGGAGCTCCAGATTTCCTGATTCAGGCATTTTTCCTCAGCACCTGTAGCCCTGTACTAACTGGTTACTCCACAGTAATAACCCTTTCTCACCCCCTCCTGGACCCTTGAGGCCTCTTACAGCCGCCAGCATTGTGACTTCATGTAGAACTCCACAATTTACTCCCAAGCTTGGCAGAAATGGATTATTACTACTGCTACTGTTATTAATGAGGTATCCTCATAATAATAAACATTGAATGCCAGTAATTTGCTAGGTATTGGTGTATTTTCATCTAGAAAAATCACCTCTGCTTTAAATTTGGTTGCATGCATAGATTTCCAGCCTCTCATGAATTCAAATACATGGTAATTGTATGTGTGACATGACTAATAGACTAGTACCAGAAGCCAGCATAGCAGAATTCTTTAACTGTAGTCAAGAAATCCCACTGAGAGCTTGACATTTGTCAGGTCGTAATTCTTGTTACATAGAAGTCAGCTTTGGCAAACAAATAATTGTGTTTTAAGAAAAGTATAGTGATTGCCTGCCTTCATAATCTAATCTGTTTTGGTTTCTTTTTTTTCTTCTTTAGATATACCTGAAGGAAATCTTGAGAGAAATAGGCATTTACAATGTTAAGGGGACCCACAAAAATACCTGGGAACTGAAACCAGAGTATAGACATTACCAAGGAGAAGATAAGAGTGACTGAGAAGACCTCCCCTGGGTGCCCACAAGGAGCTGCTGACAGGGTGGCTTGTGACTGTACTGAGCCAACCCTGCCGTTGTCCTCAAGACTTTGAGCAGTCTATTAAAAGGAGTAAAGTGACAGATACTTTTTTAATTCCTCCAGCTTTACTTTTTGGTTTGTTTTTTTAATAGTTTCTAAAGTTTTGGGGAGGGAAGTTATTTATAAAAGAAATTTGTAAATGATCGTTTGGGGCAGCTAGGTGGCTCAGTAGATAAAGCACTGGCCCCAGATTCAGGAGTACCTGAGTTCAAATCCAGCCTCAGACACTTGACACTTGACACTTACTAGCTGTGTGACCCTGGGCAAGTCACTTAACCCTCATTGCCCCACAAAACAAAAGACAAAACAAACAAAAGAAATTTGTACTACACTGATGCAATGGATTGTTTTGCTTTTAAGTTGGTTTTGTTTTCAAGTATTGACTTTAAAATTTTAAATAAGGAAAGGCTTCCTAACACCATGAAAAGGCCTGAATTAACAGCAAATGTCTTGGTGAACACAGCATGGCTTTTACTGCCCACAGTGGACAATTGATTTAAAATGGAGATTGGTATAACCTAGGGAAAGGAAGGCAAACCACAGTCTCCTTGAATGAAAAATGCAAGATTTCTGCACTCTGAAATATGCTGAAGAACAGTGACCTGTTAAATTTTTTCAATGTGATCATGTGTCAGGTTTAAGTTTATCAATAAAAGAGACCATTTTAATTTGTACCAGAGTGTTTCATATTACTACCTTTTGGACCCTGGAGATTCTGATTTGAATAGGAAAAAAAAATGAACTGCTTGTCTTTAACTCACTAGAAATAAAATCCAAATACCTTACAAAAACTGAAGCATGTTAAAAAGAAAATGAGATAGGTAAAACTGTGCCTCCCCAAGCATATAGTATAAACTCATATTTGGCTTAGTGGATAGAACACTGGTCCTGGAATCAGGAAGACCTGAGGCATCCAGCCTCAGACACTAGCTTTGTGATGCTGGGCAAGTCACTTAACATCTGTTTGCCTTAATCCATTAGAGCAGGAAATGGCATATCAGTCCAGTATCTTTGCCAAGAAAAACCCACTGACAGTATTGGTGGATTCTTGTTCATGGGGTCACAAAGAGCTCAGTGACTGAACGAGTCATTTAAAAGGTTTGTTGACTCATGTCTCACAAAAAGAAAGCTACGATGAGGGAGAAGGAAGGAAATATAAAAACAGGGAATGCTTTGGAGCCAAGGTAATTCCATTTTTTTAAAAATCCTAAATAAATTTTTTTTTTAATGTAACTTGACAGTGCAGAGCCTTTTGTGATAACGAAGGCTTGGAAATAAAGTGGTTGTCTTCAGTTAGGGAGTGATTAAACATATTAGGGTGTGTGACTAATGGAATATTCATGTGCAGTAAGAAATGACAGGTAGGAAGAATTCACAGAAACATGGAAAATTTGT
Source organism: Dromiciops gliroides (assembly GCF_019393635.1). NCBI lineage: Eukaryota > Metazoa > Chordata > Mammalia > Microbiotheria > Microbiotheriidae > Dromiciops > Dromiciops gliroides. The sequence continues at coordinate 91,054,158 of NC_057863.1, read as the reverse complement.
TTGAATTCATGCTGAGTGAGCTAACAGAATCCAAAGACTGATATACATAATGGCTACAGTCACATAAATGAAAAGATAACTCTTAAAGAGGTAAATTCTGAGTAATTGAAAAATCCAGTAATGCTCTCTGAGCACAGATAATGAAAGAGGACACCCCCCCCCCCATTTCTCTCATCAGAAAGATGGGATTTGGAGGCAGAATGTTGCAGGTCTTGTCATGCCATGACCTGACTTTTTCTTTCTGTTATAAGGGACGATTCAATTGTGGGATCTGGTTGGGAGTTATAGTCAAAAAAAAGAATGCTGTAAGAACAAAAGGCATCCGTAAAATTTATTGAGAAAAAAAAAAACAGTTGACACAATGATCATAGGAAAACACATTGAAAGACACCAAAACAAGGTCCTCCCATGGTGTCTACTCTTGAATGAAACAAAAAACCACCTCTGCTTTCCTCTCCTGTCCCTTGCTGCCATAGTCTCACACAAGCAAAGGCTTTAGAAAGCAACATAAGCCATACAGAGGGATCCCCGCAGGTCACCTATTGACAAAACCACACATTTAGGTATTTCTTTTTTTATTAATACAACAGCACATTAAAATCAGATAAGAACTACATTTTAATCTAGTTGGGGCCACCCTCAGGAGTATTGTGGACCACAATGGAAGCCCAGGGGCTTCCATGTTTGGAGCCCATGTTTAGTGCATAAAGTGTTGGACTTGGAGTCAGAAAGATGTATGTGACAATAGATGAGTAAATTAACCTCAGTTTTCTCATCTTTGAAATGAGGATGGTAATATATATGTCTATCTCATCCTTAGATACCTGTCCCAGCCTTTTTATGACATTCAAATGAGATGTTTTGCAAACTTTAAAGCACTTAAATTTTATTACAAATAAGATGCCTTATAAATTACCAAAAATAGTCTGCTGATCCTCAGAGCTGCCCAGTAATCTTCACTCTAAAGAGAAACAGTCCTTAAGAAATAATCTATTTTAGGGGACAGCTAGATGGCACAGTGGTTAAAGCACCAGCCCTGGATTCAGGAGTACCTGCGTTCAAATCTGGCCTCAGACACTTGACACTTACAAGCTGTGTGACCCTGGGCAAGTCACTTAACCCCCATTGCCCTTAAAAAAAGAAAGAAAGAAAGAAAGAAAGAAAGAAAGAAAGAAAGAAAGAAAGAAAGAAATAATCTATTTTAGTATAAAAATGACCAGAAAAGGGACAACAGCCATATTTCCTCTTTAGTATTGGTTTTAACCTGTTCCATGTGGATAGTTACTATATGTTGCGATTGCCTGGGAGTTGCGTACACTCTATAAGATTTTGCATATACAGATATTACTTAATTTCAAAAGACCTGTGATTTCACTAATTCAGATAGCAAGCCCTCAGTGCCTTACCCACTTTTATGATAAATTGTTATGACCAAAAATACCTCAGCACCTTTTGAATATAATGGAAGCGTTTTTCTGACTTCCAGTGCCTGCTGACCCATCAGTTGAATCAAGATAACCCAGTATATAAAGTATGGAACAAAAGGATTGGTATTGTTGACCCCATTTGGAGTTTTCTTAGCAAAGACTGGAGTGATTTGACATTTCCTTTTCCGGCTCATTTTACAGATGGGGAAACTGAGGCAAACAGGGTTAAGTGACTTGCCCAGGGTCACACAGATAACAAATGTCTGAGGCTGCATTTGAACTCATGCCTTCCTGACTCCAGACCTGGCACTCCATCCAATGCACCACCTACCTGCCCTAACAAAAGGCCTGAGTGAATGTTAATCTGATTACTGGACACATATGGCATTTCTTAAAGTTTAGAGACTGAGTTAGGAGAACTGTGTTTTTAAAAAATCAGGTCATGGACAATAACTTTCTTATGTTCCCTGAGCCAAAAGGCCATGAATCAAAATCCCAGTGAGCTATAATTGTATTGATAATGACCATCTGTGCAAAGGCATGAGATCCCTAGGCTCTGGGAAATTCAGAGATAAAATGTTTCACAGACTTCAGCTCTCATTTTTATGCAGTGCATAATAAATTAGCAAAATTAGCCACATGGTGAACCAATTTTTTCTCCTACCACCTCAACTAACATTCTCAGACTCCAAAGCAGAGATTTGGTAGTGGAAGCAATAGATAACACATTGCTTCCCCCTAGTTATTGCCCTAGAATCCCTAGGAGGGGAGAAAAATGATGAAGTGTGACCAACATGTGCCATGGATGGAACTCGTTTTTTACATTTAAGACAAAAACTAGGGTGGCACAGTTGTGTTATTTAAGTCTTAAAAATTGATATGGGGATGTTGGCAACTGTGCAACTAAATCTACAGTCCCAGAATAAGATTCTTCCTGAAGCACCAAGAAAAAACCAACAGTTCACCTTTTGTTTTTCACAAGGATTCCAGCGGGATGTAAAATACATCCTTCAATATATCCTCACTATGTTATTAGATCTACACCATAAAGAGATCAAAGAAAGAGGAAAATTAACCCATATGTACAAAAATATTTATAACTGCTTTTTGTATTGGAAATTGAGAATATTCCCATTAATTGGGGAATGGCTGAACAAGTCATGGTATATGAATGTATTATAATATTATTCTATTGTAAGAAATGATGGAGGGGATAGCTTCTGAGAAACCTGGAAAAATTTATATGAACTAATGCAGAGTGAAGTGAGCAAAACCGGAAGAACACTACACAGTGATAGCAACGTTGTAACAATTGTGACAGATTTAGCTACTCTGATCAACACAATGATCCATAACAAATCCAAAGGACTCATACAGGGGATGGATTCAGAGTTCAGACTGAAGCATTGTTTGTTTTTTTTGACATTGCCAATGTGGAAATTTGTTTTGCTTGACTATACATGTTTATAACAAAGGTTTTGTTTTTCTTGCTTTCTCAGTTTGTGGGGGTGAGGGAGAATAGAATTCATATCTAAAAATAAAATTGAATTTTTTCAAAAAGATGACATGGAAAGAATCTGAATACTTATGCTAATAGATCATTTTTCTTGTAATTATTTTTACAAAGCCTTATTAAACTTGAAAAGGTCCTTTTTAACAGCAAATTATTTTATTTTAAGTAAACCTCACTTATTTAGGGATTGTTCTCAATTTCTCTGGTATGTATAAAGCCATCCGTTTAGAGAGCATTTTTTACTAAATAGTGGGAGAACTGGATCAACTTTCCAGTTTCTGAAAATAAACCCCTCAGACTCAGTACAGAGGCAAACACTCTGAAGAACCTCTCTGAATTTAAGATAAGCTATTTGTCAAACAACAAATATATAGTCTACCACAGGAATTTTTAACCTGAGGTGCATGAACTTGTCTTTTGAGTTTGTTTGCCATTTTGATAACAAAATTGGTTTCCTTTGAAATACTATTTTTTGTTTATTTGAAAAACATCATTCTCAGAAAGGCTCCATAGGCATTACAAAGCTACCAAAGGGGTGCATGATATCTAAAAAAAAAAAAAAAGTTAACATCTGGTCTGTTTCTAGGTCTGTAATAGAAGTCTTTCCAGCTTGATAAAACTGCTAGACCTCATGTTTCATCGGCATACCCTTTCAAAAACTCAAGGTTACTTCCCCAAGGCAGTTCTCAAAGAAAAGAAAAGAAAAGAAATGGAGCAGTTAGGTGGCACAGTGGATAAAGCACTGGCCCTGGATTCAGGAGGACCTGAGTTCAAATCTGACCTCAGACACTTGACACTAGCTGTATGACCCTGGGCAAGTCACTTAACCCTCATTGACCCACAAAAAGAAAGAAAGAAACATAAGTTATTAACAACTAAGAGGGAAAAAATGCTCCAAATAATAATTTAATTCAAATTAAAATAATTTTAAAGTTCCATCTTATACCCATCAAATTGGCAAGACTGTCAAAATATGAAATAATGGAGGACATGTGGGAAAACAGGTATTGTTGATAAAACCATTAATTGACAAAGCTATTCTGGAAAGCAATTTGGAATACCCCCCCCCAAAAGAAATCATACCCCAAAGAATTTTAAAAGTAGGGAAAGAGTCAATGTGTACAAAAAATAATGACAGCATGTTTTGTTAAAGCAAAGAATTGGAAACTAAGGGGGTGCCTATCAGGGAAATGGCTGAACAATTTATAGTATATGAATGTAATGGAATCATTGCATCATAAGAAATGACAAAAGGTATGTTTTGTTTTTTAAAACCTGGGAGAAATTATACAAGCTGACTTAGAGTGAAGTAAGAAAACCAGGAGAATAATTTATACAACTAACCACGTAAAGAAAAATAACTGCAAGACTTTAAGGACTCTCTTCAGTGCAGCAACCAGCAATTACTCCAAAGCAGAGGTGTTAAACATGCCACATACAAACCATAACAGAGCCAAACCAAATTAAAATGTAACTGTGGGGACAGTTAGGTGGCGCAGTGGATAAAGCATCAGCCCTGGATTCAGGAGTACCTGAGTTCAAATCCGGCCTCAGACATTTAACACTTACTAGCTGTGTGATCCTGGGCAAGTCACTTAACCCCAATTGCCTCATCAAAAAAAAAAAAATTGTAACTGTGGAGTATTCTACAAAATTAAAATACAACAAAACAGGGGGCAGCTAGGTGTCGCAGTAGATAGGACACCAGCACTGGATTCAGAGTTCAGGTCTAGCTTCAGACACTTAACACTAGCTGTGTGACCCTTAACCCTCACTGCCCCGCAAAATAACCCAACCAACCAAAACAAACAAACAAACAAACCGTAACTACTCTTCATATGTGGTTTTCTAAGCCAATGTGTTCCCACAAGGATCCTTATGTATGATTCTATTTGGCTTTGACACTGCTGCTCCAAAGGACTAAGATGAAACATGCTTACCACTTCTTAATAGGGAGGTTGAGCTAAAAGTGAAGAATAGCATATACTCTTTCAGACAAGTGCAATGTGTGAGCTTTTTTTGCTTGACTATGTTTACTGATTTCAAGAGTGTTAAAGGGAAGGGTAAGGGATCTAGAGATAATGAGGCCCAAAAGAAAAGAAAAGAAAATACAAGCATCAAGAAAGCATTTTTAAGTGTATAGAAGAAAGATTATGATAGAATACTATTATACTGTAAGAAATGAGGAGGGTAGTTCTAGAAAAACCTGGTAAGACTTAAATCAAATTGAACTGCATAGAACCAGGAGAACATTGTTCACAGTAACATCAGTATTGTAGGATGATCAACTGTGAATGGCTTAGCTATTCTCAGCAATACAAAAATCCAAAACAATTCCAAAGGACTTGTGGTGGAAAATGCTATGTACCTCCAGAGAAGGAACTGATGAAGTCTGAATGCAAATTGAAGCATACTATTTTTACTTTCTTTATTTGGGGGGGGGGAGTTCCTTTGGCCTGTTTCTTCTTTCACAACATAACTAATATGAAAATATGTTTTACATGATTGTACACATATAACCTAGATCAAATTGCTTACTGTAGGGGCCAAATTCAATATGAGGAAAGTTAATTGGGTGGCTCGCTGTAATATTGGGGTAAGGAAGGAAATTAGGGGCAGCTAGGTGGCACAGTGGATAAAGCACTGGCCCTGGATTCAGAAGGACCTGAGTTCAAATCCGGCCTCAGACACTTAACACTTACTAGCTGTGTGACCCTGGGTAAGTCACTTAACCCCAATTGCCTCACTAAAAAAAGAATGTAAGGAAGGAAATTAACAGCCTCTTTGAAAAACCAAACAGGGTTTATTAACAAGAACAAATTTAAAACACAAATAAGGTTAGTAGAACTAGGGGAAGGAAAATAATACGACCTGAAATCACACCAACTGGACTCAACTGTTTCCAAAGAGCAAAACAGCTGCACCCCATCTCTCTCCCTCTCACACGCCAGAATGGAGAATCTCTCCCCTTCTTCCCAGAAAACCCCCTCTCTCACAGGAAACAGGGCAGTCACACACACACAGCCCCAAGCTAATTGGCTGGCAGCCCTCACTGACAGAATCAACAGGATGCTGTACAAATGCCAGCCGCACCCAGTTTCCAGACGCTGAAGGTCACCTGACTGCCCTCACCGGGCTTCCAATCATAATTTGGCCAGGCTCATGTAGGCATCAGCGTGAAGTGGGTCACTCGTGCCAGAGCTTCTAACTTTAGCCAAAGATGGGGTCAAAAAAACCTCAAATCGCAATTCTTTACATTACCATCTTAGGGAAGGGGTGATGAGGGGAGAAGGGAGATAATTTGGAACTCAAAAACTTTTTAAACGAATGCTAAAAATTGTCTTTACATGTAATTGGGGGAAAAATACTATCCAAAAAAGTATACACACACACACAAAGTAAATAAAATAAAAAGTTTAAAAAAATAAAGAGAAAGTTTCCTATGTCCCTGGGAGGTTAAGATTTGCCCAAATATACAGCCAAGGCAGAATTTGAACTCATCTCCCTAACTCCAAGAGCCACCTTCTCTCCAGTATGCCACAGGCACCTCTTGTACCTGTGTTATGGACAACTAGGTGGTGCAGTGGATAGAGTAGTGGCCCTGGAGTTAAGAGGACCCGAGTTCAAATATCACCTCAGACACCTACTATCTGTGTGATCTTGGGCAAGCCACTTAACCCCAATTGCCTTAAACATCCCAGGGCTATCCCCAGTGGTCCAGATCTATATCTTGCTACTGGACTCAGATGGCTCTGGAGGAGAAAGTGAGGTTGGTGACCTTGCATAGTCCTCCTTCACTTAAATCCAATTCAGTGCAAGTCATGACATCACCCCAATGCCATGGTCCTCTTTGAGAATAAAGGACAGGGGCAGCTAGGTGGTGCAGTGATAGAGCACTGGCCCTGGATTCAGGAGGACCTGAGTTCAAATCCCACCTCAGACACTTAACACTTACTAGCTGTGTGACCCTGGGCAAGTCACTTAACTTTCATTGCTCTGCCCCCCCCAATGAAAAAAAAAGTCTTTGAGTGAGAATAGCCAGCCAGTGAATGGGGGGGGGGGGGCAGGCAGGATTCCATTTTCTGGATTACAATGACTAAGAAGTGTATTCCAGAACCCCCTTATCCTGCTTATACTTCTCTGACTGCTGGAAATCAAAAAGTAGGAGTCTAGATTTCTATGAATTACTATGAGATGGGGAGTGGGGAAGAAGGGACTAAGGGAGTAATCAAATTTCTCATAAAGGGAAATGTAACAATATCTTAGTATCACCTGTCATCAGAGTAGAGGAAATCAGTATTAGTGAGATTGCTGAAGAGAAACATAGTCCCTTCATATTTAATGCTTTTTAAAAGGATCTTTTACCCTGAAGAAAATACTGAAATACAGAATTTGCTGTCAGCATTTGGGCATCAGAGAAATTTGAAAGTTCAATGTTGACAAAGTAACTTTCATTCCCTAAAATTGTATCCATTAAAATGAAAATAAATAGAATAAAAAGTTATTTTGTGTTGTTGATCCCCTCTGAAGCTCAACAAAGTCATAACTGGTTTTAATGGTCTGTAAACAAATTGCCTTTAAACCTTTTTCTCCTTTACAGATTGCAAATGGAGAAAAGAAGCAGGGTAAAATATCACCTTTGGTGTCTTTAATGAGGTAGGGAAGTAATTGAGGTGAGGACTTCGCGGCTCAGGGAGAAAATTGTTTTCCCATTTTGATGCATGCCCTAGCTGGATAGTAACATCCCTGACACCATCAAATCATGGGATCATAGCTTTAAAGCCAAAAGGGGAGCAGCTAGGTGGCACAATGGATAGAGCACCAGTCCTGGATTCAGGAGGACCTGAGTTTAAATCTGGTCTCAGACACTTGGCACTTACTAGCTGTGTGACCCTGGGCAAGTCACTTAACCTTCATTGCCAGGCAAAAAAATAAAATAAAATAAAATAAAGCCAGAAGGGACTTTAGTTGGTTTATGTTGCCCCAACCTTTACCTTGAAGAAGCTATAGCAGGGTGAGGTGGGGGGGAGTGATGTGACAGTTCCATAGTCATTTAATTATCTGATAGCTTCCCCAGGCCAAATCTAAATAAGGCAGGATTGCTTCAACCTTCCAAGCTGGCTTCATATCCTCCTAGACTACTCACATTCCCAGTCTCCCCCCACCCCAACCCATAGATATGTAATTGACTCATTGTGTGATTTTACTGGAAATTGTGTGTGCATAAAAATGGAAAGGAACATGTCAATGATGACAATATTAAAACAAGTCAACATAGATTTATCGGTGATGATCCTTAAAGTCCCTTCCAGTTCTAAAATTCTCTAATTCTTGTTACCTGGCACTGTGCTTAGGTGCTGGGGTAAGCACCCCTCCAACTTGCTTTCCACACTTGAAGAAATCGAAGACTGTCGAAGACAGCATATTAAGGATAAAACTTTGTGGTCAAGACAGTGGATGCAATGTCATCAAATAATCAACAAGGATTTTCTTTAGTAGTGTAAGGAAGAGAGGTTTTGAGAAATGCAATACAAAAGAAAAGCGGAATAAAGCAAAAGAAAAACAAAGTTGTTTTTAAATGTTCTCTTGGAGTGTGAGGGGTGTGGCATCAGAGATGAAAAGGCTTCCACTTCGGGGGCCATGCTGTGAAGTATCCAGCAGAAGGGGGAAAGGTAATTAGGGATAAAGATGGCAGAACTCTAAACCTAGGGAACCCAGTCACTCAGGGGACCTAGAAAATGAAGAACAATCTGTCTGGTTCAAGTGATCAAGCTAAGATTTAGAAATTAACAAGGGCCAACGTCCTGGGGCTAAGAGGTCAGGTCCCTGAGCTTGTTCTTAGTGTCCCAGGATGCTAACATGGTTGGGAGGTCCAAAGCTGGCTCCTTCACTGGAGGATTTCAAGCAAAAATGAGACAACAACTTGTTAAGTGTGCTGGAGAAGATGGTGAAGTTTACTGGGATTCATGTTCAGGTTTAGATTAGACCAAATGGACACAGAGGTTCCTCCTGGCTCTGAGATTCTGAATTGAATAACATGTAATAATAATTTTTGACATTGTTTCCCCAGAGTTCTTTGCCTCATATGTAGAAGGTGCTTAATAAATGCTTGTTGACTGATTGGGATTCTGTGGTTTCCCTAAATCTTAATGAATCCAAAAGGCTAAATCTTGATCCCCAAGTCATGTCACAGGAGAGCCGGAAGAAACTCAGTTCAGTCCCACAGTGCCCACCATAACTCAGCCAAAGACTCCAGAGGCTGAGCTTTTGTGGTGGCTATAGCTACAGAAGCACTTGGGAAAAAGGGAGCCCACAGACATGAGGAGTCCACATGCTTCCCTGATTGAAAGCAGAAACATGTTTGACTGGTATATGGGAAGAGCCCAACCAATTCAAACCCCCAGGGACACAGAACCAGGGAACAGGTGGGACAGCCTGAATTGTCAGCCTCACAACGGCAGGAGCTACAGATGGTTTCCCCTAAGCCCAGAATTCTGGGAACAAAACTGACTCAGAGCAGAGCCAAAATAGTTAAGAAGCTTAAAATGTTGCAGTTAGGTATTTCCCCCCTCCTCTCATCTTCCTGCTCCTTGAGACTATGCATGGAGGGAGGAGGTGGGGAAGCCTGCATCTCTATTGGAAGTCAAGGACGATGCTGGAGTTACCTTGGTAACCGTTGTTCCTATGGGTGGCTAATTTAAAGCACCTGTTTGGAACTCAGGTGGCCCCAGTGGGGGGGGGGAGGGGGGAGAGATATAAATTCTTCTGCTTCTTCCTAGGAAGAGATGGGGGAGATCAATTTAGATTTTCACAGCACTGACAGTACCATAAACTCAGGGCTGGAAAACCAATAAGTGACAAAGATTAGGACCTCAGCATCTTCTTAAACTATATTTAAAGGGAACTTAAACCTTGGCCACACATAATTCCTACAAGTCTACCCTCCATACATACCCAGGCTATATTGTATGTTCTCTGTGTTCTTCCACACATCTTCCTGACATATATGCACTCTTTCCACTCATGGGGTGTGTATGTGTGTGTGTGTGTGTGTGTGTGTGTGTTTTTAAGTGTGCCGTAGACCTATGGGGGAAATGTTTTATTATTAATTGTCTGACTATGCTGTTTAATTAAATGCCTTTGCTTTGAAAAAATAAAGGGAAGGGGCAGCTAGGTGGCGCAGTGGATAGAGCATCAGCCCTGGAGTCAGGAGGACCTGAGTTCAAATCTGGGCTCAGACACTTACTTACTAGCTGCGTAACCCTGGGCAAGTCACTTAACCCCAGTTGCCTCACCAAAAAGGAAAAAAGAAAAAAATGGGGAAGCTGAGGTTACAGGATAAGTGACTTGGTCAAGGCCTCATAGCAGGAGCTGGGATCCAGTCCCAAATCTTCCCTCTCCAAATGCAGGATTTTTACCACTTCATCACATCCCCCGAGAGTTTATCTAGTCCAAATGCCTTTTGTGGATAAACTGTAGAAAATGCAATTTCAGAGAGTCTGGACTGTATAGTGAGTGGGCGGACTAAGAAGAGAAAAAGGAATCAAGTGGCAGGTTTGGGCTCCAGTTATTGGGCTCCAGCAACCACAGAAGATGGGGGAAATGGAATCAGGGCATCTGGAGGGACAGATCTCTAAACCCAGGTAGCCAAACAGGCTCAGGAATCAGGAAGAGCTGGGGCTTTGTGTGGGCCAGGAACAGGACTTTCAAAATTAACAGGATAGTGGGGCAGCTAGGTGGCACAGTGGATAGAGCACTGGCCCTGGATTCAGGAGGACCTGAGTTCAAATTCGACCTCAGACACTTAACACTTACTAGCTGCGTGACCCTGGGCAAGTCACTTAACTCCAATTGCCTCACCAAAAAAAAAAAAAAAATTAACAGGATCGAGAGCAAGGTTCTCTGGACCAATACCAGGGAGGGGGTGTTGCCCTCACCAAATGACCCAGATTCAAAGAGACCCCAGGCACTGGACTGGATCCTTTACATTACTATTAAGCACTTAGAGAACTAAACAAGACAGCGATTGAGTTTGCCTTCCTAGAACAAACATAACTCCCTGAAGGCAAGGAGTCCCTGGAATCTCCAGTTACTGTCCCACTGGCTAGAGCAAAGTGTATAAAACAACTTCTAGTTACTGAAGGACCAGCATTTCGCACTTAACGGTTCATTGTTTAAGCTTACATTTATATTATCAGTCAACAAACGTTCATTAGCCATTTACTATGTCCCAGGAAATAGATGTGAAGAGAAGCAAAGTGATTTGCCAAGTGTTAGAACCGAGATTCAAATGTACTGACTGACTTTTAAGGGCAGTGTTTTCTCCCGTTCCCCATGTAATTATAGTAATAATAGCTAACCTTTATATAGCACTATTTGCTAGGTACTGGGCTAAGCACTTTACAAATATTATTTCGTGGGGCAGCTAGGTGGTGCAGTGGATAAAGCACCGGCATTGGATTCAGGAGGACCTGAGTTCAAATCCAACCTCAGACACTTGACACTTACTAGCTGTGTGACTCTGGGCAAGTCACTTAACCCCAACTGCCTCACCAAAAAAATAAAAAAAATATATATATATATGTGCATGTATGTATATATATGTGTGTGTGTGTGTATATGTATGTATGTGTGTATATATATATATATATATATATATATAATTTCATTTAATCCTCACAACAACCCTGAGAGGTTGGTGCTATTATTATTTCCATTTTACAAATGAGGAAACTGAGGCAAAGTTCCAGTGACCTGATCAAGGTCACACAGCTCATAAGTGTTAAAAAGCTGGATTTGAACTCAGGTGTTCCTGACTCCAAGCCCTGGGTGCTCTATCCACTATACCACCTATCCTCATCTTCCAGCTTTACTCCTGTCTTCCCTATACACATTCTTTGCCCTTGACCCTGACTCTGACCTATCTGAAGTTATCTAGAGGAGCTTATTGGATGCTTTCAACTTCGAAAACATTTATTAAGCCTCCAAACAGGTGAGGAACTGTTTTTGGTACTGGGGAATCCCCACCCAATTGTAGCAAGGGTGTGGGTGGGAGGGGACTGTATATGCATAGGTGGTCATTGAAAGTCTTGGCAAGACTAGGTGCCAGTGGCAAGGCCAAAAGATGCGCTAGGGGACAAGCGTACTAATGGCCAATCTTCTCTGCTCACAGGCCCATCTCCTTAGTATCTTTCTCTCCGAATTCAAACAAAGTCTAGCTGGTAAATTACCACAATGCAGAAATCTTCTTTCTAATCAGCTCATTCCCAACCTGGACTAACACCAGGGAGAAGATTAATGCCAGAGAAATCTCTACTGCCTGTGGAGAAGTGGTCTGGCTTCCCCTCTCTCTCTCTCTAACTCAAACTTAGAACAATCATTGTTAATAGCCATGCAATTTAATAACAGTGTCAAGTAGCATGGGAGGAGGGGCGGGAAATGGATAGATGTTAAACCTGAATTGCAGCGAGGGCTACATGTGTGTGTTTTTTTCTTTCATCCCTATCAAAGTAGGGAAGAGGATGTGGAATGTCCGTAAGGGAGCAGGAAATTCTCCAGGCAGCTCCCGCACAAGCCAAGGGTTAGAGAGGACTGTGCATTGGACCTCTCGCCACTAGTTCTGCCCACTCGGCTCTCTGCCCCTCCTGCTGGCTCCTTGGCTCCTCTGCCCTTTGCTCACTCTCATGTCACGTTCTCCCCATCTGCATTTCATGCCTCTGTCCCAAGACTTAGTTCCCCTGTTTTGTCTTCTCTCGGTTTTAACAGGACAGTACACCAGTCCCAAGCTCCCTGTCAGGGTTTGGCAGGAGAAGCATAGAACTGACACTGCTCCATTTCCTTCTACTTCCCTATCTCTCCATGTGGCTTCCCCTTGATGCCAAGAGTCCAGAAACCTGGGGAACTCTGGGTAATGCATTCTCACCAAGATGCATACAAGTTTCATTGAACCTTCAGTCCTCCAAATTCTATTTTTTTTTTTTAGTGAGGCAATTGGGGTTAAGTGACTTGCCCAGGGTCACACAGCTAGTAAGTGTTAAGTGTCTGAGGCCAGATGTGAACTCAGGTCCTCCTGACTCCAGGACCGGTGCTCTATCCACTGTGCCACCTAGCTGCCCCCAAATTCTTTATTGTCCCCGGGAACTGACCACACCAAAATACATTTTACAACCTGACTATTCAACAAACATCCATTAAGTAGGTATTCTTTCCCAGAATCAAGTAAGCTACATCCTTCAGGGTTCCCCGAGGAGCTTATGGGTATCTCTTCTCTTTGCCATTGGCTTGAGGGCACAAAGGCTTGAGGCTGGGTCCAGTCTCCATCTGTTGGGGACCTGTGACTAACATCCCAGTTCCATTTAATCACTTAGCAGCCATTAGCTTTTCTGAGGAAAGATATATTTCAAAGATAAAACAAGAATAAATGTATAAACATTTTCCTCAGTCTCTCTGGGGCCACACTCCCCCTTTTACCAACTCGGTCTCTTAGGTTAGAAGGCTCAAAACTGACTTCAGCTCCTACATAGCATTGGTCGCACCAAGTTTCCATGCCATTGCAGCATAAATTTAGGGTGCCTTCCACTGGGCTGGAGTCTCAAAGGTCACTCCTAAAAATACTTCCTTGCTTCTCAGGACATTGATGCTGCAAAAACCAGCCTTGATTTGAACGATTGGATTCTCAAGATTGGAAACTCTACTCCCCAAACTTATAATAGAAAAGAGTTTCCAAAAAAGCCAAGGACCCAAACCCATTTCTCAAAGGGCCATATAGCTTTTGAGATGGGGAAGGATGCCTAGGGCGCCTTACCTCATGATCTCTCACCAGATGCTATGAGAGAAGACTCAGAAACACCCATTTGACCAAGATTTAAAGTATGACACAGTAACTCATAATTCCTATCATAGTCTCCCAGGAGGTAGATGACTTTAGCAATTAAAAAACAATTTAAAAAACCAAATGTTCATTGCTAACAAGTGTGGGTGTAAATGTGGATTGACATCCACTCTTGTTAACAATGAACATTTTCATAACCTCCTGGATAATTTTGTTTTGTTTTGTTTTGGTTTTTTGGCTAACTTCCTATCAGATCCACTTAGAGCATCATTTTTTTCCAGCTTCTTTATGTAGCTGATGAAGTCAACACCACCATTTTCTTGTTCTATTGTGTTCAAATTATTAGCATTGTCTCTAATCTGATTTCTTCACAGGAATCATTTTAAGCCATACGTTCATTTTGTGAGGGATTATTAAAGTAAAACTAGATATAATCTGTAAATTTGCTCAACTGGGCAGGTGCGAACTGTAGTATGTCACAACGCACAAAAGCAAACAAGAGTCAGCCCCTCCAAATTATGGAGCTCCCCTTCTCTCAGACTACTGCAAGTACTATATATAACAAGTGCCAGTCTGGTATGGACTGCATGAGGACATTGGTGAAGGTCTATATAATAAAGATTAGTAAGCTTAATTTTTATATTTTAGATTAAAAATAGTTTTAATAATGTCTTACCAATACCCCAATAAGTTGACTTACATACTCCCAGGGTGCATCCAGCTAATATTAGAGACCATTAGTCTCTAGGGAGTCGCAGAGATTGCAAGTAAAGTTAGTCATCACGCCATTTCCAGTAATGAAATTATATTGATATGATTTTTGTTTCTTGAGTAAGAGGTAGACAGAGTGTGAAAGGGTTTGTACTCTGAGAAAGGCAGATGGGTAAGATGCCCACACGGGCTAGTATAGCTGGATGATTCAATAAGGAGAAGCATAATTAAGGGGGAGAATGGACGTGAGGATTGACTTTCCAATCTGGGCAGCTCTGCCCCAGAGGGAATCCTAAAATTAAATGGACCAACTAAGGTTTGGAGGGAGACGGATTGATTGAAGGTCCAGTTCAGAAGGAAGGTTACTTTTCCTGGTGAAGAGAAGCAGCAGCATCAGGATAGATGGAAAGTTACCAAGCAGAATGAAGCTAATTCCTCTTTTCCTCTGGCAATCCTTCAAATATTTAATAAACCAAAAGGGAGGGAGTTCTCCCTAAAAATCAAGGAACTCAGACCTCTCTGTCTCAACCTCACTTTCCTCAACCCATTGCTTCTCACCACATAGAGTTATTATAATGAAAATGTTTTGTAAACCTTAAGAGTCCATAGAAGTGGGGCAGCTAGGTGGCGCAGTGGATAAAGCACTGGCCCTGGATTCAAGAGGACCTGAGTTTAAATCCAGCCTCAGACACTTGACATTTACTAGCTGTGTGACCCTGGGCAAGTCACTTAACCCCAACTGACTCAAAAAAAGAAAAGAAAAGAATCCATAGAAGTGATGATAATTATTGTAAAAGTTGACACCCTCCCGGAGCCACAACATCTCTTTATGAATGAATGCCCCAAGTTGAGAAAGATGCTCTGATTTGATAAGTGGCTTCTACTCTGATTAGGTTTTGATTCTGTAAATTAATCCCCAGCATGTGTCTGAACCTTATTAATACATTATTCATTATTTCCAGGAGGTGGAAACAGAGGACACTTTCCCCCCCTACATTACTTTTCTTAATCTAAATGGCATCTTCTTTTCATCTTATCACCATCCCATGGGGCAGATCCTCAGTAGTAACACAATAGTGGATAGATACAATCTCCAATAGATAAGCCAGAAGTACAAGTCTTTAAAAGCCAATTGTAGGAGAATCGGTAAGTCTGATCTAGAAAGATCTAGATGTTTAAAAAGACTTTTTAAATGTTTCTGTTTTCCCGTTTAAAATGGATTCTGTCAAGTCATTTACTCAAAAATTTTTAGGACTTTTCCTTGATCATGGTTTTCAGGTAGATCAATAATTTTCAAATTATCTCTCCTGGACCTATTTTCCAGGTCGGCAGTTTTTCCCAGAAGATATTTCACATTGCCCTCTATTTTTTTATTCATTTGGATTTGCTTTATTGTATCTTGGTTTCTCATAAAGTCACTGGCTTCCATTTGTTCAATCCTAATTCTTAGGCAATTAGTTTCATCAGAGAGCTTTTGTACCTCCTTTTCCATTTGACTTTTCAAGCTGTTGACTTTTTTCTCATGTCTTTCCTGCATCACCCTCATTTCTCTTTCCATTTTTTCCTCTACCTCTTTAATTTTTTCAAAGTCCTTTTTGAGCACCTCTATGGCCTGAGACCAATTCATATTTTTCTTGGAAGCTTTAGATATAGGGGCCCTGATATTGACATCTTCCTCTGAGGGTGCCCCTTGGTCTTCCTTGTTACTGAAGAAACTTTCTATGGTCTTCACCTTTCTCTGTCGGCTCATCTTGCCTTTCTTTTACTAGACTTTTAGCTCCTTAAAGTGGGGCACTGTTTCTAGGCTGCAGTATCCCAAGCTTAAGAAGTCCCAGGTGGTATGATTTAAGGAGAATCAGGTTCTTCCCTCACCCGGCCTGTTTCCTGGTCCTTAGATGACCCCAGACCAACTTGCCAATCAACCAGCTTTGTGTGTTGTGGTTGTTAGCTCTGACAAGCCTGTGCCCCTCCCCGACCTGGGCCACTGCTACTCGAGCCTACCACCTGGCTCTCAATAGGGGTGTAAAATCCAAGTTCCGCCTCAGCACCAGGACTTTTCAAAAAGGAATTTCCTAAGGTATAACCATATCAAAATGTTGTAATGAGAATAGTCCTGAAGGAGAATTTAAGCTTTTTATTTTTTTATTCTAAGCCTAAGTAAAAATCCATTTTGCATGGTTGATGTGTAGGTTCATTTTCCTACACTGCTTCTTTATTCCCTCTTTTTCTGTGGTAACAAAGGACAGCTCTCGGAATAGGAAGTTAAATTCATTTAACATCAAACTGTTGAACATAATGTCATCTTTTCTTGCATTTGAGTCTGAGGTTGAAGGATTCCTTCATTCCCAGCTGGTGTCATGCTTCAGATATGAATATAGTGGAAAAACAAAGGACATCAATAAAAATAAGATAAATACATTTTTAAAAGCCTACATTGTACTTTGTGAAATACAAGTTATAAGCTTGACCATAAAACAAGATGTTTAGTTTAGTGAAATATTCTGGTTAATATAAGCAGCTAGGGAGTACAGTGGATAGTGCATTATACACAAAGTCAAGAAGACCTGGGTTCAAAGGTGACCTCATCTGAGTGAGATGAGCAGAACCAGAACAACATTGTACATAGTATCAACAACATTGTGTGTTGATCAACTGTGATAGACTTGACTCTTCTCAGCAATACAGTGGTCCAAGATAGTTCCAAAGGACTCGTGATGGAAAATGCTCTCCAAATCCAAAAAACCAAAACAAAACAACCCCCCCCCAAAAAAACTGTGGAATCTAGGTGTAGATTGAACCATACTATTTCTACTTTTTTTTGTTTTCCTTTCCGGAGGCTTTTCCCTTTTGCTCTGATTCTTCATTCACAGCATGGCTAATGTGGAGATATGTTTAGTGTGATTGTACATATATAACCTATATCAGATTGCTTGCTGTTGTGAGAAAATAATGGGATTTGGCAGACACCCAGGGGCCCCACCTGAGGACTGATTTGGAATTGATTGAATTGGGTGAGACTGAGAGACTGGCTGAGAACCTACTTAAGGTTGATTAATTCGAGACCACACCTGGCTGGCCCTGACTGGGGTGTTGTTCTCAGTGGCTGTGGACTATGACATCAACACAAGACCACCCTCAACCAATGAGCTTGAAGGACGGCCCCTTCCAGGAAGGGAGACAGGAAGAAGGAGGTGAGGCCAGCTCCCTGGGTCTGTCTCTCTTTGCTTCCAGAAAGTTGGGTTGGTGGCAGAGAGGAGAAGGGAAGAAGGGGGTCAGTCTGAACCCTAAGGTAGATAAGGCCTTTTCTTTTTGTATTCTCTGTAGTCCACATGTTCTATCTTTACTGACTTCTAATATACTTTAATAAATGCTTAAGGCCCTAGCTAGTTTCCCCGAAAACCTGGGGGGTAGGGAGCTAAGGACACACACATTAGATTTTAATCATCACACTGTCTTGGGGAGGGGAGAGGGGGGGAGGGAGGGAGAAAATTTTGAAACTAGAAATCTTATAAAAACAAATGTGACCTCACTAGCTATGTGACCTAAGCTAGTCATTTAACTTTCACATGCCTCAGTTTCTTTATCTGTAAAATAGGGATTATAGTCCCTACTTCCTAGGGTGAACATGAGGACCAACTGAGATATTTGCTAAGCACTTTGCACATCTTAAAGTTCTATATAAATGCTAGCCATTATTATTAATAATAATATAAAAGATTCTGAATGCAGATTGAACCATACTGTTGCTACTTTTTGGCTGGTTTTTTTTCTCTTTTTTGAGGTTCTTCCCTTGTATTCTGCTTCTTCTTTCACAACATGACTAATACAGAAATATGTTTAATGTGATTGTACATATAAAACCTATATCAGATTGCTTTCTATCTTGAGGGAGGGAGGGAGGGGAGGAAAGGGAGGGTGGGAGAAAAATTTGGAACTAAAAAATCCTATGAAAACAAATGTTGAAAACTATCTTTATGAGTAAATGAAAAATAACAAAATACTTTTATGATTATTTTTTAAATATTATCAAAGAGTTGAAGACTTGCTATTGTGACTGCTCTGATTACCAACTCTCAAAAATGCATAAAAACATTAAATTCATTTAATATTAAACTGTTTTGAATGCAATTGTAGTGTAATCTTTTCTTGCATTTGAGACTGAAGGTGAAGGATTCCTTCATTCCCAGCCAGTGACTTGATGCATTAAAGGGACATCTTTATAGTAAATAGGACATCCTATATCTACCCACCTCTCACTTCACCACCCGCACCTTTAAGTGATGTGGCCTCAAGAAATGGACCGAGGATTTTGATCTTTTCCTTCATCCTTTTCTACACTAGGTGAAGGAAGGGACTCTCTCACTCAGGAGCCTGAGCTAAAAGGATCTGGGAATTCTGGAATCTAATCCAGGAGCCACATCAAGTCCTGTGAAGACCTAGACAGCAAAGGGCAGGAGACCATTAGCCTAGTGGAGCTTTGGCTATGAACTTAGTGGGACTAATGCTATGTAGGGACCACACTGCACTCAGTGCCTAATCCTCCTTCCTTCCCTAAAGATCAGAATGGTGTAGAGGAAACTATGCCCCCAAAGTTAGGAGAAAGGATTTGTTCATTTGTTCTCACAATATCTTTGAATCAAATACTCCTTTGTAAAAGTTGAGTGTTTAAATGGAAACAGGGTGCCAGTCACCAGTTTCCTAAAAATTGAAGTAACATAATCAGTAGGGGCTTGAGTAGATCACAGAAAAATGACTCCATACTCCCCTCAGGCTACCAGATTACCCTGAGGGGGAGAGAGTAACAAGCCCTTAGATAGTGAGTAGTCATGATTTCATGGATCTGAAAATAATAGTAAAATTTGCCTCCTAACTCTTAGCCAAGAGGGGATAGACGAGGGGTAGGGGATGAGGTCTTACTTTTTTTAGATGTGACCAATGGGTTGATTTGTTTTTAATGACTGTGTTTATTTGTTATAAGGGAGGGATTTAGGGGGGTGGTGCTGTGGAGTGACTGGAAAATAACACTGATTTTTTTTTTTTTGCAGGGCAATGGGGGTTAAGTGACTTGCCCAGGGTCACACAGCTAGTAAGTGTCAAGTGTCTGAGGCTGGATTTGAACTCAGGTACTCCTGAATCCAGGGCCAGTGCTTTATCCACTGCGCCACCTAGCCACCCCACACTGATTTTTTTAAAGCATCAATAAAACATGTAAAAAGAAAAAGAAACATATGGTTGCTCTCTAGATAAAGGATCCTCATCATCTTACATGTATCCAGCCTTCATCATGGGGTTCAAGAGGAACCCCTGAAGGTGGAAAAGGAAAAAGAATAGGACCAATCTAGAGGACTGAGTGAAACAGGCTTCCAGAAGAGGCTGCTAATGATTCCAATTATGGGAAATGACTTTAACAAGCAGGGTTCCAAATGTCAGATTTCCTCTGTGGAAATCAGGCTATAGATCAGGATTGGTTTATTGTTTGGTTTTGATTGTCTAGACCAGGGGTTCACAGAGCAGGCCTACTGCTGTCTCATCACCTATTTTTTCCATAGCCCTATGAGCTAAGCATGTTTTTTTTTTATTTTTAAATATACTAAAACTTAATTGTAAAATGTAAAAACCGGGGCGGCTAGGTGGCGCAGTGGATTAAGCACCGGCCCTGGATTCAGGAGTACCTGAGTTCAAATCCGGCCTCAGACACTTGGCACTTACTAGCTGTGTGACCCTGGGCAAGTCACTTAACCCCCATTGCCCCGCAAAAATAAATAAATAAATAAATAAAATAAAATGTAAAAACCATGCTTAGCTCATAGGGCTATACAAAAATAGGATTAGGCTGATTTAGTTCACAGGTCATACTTTACCTGACCCCTTGTCTAGACTTAAGAAAGTGACAGAGAAAATATTATTAATTCAGATGAAACTTAAAAGTGTGCCAATTAATTCTAGAGAGCCAGTTAAACATTTCCCAGCACACCCTCACCAGTAAGGAAAGAAATATCTGCCTATGTAAGTAGTTCTGAAGGACTTTTGAATTACTTGACAAATCTGTCTAGCATTAAGTCAACCTGAGAAGAGATTAAATCTTTTGCTTTAAGAGACATTTCCCTCCCCATCCCCCCCTTTTTTTTACTTTGGCAATGATTTTTTTTTTTTTTTGTGGGGCAATGAGGGTTAAGTGACTTGCCCAGAGTCACACAACTAGTGTCAAGTGTCTGAAGTCGGATTTGAACTCAGGTTCTTCTGAATCCAGGGCCGGTGCTTTATCCATCGTGCCACCTAGCTTTCCACACACACATACCCTTTAAAAAAGTTTAGTTTATACCTCTTCCAAATTTTCCTTAAATTTTATTTTAATTATGAACTTGAACATTTCCATAAATGTGCATATATACACAAATGTGTATTTATACATATATCTATATGTACATGTATACATACAAGTATATGCACATGTGTGTGGAGAAAGAGAGAAATGGCAAGTAGGTGGTATTGTTGATAGAATGCTGGACCTGGAGTCAGGAAAACCCGAGTTCAAATACTCACTTATTAGCTTCAGGACCCTGGACAAGTCACTTAACCTCCATCTGCTTCAGTTTCTTCATCTGTAAAACAGAGATAATTGTATTGTTGTTGAACTCTGTGAGCACAGGAGTCAAGAAATAAGGCCAGGAGGAAACAGCCAAAGTTGTCAGGCCTTTGTGAATGCCTTAAGAGCCAACAAATGAGCCTCCTCCTTAGTATATTGTTAGCCAATGTATTTTAAAATGTCCATCCATTGACAAAAACTTCTCTAAGGCACTTCCATTCCTGGAAGCAATCCCTAACCTCCTTTGTACAGTGAGACACTATCTGAGGCATTTGGTGCATGCACCAGATCACCATTCTACTTATGGCAAATAATTTCAATTCTGTGTCAGCAAAATCGTTCTTTTTATCTTTTACAATAATCTCTAAAAAGAGAATATTAAAAGAAGAGGAACTGGCTTCTTGTTCACGCTGAGACTCACAAAGGGTACGAATCTAGTTAATGTCACTCTTGGGTCCTGGTTCTGGCCTTTAACTTCACTGATCTGGGGACTTGATCTTCTCAGAACATTTAGAGGTGTTAGGGCTTTGGTGACCAATACACCCCAACCAAATTGAGACACCACAATGATTTACACACCAGTTTATTAACTTAGAATAGAAATATATTTCACGGGAAAACTAGGAGTAGTTGCCTGCAAAAGATACTACCTCCCACTGGGTAAGTCCACCCAGAAGACCCAATTGTAGAATCAGGAGGTTGCTTGATGAACACAGAATTAGAGGAAAGGGGATTGGATGTTCTCCAGGTATGTTTTCCTGAAAGGATGGTAGCTTAATCGGTTGTCCACTGGAACTGATTAGTTGGACTCAGAGAACTCTTCATCCTTGAATGATTCTTAGAGACACACAAATACATTTTTATTCACTGACCTTTCTTTTTCCCTCTATTTTCTGCAGGCTCCCATAATCTGTTACCAGAGTATCACCTGGGCATGTTGTAATGAATTAGAACACAGTTTATATTATACCAATTACATTTTAGGTTGGTATCTCCTTATAAAAGTCACAGTGATGCGCATGGTAGAGAGCAACTTTGGAGAAGGCCTAAAAGTCTAGCCTCAGCTATCTAAGAGCTGTGTGGCCCTGACTAAGTCTCTTAACCTCTCAAAGGCTCAAGCAATTCTCTAAGACTAAGTTACCGGAGCAGGTAGGTTCCGCAGTGGATAGAGCAATGGCCCTGGATTCAGGAGGACCTGAGTTCAAATCCAGCCTCAGATGCTTGACACTTACTAGCTATGTGACCCTGGACAAGTCACTTAATCCCAATTGCCTCACCAAAAAAAAAGACTAAGTTACAAAATGGTGGCTGCTCAATATTGGTAGAAGGAATTCCCACACTAGGAATTCTCTACACAATGAAATTATAGTTCTGGACCAAATATACACAAATGTACACACACATACACACACACGTGTGTGTGCACATATACTGGGTGGGCCAAAAGTCACAAAAGGGTCTGATGTTTTAATAACTTTTGAAATCTATTTTTTTCTTTATTTCCTATATATGCTGTATATGATGGTATGGTATTGTAATTTTAAAACAAAAAATAAAGAAGTTATTAAATATTGAAACCCCTCTATGGCTTTGTGACTTTTGGCCCACCCTATATGTGTATATGCATGCATGCACATATGTATTATGTCTATATGTGTTGTATATGTATCACATCCTGGTTCCCTACACTGTCCTCTCACCAACAATATTGACCCTAATTCTTTCTGCAAACTGCTAAATCCCCAAATAACCACTTTATGTTAATTATTTTGTCTTGGGCCATTTTCTAAGCCTGTCTCCAAATTCTGGCTTTAGACCAGGGATGTGCTGGAAGCTCTGGAACATGTTTGTTGAATTTTCAGTGTGAGCATTTACACCTCAGAAATCAGAAAAAGCTACAAATCAGGGTTTCTTTTATTATTCTGTTAGTTATCTCAACTTAAGAAAGCAATGGGAAAAAAGAAAGCAATGGACAAAATGCTACTAAGGCAATTGAAATTTTAAAATGTGTCACTGTGAGTACTTACTCCAGAGCGTCCCCACCTTAGACCTCATTTGAGTCTTGTAACTCATGGACTGACTACAAGAGCAGTTTGATCAAGAAAGGAAAAAGTGTCTGGTTAACATAGTAATCAAGGCATGAATCTAGTCTAATGGAATTAAATCAATGAAGTCTAATTAGAGGCCAACAAAAACCAAAAGGATATGAAATGGAGATTTCTAGCCCAAGGATGGGCTATTAATATGTTCATGCCAGATTGAGAAATATATTTTTTTAGACATAGCCAAGGCAGAAATGTGTTTTGCCTTGACTATGCATATTTGTAACAAAGGTATTATTTTTTTTCTTTCTAAAGGGGAATGGTGGTGGTGGAAAGAGGTGAATTTTTGTTAGTTGAAAAAAATGTAACTTAAAAAAAAATTGGGGCAGCTAGGTGGCACAGTAGATAGAGCACCAGCCCTGGATTCGGGAGGACCTGAGTTCAAATACAGCCTCAGACACTTGATACTTACTAGCTGTGTGACCCTGAGCAAGTCACTTAACCCCCAATTGCCTCACCAGAAAGAAAAAAAAATAGAATGTTCATGCCACTAGGGAAAAAGAAAGGAGAAACATCACTATTTTGATGCTTTTGCACAGAGGCAGATTTGGGCTTCTTTTTTTTTTTCTCCTGTTGTATCTCTAGGGCATAGCAAAGAGTCAGATACATAACAGGTACTTGAAAAATGCTTTTTGAATTCAATTGAACTGATTCAATATAAGGAAAATCTTCCTAACACTTAAAATTGTCCAAAAAAAAAAAGATTCTGTCTAGACAGTTGTATGTACTATGTGCCAAGCACTGTGCTAAACCCTCGAGTTACAAGTACAAAAAAAGAAAGACAATCCTTGCCATCAAGGAGTTTACAATCTGATGGAGGGATGCAGATCTCCCTCTACTGGAAGTTGTCAAGCAGACCATGTCTCATTGGTCTCGGTATTCTAACCTCACCACTACCCTTGGCCTCTCTGACTGGAGAGTGGATCCATAAATTCCAAGCCTCCATGTAAGGAAGAAGCTCAGTTCAGAGTCCTCATCTCTCCCCTGGCTGCACTACTTTGGGATTTCTCTTACTGACTCCTCCACCATGCCCCTGTGTTGAGCACCTTCTCCTCCTTCCCCATCAACTTGTCAACTTCCTTTTGTATGTTGTCTTCCCCCATTAGACTGTAAGCTTTTTGAAGGCAGGCATTATCTTTCTTTTTTCATATTTGTATCCCCAGAGCTTAGCATAGTACCTGGCTCACAGTAGCATTTAATAAATGTTTAGTAACTATTCGTCTAGTTAGGTGGCTCAGTGGATAGAGTGCCAGGCCTGGAGTGAGGAAGAATCATTTTCCTGAGTTCAAATCTGGCTTTAGACATTTACTAGCTGTGTAACCCTGGACAAGTCACTTCCTGCTTGCCTCTGTTCCTTCATCTGTAGAATGAGCTGGAGAAAGAAATGGCTAACCACTCCAGTATCTCTGCTAGGTGGCGCAATGGATAGAGTGCCAGGGCTGAAGTCAGGAAAACTCAACTTCATGAGTTCAAATCTGGCCTCAGACAGTATCTGTATGACCCTAAGCAAGTCACTTAACCCTTGTTTGTCTCAGTTTCCTCATCTATAAAATGAGCTGGAGAAAGAAATGGCAACTCACTCCAGGATCTATGTCAAGAAAACCCCAAGGGGCAGCTAGTTGGCTCAGTGGATAGAGCACTGGCCCTGGAGTCAGGAGGACCTAAGTTCAAATCCGGCCTCAGACACTTAACACTTACTAGCTGTGTGACCCTGGGGAAGTCACTTAACCCCAATTGCCCTGCAAAACAAAACAAAACAAAAAAAAAAACCAGGGTCATAGAGAGTCAAACACAACTGAAACAGACAACAGCATTAACTATTGGTGTCACAGCTATGAGAAACCAAGGAATATGATACAAATCTCCTTGTGTCTAAGCTTTGTGAAATCTCCTTGGCTCAGAACTTCTCCAGCCCCTGCTCCATGGTATTCCCTGAAACTAAAGAGTTACCTCACAAGCAGTTCTCATTCCAGACCCAGACCCAACTGAAAAGCTATAATTAGAGCAATTCAATGCTTTCCCCACAGTGTTTGTTCCATTGTCTAGGAAGTAGGCCAGGCCAGATCTGATGGATGTTTTCCTATCACATGATGCTGAGCCTTCAAAGAAGCCCTCCTTTGCTTAGCCAGTGCTTTAGGAAGTCTTAAAGCCCGATTCAAAGTCAAAGCTTCATTTCTTCTAATAACAAGAAATCCAGACAGTATGAGGAAGAGAACCCTGGCAACACCAAAGAGTTTTCACTCCTATCATATCTGTGAACACCTACACCAAACCCCATAATCAGAATCCTAGAAACCTGAAACTGGAGAAGACCTTAACCTTAAGAAAGTGAGATGTAAATACCTTTCTTTTTGGTTTTTCCACCCCAAGTTGCCAATGATGCTATTTGCAGTCAAATTACTCATGATGCCAACTGAGGGAGGATGGGAAAGAGCAAAGGATTGGTGATTTGAAGAGTAGAAAGGTAGGAGGGGTCATGTTATGACAGTTTACCTTTTACCTTCTTTTTTTTTTTTGCGGGGCAATGGGGGTTAAGTGACTTGCCCAGGGTCACACATCTAGTAAGTGTCAAGTGTCTGAAGCTGGATTTGAATTCACGTACTCCTGAATCCAAGACCGGTGCCTTATCCACTGCGCCACCTAGCTGCCCCCGGGATTGGTGATTTGAAATGGCAACTAAAAGAATCGAAGACTGTTTATGAAGATGTTGATGCTGTGCCAGATGGCTACTAGATTCCATTTGTCAAAGATCCTCAGTGAAGAAGGTAGATCCCACTTGAGACTGTGGAAAGCACAAAGGGAGATAAAGGGAGATGTCCCGGGCCTTCAAGGAGCTTACAATCTAAGGGAGAAGAACCTAACAGCAACATAACACCTATGTCGCTATAGTCCATTTGCATTTTTTTTATTCATTTGCCTTTCTTCACTTTGCAGCAATTCTTATATGCCTCTCCATATTCATCACAATCACTGTTTCTAAAAGCAGAGTCAAATGCCCTTATATTCATCTACAAAACTCACTTAGCCATTCCCCCGATCGATGCACATCTACTTAATCCTTTTTTCACTTGTGTGAGAATTATTAAGCATGTATCTCATGCCCCGTTAGACTGTTCCCTGGAAGCAGAATTGCCTTATTTTTCATCTTTGTATTCTCAGAACCTAACATGATGACTGGCATAATGAATCATAGGAACACAGATTACCATTAGTAGCCATACTACTAACGATTCACAGTCTCAATCTTAAGCATAATCCTGGTGTAAGGGAAATGCACTTCAACATTCAAAACTATAGCTCTTGAGCCCCAACCAGTATGCTTTTCATGTATACAAATCAGTTACAGTGATACTATTAACCCTCAAACATGAAACATTTGCCAAAGCAGGAGGCACAAACAAGAATAACAAATTATAAGTCACGCTTCAAGCCACACTATCCCATCTATGCACACAATGTCTACTGTCACGGGGAAAATTGGCGGGGTGGGGGGGGGTCCTTAGACCCCACCATCTCAGATACAAATCCAGTTAGAATAAAATAATCTAGGGGCAGCTAGGTGGCACAGTGGATAGAGAACTGGCCCTGGATTCAGGAAGTCCTGAGTTCAAATTTGGCCTCAGACACTTGACATTTACTAGCTGTGTGACCCTGGGCAAGTCACTTAACCCCAATTGCCCCACCGGAAAAAAAGAATAAAATAATCTTTTATTTGGGTGCTAGAGAAAGGAACCAAGAAAGAAGTCAAGGGGGCAACTCGGTGGCACAGTGGATAAAGCACTGGCCTTGGACTCAGGAGGACCTGAGTTCAAATCCAGCCTCAGACACTTGACACTAGCTGTGTGACCCTGGGCAAGTCACTTAACCCTCATTGCCCCGCAAACAAAACAAAACAAAAGTTAAAAAGAAGTCAAGGGCTTCTCTCAAGGGGAGATGGTTCAGAGACATGATTCTCTGAGATGCCTATCTTCTCGAACAGAAGAAAGGCAAAAGCTGTTATAGATGGTAGATGTGGTGGACTGATGGGGTGACCACCTGACAATGGAAAGTTCCCTTTTAGGGGTGGGGAAAGGCTTGAATGAGAGATGGTGGTCTGGATTTCTGGAGTTATCTCTGTCCCCTGGCACTGACCAGCCAGCAGCCATGTCTAATGGGCTTCTCTCTCTTACTTCTCAAGGTGTGTTCATCCTTTAGCTAGTATGCCAATTTAAACTTTAACAGTCCCAAATTCCTTGATATCTCCCAAACCCATATCATCTATGGAGGGAAGAAAGTGGACACACACAGAAATCTAGCAGTAAGGCACATGGGTAAGGGAACCCATGAGCTCAGAGTGACTCATAACTCTGGACTGCCAGCTTGGATATCAGTGGTCTCTTTAGGGAACAGTCTGTACCAGAGATCACCTGCTCCTCTCATGAGCCTCTTTCCTTTCTTGCCAGGGTCTGAAGAGCTCCCTGGATCTATTTCCTTGGCTGGGTCATGAAGCAGCATGACATTCTTTCAGTGAAAAGCAATTCCCTTTAATTCTGAGGTCTGGAAAGCTATTGAAATTCTTCCCTCTCTGGGCTTTAAAAGGTTTTACCCTCTCAAACTATAAAAGGCTCACACAATCTGTAGGTGGCGCTCGAGAGCAAGATAGCCTTTGGACCCATCCAGCCGTTCTCCCAATAGCAGAGAATTCTCTTTTCCTCTCTCAGACAGTTGAGCTTTCTTTCAATCAAACCAATTCCCTGCATTATTATCAGAGCCTTTAGTCAGCTGCTCTCGGTTTTTATCTGCCTCTCAGTTCCTAAACTTGTCTCCCAGCTTTTGGCTTCTGATGTCTAGGCTTCTCTTGTCAACTTCTTTGATTACTCTGATCTAGCTTCTACTGTCTCAAATTAGAGACTTATTTCTAATTTAGTTTGAAAAGCCCCAAATCCTCACTTCTGTCAGTTATGACACAAATTGTCAAGATACAATAGTCCCATAGTCCCAGCTCTTTGATTCAGTTTCCCAGCAATAAACTAAAGTCCTAATGACAGTGATATTCAAATTAACTGCTTATTTAATTAAACAATGCACCGAAGTCTAGTATCCTCATAGTACCTTTCCCATCCAAGGGACTGTTTTCTTTCAAGTACTTTCAGGATTTTTGCCTGAGTTGCTGCTTTTCTCTGCATTTCACATAAAATGTCCCTTCTCTGTCAAGTGAAATGTCCACATAAGAAGGGGGCAATAGCTTACACTTCTATGTATTCACATATTACATCCCCATTAGTATTTATTATATTCCTTGAAGTTGAGGACTAATTTTGTTTGTCTTTCTTTGTATCTCTAGCACTTAGCACATTGCCTGGCAGATAATAAGCACCTAATAAATGCTTTTTGATGAGTGGAATGACCCACATCCAACACTCTATCCATGATGTGCATGTGGAAGTTTTCGATGGAATTGAATTCCTGGGTTGAGTAGGCTTCACAGTAGAGGACTTCTATGATCTGTTCTAACCCAAAGATATTTTATTTCAAATACATGAAAAGGATTGAATGGATTTCCCCATTGGCTTGTCTGGCCCCTAAAATGGAATTAGTTAAATTTCTTGCCAATCCCATCGAGAGGATCTATACAGGAAAGGTCCAACTGCTAAAGCACATGCTGTGCATTATATATCTGCATCCTGCTGCGGACAGGATGACAGAACAAAAGACAGGCCAATGTGGAACTCTGGGCTACTTTCCAGTGGGCAGAGGGGTGGGAAGAGGTTTCTCACAGCATGGGATATTGACAGAGTCAGCCAACTATCATGAAACCACCTGTTTTAACACAATCTTGGCTCTACTGCCAAACCCTGATTCATAGCAGCTAATCCTTACTATTCTTTGGCTGGGAATGAATGGTCTACATTTTTTCTGTTAAGTAGACACGAATATACTACAAGAAGGCATAGATGGGAATATAAGTACAGGGAGTGCAGTAATTTTTGTTTACTGGTGGGACGGTAGTAGGGCTAAGGTCTCTGGCTTTACTAGCCCCATCTGAGATAATCACAATGATCAAGTAAGATTATGTGTGAAAAGTGCTTTGTAAACCTTAAAGTGCTATATAAATGCAAGCTATTATTATTATCATTATTATTATCTGACCCCTTTTCTGCTTTGCCCCCAAGTTGATATGCTTGTCAATCGGGGGTATTGTGGAAGTTGGACATTATTTCCTCACCTCATTTCCACTCAGATCTTTTGTAGTTTTCCTAAGTGGAATCCCTAGGCTGATTTAAAGAGGACCTAAGCTCTTGTACTCCTGTACCATGAAGCCATTTATCTAAATTCATAAGGAGCTATAATCATAGAGATAATGATCTATTTGGTAGAAGGGTGTGAGACACAACTCTGGGAGTTTAAAAATAAAGTCCTTGGGGCAGCTAGAAGGCGCAGTGGATAGAGCACCGGCCCTGGAATCAGGAGTACCTGAATTCAAATCCGGCCTTAGATGCTTGACACTTACTAGCTGTGTGACCCTGGCAAGTCACTTAACCCCCATTGCCTCACTAAAAAAAAAAAAAGTCCTTCCTGACCTAAGCCCATCCTACTTATTTATTTATTTATTTTTTGGTGAGGCAATGGGGGTTAAGTGACTTGCCAGGGTCACACAGCTAGTAAGTGTCAAGCATCTAAGGCCGGATTTGAACTCAGGTCCTCCTGACTCCAGGGCCAGTGCTCTATCCACTGAGCCACCAAGCTGCCCCCACCCCCCACCCCCGTCCTACTTTCTAATCATTACCCTTTGTTGCCTTGTATACACTCCCTGATCTAGTTCTCCTGGCTTCGTTGCTGTTCCTCACACAACTGACTCTCAGCTCTGTGCCTTTACACTGGTATCTCCCAAGCCTGGGATGCTCTTGCTCCTCACCTCTGCATCTTAGCTTCCCTGACTTCTTTCAGGAATAGCTCACATCCCACCTTCTGCAGAAAGCCTTTTGTGGTCTCCCCCCAACTTTTTCTGTACCTTCTTCCATCTGAAATTGCCTTCCATTTACACTCTGTATATCTTGTATGTTCTAACAATTGGAGTGCCGCCACCTGCTGGAGAGTTACTGTAGGAAAGCTCCATCCTGAGGAGAAGGCATCTGAGAGCAAGCCATGTGGCTTGGGAGGTCAGTTCCTTGGTGTCAGGAAGTGACGTTTGATGTTTCTGGGTTAGACAGGAGGCTTGTGGGACGAAGAAGGGGTGGTTCACTCTTTCTTCAGGACCTCGTGGGGAGAGAAGCTAAAAATGCTGGCTCCCTGAGATAGAAAGCTGTAGGCATCTCAGTCTCTTTCTTCAAAGTTCTTTTCAACTTTCCTTTACAGTACTTGTTGACTATCGGTCTCGTGCAAGTATTTAGCCTTATATGGAGTTTACCACCTGCTTTGGGCTGCATTCCCAAGCAACCCAACTCCGAGAAGACCTGGTCCCTGCACGCTGGGGGCTGCTACCAGCCCCACACCGTCTGTGGGCACCTCTCAACGATTTCACACCCTCTTGAACTCTCTCTGTAGGCATCTAGGCCTCTTTCTCTCTCTTCATCAAATTCTTATTCTCCTTAATAGATGCTTAAAAGTCTAAACTCTTGCTAAAGCTTATAATTTATTGGTGACCACTCATTAGATATTCTAGACAGTATAGCTAGATAGCAACTTTACAATGTATAATATACACACAAGTTGTTTGAATGTTCTCTTCCCTTCCCACCCCCCACCCCATTAGAATGTGAGGTTTTGGGGGTAGCTAGGTGGCGCAGTGGATAAAGCACCAGCCTTGGATTCAGGAGTACCTGAGTTCAAATCCAGCCTCAGACACTTGACACTTACTAGCTGTGTGACCCTGAGCAAGTCACTTAACCCCCATTGCCCCACAAAAAAAAAAAAAAAAGAATGTGAGGTTTTGGAGAGGAGGCACCAAGTTTTTGCCTTTCTTCATATTCCTAGTGCTTAACATGGAATCTAGCCCATAGTAAGCATTTAAAGTATGCTTATTGACTGACTGGTTCCAAGCTTCACAGTTTCCAGGTATAGGAAGGAGAGTCCAGAAAAGAGACAAGATAGAAGAGAAGAGTCACCAGGTATAATGGGTCCTGTTTCCCTCTTCTCTCCCCTCCAGTTCCATGTATAAATATTCTTTTCCTGCTTCCAGTGGACCAGAAGGGTGCTGGGGGAAGGAGGGAGAGAGAATGATTTGGCTTCCAGCAAGGTAGGACTCATCACTAGATGAAGTCCCTTGATTGTCTGCTGAGCTAGCACTCTGTGGGTAAAGAAGCAACCTAGCTCAGACACTTGACACTTATTAGCTGTGTGACCTTGGGCAAGTCACTTAATCCTCATTGTCCAGGGAGGGAGAGAGAGAGAGAGAGAGAGAGAGAGAGAGAGAGAGAGAGAGAGAGAGAGAGAGAGCAACCTAGCCCTTAACAACTCACTTCTGGTTCAAAGTGTGAAGAAAGTCCTGAGGTTCATTAAGGTCAAATGCGGGGTGGGGTGGGAATGTTCTTCTTCCCACCCTGCTAGTGAGCATATCACCAAGTGGGCTTGTTCTTTCCTGATCTTAGACAAAGGATATTCTGGGTATCCATCACAAGAAATGATCTCATGATCTTCAAAATGTCCAGAAGTTTGAGGAGGCCTGCAAGCTGGTGGCTGAGGCATCTACCAGTGGCTGCATCAGGAGCCACAGTGAGGCCATAGTGAGGATAAACAGAAGTATGCTGATAACCACCCAAAGGAAGACAGTTTCTTTTTCTTTTTTTTATGGGGCAATGAGGGTTAAGTGACTTGCCCAAAGTCACACAGCTAGTAAGTGTGAAGTGTCTGAGGCCAGATTTGAACTCAGGTCCTCCTGAATCCAGGGTCAGTGCTTTATCCACTGTGCCATCTAGCTGCTCCCATGGAATACAGTTCCAAGGAGCCAGATCCCTCAGAAAGTGGTGGCTATATGCTTCACCCCCCTCCCAAAAAAAAAAGACGAATGAGGAAGTGTAAAGAATAAAAAAAAATTGGTACAAAAAAAGAAAGTGGTGGCTATAGACTCAGTAGAGGCATGGATCCTTTGAGAATTTGATGAGGATTGATGAGGGTGAAAAGGCCTCCCTTTGCCTGCAATTGTAAAGTACTCCTTTGCTATACATATTCTCTAATGTGGGCCTCATTACCTTCATACATTAAATGTGAGTCCACTCTCCACATGGATTTTAGTATTGAGATAAGCAAGGGTTGATTTTGTATTTTATTTCCCTCTGTAACTGATTTTTCCCTGTAATTACCTAAGTCACATTTCTTTGCCTCTGAACTTAGCTCAGAAATTCAGCTGGTCAATAGTAAGGAGTTAAGTTTAGAGATTCAGTTCTCTTACTAATCACTGCTCTATTCTTTCTTCAAGAAAATCTGCAATCCTTGGGGGATGTGGGTAAACACCAAGGAGTTTGGTCTAGTGTCTTTACACCACCAAGCTACTCT
Organism: Dromiciops gliroides; assembly: GCF_019393635.1. NCBI lineage: Eukaryota > Metazoa > Chordata > Mammalia > Microbiotheria > Microbiotheriidae > Dromiciops > Dromiciops gliroides. The sequence continues at coordinate 91,021,517 of NC_057863.1, read as the reverse complement.
TCAAGGATGTCTAGTTTGCTATCCAAAGAAGTCTGGCCCAATATCTTTGACTTTGCCAGTGGAGTCAAACAATTTTTAGTCACAGGAGAGAAGAAAGGGGCTGTAGTGCTGGCTCTTATTCTCAACTCCCAAGCAATTATATTGCTCCTGTACCTCAGCTCCGTAACCAGTCATGTTGTCCTCAATCCCATGATGTCATTTACCCTGTTTTGTTCTTTGCTCTAACCTTATAAAAATGAGTTAAGTCTTCATTTTGGGCTCTTTGGCTCCATTTGAGACAAGCCATTGACTCCTTTATTAATAAGTTCACAACCTCTTAATAAACTATTATCTTGCTTGGAGAGAATGTGCCTCAGTCTACCTATGTAAAGGGATAGTTCTCAGAAAAATCCCTCTTATAAAAACTAATAAAGTCTGCCTGATCAATTGTTCATGAGGAAACACTACTGAGGGCTCCTGAGAGAAAGCGCTAGAAAACCCAGCCTCTCGGGGTCACCAGCCTAGAATCTTGAAAGTAGGAGTATTGTGTCTTTCCTCTGAGGGCCCACAAATGTCAATACAAGTTGGAAGAGTGGGAGTGGAAGGGGATAGTACCCAAACCTCAACACTGTCTTTCTACCAATTAAAGTGCTAGAAAGTTCAAACAAGACTGAGAAATGGGATAACTTAGAGGAATATCAAAGCCCATGTGAGTAAATGGAACTTTTTCTCTACATAAAAGCATTTGAGGATCTTTGAGCTATTTTCTTCATAGAGTTACATCCTAGCTGTTATCACCTTCACTGGTAAAATCAGCAGCAGCCAGCCCAGAGCCAGAAAGCCATGCAGACCAGGTAGAACATCTCTTATCTTAGAAGTGCCCACCAGCCCATTTCTTTAGCCATCTCAAAGGGCCAGCTGATTATACTTCAAAAATTCTATCCCAATAAACTCGGATCCAGATACATAAGTTTTGTGAGTGTGCTACCTTTCATTTTTCTAGTTTGGTCTCTGACTTGGCATAAAAATCACCCATATAGGAAATATTTGCTACTAAATGGTAGGATGAACCAATAAGCTACACACACACACATACACACACACACACACACACACACATCCCAAATCAGTTAATCTGTCTAAACATCTGTTTCTTCTTATATTGTTGTTGTCCAGTCATTCCAGTTATGTCCAACCCTTTACTATCCCACTTAGGGTTTTCTTGGCAAAGATACTGGAGTGGTTTACAATTTTCTTCTCTAACTCATTTTATACATAGCAAACAGGGTTAAGTGACTTGCCCAGGGTACCACAGCTAGTAAGTATCTGAGGATGAATTTGAACTCAAGTCTTCCTGACTCCAGGTCCAGCACTTTATCCATTTTGCCACCTAACTGCCCCTCCTCACATGTAAATTGAGGATAATAATGTCTGACTGAGGGGGGCAGCTAGGTGGCACAGTGGATAAAGCACTGGCCCCGGATTCAGGAGTATCTGAGTTCAAATTTGGCCTCAGACATTTGACACTTAATTACTAGTTTTGTGACCCTGGGCAAGTCACTTAACCCCCATTGTCCTGCAAAAAAATAATATAATAATAATAATAATAATAATGTCTGCCTAAAAAGATTTCATGGAGGGCAGCTAGGTGGCACAGTGGATAGAGCACCGGCCCTGGAGTCAGGAGGACCTGAGTTCAAATCCGGCCTCAGACACTTAACACTTACTAGCTGTGTGACCCTGGGCAAGTCACTTAACCCCAATTGCCTCACTAAAAAAAAAAAAAAAAAGATTTCATGGTATAGAAAGCCAGTCTAAAAATATGGATCTGGGTTGAAAATCCACCTTTTTTTTTTTTTTTTTGGCAGAGCAATGAGGGCTAAGTGACTTGCCCAGGGTCACACAGCTAGTTAAGTGTCAAGTGTCTGAGGCTGGATTTGAACTCAGGTCCTCCTGAATCTAGGGCCAGTGCTCTATCCACTGTGCCACCTAGCTGCCCAAAATCCCACTTGCCCCTGGGCAAGTCACTTAACCTATGAGTGCTCCAGACAAATCTCTAAGACTATAAATTGCAGAGCAGGTTCTAATATGCTTTGGTCAGAGTTTCTTTACTAGACGTTTCCTTGGAAATCACAAGTCTAATTGAAAAACAAAACAAAACAAAAAACCCTCTATCCTTTGTATTCACAGGGTTGTTTCAAATATCAAATTAGATCATGGTGTAAGAAAATAATGGACTTTACCAACACCCAAAGGCCCTAACCCAAGGAGATTGATTTGGACTGATTGGATTGACTGAGATTGACTGACTTCACTGATTAACTGACTTAAAGTTAATTCAATTGAAGCTACACCTGCCTGACCCTCAGAGTATGTTCTTGGAGACTGTGGACTCTAACCTCAACATGGGACCACGCTCAAGTCCAGTGAACCAATGGATTTGGGTGATGCCAGCCAATTAGCTTGAAGCAGTGTGGAAGGACTGCCTCTCCTTGGGTTGCAGAGGAAGCTTCCTCTCTCAGTTTGCCTCTCCAACAGGCTGGTGGTGGAGAAATTGAGGAAGAACCAGGCAAGACTGGAACACTAGGCTAGAAAGGTCTTTTCTTAACTTTCTGACCCAGGTGTTCTCATTTTTTCTAATAAATGCTTAATGCTCCAAAATTGGTGCTAAAGCATCTAATTTATAAGTAAACGCCTAGCTAGCTTTCCTTACACTTGGGACAGGAATAAGGCAACCACACATTAGATTTTAAATGTTATAATGGAATGTGAAAAATATTTAAACCATAAAGTACTCTAGTGTTATACTTATATAAGGAGTTTTAATAAAGAAGAAAGTGACCTTCTCCACTGAGCACAAGAGAAAACAGACATCTTTCAAGGGGAGTAATAAAAAAGATTTTTTTTCCAGTAAATGCCTCTTCCCTTCCTCTTCCAGAGAATCATCTGTTGTTTATAAAAGGGGGGGGAGGGTAAAAAAAAAAAGAGGACAAAACATAGTTTGGCAAAACTAATCAACTTATCAACTGAGCTTAACAGCATATGCAATTATCTATACCCATAATCCTCCATCTCTGTAAAGGAGAGAGGGTGGCACATTCATTTCTATTCTTTGGTGGTCAAGACTGGTCATTATGGGGCAGCTAGGTGGCACAGTGGATAGAGCACCGGCCCTGGAGTCAGGAGGACCTGAGTTCAAATGCAGCCTCAGACACTTAACACTTACTAGCTGTGTGACCCTGGGCAAGTCACTTAACCCCAATTGCCTCACTAAAAAAAAAAAAAAAAAGATTTTTTTCCAAGGCTGGTGCTCTATCCACTGCACCACCTAGCTACCCCTGTATGTTGTTTTCTTACTTTACTTTGCATTTATTCATTTAAGTCTTCCCATGCTTCTCTGTATTCTTCATATTCATGATTTCTTACAGAGAAAAAATATTGCATTAACTCTATGGACTGCAATCTATCTCTTTCCCAGTTGATGAGCTTCTACTTTATTTCTGGTTCTTTGCTACTGCTTCTATAACTATTTTGGTCAATAGGGGGCCTGCCTTTATTTTTAATCATTGACCTCCTTGGGGCATATGTCTAGCAATGAAATCGTTGGGTCCAAGGATCTAGACGTTTTAATCAATTTCTTAGTATAGCTTCAAAATACTTTCCATAACAGAGTGATTCATAGTTCTACCAATGGTGTTCATCTTTCAATAGTCCTGCTAGCACTAACTAGTCTCATCTTTGCCAATTTTTGGGGCAGGAGGTAAAACCTCATAATGGTTTTGAGTTGCCTTTCTCTTAATTATTAGTGATTTGGAACAAATCTTTCGGCTGTCCTTGTTAATGGGAGTCAGGTGTAGCAATACCAAAAGAAATTCAAGTGATTTCATGTATTCTCAGAATCACAGAATTGTTCAAAGCACTTTCAAATCCTTTTATTAGACCCTCACAACAATCACATGAGGTGGAATGAGCAGGTATTTGATAAATCCATTTTTTTTTTGTAAGGCAATTGGGGTTAAGTGACTTGCCCACAGTCACACAGCTAATAAGTGTTAAGTGTCTGAGGTTGGATTTGAACTCAGGTACTCCTGAATCCAGAGCCAGTGCTTTATCCACTGGGCCACCCAGCTGCCCCCTGATAAATCCATTTTACAAATGAGGAAATTGGGGTTAAAGGACATGTCCCCGATCACATAGCTAGTTAATGATAATGCTGGAACTAGAACTCAGGTCTCCTGGTTTCCAGTGAAGTGTTGTTACCATTAGATAAATAACATAGCTGAACTTAGTCCATACATTTATACACCTTTTTCAAATTAGGGGAAAAAATACCAATAATTAGCATTTATGTAGCTCTTTAAGGTTTACAAATATTATCTCATCTCATCCTTACAGTCCCCCTGGGAGATAAGTTCTATTATTATCCACACTTTACAGTTGGAAAAAGTGAGGCAGATAGAGATTAAGTGACTTGCCCAGAGTCACACAGCTAATAAGCACTTGAGGTAGAATTTGAATTCAGGTCTTCCTGACTCCCAAGTGCAGTGTTCTATCCATTGCACCAAGGAAACAGGTCTTTTCTTGTCTGCTAAGAGGCTGAGGAATCCCACCCCGCACATAAAATCCAAATCAGAGTCAGAGTTACTCGGTTCAGCTTTCTAACCTTCAGAAATATCACACCAATCAGCAATATGATAATAAGGCCCACTGGTCTGTATTTTATATACTCTCCCTGCCCTCCATGTGCAGTGACTGAAAGGGAGTGACCAAGAACAAGGATAAATCCATGGATGGGCAGAAACCGACTATGGAGAAAAGACAAATCTTAGTGAAATCGCATATATGAAGGCAAGCAACCAAGGATGATGAGGAGAACATGAAGGAGGGCTCTCTGAAGCTAACATGAATTTGTATACTCATTAGGAGGTTTTAATTTAATTACTTGACATAATCCAGATGGAAACCTAGAGGTGACTCATTCTGGAAGTACTACTTTACCCCAGTCACAGATATTCATTCATTCAATCAATCCGTTGATAAATATTTATTGAACACCTACTCCTTAAAAGCATTGTATAAATATGCATTATTCTTACAAACATCATTGTTATTACTATTTGCAATGTATTGTGCAGGATACCAAGGAGAATGTATAAGAGTGAATCAGTGGGGCAGCTAGGTGGTGCAGTGGATAAAACACCTGCCCTGGATTCAGGAGGAACTGAGTTCAAATCCGACCCCAGACACTTGATACTTACTAGCTGTGTGACCCTGGGCAAGTCAATTAACCCTCATTGCCCTGGGGAAAAAAAAAAGGAACTGAATCAGAGCCATGGAGGGTTAGAATAGAAATGGACCTTAAAGATCATCTAATGTAGAGGAAACTGAGGCCTGGAGAAAAAAAGTTATTTACCCAAGTTCACGTAAAACTAAACTGATTCTTGTCCATCTTTTAGACTTAGTGTGGAAGGTTCCTTCTCTTGTTTTGTTTTTGTTTTTTTTAACAGATTTACTTTATTCTGAAATCTCATTCTAGGTTAAAAAAAGAAAAAAAGAAAAGAAACAGCCCTGTTTTTCTAACACAAGTTCTTGTGGACTTTCCATCCTCTGTGGGAACAAAAGTTCAACTGTGTAATTTATCAAAGTGGGGGCTACACCTACACAGGAGCCGCTTTTGGACACAGAAAGGGTGGTTATTGCCACAGCTCATGAAATCTGACTTGCCAAATTATTTTAAATTGAGTTGAACAACAACACAGTCATGTGGGCTTAAAACCTGCTGACTGACCACGAGCCGGGGAGTGATGATAGTGTTAGATCCAATTCAGAGGGAGCAACAGGGGTCAGTGTTCAGATTAGTCTTTCTGAATATCTCTATCATTGATCTGACAGAGGAAATTAGACTGTACATCAGTCCAATCTGCAGATACTTCATCTCTTCTGCCGGCAACCATCACAGTTTCCAGTTTCTTAGACACCCTTGCTTGGCTACAGAGGAAATGGGTAATGAACAGGGAAGTATCTCTCTTTCCTCTGGTGCTGTGTTGGAATCAGCACTGAGTGATTATAAAAGACCCACAATATCTCTGTTCCTCCTGTGAAATGAAGACTGGAGCACAGTAATGGGGTAAAATACAATTTACAAATCATAAGCCTTGGAATAAAATTCAACCAAATAAGAAGTGATGGATAAGAATTTTAATGGGCATTTTAATATATAATTATCAGTTATACTATTATTATTTTTTTAGACTCTACCCTCTTTCTCAGGATTCAAGTATTTAGCATCAAGCAATACCCTATGCAACCAGAATTTTCAGGCTGTGGTTAATTTATTTTTCAATTAAACATTAATTTTTCTGTACATCCTACTTCCCCCTCCACAACAGAAAAAAATGAGGGGAAAACAAATTGTAGCAAATGCATATTTAAGCAAAACAAATTCTTGCATTGGCCATGTCCAAAAATGTATTTCTCTTTCTGCACCCAAAATCCATCACCTCTCAGTCAGGAAATGAGTGCATTCTTTAACATTACCCCTCTGATTAGTGCATGGCTAATGCATTGCGCAGAGTCCTTATGTCTTTCATAATTTGTCTGACCACCCCCCCAACTGATGGACACCCCCTTTAGTTCCAAGTTCTTTACCACTGAAAGAAGGACTGCTATTAATATTTGTGTACATGTAGGTCCTTTTCCTCTTTCTTTGGTCTGTTTTAGTTAGCTATAACAGGCTGATTTTTTAATCCCTGCTTCTCAGAAATGGTGCTGCCTTATTTTGTACTAGAGTGATGGAGCCCCACAGTTTTAGGCAGAAAACAAGTGAAGATAATAAAATTCTTAAGCCTTTAGATGGATTACAGAAGCTCATGCTGCAGTGTTCAAAGAGCACTTCATAGAGAAAGTAGGTAGACTTGAACGTCTGGATAGGATTTAGTTAATGGTCAGGATGTGCCCAAATAAAGGAAGAGAATCATCAAAAGTATGGAGACAAGAATGGGACTGCAGACTGAGGAAGAGGATTGTGAGGAGATGGGATTGAATATAATGAAAAGTATGTGGTGAGTAGTTTAGTGTTAAGATAGTAGGGGTGGGTGTGACCATAAGTAAGTCACTTCACCCTGTTTGCCTCAGTTTCCTCATCTGTAAAATGAACTGGAGAAGAAAATGGCAAACCACTCCAGTATCTTTGCCAAGAAAATCAGACAACAACAAATCATATTCCATTAGCTATGTCATCTTAAAGAGGTTACTTCCCTCTCCACGCACCCCTTCCAGAGGCCTCTTTCTTTGCCCATAATGGGAAGGTGTTAGGCTGGGAATCTTTGAGATCCCTTTTAATTCTAAAAGTATATGAGGATGCATCTAAAACATTAGGAATCAGAGTGCATCGCCAAAGAATCAAGAAGCTAGACACAGGAACCAAGAAAGAAAAAAAAATAAGGTTATTGAGGAATCTTTTTTTAATGGAGAAGAACAGAAGAAAAGCCAGAAAGAAGAGCATACAAATAGGATAGCTTTGAAAGATAGAGGTTGATCTTTTTATATACTTTGAAAGAAAAGCAAACCCGGGGCAGTTAGGTGGCACAGTGGATAAAGCACCGGCCCTGGATTCAGGAGGACCTGAATTCAAATCTGGCCTCAGACACTTGACACTTACTAGCTGTGTGACCCTGGTCAAGTCACTCAACCCCCACTGTCCCGCAAAAAAAAAACCAAAAAAACAAGACAAAAAAAGAAGATAGTAGGGGCAGGGGGAGGTAATGTGGGCATTTGGCAAAATGACTGAACATGAGGTTGTACCTAAGTCCAACTCCCCAGAATATTTTATTTTTTGTTTTTTTGTGGGGCAATGAGGGTTAAGTGACTTGCCCAGGGTGACACAGCTAGTAAGTTTCAAGTGTCTGAGGCTGGATTTGAAGTCAGGTCCTCCTGAATCCGGGGCCAGTGCTTCATCCACTGCGCAATCTAGCTGCCCCCACTGCTGCTGTTCTTTTAAAATAGTTGGTGTTTTAAAATATTCTGGGGGGCAGCTAGGTGGCGCAGTGGATAAAGCACTGGCCCCAGATTCAGGAGGACCTGAGTTCAAATCCAGATTCAGACATTTGACACAAACTAGCTGTGTGACTCTGGGCAAGTCACTTAACCCTCATTGACCTTCCCCCCCCCCAAAAAAAAAAAGAATAGCAGCAGCAACAACAACAAAGGAAAAGGAAGTAACTCATTATTTAAAAAAAAAACAAATAAGAACCTGAAAAGTGATTAAAGAACAAAATCAATTGATCGATCAATAAACATTTAGTAACTGCCTACTCTGTGCCAGGCATTCTGACAAGTGAGGATACAAAAACAGGTAAAAGACAGTCCCACCCCTCAAGGAGCTTACAATAATCTAAGGGAGAAGACAGCAAGCAAACAAATACAAAGCAAGCTACATACAAGATAAATACAAGACTGGGGAAGGCTTCTTGTAGAAGGTGCCCCAATACAGTGAATTATAGATGAAAAGGGTATTCTCTTTGAGAACTAAATTCCCCATAAGGCTTCCTGTGAACTCAGAAGGTGACAAGGTTAACCTTGAATGATCTCTAATGGGACAGGCATGATTTCAATGCGCCCAGTCTAGAAAAGTTCAATGAAGGCTTCTCGGGGGACAGATAATACACAGACTGGAGATTGGAGGTGGAGAGAAGATTAAAAACAGAGTTTCAAGATGATACTGGGACTTTGCTGCCTGGTTAAATGGCAGCAGGAGGCTTTCCCTCCTCTGGTTCCTGAGAGATAGCAACGAGGCCCTTAACAATGCTCCCCACTTCTCATGTTCAAAAACAGTGCCTTCCAGACATTGAGCACTCGATTGATCAGCAAGTCTCTACTATCCTTTCATTCTCTAGCTTTCAGTGGCATGCTGTGAGGACAGCGTGGGAAGCAGAGACAAGAGGGAAGAATTGGGCAAATGAAGTCACCTGTGGATACTAACCTCTATAACAGATCTGTGCATTAATGAAACCAGTCTCTTTCCTATGTCACTGAGGAGATGGGAAGAATAGATGGAGAAAGAACTTAGAGCCTCTAGTCCCTGGAGGCATAAGAGGTGATAGGTTTGGAAAGTGGTTGGTGAAAGTATTTGCTGTCTGATTTAATTCCTTGTTTTTTATCTTAGACTCAGATTGAAGTGGATATATTTTTAATTTACTATGATGTCACATACTTTATTCTGGCTTGGTTGGGATCAGTCTGTGGAAATGAGCTGTGAACTAAAATAGATGGTACCCCTGAAGTACCATGAACCTAGGAGTAGCCATCAGAAGGTGACATTGGAATAGTTGGACTACATTGAATAAAAAAGAGCGGAGTGTGGGGGCAGCTAGGTGGCGCAGTGGATAAAGCACTGGCCTTGGATTCAGGAGGACCTGAGTTCAAATCCAGCCTCAGACACTTGACACTTAACTAGCTATGTGACCCTGGGCAAGTCACTTAACCCTCAGTGCCCTGCCAAAAAAAAAAGAAAAGAAAAAGAGCGGAGTGGAAACTACAGAGGAAAAGGCTAGTCCAGCAATTCTCAGAAATAATAACTAGCATTTGGAAAATGCTTACTATGTGCCAAGCTCTGTGCTATGTGCTTTACAAATATCTCATTTGATCTTTTTTTTTTTTGGTGAGACAATTGGGGTTAAGTGACTTGCCTAGGGTCACACAGCTCATAATTGTTAAGTGTCTGAGGTCAGATTTGAACTCAGGTCCTCCTGAATCCAGGACCAGTGCTCTATCCACTGTGTCACCTAGCTGCCCCTCATTTGATCTTCACAACAACCCTGGAAGGTAAGTACTATTATTATCCTCATTTTACAATTGAGGAAACTGAGGCAAACAGAGATTTAGTAACTTGACTAAGGTCACACAGCTAGTAAATGTCTGAGGCCCTAGGACTCTATCCAATGTGCCACAACAGAGCAAGAGTAAGAACCTATATAGTAATAAAGCTCAATAAAAGAATTAGTGGAAGCAATACGGATGAGAATTAGCACAAAAATTAGAGCTCATAGGATCATTTTACTAGTGCTGTTAAAAAGCAACAAGATCGGGGGCGGCTAGGTGGCGCAGTGGATAAAGCACCGGCCCTGGATTCAGGAGTACCTGAGTTCAAATCCAGCCTCAGACACTTGACACTTACTAGCTGTGTGACCCTGGGCAAGTCTCTTAACCCCCATTGCCCCGCCAAAAAAAAAAAAAAAAGCAACAAGATCTGTAATAGCACTACCTTCAAAGAGCTAAAGACGAGCATCATACAAAGGATAATAGAATGGTGCATTCTGGGTGTGAACAGGCTCCAACATATGACCAACAAGGAATTCCAAATAGGAACAGGAGTGAAGGATGCAGAATGAGGTACATATTTTCAGGCATTACCAATGTGTTCACTTGTTTTGCTTTACTGAACTTTTTTGTTATGAGGGATGATTCTATTGGAGTAGGGGGTGGGAAAGGAATCATTTGGGGAGTGACCAATTTTTAAAATAGCATCAATACTGGGGGCAGCTAGGTGGCAAAGTGGATAAAACACCAACCCTGGATTCAGGAGGACCTGAGTTCAAATCCGGCCACAGACACTTGACACTTACTAGCTGTGTGACCCTGGGCAAGTCACTTAACCCTCATTGCCCTGCAAAAAAAAATAGCATCAATACAACATTTCCCCCCAAAAGATCTTACTTAAGTAAATAAAGTGGGGGGAAAATCAATTCCACTCTTTCCTCCCAAGAAAGAATTAATTAGAGAAGGGAAAGGCTGGAGACAGCCCAGGAATGATGTGATAAAGGCCTAGTATAGGGTGTTGGCAACTTGAGAGGAAGGGGAGGATTGAGACATTCTGAAGGAACTGGTAACACTTTTATTTATGGGAAAATGGAATAAGAATAGTGAAAGACAATGCCAATGTTTCTAGGAGATGGGAAAAATAGCAGTGTCAGGGATAGAAATGGCAAAGGTGGGGGGCAACTAGGTGGCACAGTGGATAGAGCACCAGCCCTAGAGTCAGGAGGACCTGAGTTCAAATCCAGCCTCAGAGACTTGACACTTACTAGCTGTGTGACCCTGGGCAAGTCGCTTAACCCCCATTGCCTCACCAAAAAAAAAAATGGCAAAGGTGAAGAGGAAAGCTTTTTTCTTGGAAGGGAATCATAGATGTAGTTCTATCTGTGAGAGACCTGAGAGGTCATTTAATCTAATCCTCTCATTTTATAGATGAAGGTTAGGGGCAGAAATGATTTCAGTTTTAGACATGTTGAGTTAAAGGTGAGGGCATAATATTTAAATTGAAGTGTTCTGTGAGCCAATGAAAATATAAAACTGAAGCCTTGGAATAGGAGGGAATTCAGTTAGGCTTATTAGTGTGGACCATCCTACCTCCCTTACCCCACCATCATGTGACTTTCCTCCACCACCACCCACCACCCCCTTTCCAACTCGTTGGATAAATGAAGACTGACAGATGTTCCTTTCCCTAATCCCCCTCCCCATATTTTGCTGGGGGCCTGGGATATAAGGACTGTGTGATTTCTCAGTGATTTCCTCTCTAGCTGGTTTCCCTCCAAGGCCCGCAGGAGATAGCAGCTATCCTGGGAATTCTCAATAAATTTTTATTACTTAAGTGGAAAAAAAGAAAACAAAAAGAAGCGTGGACCATCAATCAGTAGAGAAATGGTAGAACGTGGGTGAGCCTCTGACGTTGTAACAAGAAGAATGCCAGCACCAAGACCAGAGATTATTTCAAAACTACCTCTGGCTAGCTTGGTGAGTACCTTCCTAGAAAAGCCAGATCACAATGTATAGTCATGAGGATGCATGAGGTTGCAAGGGTGAAATGTACCATAGATGCTTAAGGAAGAGGAAAAGGGGGTGCATGCTCCCACTAGCTTTTAGACTGACTACTATTATGGAGCCTTTGGACAGATGTGGTTGTTTTTAGTATAGTGATTTGACCCCAGTAGGACTTAAGGATATGGTAAAGGTATGGCGGCATTGTTTAGTTCCCCAGAAGAGTTCCTGGATATAGCTATGTTTAGATGTTTCTCCTCATATACTGACTGATGGGAAGGCATCTAGGGAAACTATGTTGTGTCTTTGCCTCCCCTCCCCCTCATGTGCTGTGACTATGTTTGTCACCTCCCAGTTGCTGTAGGTCAGTCTTCTAATACAGGTGAGCTTGTAATGACAAAACGTTCCAAAGACATACCAGGTCACAACTCTGAAAGGGGCAACAGCAGAGACTGCCCCAGCAGCCTCAGGTTGTGTAAAGAACTGCAGGCATACAACAGGTACCATGGACAGCGCTTCTTCTCCTGTCTTCCTGGATGACCTGGGGACAGATTGCTGGGCAGAAGAGCAGCTCATGGAGCTGGAGGCTTTGACTAAGGACACTGCGGGTGCTAGATCTGCCATTTGTGGCACCATTCATGTACCTCTAGTGTCACAAATGGCTATATCTCTACTCCAGTCTAAGTCTGAAGTCATACCTGAGCCAGTTTCAAGGGACAGTGAGAGCAAAACTGACTTGTTTTTTGACCTGTATGAACTAGCATTTAAGATACTTGAGAGTTAACTTCAAGAGTGGGTGGGGTTTTTTTGTGATTCAGGATACAAAGACAGAAATAAAACATACAACCCTGCATTCTCTCTACTGAAATCTCTCCTACTCAATCCCACCCCTGCAGTTCATGCCAAAAGACCTAAAAACTTTGCATATATCTATTGGAAATATTTGGCACCTCAATTCAATCAACAGGGTGTTTCTATGGTATTTCTAGGAAGAAGTAACCCTTTCAAAGATTCCTCTGATTCACAACATGACTAATATACTAATATGTTTTGCATGATTGAACATGTATAACCTATATCAAATTGCTTACTGTTCAGGGAGAGAGGAAGTGAGGGAGGGAGAAAGGAAGTTTGGAACTCAAAATGTTTTCAAAATAAATGTTAAAAATTATCTTTACAGGTAATTTTTTTGTTGTTTTCTTCTTTTGTTTTTGCGGGGCAATGGGGGTTAAGTGACTTGCCCAGGGTCACACAGCTAGTAAGTGTCAAGTGTCTGAGGCCAGATTTGAACTCAGGTCCTCCTGAATCCAGGGCTGGTGGTCTATCCACTGTGCCACCTAGCTGCCCCCTACAGGTAAATTTTAAAAAAGATTTCCCTGAGCCAAGGTAGAACAAAGTAAGCAGAACTAGGATAATATTACCCAATTAACACATTAATATAAATGCAAGGTAAACTCAAAGGCAGCTAAATTGTAATGACCACTCTTAGCTCTGGACAAAAGATGAAACATACCTCCTTCCTCTCACTAGAGAGATAGGTGACTACAGGTATGGAATGTTGCATATGCTACCAGACAAAGTCTGTGTTCCTTGGTTTTACTTAACTATTTTTCTTCCTTACAAGAATAGAAAATTGACATGGGAAACTCCACAATCAATTGCTGAGTTTATGGAATAGTGACCTTTTATTTGGGACTTTGAGAGTATGTTATCAATTAGGGATGAATTGGTTGGCTCAGACCATTCTGAGGTGAGCCACCCCTTTTTAATGAACTTCTATTTTGCTTTTTTGTTTTTGTTTTTGTTTTTGTTTTTGCAGGGCAATGAGAATTAAGTGACTTGCCCAGGGTAACAGAGCTAGTGTCAAGTGTCTGAGGCCAGATTTGAACTCAAGTCCTCCTGAATCCAGGACTGGTACTTTATCCACTGTGCCACCTACCTGCCCCCTTTTGATGAACTTCTGAAAGAGAGTCTATTGAAAACTCACCCTTTTTCCTCTCCCTTTTTTTCTGAGAACAGATAAAAGACTAGAGAAATGAGTGAACATTGGACCCTGTGAGTTGATATAATTCACCCTGTCAGCCAGGAGCATGCTGTTAAATATTTAACAACCCACTTGTGGGGGTGGGAGAAGAATATATATAGGACACATTTTTAAGTTTAATCTACATTATTACCACTTCCCCCCATCACTTTCTTAAGTCTAGACGATCACAAAACAATAAATCAAGCCTTAGTCTGCCAGCTTCTGAGGTGTAAATGCTCACATTGAAAATATAACAATCAGGCTCTCGTAAACTCCTGCAGTCAGCCTAAGTGATGCCAATATCAGGGACAATGGTGGAGTATTGAGAATTCCTGGACTTTGAATTCCCAGACTCTGAGAACCTGGACTAAGTTTAGAAAAGCAATGGTAGGCAGCAGGAGAAGATGGTGGAGCATGGCTATAGTTTCTCATTGAATACCTTTAGTCCTTCTTGTGAATTGGCTGCTATAGTTGGAAGAACCCCTTGTATTAGAATTAGAAATTCAAATGATGTGGTACTATTCTGGTGATAGAGAAGCAGAAACTCATACAGCATTCTGTATAATCAATGGAAAATACACAGGATGGAACCAATGACCAAACATAGGCATGATGGGGCATAGGCCCAGACTGCAGAGTGCTGATTCAGAAAGCACAGAAACCAACTGAGGAATAGCACCTGTGGAACAGAGCTTAGCTTTGAAGATGCAAGGGTGCAAATAGTTGGTAAACCTCCCAGTTAGAGTACCCCTGTTCATTTGTGTTTGGAATGGGGAACAATCTTATTTATTTCAGTCTGATCCATCTGGAACTTATTTTGCTTGGAAAACTACAAAATTGGAGAAGAATTATATAAAGGGGAAAATTTTGAAAGGCGAATGACAGAAAGTAACATAAAAGCTGGTATATGAAATGAATCAAGCTTGAGGAGGTTTATAGCAATCTAACAAAGTTAAACATTATTTGGCTGCCATATATATCATTCAAATGGGTGAATAATCTGAAAGTGATTTGCCAAGGGTCACACAACTAGTAAGTGTCAAGGGTCTTAGGGCGGATTTGAACTCAGGTCCTCCTGAATCCAGGACTGGTGCTTTATCCACTGCACTACCTAACTGCCCCCTATTTTCTTCTAGCATTAAAAAAATATTCTATTGCCTCTGTTTTCTTTCTTTTATTCTTTTTTGAAGGAGTAGCACTATCAGTAACTCCCTTCTTCCCCATCCCCCCCTAAATCCCTCTCTTGTAAATATTAGATGTAGTCAAACAAAACAAGCACATTTATTGGCTACGTCTAAAAACGCATACCTTGCTTGGCACCTCTCATCTATCACCTTTCTGCCAAAATGTGGCAAGCACTTTGGTTGGTCATTTCATTGCTCAGAGTCCATAAGTCTTTCACAGTTGTTTATCTTTACAGTGTTGTGGTGATTGTACAAAATGTTCTCCTGTTTCTGTTTGCTTCATTCTTCATCAGTTCATACAAATCTCCCTTGTTTCTCTGAATCCATCCTTTTCATGATTCCTTAAGGCAGGATAATATTCTTACATTCATATATCACTCCCTAATTCATGAGCACCCCCTTAGTTTCCAGTTTTTTACTATAAAAAAGAGCTGCGGGGCAGCTAGGTGGCGCAGTGGATAAAGCACCAGCCCTGGAGTCAGGAGGACCTGAGTTCAAATCCGGCCTGAGACCCTTGACACTTACTAGCTGTGTGACCCTGGGCAAGTCACTTAATCCCAATTACCTCACCCCCCCCCCAAAAAAAATTGCACCAAATAAGAAAAATGCTAGGGGCAGCTAGATGGCACAGTGGATAGAGCACTAGCCCTAGATTCAAGATGATCTGAGTTCAAATCTGGCCTCAGACACTTGACACTTACTAGCTGTATGGCCCTGGGCAAGTCACTTAACCCTCATTGCCCTGCAAAAAAAAAAAAGAGCTGCTAGAAATATTTTTGAATAGATGAGTCTTTTCCCTCATTACTTTTTTTTATCCTTTGCAGTGGAGGATATGCCTAGTAGTGGCATTGCTGGGACAGGAATGGAGTCTTAAACACTTAACTCAGGGACAGCTAGGTGGCTTAGTGGATAAAGCACTGGCCCTGGATTCAGGAAGACCTGAGTTCAAATATGAGCTCAGACACTTGACATTTACTAGTTGTGTAAGCCTGGGCAAATCACTTAAGCCCCACAAAAAAAATGTAATTGGGAAATATTTGACAAAATAAATAAAAATATAATAAAACAGATATAATATAACACTTAACTCTAAGAGAAGGAAACCACATAGCTAAGTAGAAGGAGTTCTAGAACCCAAGCCTCCTAATGGGGCAACTTGGTGGTGAAGTGGATAGAGCACGAGCCCTGGAGTCAGGAGGACCTGAGTTCAAATCCAGCCTAAGACATGACACTTATTAGCTGTGTGCCCCTGGACAAGTCACTTAACCCTCATTGCCCCACAAAAAGAGGAGGGGGCTCATCAGAACATCTGGGGGGTGTCTGACTAGCAACTCCAACTACATTTCCCTTCAGAAGGGAATCCAAGCCACAAGACAGTACTATAAGTATGAGGGACTGAATAGAGCTTTGTGGGAATGGTGAGACTCCCTAAAGAGAAAGGCTGGAATTTTGCTCTACCAGATTCAAAAAAAAAAAATGTTTACTGGCCAATGAATAAGAGGCACAGTGATATCTTGCATTCTCTACACTTTTCATTTGGTTGTGTGACTGTAAATATTTAAGTTGTGGTAGAATATAATTTGTGAAAAAGCCCCCATTCTTTTCTCATTTTTTCATCATGGACACTCTTGATGCATATGCAGATTGTTCTCATTAAAATTCTGTACATTTGGAAAAAATAGGAACATGGCTCAGTAGTTATTCATATTCTCTTTGTCATCTTTCTGGGAATAACATTTTATTGCTTTATCACAGGGATAATAACAATGAATCCCTAATTTGTATGGCACTTTACAAATTGCTTTCCCATATGAACAGGCAGTTTTCTGATGAAGAAATCAAAGCTATCTATTGCCATATGAAAAAATGCTCTAAATCACTACTGACTAGAGAAATGCAAATTAAAACAATTCTGAGGTACCACCTGACCCCTATCAGATTGGCTAACATGACAAAAAAGGAAAATAATAAATGTTGGAGAAGCTGTGGAAAAATTGGAACACTAATGCATTGTTGGTGAAGCTGTGAACTGATCCAACCATTCTGGAGAGCAATTTGGAATTATGCCCAAAGGGCTATAAAGCTGTGCATACCCTTTGACCCAGCAATACCACTTTTGGGTCTTTTCCCCAAAGAGATCATTAAAAAAGGGAAAAGGGCCCATACGTACAAAAATATTTATAGCTGCTCTTTTTGTGGTGGCAAAGAATTAGAAATTGAGGGGCTGCACATCAATTGGGGAGTGGCTGAACAAGTTATGGTATATGAATATAATGGAATTCTATTGCACTGTAAGAAACAATGAGCAGGGGGGCGGCTAGGTGGCGCAGTGGATAAAGCACCGGCCCTGGATTCAGGAGTACCTGAGTTCAAATCCGGTCTCAGACACTTGACACTTACTAGCTGTGTGACCCTGGGCAAGTCACTTAACCCCCATTGCCCCGCAAAAAAAAAAAGAAAAAAAAAGAAACAATGAGCAGGAGGAGTTCAGAGAAACCTGGAAGGACTTGCATGAACTGATGATGAGTGAGATGAGCAGAACCAGAACATTGTACACAGTATCATCAACATTATGTGTTGATAAACTGTGATAGACTAGATTCTTCTCACCAATACAACAGTACAGGAAAGTTCCAAAGGACTCATGATGGAAAAGGCTCTCCAAATCCAGGGGAAAAAAAAAAAGAACTGTGGAATATGGATGCTTATTAATCCATACTATTTCTTTTGGTTTTGGTGCTGTTGTTTTTCTTTTTTGAGATTTTTCCTTTTTGCTCTGATTCTTCTCTCTCTCTCTCTCTCTTTTTTTTTTTTTTTTTTGGTGAGGCAGTTGGGATTAAGTGACTTGCCCCGGGTCACACAGCTAGTAAGTGTTAAGTGTCTGAGGCCGGATTTGAACTCAGGTACTCCTGAATCCAGGGCCGGTGCTCTATCTACTGCGCCACCTACCTGCCCTCTGATTCTTCTCTTATAACATGACTAATGCAGAAATATGTTTAATGTTATTGTACATATATAGCCTATATCAAATTACCTGCTGTCTTGGGGGGGGGAGGTGGAGGGAGAGGTGGGAAGGAGAAAAATTTGAAATTTGAAATCTTATAAAAACAAATGTTGAAAACTATCTCTACATGTAACTGGAAAATAATAAAATACTTTTATTTTTTTTAAAAAGTGCTTTCCCATACACAATTCCATTTGATCCTCAAAAGAGCCCGATGAGATGAATTGGAGTAGATATTTTTGCCCCATTTTATGGAGTAGGAAAGTAAGGCTTAGAAAGGCAGCTTGCTCAGGGTGAGAGGTAGGATCATCTGATTCTAAGTTCAGCGCTCTTTCCGTGGCAAGATGTTACCTCTGGGGGCAGCTAAGTGGCACAGTGGATAGAGCACCAGCCCTGGAGTCAGGAGTACCTGAGTTCAAATCTGGCCTCAGACACTTGACACTTACTAGCTGTGTGACCCTGGGCAAGTCACTTAACCCCAATTGCCTCACTAAAAAAAAAAAAGAAGAAGAAGATGTTACCTCTGGTTTCTCTGCCCTTCAGGCAGTGGAACACTTGAGTCAATGGCTGGTGATGGGCTACTACTTAAATTCTACCCACCACTAACTTTTTATTCCTTCCTCTTTCTCCCTACTCCTTGCCTACTTATGCCATTGGCTTCTATGGGCAGTGTTTAACCATTCTCATGGCATTTAGGGACAGATAGGGTCCTTAAAAATACTCTATCGCCTGAATGGGTTGGAAGCCTGGCAGACCAGGAACTTGGAAAAGATATGAGGGTCAGGGCCATCACAGGTTGCAATGCAAGCTCTGGAGCCCCCTGGTGACCATCTTCACACATTACATTACCCTACATATTTAAACAGATGTCAAAAGAACCAGGCACAGCACTGGATAAGCCAAGTGTTTGTCCATAAGAATTAGGTATCTGGAGAATTTCTAAGTAGCTAATTTTACTAGATCCCAGTCTCATCCAATAACAATAGCCTACATTTCTGTTACACATTAACGTTTACACTAGGTACAGTCTAGACACACGGTTACATAGCTTTGTATGTAGCAGCTTTTGAGTGGGTTTTTAGAAACCTGCCTCCAAAAACATTTTTACCAGTCTGAATAACATTTGCCAACCCCTCCCCATTTGCCACTGCCTTAATGATGATGCAGCTAAAGACAATGAGTTTTAGTCTTCTAATACATCATATTTTGCTAGTTATATCTTTAACTTTTAAAAACTGTTTCATGAGTCACTATATGCTTTACAACTCAGTACGATTCCCTTCAATACCATGAGCCCTTGCATGGCTACAGTAACTCAGTCTGTAAGCTTATGTATCACCCAAGCATCCTCTATAGTCCTTGGGAGCCCATGAAAAGTAGGGAATTCCCCAAGGTTTGTTTTCTGGTGTGCATGAGATTTTAGGTGGGTCATAAAATTTGTAAAAATTTATTCAGAGGTCTAAAGTGCCAGTGACTCATCCTTCTTTATGTTTCCATGTTTAGGAGTTTCCAAAAGTCATCAAGCATATGATCCCTTTCATGTTAATTATTTCCTCCTGCTATTTCTCCATCCTTTTTTTAATGCCGTAGGTCCCACCTTCACATCTAAGCTTTGTGTTTTACTCCCTGGGTGACCTTAGGCAAATCATGATCCCCCTGGATCTCAGTTTTCTGATGTGTAATATGGGAGGACTGAACCAGAGGACTTCTCAGGGTCTATCCAGTTCTAAATACAGTGAGTCTACAAGTCTCTAATAGGGGGAAGGAAATGGTGGTTAGCTTTGAGAGGTTATAGAATGAGGTCCATACAGATATCATCATAAAAGAAACGCTATCTCTGAAAAGATGAATGCTAGTTTTTCAATTGAGCTTATAGTGTGTGGGGGGGGGGGAGGAGAAGACAACTAGTACCTAGCATATTGTGTCATAATTAGCATTCCATAAAAGTTCACTGAATGGATTAAATTAAAACCCATGGCCCTATGGGTGTGTATTTGTGTGTGTTACATACATATGTTATATATGTATATTACTGCTGTGTCTTCATCCAGCAGGACTAACAAAGGAATTCCCAGAGCTCTTTGTTCTGCTGACTACTTTATCCCAGCCCAACAAATGAACTAATAACAGAATAAAAATCTTTTTAATGTACCAGCATCTCTATTTCCATTCCCCAGGGCATAGTTTGGGTTTGTTGCAAAGATGTGTTTGAAACCACCAATTCTCCTCCATCCACTAAGCCCCAAGCACTGATGAAGGGATGTAGAGGTATCAGCTGCCTCTGTCTAGAAGCACTACCTGCTTTTTTATTGTAAGTTTTCGCCTTGATGGTTCTTTATTAACATTTTGCCTTTATGTTGCTAGGCAACGACCCAAGACTGGGCTCCTAGCTACCAGACTATCAAAGTGTCTTCACTGTTTCTCTGGTTTTGAAGGAAACTTTACCATGCTCCAAAGAGGCTTTTCATTGTTGTTTTTCCTTGACCTTTTTATCTTTCCCAGAAACCTCCATTCTATGGGAAAATTGGAGTTTTAGTACCTCTCAAAGTCACTGTAGCACAGCAGGGATGCCACCTCCAGACACTATCTCCCATCTGTGAAAGCGCTGGGAGAGGCAGGTGTCAGGATATCTAAAAGGTCTGTCCTGCTAACAAGACCATCTTTGGGAATTCATTCTCTTTTCTTCTTTTATCCTTTCTATCCTTTCTCTATTTTCCCCCTCCCCCTCCCTTCTCCCTTACCCTATGACCTGCCTTGCCCCTCTCTCCCTTTCTTTCTCTTCTCTTCTCTCTATCCCCTACCTATTCATTCCCCACCTCCCCTTTCCCTCTCCCTTTCTTCCCTCACCTTGCCCTTCCTTTCTCTTTCCTTTCATCTTCCTCTGTCTTTCCCCTCTCCCTCTCTATTTCCCTTTGTCCTCCTTCTCTTTCCCCTCTCTTCCTGCTCGCGTTTTTTCTTTGCCTCTCTCCTTTTCTTCTTTCTTCCTCATTTCTTTTTCTCCCCTCTCCTCCCTCTTCCCCTTCCCTTTTCCTTGTATGCTTCCCTGTCCCCATTCATCCTCCCTCTTCCCCATTCTCCTTCCTTCTCCATTTCCCTTTCCCTTTCCCATTTCTTCCCTTCTCCCCCTTTTCAATCTCCTCTCCAGTCAAAGTAAACAACAATTTGGTTTGTTAAATAACTCTAAGGACAAGCCAGGAATTCTGATATTGATAAATACTTGTATGTGGTCATGATCATGATGATGGGAATTTTTGAGCCTTTTAGAGTTAGGTAAGTTTGAGGTGAATATTAGGAAAGAACTGTGGGTGAAAATAAAAGCAGAAAAATAAAAGAGTACTCCCTTATATTTGCATGAGACTGGAAAGCATTAATAAGAAGCAAGCTGTGTGGTCCCACCAGGACATACACACAACAAATGCTTTGTAAGAGAGTCTACAGCTGGTTCCTAAGACTTCTAAGCTATAAGAAATTGTAGTCTCTCTGTAATATGGACTCTTACCTTTTGGACATGCTATTGCACAATAGGGGAGATGAAATGGGCCAACCCTGGCCCCAGTGGTCTTTGAGTATTAGCACTGTTGCTTCCTGTGAATCTTCTTTTCACAGCTCAGATCAAAAAATATACTGGGCTTACCTTCACCCCCAGAAACCTTATTTGATGTAAATTAGATTAGGATGGATAAGAAGACTCTCACTTTCTTTTTTAAAAAAACAATATTTCGTGGGGCAGCTAGGTAGCACAGTGGATAGAGCACCGGCCCTGGAGTCAGGAATACCTGGGTTCAAATCCGGCCTCAGACAATTAACACTTACTAGCTGTGTGACCCTAGGCAAGTCACTTAACCCCAATTCCCTCACTAAAAAAAAAAAAATATTTCATTTCCCCCAAATTACATGTAAAAACAATTTTTAACATTCATTTGTAAATGAATTTTTGAGTTCCAGACTCTCTCCCTTTCTCCCACCATAGCCCCTTATTGAGAAGGCAAGGGGCAGCTAGATGGTGCAGTGGCCCTGGATTCAGGAAGTCCTGAGTTCAAATCCGACCTCGAACACTTAACAATTACTAGCTGTGTGACCCTAGGCAAGTCACTTAACCCCAATTGCCTCACACACACACAAAAAAAAAAAAAGAAAAGAAAAAGAGAAGGCAAGCAATTTGTTATAGGTTATACATGTGTAGTCATACAAAACACATATCCATATTAGTCATATTGTGAAAGAAGATACAGAACAAAAAAAAAACCCTACCAAGAAAAAGTGGAAAATGGTATGTTTCAATCTGCATTCAGACTCTATCAGTTCTTTCTCTGGAGGTAGGTAGCATTTTTCATCATGCGTTCTTTGGAATTGTATTAGATCATTGTATTGCTGAGAATAGTTCAGTCATTCACAGTTGATCATTGTACAATATTATTGTTACTGTGTACAATGTTCTCCTGGTTTTGGTCATTTCACGTTGAATCAGCTCATGTAAGTCTTTCCAGGTTTTTCTGAGAGCATCCTGCCTATCATTTCTTATAGCACAATAGTATTCCATCACAATCATATACTACAACCTATTCAACCATTCCCTAATAGATGGGCATTCCTTTAATTTCATTTTTTTGCCACCACAAAGAGAGCTGTTGTAAATGTTTTGTATAAAAAGGTCCTTTTCTCTTTTTCCTTTTAATCTCTTTGGGATACCTAGTAGTGGTATTTCTGGATCAAAGAGTATGCACAGATTTATAGCCCTTTAGGCACAGTTCCAAATTGCTCTCTAAAATGATTGCATCAAGTCAGAGTTCCAGCAACAGTGAATTTGTGTCCCATTTTCCCCACATCCCCTCCAACATTTATCATTTACCTTTTCTGTCATATTAGCTAATCTGATGGGTATGAGATGGTACCTCAGAGTTTTTAATTTGCATTTTTCTTATCAATAGTGATTTAGAGCATTTTTTCATATGACTATAGATAGCTTTGATTTCTTTGAAAACTGCCTGTTCATATCCTTTGACCATTTATCAATTGGGGAATGACTTGTATTCTTATAAATTGACTCAGTTCTCTATATATTTGAAAAATGAGACCTTTATCAGAGACAATAGCTGTAAAAATTGTTTCCTAACTTTCTGCTTTCCTTCTAATCTTGGTTGTGTTGGTTTTGTTTAGCATTCTCACTTCTTGTTGAGCAAATCCAATAATGGATTTTTTGTTGGGGGATGGATAACCCTAAAGCATTGTTCCTGTTTTCTCCCTAAGCCTTTTATGACAAACTTGGGGGACCCTGGTGGGAAGCCAGGTCAGAATGCAGGAGGACCTTAGGAAATCCTTTCTTCACATGCCTGAAAAGGGACTTATTGGTGGTTAGTCTCCCAATGTGAGCATCATACTACGAAATAGCCTTTTGTTGATGTCATAATTGGACTAAGGGTGATGGAGAAGAAATTCCTAGAAAAATGGAGTTAGGCAAGCTGATTGTACTCTGTCTCCAGATTCTATTTGGTTTATAATGTGTTGTAACTGAAGGCAACCACAATGAGCCACATGTAGCGTCCAACTAGGGTCAGATATTGCTTAGAGAAGTCAGTTTGTCCTGGTTTATTCAATTTAAATTCGTATGTTAATTGTATATTTTAATTGATATTAATTGTTATATTAATTATTCAGCTAAAACAAGAGAATTTGGATGATATTCTTGAGTTTGACACCTCCCTCCCCATCATTTATTTTCTAGCCAGATCTAAATTTGACAAAATCTAACAATTAATTATTAAATAAACATCAGTAAGTGTTTATCATATGCTAAGTTTGTCCTTCATTTTTAGCTGAGGGGTTTTTTGGTTTTTGGTTTTTTGGGTTTTGGTGAGGCAATTGGGGTTAAGTGACTTGCCCAGGGTCACACAGCTAGTAAGTGTTAAGTGTCTGAGGCCGTATTTGAACTCAGGTACTCCTGACTCCAGGGCCGGTGCTCTATCCACTGCGCCACCTAGCTGCCCCTTGTCCTTCATTTTTGAAGAGGGCCAGTGACATCATGCTGTTGGAGTAAAATAGTGGATAATGGGTGATGTCTTGACTTTATCATGAATTCGATTTAAGTGAGGCAGAGTTGCACAGAGTTGTAAGCCTCTCTCTTCCTGAGTCATCAAAAGTCCAGTGGCAGGACAAAAGTCAAGACAAATGGTAATATCCCAGGATGCAGTAGATGACCTTGGCATCCTTCATGCCTGACCAAGTTCTGAGTACTCCTCAGTAATGCTTCAGCCTCCTTCATGAACATCGGATCAAATTATTCTTATCCACCCATTCTGCCAGGGAACATCTTCACATGCTTGAAGTAGGCATGTCCCTAATTCACTAATAGGTTTGGGGACTGTTGGTTGCCCTTAACCTGGTTTAGTCCATCTGCTGAGACGGTCTACTAGGGTGTGGTCACTTAGCATGCTATAGCCACAGGTGGGAGTTGGGTGACGGGTGGATACCAAAGATGGATGAGTAGCCCTGAAAAGGGCTCAGCAAGCCCTCACACCAGAGGTACTAGTCCTTCCTGAACACCCCATATACCCCATACTTAATAAGAAAAGATTTTTCTCTTTTTTTCCTTTTTTTTTTGTAGGGCAATTAGGGTTAAGTGACTTGCCCAGGGTCACACAGCTAGTAAGTGTCAAGTGTCTGAGGCCAGCTTTGAACTCAGGTCCTCCTGAATCCAGGGCTAGTGCTTTATCCACTGTGCCACCTAGCTGCCCTCCTGCAAAGATTTTTAAAAAGCGAGGAGTTTATATTCTAATTGGGAAGATGACACATCCATGTATATAGTTATATATTTAAAATACATATCAAGTAAATATATTGCAAACTTTCCAGGAAGGCACTAGCAGACTGGGGGTGGAGGATACCAGGAAGAGCTTTCTGTAGAAGGTGTCACTTGAGCTGATTCTTGAAGGTAATAAGGGATTCAAAAAGGAAGAGGGGAGGCACAGGTGACTGATATGGTTGAACAACAGAGCACATGGAGAGAAAAAAGAAAGAAAGGATGGGGAGAGCTTGTGAAGAGCTTTAAATTCTAAACAGAAGACTCTATATTTGATCTCAGAGGTAATAAAGAATGACTAAAGTTTAATGATAGGAAAATTACTTTGGCAGGTGAGTAAGGGAGGAATTGGAGTGGTGAGAGACTTGTGGCAGGTAGAGCAAATTGGAAGATATTATAATAGTCGAGGAAAGAAGGGAGGTAGGCATAAAACAGGGGAGGAGGTTGGTATATGAATAAAGAGAAGGTTAAGGCTGCAAAAGATGTTGTGAGGTTAAAAGAGATGCTTCTGAGATAAAAATGATGACACTGGATATGTAGAGTGAGAGTAAGGAGTCAAGGATGATGCTGAAAAGGGCAGCTAGGTGGCGCAGTGGATAAAGCACTGGCCCTAGATTCAGGAGGACCTGAGTTCCAATCCAGCTTCAGACACTTGATACTTGCTAGCTGTGTGACCCTGGGCAAGTCACTTAACCCTCATTGCCCCACCAAGGAAGAAAAAAAAAAGGGATGACACTGAGATTATGACGCTGGGGAACTAGAATGCTGGTAAGTATCTTCAACAGAAATAGGGGAGTTTAGAAGTGGTATGGGTTTTAGAGAAAAGATAATGAGTTCAGTTTTGAATATAATGAGTTTGAGACAGCTCTAAAACATCCAGTTTGAAACATCCAATGGGGTACCTAGGTGGTGCAGTGGATAAAGCACGAACCCTGGATTCAGGAGTTCAAATCCAACCTCAGACACTTGACACTTACTAGCTGTGTGACCCTGGGCAAGTCACTTAATCCTCATTGCCCCACAAAAAAAAAATAGATAAATATAGAGATAGATAGATAGATAGATAGATAGATAGATAGATAGATAGATAGATAGATAGATAGATAGATAGATAGATAGATATCCAATAGATAGCTACTGAAAAGAAACTTCTGACAGCAAGATGAGCTGCTTCCTTTTGGATGACCTTAAACAAGTCAGGTAATTTCTCTGAGCGTCAATGACCTCAATTGCAAAATGAAAGGTTTGGATTTTAGATTAGGTAATTCCTTCTAGCTCTACAACCCTGCAGTCCTAATTATTGGTCATCATATGTCTCTGTTGGGAACTTTTCAAAGGTCATCCACTCCATCCCCTTGGCTCACAGCAGGAATTTTGCAAGTCATCCCTAGTAAATGGAAATGAACCCTCCTTATAAACATCCATAGCTTTCTAGATCTGCAAAGGCCCTTTAGGTGGCTTGAAATGGAAAGTCATGCAAAAATACAGTGAATTTTTCAAAACAATTTTCCCAACACAAATTTGAATCTCTATTCTTTAAAAGCTAGAAAATAGGGGCAGCTAGATGGTGCAGTGGATAAAGCACTGGCCCTGGATTCAGGAGGACCTGAGTTCAAATCTGGCCTCAGACACTTGACATTTAGTAGCTGTGTGACCCTGGGCAAGTCACTTAACCTTCATTGCCCCACCCCCAAAAAAGAAAAACAAACACATTCTATGGACCCAAGAGCAGTTGCCAGGATGACGTAAAGCTTTCTCTTCTCCAAATACATAAAATCATAGATTTAGAAGTGGAAAGGACCTCAGAGTTATCTAGTGCCCCTTTCTTATTTATCGATGAGGAACCAAGGACCACAAAGGTCTGGTCTGTCCTCTAAGTACTAACCAAGCCCAACCAAGATTTCTCTGCTTCTGAGGTCAGATGAGAACAGACATGTTTGGCCATTCTCTGCTTTACCCTTCCCTTGGAGGTCTTTCTTTTCAACTCTTTAATAGATTTCACTTCTCTCCAAGAGCTTTCCACAAGTCTTTGGTTTAAGGCACCTCCAGTTGACTCAGAATTCTACTTTAGTTCTGTTCTTCTCCCCCCCCCCCCCATTTGAGTGTGGTTGGTACATTACCTTGCAAATGTCCCTTATCGTTCACTTTGGATTTGGAGGTGGGGATGTAATTAAAAGTAGGCTCTTCAGAAACTTGTAGCTTGCCCAAGCAGCAGAAATGCAGGTGTGTCAGCAGCCAAGAGTCTGTGAGATTTCGAGTGACAATTTAATGACAGCACTATTGGTTTCAGGCTCCAATGGGGTACTCAGGAGCCCAGGCTATATTCAGATTAAAGTATAGGCTGCTGTTAAATAAGCGGACAAAATAAGGGCTGGGGGTGGGGGTGGGGGTAGGGGTGAAGTTGGAACCTTTCTCCTTATTATACTAACCTCCTGCCATAACTTGTTTTTCTTCATGGAAGAATAGCTAATTTCTGATTTTTTAAGAAGTTATTTATATATAAGGAAATGTTTTAAAGAAAATTGAGAAAGGAAAAGAAAAGATTAATGTTGCAAGACGCTGCAGGAACATGTCAGTGTGTAATAATGCTGAGATGGGGCGGGTGACAGCATTTGGGCTTTATGCCTGACAATGTACCATGTCATTATGCAATAATACACACCCCACTGTGTCTTATTCCCTTCCACAACAATGCACGGCCTGCTGTGTTGGAGTGCTGAAGTCAATGAGAAATTGGAATGCGAACGTAAGGTACCTAGTGGTGGAGAAGGCAAGCAGAAGGGAAGCCCAGCAGCGTCTTGG
The DNA here is from genome assembly GCF_019393635.1 of Dromiciops gliroides. Classification (NCBI taxonomy): domain Eukaryota; kingdom Metazoa; phylum Chordata; class Mammalia; order Microbiotheria; family Microbiotheriidae; genus Dromiciops; species Dromiciops gliroides. The sequence continues at coordinate 90,993,909 of NC_057863.1, read as the reverse complement.
AAGCCAAGAGCCCATTAGGTATCAAAGGACTTCAACCTAGCAGGGGCCTTACATTATCAGGCCGATCCCCCTTATGTTTTGTTTTTGTTTTGTTTTTTTGCGAGGCAATGAGGGTTAAGTGACTTGCCCAGGGTCACACAGCTGGTAAGTGTCAAGTGTCTGAGGCTGGTTTTGAACTCAGGACCTCCTGAATCCAGTGCCAGTGATTTATCCACTGCACCACCTAGCTGCCCTCACCCCCTTATGTTTAAACGTGAGGAAACTGAGGTCCCCAGAGGCTAGATGAGTTATCTAAGATCACACTGCAATAAGGAGAAGAATCAAGATTTGAACCTAGGTCTTTTTTTTTTATGTATAAGGTATTTTATTTTTTCCGTTACATGTAAAGATAGTTCTCAACTTTTGTTTATACAAGCTTTACAATTTCAGGTTTTTCTCCCTCCCTCCCCTCCCTCCCCTCTCCCCTAGACAGCAGGTAATCTGATATAGGTTATATCTATATATCTCTATACATATACATATAGATATAGATATATACACACACCCATATATACACATAATAACATTAATCCTATTTCTGCATTAATCCTGTTACAAGAGAAAAAATCAGAGCAGTGATGCAAAATCTCAAAATAGAAAAAAAAAACAACAGCACCCAAAATAAAAGAAATAATATGGTTCAATCAGCATCTATACTCCACAGTTCTTTCTTTCTTTTTTTTTTTTTCTTGGATTTGGAGATCCTCTTCTATCATGAGTTCCCTGGAACTCTTCTGTACCATTGCATTGGTGAGAAGAATATAGTCCATCACAGTAGGTCAACACTCAATGTTGATGATACCGTGTACAATGTTCTTCTGGTTCTGCTCATCTCACTCATCATCAGCTCACGTAAGACCCTCCAGGTTTCTCTGAACTCTTCCTGCTCATCATTTCTTACAGCACAATAGTATTCCATTGTATTCATATACCACAACTTGTCCAGCCATTCCCCAATTGATGGGCACCCCCTCAACTTCCAATTCCTTGCTACCACGTAAAGAGCAGCTATAAATATTTTTGTACATGTGGGTCCCTTTCCCCCTTCCATGATTTCTTTGGGCAAAAGACCTAAAAGTGGAATTGCTGGGTCAAAGGGTATGCACAGCTTTATCGCCCTTTGGGTATAATTCCAAATTGCTCTCCAGAATGGTTGGATCAGCTCACAGCTCCACCAACAATGCATTAGTTGAACCTAGGTCTTTTGACCCACAATCCAAATCACATTCTCCTGTACCATGTTGCCTCTGGGTACATGGGTAATTATGGATAGGCCTTTGATTGTTATTCATTGATTACCATTTTTTTCTGTAATCAAATCTCTCAAATTTAGGGTTATTTCTCAAGTGAAAATGTTTATATATTTTTTTCCAGTTACATGTAACAACAATTTCTAACATTCGTTTAAAAAAATGTTTAGTTCCAAATTCTCTCCCTCCCTCCCTTTAAGAAAGCAAACAATCAAATTCAGGTTTTCTTCATCTGCAGCCCATGATCTTGTTTATTTTAAAAATGTATTTTGATAATGTTATTTCAATGTAATTGGTTTCATTTATAGTTGTATAATATTTATATAATATATAATTTATTGTTGTATTGTCATATATTACAATATATAATATATACATTTATAATTATATGTTATTTATACATTATGCATAATAATTAAGCTTCTAAAAACATCATTCAGAGAAGGATTCCAAAGGCTTTGTTAGACTGCCAAAGCAGTCCACTGCATTTAAAAAAAAAAAAGGTTAAGAACCCCTAATCTAATCTATAGGGATAACTGGGAAATCTAGTTTTCAGTAGGTGACTCATTATCCAAAATATTTTCCTATAACCTAGGAAGCTCCAGGGATCGTTCTCACACTGCTCACTTTTACCCATATGCCATCACACAGAGGGTGACTTCTACTTACTCACCCATGTGATGGTAAGTGCAGATTTATTAAAATTCTCTGGGGTCATTTATTAGCCCTTCAGATATTTTCACATGTAAATTGAAGATGTTAGTACAAAGTGGCTGCTCAGCTAAATCTAGATGACAATGATTCCTTCCCTTTCTCCAGGTTTCCAGAGGCATGTTTGTCCCAGCCAGACTCAACCAGTATGTGTGGCAGCTCGAGGCGGGGCCAGCAGTATCAAGCCTTCTTTCTACCCTGCTTTTCAGAACAATATCCCTCTTCTTTCCTCCCCACCCTGCAGATGTTCCCATGCTAAAGTTGTTGGGTTGTATTTATTGGGGAAAGTGTAATGGGCATAAAGAGGAAAGTAATAAACATTTATATAGCACCGGCTATATTTACCAGGCATTGAGCTAAGCGCTTTACAAATATTATCTCATTGGATCCTCATAACACTTGGAAATAGGTGCCATTATTACCCCCATTTTACAGTTGGGGAAACTGAGGTAAATAGAACTTAAGTGACTTGATCAGGATCCTACAGCTAGTGTCTGGGGTTTAATTTAAACCCAGTTCTTCTAAACTCCAGGTGCAGCTTTCTAGCCCTCAGAAGCACCTAACTTTCTCTAAGAACATGTGCTTTCAGTGAGGTTATCCAACCTCAACATTCTGCTCCAATCAAGAAGACTCAGCATCCTCAAGCTGGTCAAACTGCTAGACAGGGCTTCTTAAACTTTTTCCACTCACCACCCCTTTTCTCCTGAGAAATTTTTATGCAACCCTGGAGAATAGAGGTATAAAAATAGGCATACATAACCTTTTACTCTTTGTATTTTTTTTTTTGGTGAGGCAATTAGGGTTGACTTGCCCAGGGTCACACAGATAGTGTCAAGTGTCTGAGGCCGGATTTGAACTCAGGTCCTCCTGAATCCAGGGCCCCTGCTTTATCTAATGCACCACCTAGCTGCCCCAGTTTTTTTCCCAGTTTTTTAAAAAATATTTTAAAAATATTTTTATTTATTTCACTAAATGTTACCCAATTGCATGTAAAAAATGTTTGACATTCATTTCTGAGAATTTTGAATTCTAAATTCTCTCCCTCCTGTCTCTCCTGAACCCCTTGAGAAAACAAACAATATAGAATAAGGTTTTTAAATGTATAAAATACATAGGATTACAAAGGAAGCCAACTAAATGGAAATAAAGGTATGATTCTTTTCTCACAAATGTTCACAAACTCTCTGAAATCTAACCATGGATCCCTTGAGGTCAACAAACCCAAATTATAATCATTCTCTTGCAGAGAGTCTATGAGAATCATTTAAAACCATTTTTATTGGTCTTCTTCAATAACGAAGAACAAATAACGAGAGAATATGGATAAGAATTACACAGGATTGGTTGGTTGGTTGGTGGGTGGGTGGGTGTCCTTTGTTCTTAAAGAGGACCAAAATGCTATCACTGTGTTAGAGTCAAGTTATAATATGTCTGACTGTGACTGATTAGACAAATATGATCTTGGAAAACTGTACCACAGGTCAGGCACAAATAATTCATGTGAACATTTGGGTTGTATTCTCTAAATTTGTATACCTCATGCTTCTTTTGAGCTACTTCAATTCTGTTTTGCTCATAGAGCGCAGCACCTTCTTTGATGTGGGCATGCCATGTTGGGCAGTCCTTTGCCAGTATCTCATGTCACATAATCAATTCTCAAGGTCTTCAGAGAGAGTGGGTGATGTCTTTTGATTCATGCATACATTGGATTTAAATGAGGCAGAGCTGCATGAACTCATTGGCCTCACACTCTCTTCCAGAGTCATCACAGTCCATGACAGAACAGAGTCAAGATGATTCGTGATGGCCAGGAATGCAATGGATGACTTTGGCATTTCCCATGCCTGACCAAGCTTTAAGCACTTCAGCCTCTTTCATGGCTACTGGAACAAACTGTTCCACACATCCTGCCAGGGGAAGTCTTCATATGCTGGGGGTGGGTACCTCCCTAACTCATCAAAGGGTTTGAGATTCCTTGGTTCCCTTCAACCTTGTTTAGCCTGTCTGCTGAAATGGCTTACTAGGGTGTGGCCACTGTGTATGCTTCAGCTTCTTGGAAGCACAGGTGAGAGTTGGGGGGATCAGGTAGACACCAAAGGTGGAAAGCAGCCCTGAAAAGGACTCAGCAAGCCATCACACCAGAGGTGCTAGTCTTCCCTGAACATACTCTATACTCCATTACAAAGGATAAGGAGGCACAAAGATTACAATCTGACTGTTGGAGGAAATGCCCACATTAATGAGATGACAGATGCATTGAAATATAAGTAACAGTTATTAACACATTTGTAGCTGAGGTTCAGAAATAGCAATGGCTCGAGTTCACATAATGGTTTAAGGTTTTTTTATGCGCTCTCCTCACAATAACCCTTTGAGACTGTTGTTGTTTGTCCTTGGTTCTCTAAGAGGACCATGACATCCTGGTGATGTCATGACTTGCAGTGAATTGTATTTAAGTGAGGGAGGGCTGTGCAAAGTCACCAACCTCACTCTCTCCTCCAGAGCCATCCAGTGGCAAGATATGTATCAGGACGATTAGAGATGGTCCCAGATGTTTTTTAAGGTAATTTGGGTTAAGTGACTTGCCCAGGGTCACACAGCTAGTAAGTGTCTGAGGTGAGATTTGAACTCAGGTTCTCCAAATTTCTGGGCCACTGCTCTATCCACTGAACCACCTAGCTGCCCCTATGAGCTACCCTCTAAGGTACACCTGTTTAACAGAAAACACTAAGATAGGAAGTGCAAGATCATACAGATGGTAATTATGAGAGAGGACTTGAATCCAAGTCTTCTGACCCTTGAATCCAAAGATCTTTCCACTGTGCTAAACTAAAGAAAACCACTCCTCCTCCAACTTACACTGCCCAGATTATTTACCTCTCTCAGTTCCAAACAGCCTCTCTCTAAACTTTAATAGCTAAGACTTGGAAAGGATAGGGGCAAAACAGGAGGAAAGGAAAAAAGAAAAAAGAAAGGTTGGGGGTGAACAGGAGAAAGCAGAATATCCACAAATAGATCTCCCCTCTCCTACTCCCACAAAAAGCAAGTTTCCAGGCTCCCTAATAGACTGCAGTTATGCCAGTGTGCCTACTTGCAACCTGAAGCCATGCTCCACGCAAATACAGGGAAAGTCTTTCATTGTGTTGGTAATGGCACCCATGTGACATCAGTCAATATTGTGTGTTCGAGAGTCATCCAACACCCATCTTTTGGGGGAATGGCTGAACAAAGCGTGGTACATAAATGTAATAAAATGACAAATGACATATAATGATCATAGAGAAGTATGGAAAGACTTAGATGAATGAATGCCGAGAAAGTTATACACAATGACTACGATATAAATGGAAAGAACAAACCACAATAGAAAATGAATGTTGCAAAATTTGCATTGCAACAAAAAATTTGCAAACATTGCAACAGCAAAAATGTCACAAACTTGGCCCCTAAGAAGAGATTTGAAAAAAACACCTCCCTCCATTTCTTTTGGAGAGGTTAACGGGTTACATGGGCATGGAACATCGTATATATTGTCAAAATTTTCCTAGGCACTATGTATCTTTGTTGATTATTCTTGTCTTCCTCTTAAGAAAAAAAAATCTGTTCTAAGGGATGGTTCTTTGGGAGGTGACAAGGGGAAATTGAAATGATATGGAAAGGGGGCAGCTAGGTGATGCACTGGATAAAGCACCAGCCCTGGATTCAAGGAGGACTTGAGTTCAAATCTGACCTCAGCCACTTGACACCTACTGGCTGTGTGACCCTAGGCAAGTCACTTAACCTTCACTGCCCTGGACAAAAAAAAGACATGGAAAGCAAAAGAACAATATAAATTAATTTTTTTTAAAAAGTGATCTGATCATCCACCAAAAGAGAAAAAGACCTATTTGTACAAAAGTATTTATAGCAGCTTTTTGTGGTGGCTAAGAATTGGAAATGCCCACCAATCGAGGAATGGTTAAATAAGTTGTGATATATGATGGTGATGGAATATTATTGTGCTATAAAAAATGACAAGCAGGATGATTTCAGAAAGGCCTGGAAAGACTTGTATGAAATGATGTATGGTGAAGTGAGCAGAACCAGAACATTGTACACAGAGAACAACATTGTTTGATGAAAAACTGTGAAGGAGCTAACTATTCTCAGCAATGCAATGATGCATGACAATCCCAAAGGATTATGGATGAAACATATTATCCAAAGAAAGAGCTGGTATTGATGGAACACAGACTGAAGCATGCTATTTTTCACTTTTCTTTCTTTTATTCAAGTTTTCTTATACAAAATTACTAATATGGTAATGTTTTACATAATTCAACATATATAACCCATATCTGATTGTTTATAGCCTCGGGGAGGCAGGGGAGGGAGGAAAGGAGGGGAAAAAATTGGAACCCCAAATGGTAAGTAAAAATGTTTATTACTTAAAAAAATAAAGCTCAAAAAAGAAAATGTGATCTGAGAAATACAAATTTAAACAATTCTGAGTTACTTTTCACACCTATAAGACTGGCTAATACGAAAAAAAAAAAAGGAAAATAAATGTTGGAGATGTGGAAAAATTGTAATACCAATAGTTTGTGGAATTGTGAAATGATCCAACCATTCTGGAGAGCAATTTGGAACTATAGCCAAAGGGCTATGGGCTGTGCATACTCTTTGATCCAGCAATACCACTACTAGGTCTATATCCCAAAGAGATCATAAAAAAGGGGAAAGGACTCACGTGTACAAAAATATTTATAGCAGCTCTTTTTGTGTGGCAAAAAATTGGAAACTGAGGGAATGCCCATCAATTGGGGAATGGCTGAACAAGTTGTGGTATATGAATGTAATAGAATACCATTGTGCTATAAGAAATGATGAGAGAAGGCAGATTTCAGAAAAATCTGGAAAGATTTAAGTGGACTGATGCTAATTGCCCCACATAAAAATAAAAATATAGGCATGGCTGAGATAGCTAATCCTGTTTAAAAAAACAAAAAAACAAAAAATGTTGAAAACTATCTTTACATGTGATTGGAAAAATAAAAATACTATTAAGATTGAAACAAAAAAATAATAAAATGATCTAGTAAAACAGACACCTTAACCCACGATTTGTTATCATGGGCAAACTTGATTAAGATTTCCCTGTCTTTCCCTTTTAAGACTATCACTTTTCAGGCTATGTCCCTGTATCCTAACAAAAAGATTAATTCCCATGTTCTTAAATTAGTCCATATAGATGATTCAGCCAGGGTAATTTCCTGGAAGTATTGCTGATTAAAGGAAATTTTTATCAGAAAATGACATATTTAATAAAAGCTACCATAGAAAGAAGTTACAAGGAATTGGATTGAATGTGTCAACTCATTTGGTTAGTTTTACGGAACTTTCTACCCCCCCCACACACACACACACATACACACTTTTTTTAAACAATTGAGATGGTGGGGAAGGCTTATGTTGAGAAATGAAGGGGACATAAGATACCAATTTTTAAAGGGTTAGAATAAGGGTTTTTAATGAATCAAGGTTACCAACAATAGAAAAACGCCCAGTAAGCAGTTTTATTTTTAAAATCCTGCTTCGTTATATGCCACTTTGAGTGGTCTGTCTTGTGTTTTTAACTGGTGATACTGGAATAATTTTCTCTATATCAAGTACCAATAGCGATTCCCAAAGGGTGTGTACTTCATGGCCACATAGCCTCTACTTGAACTAATAGAAACATAGTGGCTCAACACAAAATAGAACCCTACTTCCAATCCTCTATGGGCAAGTCAATTAACTGTACCAGTTTCCTCATATGTAAAAGGATATTGTATCTACAAGGTTATGCTGAATGTTAAAGCAGGTTACATCAGGAATGTCAACTATTTTTCATCCACTAGATACAAGTTTCTTTCGGCCACAACTCATTTCTTTGTTGTACATCTATAGGATCAAGGGATTTTATTTTTGGATGCGACCTTAGAGCCCATAAGCACTTCATGTTTTTTTAATTAAACACTAAATGCTAGATTGTTCCTGGAGATTAAACATCCTTGACACTCCCAAGAGAACTTTAACGTTGCTGTTCGATTGAGGAAACAGATTCAAAGGTCTTATCATCCAAAACTTGTGACAATGGTCCCCCAGAGGAGCCCTCTTTACAATCTACCCTGCTACTTCCATGTGTTAACAGACAAGTAACTATCTTTTTACTGGACAATCCTATTTGAGATGGGGTTTTATATCCTGATATTTTGCTAAACATTCATTAAATTGTCCATTAATGGTACTTTTCTCCCATCAGGCCTATAGTTTCTCTTAGCACTCTGGTTATTATTCAACCCTCCCAAGTTTATAGTCAAGACAGAAGATTGCTGCCACCTGAAACTCACTATTTCCCCTCATTCCTTTGTCCTTTCTTGTACAACTTTCAGCACTTGGTTACAATGTAAGCTGGTAAAACTGGCACAAGGTAGCTTTAAGAACTTAGAAAATGAAGGAGAAATCTTAAGACTACATAAAACAGTTAATTTATGGGCTACATAATCCTTTCATGCCATTCAGTTCTAGTTTCAAGAATAAAGACAGACCATGTCAGACATAAAACTCAGTTTATTTATAGGATTCAACACTTGAGCTTCTTTTTTAAAAATCAATCTGGGAGTTCCAGGTACCATCGACCTCTACCTTTAGGTGGGAGGCTTCTAACTGCAAGCTAATACTGCTAGACTTGGAAATAAGTTCAGACCTCAGACCTTAGGAGTCATACTTCTGCCCCATAGCATCAAAATGGTCACATCCTGCAACAATTAGTTTCAGAATCTGACCTATATTATTAAAAAATTCTAAATCATCTATCCAAAACTAATCTTACAGGACTTGCTCAACCTCAAAAAGTCTAGCAAATTGGCAGAGCTAGGATACTTTTGTCATACTTCTGTTCCAAAATGCCTACCAAAAATAAAAATTATAAAAGGACTCTAAAAATATTCACACAAAGATGTATTCCCCTATTCAATCTAGACTGCCACAATCAGGCAGAAAGAAAGCGCGAGGAAAATTTTTCTTGCATCTTAGTGGAAACCTTAAAAGCAGACATAACTGCTCCAGGTCTGTCAAAGAGATGCATAAATGAACAACTCGTACATGACATATCCACAGAATAGGAAAGCTGCTGCTCCATACCCTTCTACTGTTTTTTTTTTCCCCCAAAACAGGTAAAACTGCACACCTGTGATAGCTAGTTATGGCTTGTCAATCCTCCTTCCCCTCCTCCATTTGCCTAAAAGAAAAAAAGATAATTTATCTTGAGATCTCCTAATTGCTTTCTCTACATTATGTCTCTCCCCCCCATTTGGTGAACATGCATTTAAAAAAACCCCAAACACCCCTCTCTTCTACTTTTCACTATTAAGAAAAGTCTGTTTTAACAATCTACTTAAAATGATCATGCTCATTTCCCTCTTTTCATTCACCTATTTTTCTCATCAATTAAGCTACCCCTCAATTAAAGGTTCATTAAAAAAAATTAAGCATAAAATACATATATTTGATATTTACAATCCCTCACCAGTTGTACTTTACATGATCTGCCAACTAGACATCCTTTTTCTATGACAAATCCCCTAAATCTCAGGGGTGGTCTCCCAGCTGACTCAACGTAAACAACTTGGATTTAGAGTTAGTTGATAAATAACCTCAGTCAATACTCAGCTTCCAATAGTTTTACATGGTTTCACTTTATTCAGTTTGGATGTAATCTCTTCCAGAGTTAACTCTACTTCAGTTTGTAGATGAAATGAAAATGTAGAAAAGTCCACTTCACACTGTTGGCACATTTGTGGGCATCTCTTCCCTTATTCGACTTGGGTTTAACTAGTAAACAGAATTTAGATTCCAGTTTCATAGTCAGCTGCAGAAAAGTATCTGAAGAGTCTTATGCTGAAAAGTAACCTAAAACCAGGCAATGATCTCTACAATGATCCTTGAGGTACAACTGTAGCAAGTTACTGTAATTTGAGCTTAAAAAACATTAGACCAAGAGGAATTCTCTCAAATGGGTTTAAATGCGTTTTATTTTAGACAACCTACATGACATGTTTTTAAAAACAATGCCTCCACTCCAAATAAATCAAGGTCAAAAATAAATGAATAAAGCTCAAGATGACATCAGTCCAAGTTTGTCCAAGTCCTGGTGTTGTGTACTTGACAAAAAGCAGCAGTCAGTTATGATGACAGGTGATTCAAAGTAATCAGCTGAATTTGTTACTGCAATAAAAGGAGATGGGTTAAAAGGCTTTCCCCCAATATTAAACAGATACTACAGCTCCTACCTCTTTGTTGTGAATGTATTCCCCTATTCAATCTGGGCTGCCACAAAGACAGACAGAAAGCGCAGGGACTTTTCTTTGGCACCCTAGTGCAAACCAGTGAACAACAGTAACTTGTTCAAGGTCTATCAGTGGATGCAGGTAAATGATTTATCAAAGCTTACTCAACCCCTGAGGAACAGAATTTTTAACCTTATTGGGCTTCACCCCCACTCTCAAACTACCTTTTTTAGCCATTGAACTTTATGCAGAGGCTTAAGCTAATAAAATTGTTTACTTGCCTTTTCTAAACATGTCCTAAAACACTTTTGGTCCCTCAGTGTTTTGTCAAAACACTCCCTCAGATTGAAGGAGACACAGCAACTATGTATCCCTAAGTCTACCACTTACCCAGCCTGTAAAAGTATTAACACTTCTAGTTGCTAGAAGGATTTTGTTGGGTTTCCCCCACCCAAGTCCTGCATTCTACCTCCTATTATACTGAGACTTTACCAACCACTTCAATATGAATCTATTTCTACCTCTTCCAAACTTATCACCAATATAAGCTGTGAAGTTTTTATTGTAACCTTTTATTTAACTTCTCACGTTTATGCCACATACTACGTTTTGAAATGTTCATGTCAAAAGTTCCAGGTTCTCAGTTCCCTCATCTGTAAATGAAAAAAGTCTAAATGGTCTTTCCAACAGAGTTCTATGATTCACCATGAATGGAATGTGAACTCCTTGTACACCTCCTGCAAATCTATTATTGCCTACATAGTAGAAGACCCTCAAGAAATGCTGACCCGATATTTGGCAATGAACATTTTCTCAGTTATATTATCAGCACTAATCCTAGAATACTTCTGCTATTTGTTGCTAATGAAATGTAGCCTTCCAAAATTAGTGATTCTCAATGCTTTAATTTGTATATCAAAGTCAAAATGAGAACTACTAAGCACAATGAAATTTACCTAAATCTTGAAATCTACCCAAATATTTTCTATCAGCTAAGTTTTTTAAAAACATGATTTGAAATCTACGGACATGTGAATATAATTTCAGCATCTAAAGACTAAGCTTACAAAATTAAAAAAAATCTTTAAAGGGAAAAGACAAAAATTAGACCAGCCTTGTTTTATGGAAAGAACATTACACTTTTATAGCTTTTATATTTCTCATGTCTAAGTCACAAAGAAACTGAACGTTCAACTACACTCCATTACCTTTCTTTCAGACAGACTGGTTGTTTTACTTGCTCAGAAACAAAATTATTCATTTTTACTTACACATTTCTCCATTTCTAAACCATCCTTAAAGAAAATCATATATGGGGTCACACCATCCTCACGGAAGTCCAAGAGAGCCACCATGCCATCTGGATTCATGTTTTCGCCTATGAAGAACTGGGAAGAGAGGTGGGGGGGAGACAGAAAAGGCAACAATGTCACCAAGTATATGGCATGATTTCATCACCATAATACAAGACACTGGAATTCCACATCCTCTCCCCGCCCCCCCCCTTCAGTTCTAAATTCAGGGCTTTTGATGTACTCTTATCAAGTAGCCTCCCCATTCTATTCTTGTACATTCCTAGTCAAAATGAGAAAGGGGACAGGGGGTATAGGACAAAGAGGGAGGATTACCAACAACAAAAGCACAGTTGGATTTCCAGCAAGGCTGACTTTAAGAGTAATAGATTACTCTGAAAGCAGAGTGGCTTGGGACAAGTTAGTCATTTCACTTGATAGAATGTTACCATTCCTATTGTTAAAACATCCAGTGCCTTTAAACAAACTATATTGCGCTCTGGACCAGATTTCCCCAGAATAACGAAAAATCTGTGATTAGAGCCCCAGAAGATGTAGCTATGGGGCATTATATTGTCCCTAATAATTTGAATCTCCAAACTCTCTTGGGTATCCAAAGCTAAACTAAAACATTCCACAGACTAGCAAACTATAGACTCCAAAATACCAAACCGGCCAAACCATTTTTAAGCAATTTGGAGGACAGTTAAATTGTTTATTCCTTTGATATGCAACTTCAAGATATTTACCTGATAGTTTTTAAAATTGGCAAGGATGTGTTTGATTTGTTCTGCAGCTCCGGTCATAAAAGGTTTTACTCTATCTGGCTTGTGCTCTTCAAGTCTGCCTTTGATTCTAAAACAAAAGGGTCTCTTTAGTTTTTCTAAAATATTGAATTCCCAAAAAAAAATGAATGAAAATTTTCTTACAATATCCAAAAGAAAAAAAAGAAACCCATAATATAAACATTTGTAACAATCATGTCCTTCTAACCTACAATCTCCAAATTATTATGTACTTTTTAAACATTAAAAAAAAAGTAAAACTTCCCCAAAATGTCAGCAGTCACAGGGTAGTGGTGTACAAATTCTAAAGAGGTTTACTTATTACCCAGTGATGACATTCCCAGCACACTAAATTCAAGGGTCTCATGCCAACAGATCTCTATAAAAAAATCCTAATATCTTATATTCCAATCTTTAAGTTATTTGAAAGACATTAAACTTACGATTTCATGTAGTCTTTGATGTACTTTTTGTAGGATTCTTTTGTGAAACTAGTTTCTTGCAGATGATGGTTTATTACTATGTCAACTCCAGTGATTACAGTGGCATCTGTTCCTTCACCCTCAGGACCTTCGGCAGAGGCATTTCCACCAATGAGTGAATCATCAATGGTACCCTCTGTCCTACTGACCATCTGGGTAAGAAAAAAAGAAAACGGAGGTGGAGAGGGTAAGAACACAACAAAAAAAATGTTAAGGTCCTTCTAACATCTAAGCCGCTAAGTGATTCTATATCCGTATTTTACCCAAGAGTAAAGAATGTTATATCAGTTTTCTTTTCTGACCCCCTACCCTACTTGTTATTTTCCCAGTGTAGGGAACTCCAAAGGGAAGAAATTTCTCCTACCAAAATTCAGCATCTGTTCTGTAACAGCTGTCAAAGGGTACCAGATGTTTAAAGTGTCTAGCCCAGAGTCAACGTATGTGTTTGAAAAGGGATGACCCTGGGCAGCTAGGTGGGGCAGTGGATAAAGCACCGGTCCTGGATTCAGGAGTACCTGAGTTCAAATCCGGCCTCAGACACTTGACACTTACTAGCTGTGTGACCCTGGGCAAGTCACTTAACCCTCATTGCCCTGCAAAAAAACAAAGAAGCGTTTCTGAGGGGCAGCTAGATGGCGTAGTGGATACTAGCTGTGTGACCCTGGGCGAGTCATTTAACCCCAAGTGCCTCACTAAAAAAAAAAAAAAAAGGGGGGAGGGGGAGAATGACCCTAAGTCTTCCTGACTTCCTTTTGCTACTAATTGGTTCTCTTTGTATTGCTACTGGTGCTCGATTTGGTAACGCAAAATATAAAGGACCCGAAGTCAAGACAAAGGATTAAGGATGCGGTTTGCTAAGTTTAAGACGTTTAAACCAGATGACTTGGGTACAGGAGGAGCCAGCAGCAGGCAGACAGAAGAAAAGAATGCCCGTCCCAGCAGGGCGCTAGGGACGGGGAGGGAGTGACAAATTGGGGACTGCTGAAAGGGAAATCCTCTCCTGTTCCCCCCAAAGTAGGCCAACATTGTCTGCCCACCCGTCCCCCGCACTCGGCCCGACTGCAGGGAGCCGCAGGCACCAGAGGTGGCAGCAGCGCCCCTCTGGAGCGGGCCCCGCTCTCCAGCACCTCCTGGAAACTTCGGTCTCGGCGGGAGCCTTCGCCAGGAAGCCGCGTCTCCTCCGCCAGGAGGTGGATTGCACAACCTCCCTCCCTCCCTCCCTCCCCACGCCTGCGGCCTGGGAGCTGCGGAAATGCGAGCCACGCCGCGCCGCCACCCCCGCCTCCCGCCCCGGCCCCGGCACGGCCCCGACCCCGGCCTCACCTTCCCCTCCACCTCCAGGCACAGCCCGTTTGCGATCTCCCGGATCTTGTAAATGTCGGAGAACATCTCATCATCTGCTCAGGGATAGATAAGACGTGGGGCCCCAACTTACTCCCTGCCGGTCCGAGGCACCCCCCCTTCCCACTTTCCCCTAACACAGGCCTCAGCGGCAGCGCCGCCATTTCCTCCCTCCCGGGGACCGCCGGCCCCGCGCGCGCGCCATCTCTCTTCCCCTCCCCCCCCCAGCCAAAACCCGGAGCCCATCCGGGATCTAGAGGCCTCGCGGCCGGCGCGCGCCGCTCCTCTCCCCGCCCTCCCCCCACCCCTGTCCGCCTCGCGCTCGGCCGGGCTCGAGGCCCGCGGCGGCTGCAGCGTCCTCCCTCCTCTCCCCCCTCCTCCAGCTCTCCCCTTTCCCCAGCGCGAGGCAGTAGGGGTCGCGAGGGCAGCACTCACGGCTGATGAGGTCCCGGTAGATGATCATGGCGGCGGAAGGAGGGAGGCGGCGGCGGCGGCGCTAGCGCTGCGGGGGCCCGGAGCTCGGTGTGAGCGCGATGCAGCCGGAGCGGCGCTTGGGGGGGGAGGGGGGAGCGGGCGGAAAAGGCCGAGTCAGCCGCTCCCCAACCTCATATAGAGGGCACGTTCCCCCTACGTCACTGCCCCCCCCACCCCCGTGCATCCGGAAGCCCTGCAACCGGGGACGTGTCACGCAGGCCCCGCGGGGGAGGGGGCGTGGGGATGGAACCGAGAAGCATCCGGGCACTGCCCGCCGAGACACAATGCTCCGTTCCAATGGGGTCGGAGTATCCCCGGTGCCCGGGGGGAGGGGCGGAGGGGCACTGGACCTCGTCTGAACGAGGTGGGGGGGGGTCAGCGGGCCCTCCAGGGGTGCCCCGCCGGAAGGGGGCGGAGCTCGAGTAAGACCCGGCCTCTCCTCGTGGCCCCGCCCCTGGTCCCGCCCACCCCACCTCCCTTCCGCCGGGGGAGACCAGCCCCAAGTTTGTTCAGAGGCCTTGTCGGCTTATCTGCATTTCCTGCCCTTCTCGCCCGGAGTGGGCTCCGCGTCTGTTCGCGGGCACCCGCGGCAAGGAAGGACGCCTCCCGCTGCCCGTTCGGCAGCGTGCAGACGCTTGGGGCGCTCGGATGACCCCTCCCCCCTTTGGATCTTGGTCCAAACTGACTTTGTTAGCCGGGCAGAGCTGAGAGCCGACGGCAGATAATGCCGGCGAGGACCACCCCCCTTCTCTCGGAGTCACCCTCTTCATCTGTAAACTAGACGGCTCCTGCGGACACTGCCGGCCCTGAAAAGCACAAGGTTCGCGGTTTGGGCTTCCAGGCCAACCCCACGGCAACAATAAAAAGTCCCTTTACACGGTACCTTATGGTGTAGCCCAAACGACGTTTGCTCGAAAACCTCTGGTGAGGAGGCTCTTGAGGCAGCCCATTTCACTTTTTGGTAGCTCTTTGATGGTTAACCGAAGGCCTTCCTTACGTCCTGGGATGTGCTGCAACTGATGGTTAGGTTTTCAGTGAGTACTTACACCTCAAAACGGCAAACACTACAAATCCAGCATAACTATTATTGTTTCATTGATTATCTAGACCTAAATGATGAAGGATACATTAGTAATACAAATTAGAAGTGATCTGTTTACGCTTTTTGGAGAGCCACTTAGTTATATTTACCAGCACATCCCTGCTACGCCAAGCCCTAAATTTACCTCTGCAGCTTTTGGCCCACGCGGGCCAAGCAGAACAAGTCTGATCTTTCTGACACATATCCTTTCAAACGCTGGAAGATAACTCTCCGATTTAATTCAACAAATATTTATTTCGATTAGTTTACGTACTAAATAAATACTAAGCGTAGGTGCTGGGGTTACAGAGACACCAAAGTCTCTAAGAGGGAATGCAGCCTTCCAAGTCTTCTCTTGTGCAGGCTAAACATCCACCTAGATAACATTGTAGATCCAGATCTTGAAGATACCTACCTTAGATGTCATTCAGTCCAACCACCTCATTTTACAGATAAACAAAACACTGAAGATAAAAGGCTTTCCCAGGATCCCACAAGCAGTAAGCCGACAAGTCATGGTTAGCTCCAATGTCCTTGCCATCATACTTCCACCAATCCTGCAACTGATAGGGCAGGTCAAGGCCCCTTACCCGACTTGGTATACTCTCCAGCTTATCAATTTTCTTGAAATACAGTCCCCAGAATTAACAGTTCTAAATATCTCAGCAGAATGTGGTTTTGGTATCAGTATGTAACTTACTGTGCCAAACATATGAAAAATTTTGGACGTAATTGTTTGCCCCAAGTTAGCTTCTCCCAGGCTCTCGGGAGTCCTTGTAAGGCACAGGACTGAGGACCATACGGCACTTTTCTTCCATTAGTGTCTGTTGTTACAAATGCCATCTATGAGGAATGCCTTAATCTTTACCACCTTTGGGGTAGGTAATTGCAGGGTGCTCTGTAGGATAATGTTATGGGGAAAAAATAAAAAGAATGGGTTGAGCACAAAAGATGTGAACATTAAAACTGGCAGGTTGATGCTTTTAAAAAATAATTGGGGGGGGCAGCTAGATGGCACAGTGAATAAAGCACAGGCCCTGGATTCAGGAGTACCTGAGTTCAAGTCTGGCCTCAGACACTTAACACTTACTAGCTGTGTGACCCTGGGCAAGTCACTTGACTCCAATTGCCTCACCAAAAACAAAACAACAACAAAAAAACAAACAAACAAAAAAAAAATAATTGGGGGAATTGCTGAAAAAAGGCATGGTATGTGAATGTGATTGGATATCATTCATTAAGAAATTATAGGGGCAGCTAGGTGGTGCAGTGGATAAAGCACCAGCCCTGGATTCAGGAGGACCTGAGTTCAATTCTGGCCTCAGACCCTTGACACTTACTAGCTGTGTGACCCTGGGCAAGTCACTTAACCCCCATTGCCCTGCAAAAAAAGAAAGAAAGGAAATTATAAATATGGGGGCAGCTAGGTGGTGCAGTGATAAGGTACCAGCCCTGGATTCAGGAGGACCTGAGTTCAAATCAGGTTTCAGACACGTGACACTAACTAGCTGTGTGACCCTGGACAAGTCACTTAACCCTCATTGCCCCACCAAAAAAACCCACCTTAATACATGTAATTAAAATGGTACACGGGAAAAATTATAAATATAAGGAATTCTGAGAAACTCATCAAGAACTGATGCAGAGTTAAGCAGAACCAAGAAAATTATATGTACAATGACTACAACCATGTAAATAAACAGATCACTAAAAGGTTGAATTCTGAGTAATGGAAAAAACTAAAAGCATTCTGTGTAGGAGAGAGATAGTGAAACGTTCTTCACTCATGTCCAACTGTTTGTGATCCAGTGGACCATAGCTCAACAGGCCCTTCTGTACTCTACTATCACTCAGAGTCTGTCTAAGCTCATGTTCATTGCTTCAATGACACTATCTAGCCATCTCATCTTCTGTCATATTCCTTTTACCTTCAATCTTTCCCAGTATCAGTGGTTTTTTTTTTAAAGTTTTGAGTTCCAAATTTTATCCCTCCTTCCCTCCCCTCCCCTCTCCCTGTGATGATAAGCAATCAGATATAGGCTATACATGTACAATTATGTAAAACATTACCATATTAGTCATTTTGTATAAGAAAACTAATAAAAGAAAAAAATGAAAGAAAGTGAAAAATACCATGTTTCAGTCTGTTCCATCAATATGATATGGGGAGGGAGCACGTGGGTCCTTAGGATTCCTCTGTAAAGAATTACACTCTTGAGCAAGTCCTAATTAGGAATAAAAGAACAGGTTTATTGGAGTACAAGAGAAACTGGCCAGGAGGAAGGTTTTGGAGAAACAAAAAGCTTTCCTCTGGGCCTAGCTCGGGGAGTGCCCTTTTATAGGGTTCGAATGGCATGGGTAAGAATGTCGATTATTGCGGGAGGGGCTGGGGGTTCTCTGGAGTTGGGCTGGGGTAGGAGAGATCCGTAGTGAGCAATCTGGTGATGGGTATTAACTCTGTCCTAATGGGTCCGAGCAGTCTGCTGGTGGTCGGTTTCAGGTGGTCTTCTCCTGGTGTAGTCTCCCCTAATAGGATTACCTCATCCAGGTAGTCAGGAGTGCTGGACTGCCGGGTGGAGGTCCTGGAGCATGCTCAGTTAGATCCTGTGCAGCTTATCTCTTTTGGGTGTGTATGGCCTTGATTGAGCTCAGGGAGAGGCCTACTTGATGTCAAGGGAAAACTCCTGAGGTTTCAAGGAAAAAGTTCCTTGACCTCTCCAGACAACTGTTGGAGTAACCGGAGCCCATAATTCTCCCATAACAAATATGTTCTTTCTTTGGAGGTGGATAGTATGCTTCATCATTAGTCTTTGGTGTCTTGGATCCTACTGCTGAGAAAAGTTATTCACAGTTATTCATTAAATAATATTGCTGTCTCTGTGCACAATGTTCTCTTGATTCTACTCACTTCACTATACATCAGTTCATACAAGTCTTTCCAAGCCTCTCTGAAATCATCCTGCTTTGTCATTTTTTTATAGCACAATAATATTCCATCACCATCATATACCACAGCTTGTTTAGCCATTCCCCAATTAATGGGCATTCCTTTGATTTCCAATTCTTAGCCACTACAAAAAGAGCTGCTATAAATATTTTTGTACAAATAGGTCTTTTTCTCCTTGGGGGGGGGGATGTCTTTGGGATATAAACCCAGCAGTGGTATTGCTAGAACAAAGGGTATGTAGTTTCATAGCCCTTTAGGCATAGTTCCAAATTGTCCTCTAGAGTGGTTAGATCTTTTTGTTATGGGGGAAATGGGGTACGGGTTTGAGTTAGAGGTAGGGGTTCTTAGGAATTCCTCTTTAAAGAATTACACCCTCTTGCACACAAAAGCAGTTAGAATAAGATGGTAGTTGAGAACTGCAAAATTTACTGAGAACTGATTCCCCACCCAGTCCCCTCTTTCCCAGGCAAATGAATTGCCTGGGGCGGACTGTCTTTGTCATTTTCAGACTCTTGATGGACTTATGGACCTTCTCCCAAGCTACTTATCCCCTCCCAATGTTCTCCACCTTACTCCCTGAACTTTATGTTATTATGTAAAAAGGGTAGTTTCTATTCAGTCAGTAAGGCCTATACTTAAATTAGGAGCTGTTCTATTATTTCTTTTGTCAAAGGTTCCTTTACATTAATTAGCTATATGTCACTCTGGAGCAATCTTTTTGTTCTGTTACCCCATTAAAAACCCTGTCCTCTGTTCCCATCTTTGGGTATTCCTAGCTTCTGAGAGCTTTGCGATACCACGAGCTATAGTTCCTCTGCCCCGATTAAAGACCTTATTTCTCCTATATTGATTGTTTCCTTAATTTTCAGGTTAACATAGTTACATAGTTTATTTAGGGGCAAGGGAAAGGAAGGGAAGGGAAACCAAGAGAAATCCTTGGACTTCTCTTGGGGAGAAAGGCACAAAGCACGTGGCTCTGAGGTACCAATCTCCTTGAGCAGGAGACCAGCAGGTACTTTTATAGGGGACTGATTGGGGTGTGATCTGCCTGTGGAAAGTTCCTTTAGTGAGGGAGGACCATCCCCCACTGGTGGTAGCTGGGGGAATTGGGTGAGGGGTGGCTAAGGATCTCTCAAGCCATCTCTCTCTTCAGGATACAAAGGCAGCAGCCACACCCAAAATTATCTCCCCAGGGGTAAGGGAGATCCGAATAAAGGGTGGAGGTCCTGAAGCTAGCTCTGTCTGATCTGGTTCTGCTTATCTCTCTAGGCTTATCTGTCCTTAGGTTTAATTTCTCAAGGAGAAGATTCCTTGGTGTGCCCCAAAGAACTTCTGGGGTGCTCTGCACCCTCAACATTTTCACAACTCCAACAGTGGATTAGTGTCCCAGTTTTCCCACATCCTCTATGTTAACCTGTAAATTAAGGAAACAATCAATATAGGAGAAATAAGGTCTTTAATCAGGGCAAAGGAACTATATAGCTCCTAGTACGGAAAAGCTAGAAGCTAGGAATACAGAAACTACTAACTACTTAATGTAATGTACCTTAACAAAAGAAACTATAGAACTGCTCCAGAGTTAAGTATAGAGCTACTTAACTCTAAATAGAAACTACTTAATGTAGGTGGATTCTTTTACATAATAACAAAGTCCAGGGAGTAAGGTGGGGGAAGATCCATAAATCGGATCTAGAGTCTGGAATTGACAAAGACTGGTTAGCCCCAGGCAATGCATTGACCTGGGAAGGGGGAGTAGGTGTGGATCAGTTAGTTCTCAGTAAATTTGTACTTATCACCTCCAACATCCAATATTTTCCTTTTTTGTTATAATTGCCACTCTGATAGATGTGAGGTGATACCTCAGAGTTGTTTTAATTTGCATTTCTCTCATCAATAGTGATCTAGAGCATTTTTTCATATGAGTATTGGTAACTTTGATTTCATCAGTCTTTTTGAATGTGTTGTCTTCTCATTAGGTGGCAAAAGTATTTACTTACTCTTCAGTATTTGTCCTTCCAAAGAATAGTCAGAGTTAATTTCTTTAAGTATTGATTAATGAAATATACCTCCTCCTTTATTGCAGAGATGTGGAGACCTATTAGAATAAATACACATTATCAGAGGTATTCAAAAGAGAGTTTAGTCTGGGAGAGTCACCTTTTCCCTACATTTGTTTTGAAGTCACTAAATATTAGAGTGTATTTTGATATAATTTGAATGAGTTTTTCATTAAATTTCTACACCAGGGGCGGCTAGGTGGTGCAGTGGATAGAGCACCGGCCCTGGAGTCAGGAGTACCTGAGTTCAAATCCGGCCTCAGACACTTAACACTTACTAGCTGTGTGACCCTGGGCAAGTCACTTAACCCCAATTGCCTCACTAAAAAAAAAAAAAAAATTAAAAAAAAAATTTCTACACCACTTTGTAAGCTGCATTTCTTTTCATGATGGTCTTTTTTCAAGTGTCTGCCACTAGTAGTGTAATATATAACAAAATGTCCCATGAAATAATATTTCTTGTAGCATTTGAATATATATTACTTTTTTTTTCACCAATTCCTTTCTTCGCCTCTCTAAGGATTATATGAGTCATCTTTTCCTTTGGCTGCACCTTCCTTCTTCTGGTTTCATTTATAACAAGAATGATTAATATTGTCATGGGGTGCAGAGCACCCCAGAAGTTCTTTGGGGCACACCAAGGAATCTTCTCCTTGAGAAACTAAACCAGAGGACAGATAATGCCTAGAGAGATAAGCTGAACCAAATTGGACTGAGCTAGCTTGAGATTCCTACCCTTCATTCTGGTCTCCCTTACCCTGGGGAGATAAATTTAGGTGTGGCTGCAGCCTTTGCGTTCTGAAGAGGGATCTGTAGCCACCCCTCACCCAATTCCTCTAGTCACTACCAGTGGGGGATGGTCCTCCACTCCTCACCCAATTCCCCCAGCTACCACCAGTGGGGGATGGTCCTCTCTCACTAAAGGAACTTTTCATGGGCAGATGGTCCACCCCCATCAGTCCTCTATAAAAGTACCTTCCAGTCTCCTGTTCGAGGAGATTTGGTACCTCTGAGCCATGTGCTTTATGCCAAATCTCCCCATGAAAAGTCCAAGGATTTCTTTCATGGTTTCCCTCTCCCCACCCTTCCCTTCCCTTGCTCCTAAATAAACTATCACCTTTTTCTAACTAAGTTTTGTGTGCAAGAGGGTGTAATTCTTTAAAGAGGAATTCCCAAGAACCCCAACCCCAACCCGTAACCCATTTTCCCGCCATATCATCATGATTTATCATATTAATATGATTTGCTGTATACTCCTTTGCCATTGGATAAAGAGCTCACATTTAGAGTATCAATGATCAAATTAAAGATTGTGGATGGTCTAAAAACTGTGTGAAAATCTTCACTTTCTTTCCTATTTTATACCACTTTTCCACTATCACTGCAGAAATAGAGATAACATAAGACTGGGGGTCCTTTTAAGTTTTTCCTATTTCATGGGTTGTTATGGCCAAAATTTGTCTCTGGGATACAAACTTAGTAATAGCATTGATGGATCAAAGGGTATACACAATTTTATAGCCCTTTGGTCTTAGTTCCAATTGCTCTCCAGAATGGTTGGATCAGTTCATAATTCCACCACCAGTGCATTAGTGTCCCAATTTTTCCACATCCCCTCCAACATTTGTCATTTTTATTTTCTGTCACATCAGCCAATCAGATAGGTGTCAAATGGTACCTCAGAGTTGTTGTTTTTTTGTTTTGTTTTTTGCAGAGCAGTGAGGGTTGAGTAATTTGCCCAAGGTCACACAGCTAGCAAGTATCAAGTGTCTGAGGCCAGATTTGAACTCAGGTCCTCTTGAATCCAGGGCTGGTGCTTTATCCACTGTGCCACCTAGCTGCCCCCTCAGAGTTGTTTTAATTTTAATTTCTCTAATCAGTAGCGATTTAGAGCATTGTTTCATATAATTATAGATAGCTTTGCTTTCTTCCTCTGAAAACTGCCTGTTCATATCATTTGACCATTTGACAATTGTAGAATGACTTGTAATCTTATAAATTTGACTCTGTTCTCTACATATTTGAGAAATGAGGCCTTTATCAGAGAAACTTGCTGTAAAAAAATTTTCCCCAGTTCCCTACTTTCCTTTTAATATTGGCTGGATTGGTTTTATTTATGTAAAAACTTTTCAACTTAATGCAATCAAAATTATTCTCTTTACTTCCTGTGATACTTTCTACCTCTTTTTTAGTCATTAATTCTCCCTTATACAGAGATCTGGCAGGCAAACTATTCCTAATTTGCCCATGGTATCACCATTTGTCAGGTATACATTTTTACCTTAGCTTTGTATGTGGTGTGAGTTGTTGGTCTATATCTAGTTTCTGCCAAACTGCTTTCCAGTTTTCCCAGCAACTTTTGTCAAATAGTGAGTTCTTGTCTCAAAATCTTGGATCTTTGGGCTTTGTGAGCTACTACAAGCACTCTTCTCTGACCCAAGACTGTGATCAGGGCCCATGTTCTCCTGTGGCTATAAGTGCTAGTGTTCCTCTTGGACTTAGAACTGCAACCTGGAACTGTGTATAGGCAATGCAGGGTCCTATACCCAGTGCCAGCAAAAGGTCACCCATGATTTCTTTCCAGTTGTCTGAAGATGTTGCTGCCACCATCACAGCTGCCTCTAAGCCCAGTGATTGTGTTGCTACAGCCTGCACTGTACTGCACTCCCGGCTGACCCCCATCCTTGTGTCACATTCCTCATCTGTTAAGGTCCTGGGTTGTCTTGGACTAGAAAAATGTCTCACCCCAACTTTTTGTTGGCTTTGACACTACAGAATTAAATTTGAGGCATTATTTTCAAGCTGTTTGGAGGGATTTGTTGGGAGAATTCAGCTGAGTTACATCTGTGCTCCACTGTTGTGGCTCTATTCCCCCATCTGGCATACTTTTATCCACCCCAAGATTCCTATAAGAGCAAAGGTCCACTTTTCAATGCAGACATTTTCCTTGCTGCTGTATATCAGTGAGACCTGGAACACCACTGCTTTTTTTTTTTTTTTTGCGGGGCAATGGGGGTTAAGTGACTTGCCCAGGGTCACACAGCCAGTAAGTATCAAGTGTCTGAGGCCAGATTTGAACTCAGGAACTCCTGAATCCAGGGCCAGTGCTTTATCCACTGCGCCACCTAGCCGCCCCTAACACCACTGCTTTTGAAGAAGTAAGGATGAACACCACACAGAATGAAGCAAGACAGGCAGATAGAGCACCACTGGTATCTTCAGGATGTCAAGAGAAAGCAAAGAAAGTCTCTAGCAGGTAGGGCATATACCCCCACGGGTGAATGTGGGGAAGGATATATAAGAAAGTTGATCACACAGCTTGGGAAAGTATGGGTGAGTTGTGATGTGCATCTTGGAGGGAAACTCTGGAATTGATGAGGTCACAAATCATTTGGGGTGTTTAAGTATTATTATTCATTGTTAGGATCTCTGGGAAGGAAAAACATTAAAGACTCCATTCTATTCTTTCTCCCCTACCCTTACTCTACCCATTTTGTTTTTTCATTTAGGACCTTCACCCCTCAAAATGTGCTATGTGGTTAATGACAGTAAAATGTAAGTCTCTTGAAGGAACACATTCATATTTTGTCTTTTCTCCCATAAATACCTAGCACATTTTCTTGAATGTAATAGGCACTTTGTAAATGCTTATTGATTGATTGATTGATTGATTGAGGACAGAGACTGTCTCAGTAATTGTGCATTTGTATCCTCTGAACAGGGCCTGAGCCTTTAGCATATAGTAGCTGCATTTAATAAATGCTTGTTAACTGAATTTAGTTGAATTTGAGTGATGAGGAAAAGTAGCACAAATACATGTTGGATGTTGCATTACAGCAGCTGTGGCGAATTAATCAGGCCCTCCAGAGAGCTGCCAGACCGATAGTCCCAAAGCACACAGGTCTGGTGGCCATGCCCTGCCTGGCTGGCCCAGCTGTGCTCATGTATGCCCCTTGTCTCCTCTTTGGGGCTTTTCAAATCCTCCACAGTTGGCCTCCCACCCATTCTTCCAGGATCATTCCACACTTCTTCACTTCCCATATCTATGTGGCAGCCAAACTGACCTACTTATTATTCCCCTTGTGCAACATTCTATCTCCAGTCTCTGTGCCTCCATTTATGACCCCATGATCTTTTGCATAGCCTCCCCTTCCTTCTACAACTCTGCCCCTTATAAGCTCTAGCTTCCTTAAAGCCCATGTCAAGTACTGCTTCCTTTAGGAAGCCTATCCCAATACCCCCATTAGCTAGAGCTTTGTCTGCACCTGGAAATTACCTTTTGTCTTTCTTGTACATATTTTGTTTGTTGGTTTGGTTTTTTGGTGAGACAATTGGGGTTAAGTGACTTGCCCAGGGTCACACAGCTAAAAAGTGTCAAGTGTCTGAGGTCAGATTTGAACTCAGGTCCTCCTGAATCCAGGGCCGGTGCTTTATCCACTGTACCACCTAGCTGCCCCTGCTTGTACATATTTTGTATTCACTTTTCTGAGTACATGTTTAGCTCTAGAATGTAAGATCCTTGAGAGCAAGAACTTTCTCCCCCTCTTTGTATCCCCAGTTCCTGGTGCATAGTAGGCAATAATTCTTATTGAATAAATGAAGGACTAGCCAGATGGATGGCTGAGGGTGGTGGCTCCAAGTGAAGAGAGTGGTGGTGCCTTTGAGATTTGGACCAGAGTGAAGAGATAGAAGAAGATCTGAGGACATTGCCATACTAGTAATGGTGAAGGACCAATGGAGAGGGGTGGGGTTGGAAGAACAGGCTCAGGTTTGCTCTTCTCTCTTCCAGTTATCAATGTTTCCAACTCAGTAAGATGGCACCTAGGCATCTATTTTGTTTCTGTTTTTCTTTTGGGTTTTTTTTTTTTGGTTGTTGTTTTTGTTGTGTTTTTTTGGGGGGGTGGGGCAATGGGAATTAAGTGACTTGCCCAGGGTCACACAGCTAGTAACTGTCAAGTGTCTGAGGTGGGATTTGAATTCAGGTACTCCTGAATCCAGGGCCAGTGCTGTATCCACTGTGCCACTTAGTTGCCCCATGGCATCTATTTCAAATCTGGCCTCAGACACTTACTAGCTGTGTGACCCTGGACAAGTCACTTCACCTTGTTGTCCTCAGTTTCCTCATCTGAGAAATGAGCTGGAGAATGAAATGGCAAACCTCACCAGTATCTCTGTCAAGAAACTCCAAATGAGAAAGTTAACTCACCTAAAACCACACCTACCTGAAAGCCTTTCCCCTCAGAGTCTGTCCTCTGAACTTTGACCTCAGCACATACTGCTCATGGATCACTCTCAAGATTTAAATGATGCTAGCCAATTAGCTTGGAGTGGTGTGGAAGGGACACCTCTCCTCTGGACCTCAGGAAGCTTATGATCACACATGCTCTCTTGGCCTGGGACTCCCTGGGACTCAGAAGGAGCAGCCCCACTCTCCTTTCTGAACTTTCTGAGCCACGTGCTCTCTCTTTACTAATATTTAATATGCTTTAATAA
Organism: Dromiciops gliroides; assembly: GCF_019393635.1. NCBI lineage: Eukaryota > Metazoa > Chordata > Mammalia > Microbiotheria > Microbiotheriidae > Dromiciops > Dromiciops gliroides. The sequence continues at coordinate 90,967,648 of NC_057863.1, read as the reverse complement.
ATGCTTAATGCCCCAAACTGATGCTATAGCCTCTAATTTCTAAGTAACAACATATTAGAAACCCTAGCAAAATTCCCTAAAACTTGGGACAGAGATAGGCACCCCCATATAATTTCAAATGACACACACCCATGCACAATTACTACTACAGTACTGTAGTATGAATTCAATTCAACTTAACATTTACTAAGAGCTGATTAAGTACAAGGTCCCTTAGGCTCTGGGGAGCTAACTACAGGATGGAGAAAACTGTCCCCAAGCTCAAAGAATTTATATTCTCCTGGGGGAAAAGCTTACATCCTATTGTACTATTTTAATACTATTAAAATTAATGTCCTATTTTAAAATGTAATGAAATAAAGTATACGGAATTGTTTTTTGAAAAACTGTAGAGCACCAATCAAATATAAAATGTTATTATATAATGTCTGTTGCTCCAAGTGGTTCTTCAGAGAGCAGCATATTCTTGGTTTCTTACTTTTTAAATTTTCCCCTGGAAACCTATTTGTTTATTGAACAAATTAACTTTGAAGCTAATAGCCCTTAAGAGGGGTTAGCTTGGGGCAGCTAGGTGGTGAAGTGGATAAAGCACCGGCTCTGGAGTCAGGAGTACCTGAGTTCAAATCCAGCCTCAGACACTTAACACTTACTAGCTGTGTGACCCTGGGCAAGTCACTTAACCCCAATTGCCTCACTAAAAAAAGAAAAAAAGGAAAAAAAAAGAGGTATCAGCTCAACTATGGGTAAGCCAAAAGCTTGATTCTAAAAACCCACAAGAAGGCAAAAGATTGATTTTCAAAGCCATAAGGAATAAAAACAAAGCTGGGTTATTATCAGCTTTTAAAGGAACAAGGCGTTTTTTTTTTTTAAACAAAAGCAAAACAAAAAAACAAGTTTTCTCTTGTTACTCTTGGTACTCAAGGGTTTCCCAGACCTACAGCCCAACTTCCTATAGAGGTGGTTCTTGAACAATAAAGTTTGAGAGATGGACCTAAAATAGAAAAACCAACAAGAGAGAAACATGAATAAATTGATAGATTAGTAAGCATGGATGGGGAAGAGAAATAATAATTAGGTAGTAAGAGGCCAGATGGCAACTGGCCTTTAGTCAAACTTCTGCCAACCCTATATCATTGATTTCCTTTTCCAAGAAAAAGCCAAACATTTTTATGCAGGCCTTCCTTAACTTTTAAGGAATTTTCAAATTATATATAGGCACATGAGACTCAGTAGTAAATTACTATAGTAATCTACTGTTTGATAAACCCAAAGCTAGCTTCTGGGATAAGAACTCACTATTTGACAAAAATTGCTGGGAAAACTGAAAAATAGTATGGCAGAAACTAGGCATAGACCAACATCTTACACTGTATACAAAAATAAGGTCAAACTGGGTACATGACTTAGACATAAAGGGTAATATCATAGGCAAATTAGGAGAGGAAGGAATATTTTACCTCTTAGATCTATGGAGAGGAGAAGAATTTATAACCAAACAAGAAATAGAGAATATTATGAAATGCAAAGTGTATCCTTTTGATTACATTAAATTAAAAAGATGTTGGACAGACAAAAGCAATGCAGCCAAGATTAGAAGGAAAGCAGAAAGTTGGGAAACAGTTTTGACAGTCAGCATTTTTAATAAAGGCCTCATTTAGGGGGTAGCTAGGTGGCACAGTGGATAAAGCACTGGCATTGGATTCAGGAGGACCTGAGTTCAAATCCGGCCTCAGACACTTGACACTTACTAGCTGTGTGACCCTGGGCAAGTCACTTAACCCTCATTGCCCTGCAAAAAAACCCCCAAAAAACAAAAACAAAAACAAAAAAAACCAAAACAATAAAGGCCTCATTTTCAAAATATATAGAGAACTAAATCAAATTCATAAGAATAAAAGTCATTCCCCAATTGAGAAATGGTCAAAGGATATGAACAGGCAGAGTTTTCATGAAAAAAAGTGTTCTAAATAACTATTAGAGAAATGCAAGTTAAAACTACTCTGTAGGGGCAGCTAGATGGCGCAGTGGTTAAAGCACCGGCCCTGAATTCAGGAGTACCTGAGTTCAAATCCGACCTCAGACACTTGACACTTACTAGCTGTGTGACCCTGGGCAAGTCACTTAACCCCCATTGCCTGCAAAAACAAAAAAACAAAAACAAACAAACAAAACTACTCTGTGATACCACCTCACACCTATCAGATTGGCTAATATGACAAAAAAGGAAAATGATAAATGTTGGAGATGTGGGAAAATTGGAACACTAATGTATTGTTGCTGGAGTTGTCAACTGATGCAACCATTTTGGAGAACAATTGGAAACTATACCCAAAAGGCTATAAAACTGTGCATACCCTTTGACCAGCAACACCACTACCAGGTCTGTATCCCAAAGAGATCAAAGCAAAGGGAAAAGGGGCCACATATACAAAAATATTTATGGTTGCTCTTTTTGTGGTGGCAAAGAATTGGAAATTGAGGGAATGCCCATCCATTGGGGAATGGGTGAACAAGTTATCATATATGAATGTAATGAAATGCTATTGTGCTATAAGAAATGATCAGACAGATTTCAGAAAGACTTAAATGAACTGATACTGAGTAAAGTGAGTAGGACCAGGAGAACATTGTACATAGTAACAGCAACATTGTATGATGATTAGCTCTTCCCAGCAATGCAATGATCCAAAACAATTCCAAGAGACTTATGATGGAAAATGCTATATACACATCCAGAAACAGAACTGTGGAATCTGAATGCAGATTGAAGCATACTATTTTCACCTTTTTCTTTCTTGAGGTTTTCCCCTTTTGTTCTTATTTTTTCTTTCACAACATGACTAATGTGGAAATATGTTTAATGTGATTGTACGTACTCAACCTATATCAGATTGCTTGATTGTTTAGTGGAGGGGGGAGGGAAGGGAGAGAGGGAGCGAAATTTGGAACTCAAAATCTTTTTTTTTTTTTTTAGTGAAGCAATTGGGGTTAAGCGACTTGCCCAGGGTCACACAGCCAGTAAGTGTCAAGTGTCAGAGGCTGGATTTGAACTCAGGTACTCCTGAATCCAGGGCCAGTGCTCTATCCACTGTGCCACCTAGCTGCCCCTCAAAATCTTATAAGAATGAATGTTGAAAACTATCTTTACATGTAACTGGAAAAAATAAAAGACTATTAAAAATGAACAGAGCGGCTAATTCATAGAATTTTTATTGGTCAGGTGCAAGGAAACCTATTCACATATTATCTCATATGGTGCCACAAAGTGTTTTGTATATAATAAGTGATTAATAAAAATTTGTTGAACTCAATTTGACGTGGTATGTGATATGACGTGGCGTGACGTGGCGTGACGTGACGTGGTATGTGATATGATGTGGCGTGACGTGGCGTGACGTGGTATGTGATATGATGTGGCGTGACGTGACGTGGCGTGACATGGCGTGGCGTGGCGTGACGTGGTATGGGATATGATGTGGCGTGACATGGCGTGACGTGACGTGACGTGGTATGTGATATGACGTGGCGTGACGTGGCGTGACGTGACGTGGTATGTGATATGATGTGGCGTGACATGACGTGACGTGACGTGGTATGTGATATGATGTGGCGTGACGTGGCGTGACGTGGTATGTGATATGATGTGGCGTGACGTGACGGGGTATGTGATATGATGTGGCGTGACGTGGCGTGGTATGTGATATGATGTGGCATGACGTGACGTGGTATGTGATATGTTGTGGCATGACGTGGCGTGATGTGGCGTGACGTGGCGTGATGTGGCGTGGTATGTGATATGACGTGGCGTGACGTGGCGTGACGTGGCGTGGTATGTGATATGACGTGGCGTGACGTGACGTGACGTGGCGTGGTATGTGATATGACTTGGCGTGACGTGGCGTGACGTGACCTGGTATGTGATATGACGTGGCGTGACGTGACGTGGCGTGGTATGTGATATGACTTGGCGTGACGTGGCGTGACGTGGCGTGGTATGTGATATGACGTGGCGTGACGTGGCGTGACGTGGCGTGACGTGGCGTGACGTGGCGTAGTATGTGATATGACGTGGCATGACGTGGCGTGACGTGGCGTGGTATGTGATATGACGTGGCATGACGTGGCGTGACGTGACGTGGTATGTGATATGACGTGGCGTGACGTGGCGTGACGTGGTATGTGATATGATGTGGCGTGACGTGGCGTGACGTGGCGTGACGTGGCGTGACGTGGCGTGGTATGTGATATGACGTGGCGTGACGTGGCGTGACGTGGCGTGACGTGGCGTAGTATGTGATATGACGTGGCATGACGTGGCGTGACGTGGCGTGGTATGTGATATGACGTGGCATGACGTGGCGTGACGTGACGTGGTATGTGATATGATGTGGCGTGACGTGGCGTGACGTGGTATGTGATATGATGTGGCGTGACGTGACGTGGTATGTGATATGATGTGGCATGATGTGGCGTGACGTGGCGTGACGTGGCGTGACGTGGCGTGACGTGGCGTGGTATGTGATATGATGTGGCGTGACGTGGTATGTGATATGATGTGGCGTGACGTGACGGGGTATGTTGATATGACGTGGCGTGACGTGGCGTGACGTGACGTGACGTGGTATGTGATATGATGTGACGTGACGTGGCGTGACGTGGCGTGTTATGTGATATGATGTGGCATGACGTGGCGTGACGTGGCGTGATGTGGCGTGACGTGGCGTGGTATGTGATATGATGTGGCGTGACGTGACGTGACGTGGCGTGGTATGTGATATGACTTGGCGTGACGTGGCGTGACGTGACCTGGTATGTGATATGACGTGGCGTGACGTGACGTGGTATGTGATATGATGTGGCATGACGTGGCGTGACGTGGCGTGACGTGGCGTGACGTGGCGTGGTATGTGATATGACTTGGCGTGACGTGGCGTGACGTGACCTGGTATGTGATATGACGTGGTGTGACGTGGCGTGACGTGGCATGACGTGGCGTGACGTGGCGTGACGTGGCGTGGTATGTGATATGACGTGGCGTGACGTGACGTGACGTGGTATGTGATATGATGTGGCATGACGTGGCGTGACGTGGTGTGGCGTGGCGTGACGTGACGTGGTATGTGATATGGCATGATATGATATAGCATGACATGGCATGACACATGTCATATCATATGTCATATCACATGTCATGCCATGTCACGCCATGTCACGCCATATCATATCATATGCCATGTCATGTCATATCATGTGTATCATGCCACATCATATCATATACCATGTCATGTCATGTCATATCATATTATATGCCATGTCATGTGTATCATGCCATATCATGTCATATCATGCCATATCATCCCATATCACGTCATATATCATACCACATCATGTCATATCATATACCATGTCATGTCATGTGTATCATGGCATGTCATGTCATATCATGCCATACCATATCATATCATATACCATGTTATGACATGTCATGCCATATCATGTCATATCATATCATATACCGTGTCATGTCATATCATGTGTATCATGCCATATCATGCCATATCATATCATATCATATACCATGTCATGTCACATCATGCCATGTCATGTCACGTCATGCCATGTCATGTGATATCATGCCATGTAATGTGATATCATGTCGTATCATGCCATATCATGTCATATCACGTCATATCATGTCATGCCATGTCATATCATGATGATATGACATGATATGACATAATATGACATGATATGGCATGATATGATATGGCATGATATGATAGTACATGACATGACACGACATGACATGACATGGTATATGACATGACATGACATGACATGACATGACATGACATGACATGACAAACAAACCAAAAAAATGAAATAGTATGATTCAATCTGCATCTAGATTCCATAGTTTTTTTTTTCTGGATTTGGAGAGCATTTTCCATCATGAGTCCTTTGGAACTTTCTTGGACCATTGCACTGCTGAGAAGAGTCAAGTCTATCACAGTTGATCAACACACAATGTTGTTGATACTGTGTACAATGTTCTCCTCATTCTGCTCATCTCACTCAGCATCAGTTCATGTAAGTCCTTCCAGGTTTCTCTGAAATCCCCTGCTCATTGTTTCTTACATCTTGAACACAATCCAATTAGAATTAAAGTGTTTTTTTTATTTGGTGCTAGGAAACATGACTGAGAGGGAAGTCAAAGACAGCCACTCAGGGAGGAAAAAGAGTATTCCATTGAATATTTCCCAATTGCATATAAAATTTTTAAACATTGTTTATTAAAAATGTTTAAGTTAAAATTTTTTTCCCTCCCTTGTGCCTTTCCCCTCTCCTTGAGAGGCCAATTTGATGTCAATTATACATGTGAATTCATGCAAAACATATTTTCATATTGGTGGCTAATTGTTCTGATCTTAACTTTTTGTCACTAACTAGGAATATAAATAACTTTACAGCTAGGAACAAACTTTGGTGTTCTGACCCCATTATTTTTACAGATAAGGAAACAGAGTCCCAAAGAGTAAAGCAAATTGCCTATGCTATTCAATTGGTATAGGTCTGACTCTGGGACACCTCTTGCCTCAGTTTCCTCACCTGTAAAATGGGAGCAATAATATTAATTTTCTATTGGAGGGTTTTGGAAAGACTTCCTATTAAATGAATCATCTCCCTGGGTGGTTAGGATTTAAGACCGACTGCTATAGGCTGAGGTTTGGCTTCTGGTCAAACAATGTGATTTCTTTCCCAGTGCTAAGCATGCTTTGGCAGACGGCTTGCCTTGGGATTTGTTCTGTGGGAAAAGAGTTTCCCTCCTCCCTATCTCACTCCTAATCCAGAGGAGAATGGAACTCCTAATCTTAGTAGGTGAACACTAAGATTTTGGTTACAATCTTCTAGCTAGTTTTAGAGCTCGCACAACCTTCCACAGCTCTTGGCCTCCCGACTTTCCTTCCATATGTAGGAACCTTGCCCACTTTCTGAGCTGTGGAGCTAGGCCTGTGCCCTGGTAGAATGACGTCAGTACAGCTGCCACACCTCTCTGCGTGGGCAAGCAGCACGTGTGAGCTGGTTTCCGTGGGGATTAATTATCCTCTCAGGCAAGGAATGCAAGGAGCCTTTTCTTAATATAGCAATGAATGGAGGAGGGGAATTCTGAAAGAGAATTCACTTTCATAACTGATGAATACCAAGTGAGAGAACGAGGAGGTTAGGAGAGAGACAGAGACAGAGACAGAGAGAGAGAGAGAGACAGCCTGTGCATACTTTGTGTTGTGGCACTGTATTAGAGAGGAATGAAATTCAGGAGACGGTGACAGGGAAGAGGTAGAGAGGAACAGACTTCGTATGATAGAATAGCAACTAACAAAGGAAATGTCAAAAGGAAATATGACTAATGCACTCTTCAGGATCCACTTTGCTGCCCACACATTCACTCTCTCTGGGCATCTAGAAGATGACACACCCTACTTCAATCACAGTTACAACCCCACCCAACGGGAAGTGGGGAAATAAAGAATATCCATTCTCATTCTAGATTGCATTTAGGGAAGATGCTGTCTAGTAAAAATGCTGAACTGGTGGGTAGCTGCAATCCCAGATGCTGGGACAATTAACTCATTTGTCTCATGTAGTTTTAATTTATGATTTCTTGAAATACAGCTCTGAAAAAAAACATGCTTTGAAAAAACTCATTGTGATCCTCATTGTAACTATGCCTTTAAATCCAAATCATTCTGTCTTTTGCTGATTGACCAATAATAGGTCTCAGCCCCAGCAACACTTGCTAGTTGTTTGGGTTTTGATGGCTCAGAGTGAGAGTGTAAGTAGCAATTGTTTCAGTTCTGTCTAGAAACTTTGAGGGTCCTCCCCTCCCAGATTGATTCTTTTAGTGAAGGCAAACTAAGCCATCTTTGGTCTCAATTCTTACCTAGCTTTTAATTCCTGAAAGGATGTTGCCTTAAAGAAACTGAGACCTGGAGAAGACTTCAGCTCAAAAAGATCAAGGTCTCCAACTGCATCCTGGGCAATTGCCAGTTGTCTTGACTTATGTTCTTGCCACTGGACCCAGATGGCTCTGGAGGAGAGATCAAGGCTGATGACTTTGTACAGCCCTGCCTCACTTAAATCTAATTCACTTGCAAGTCAAGACATCCCCCTTCTGATGTCATTGGTCTTCTTCAAGAACAAAGGATGAGTAACCAACAGAAACAATCCCAGCTGCTTTGCTTACTCTGAAGAGCTAGTTTCATTTTCCTGGGTATGAAATATATAGATGATTGCTCCCGTTCTCTTCATTCCTCTAAACATGACAGACTCATGGATCTCAGAGTTGTAAATGACCTTAGAGAGCACATCTACTTCATCCAATAACCTTAACAAAACCCACTTCTACCACATTCCTCCAAAGCAGTCATCCAGCTTTTGTTTAAGGACCTGTAGGCTACAGCCCACCACCTCTGGAGGCTTCCTCCCATTATAATTTAGGAGAGCTCTAATTGTCTGGAAGTTTGCCCTGACATCAAGCCTAAATCTTTCTCTTTGCAAATTCCATCCTTTGCTTAGAAGGCGAAGTGAGACTGTTGAGCAGAGCAGTGATAGGACTAGATAAGGAAGTAGGGGGAGAAGAGGGGAGACAAGAAAACTTTTTAAGAGTCTATGGCAACATACATGCTTTTGAATGAATGGATAAGGCATTTATTAAGCTCTTTTTTTTTTTTTAGAAAAAGTCTACGTCAATAGTACAAGCAGGTGTGGTAGGGTGGTGGCTGTGAGAACAGAGAGAAGGGGGCAGATATGAGAGATGTTGCTAATGACAGAGACATGAGTCAATGTCCATGAATACTCACTCATTCACTGTGGAAAAGTACCTTTCCAATGGAGGCAGATGCAGAGATTGCCACTGCACCGCTGATGCCTGCCCAGTAGATGGTGCTGCTGAAGCATGACTCTTGGGGACAAAGTGGGCAAGGGGAAATGAGGAAGCAGTGAGCACCAGGAATCCTTCTTTTGTCCTTTCTGATCTTTCCCACTCACCTTGAAACAAAGCCATCAGCTGACACTCCGTCAAAGCAGGGCAGTCTGTGAGGAGGATGTAGCTCAAGTCAATTTTTTTTTCCTTGGGATTGGGAGTATTAAGTTTTGTCCCAACTTTTCCCTTTTAACCTAGGTTTTATCGAGAGCTTTTAATACCATTTACCCCATCCCAGCACCGAATCAACTCTTTCAGTAATTTTTTTTTTAAGCGAGGCAATTGGGGTTAAGTGACTTGCCCAGGGTCACACAGCTAGTAAGTGTTAAGTGTCTGAGGCCGGATTTGAACTCAGGTACTCCTGACTCCAGGGCCCGTGCTCTATCCACTGTGCCATCTAGCTGCCCCCTCTTTCAGTAATTTAAGACAGACAAGTATAAATAGCCAAAACAGTGATTGTGTCTGACTTGGTATCTGTCCAGCACTTCTTAGCCAATTGAAGAGAGATATGTTTCATTTCTTCTCAAGGGCCATTTCAGTTCTTCACAGTTGGGCCTCTTAACCCTCATTGCCATGCCAAAATAAACAAACAAACAAACTAAGAAACAGGTGTCTTCCTTTTGTAGGTTGCCCTTAGAGGCAATCCTAAGTCTTGCCCCAAGCTTTCATGGGCTCACCTGGAATGCTAGCTGAGCAAGGGCTCTAAATGCAGATCCAGGTGAATTTGGACTTCCAAGGGGTTATGTTCATAGAGCATAAACTCTGGCTGCTGCAAGAAAGCTGGAAACACTTTTGTTCAGTCTGTTGTTCAGGGGCACTTAACTTAGCCAAGAGTAGACAGGCTCATTGTCTGGTTGGTTGCATTCAGAATGATGAATTCTTGAGCCATGATCAACTCATTGCCTCCACCAAACACACAAAAACTTAGCTTTAAACACTACCTTAAACAGCAGAATAGTTAAGTTAATTTGAAAAAGAATTAGTATAAAATATGGAGATACCTTAGAGATCATGTAGTCCAATCCCACCATTTTATGGATAAAGAAACTGAGGTTCAGAGGTAGTGAAGGATTTTATAAAAGGCTTAATGGCTACTAAGAAGCTAGGCTTGCTTATTTCTAGGTCAGTTTTCTTTCTAGTACATACCAATCAAACCCCAGAATTTTGGAGTTGGGAGCAATCTTAGAAATTATCTTCCCTAAACACCTCTTTTTACAGATGGGGAAACCAAGCACTACAGAGATTAAAGGATTTGACCAAGTTTATAGGGCTAGTCAGAGATAGAGCCAGGAATAGAATCCAAGTTCTCTAGATACCCAGACTCAAGTTCCTTTCAATATAGCATCCTCCCTTTAGCAAACATTTATTGAGCATCTGTAGTGTAAAAGACACCAAGCTATATCTCATCCACAAATCATATTTTGCTATGCATAGTACAGCATTGCATGAATTCCTTTTCTTCTGGAAGTTGGAGGGTTTTAAAAAATACTGTTTTTATTGGTCCCCACAGTGAGCTATCCCCTCTAATACAGTTTAAAAAAACAAACAAGAAAAAAAAAAGCAGTTCAGCAAAACCAATCAACACATCAACCAATTATGACCGTGTTTAAGGGCACTTAAATATCTACCTAGATAGCAAAGTAGATAGAGTGCCAGGCTTCCAGTCAGTAGGTCCTAAGTTCAAATCCATCTTCAGATATTTAATTAGATGTGTGACCCAGGACAAGCCACTTAAGTGCTGTTTGCTTCAGTTTCCTTATCAGTAAAATGGGGATTAATAATAGCACCTACCTCCCAGGGTTGTCATGAAGATCAAATGAGATAATTTTTGTAAAGTGCTTAGCATAGCACCTAGCACTTAGTAGGTGCTACATAAATGCTAACCATTTTTGATATTATTTATAGTATTTCTCACCCAGAATCTCCCACTTCTGCAGTGAAGGATGGGAAATTACTTTTCTTTTTTGCTTTAACTTTTTAAAACTTTAAAAATTCAATTTCATGTTATTTTTAGGTTTGCATTCTTTCCCTCCCACCTCTCTTTAATCTACTCACACACACACCTTTGAGAAAACAAGAAAAAACTGTTACAAACATGTATATTCAAGCCAAAAAAAAATTCTCATTCACCATGTGAAAAAAATGCCTCAGTTTGTACACTGAGTCTATCCTCTCTCTTTCCAAAAGTAGACAGTGTGTCTTATCATCAGTTCTTTGGACCTGGGGGGAGTTGTTGTATTGATCAGAATTTTTACATCTTTCAAAATTCTTTGTCTTCATAATCTTGTTATTGTTATATAAAATTTTATCCTATTTCTGCTCGCTTCACTCTGCATCAGTTCATGTAAGTCTTCTCCAGTTTGTCTGAAACCATCCCCTTCATCATTTCTTATAGTACAATCTCTTTCTACCAGGTTCATATACCATAGCTTATTCAGTCATTCCCCAGTTAATGGGCATCTCCTTCACTTTCAATTCTTTGATACCACAAAAAGAAGTACTATAAATATTTTTGTCCATACAGTTCCTTTTACTCTTTCTTTAATCTCTTTGAGGTATAGATCTGATAGCAGTATCAAATGTGGCTTTGCCTCTATTATCTATATGACTTTGGCTAAGTCCTTTAACCTCTCAGTCTCAGTTTCCTGTATATACTGTTTAATAGCTCTTTTTTTTTTTTCAGGGCAATGAGGGTTAAGTGACTTGCCCAGAGTCACACAGCTAGTCTGAAGTCAGATTTGAACTCGGGAAGATGAGTGTTTTTTCAGAGAGCACGTTGTTAAACATTTGCTGTGTATCTGTGTCTGTCTGAGCTTCCCTCAGGTTATAAAGTTGTGATTCCTGAGAGAGAGAATTCAGATTAGTAAGCTAATATACTGGGAACTGTCTGGTAGTGAAGGAACATGGCCTTGGAAGGTAGAGGACCCAGGTCAGAGTCAGGCTCTGTCACTTACAAATTGTGTAACCTTTTGGCAAGTCACTGAATTTCCTGGGCTCTCACTTTTCTCTTCCCTAAAATGAGAAGGTTGGATTAGATAGTTGCTGCTTTAAAGGCCTTCCAGCTCTGACATCCTGTGATTCCTCTAATGCATTATGGGTAGGAAAAAGGGATGGGTCCATGAAAACAAGGGCCAAGTATCACCAAATCCTCAAAGACATATTTTGAACTGCCAAAGGACTTCAAAGCTCTATAGAGTTGTGGACCCGTTTGTATAGTCTGCTGGAGGAGGCAAGGAATATAAGGGCCTAGGTAGTGCAAAACAGAGGGGAGGTGGAGGAGGGTGGAGAGGCACAATTAGGACGCTTTACATATTGATTGTTTTTTTGGCAGAGCAATGAGGGTTAAGTGACTTGCCCAGGGTCATAAAGCTAGTAAGTGTCAAGTGTCTAAGGTCGGATTTGAATTCAGGTCCTGCTTTATCCACTGCGCCACCTAGCTGCCCCAATATTGATTTTTATAAACACAGAAGCTTCCTTCTCTGTGGACTGTTGGCTTTTATTTGGTGGTGCCAGTTAAGTGATATGTGTTGCAGGAAGGTGCAAAGCATCCAGGGGGCAGGAATACCCAGGGGGTGCGATACTCTAATTTTTCCTAGGGCATGCCAATGCTTTCTCTGGGCTCTGCTCATACACCAACTAGGCTGCGCATGGAAGTTTCCTGGCACTGAGATTTTCCATCAGGTGTCACATATCCCTGACCTAGGCTGACTCTAAAACAAAACCAGTGGAAGCTTGTATTGGCAAGACTTTGTGCTATTCCTGTGCTAGACTGTGAATTAGGGGGAAAAGGGACCCATGAGGTGACCTGCCGCTGGGGTCAATTAGGAAGGAAATAACCAACTCTTAATTATTAACAGGCTGCCTGTCTAGATTATGACTTTTCATAGACTTGTCTTTCTTCCTCATCTTCTTTAGCTCTTGCACCAGAAGGTAGGAAGGTAACAATGAGGTTTATATTTTTAAATTAAATTAAATTTTAATTTTTTTCCCAATTACATGTAAAGATTTTTTTTTTGTTCCAAATTTTTCTCCCACCCTCCCTTTCCTCCCCCCTCCTGAGGCCAGCAAGCAATTTATAGGTTATACATTACAATCATGTTAAACATATTTCCACATTAGTCATGTTGTAAGAGATGAATCAGAACAAAAGGGAAAAACACAGGAAAGAATAAACAAGAACAATAACAAGAAAGCAACAACAGTGAAAATAGTATGTTTTCAATCTGCATTCAGACTCCATAATTCTTTTTCTGAATATGGAGAGCATTTTCTACCATAAGTTTTTTGGCATTATCTTGGATCATTGTATTGCTGAGCAGAGTTAAGTCTATCACAACTGATCATCACAAAATGTTGTTGAGACTATGTAGAATGTTCTCTTGGTTCTGTTCCTTTCACTCAGCACCAATTCATGTGAGTCTTTCCAGGTTTTTCTGAAATCCATCTGCTTATCATTTCTTATAGCGCAATAGTGTTCCATTACATTCATATACCACAACTTGTTTAGCTATTCCCCAATTGATGGTCATCCCCTCAATTTCCAATTCTTTGCTACCACAAAAAAAGAGCATCTATAAATATTTTTGTACATGTGGCCCCTTTTCCCTTTTTATAATCTCTTTGGGATATAGACCTAGTAGTGGTATAGGGTATGCACAGTTTTATTGCCTTTTGGGCATGATTCCAAATTGCTCTCCAGAGTGGTTGGATAAGTTCACAGCTCCAGAATGAGATCTCTTCCATGTCAAATATTTGACTTTTCTTAGTTGCAATTTTTTTTTTAGTGAGGCAATTGGGGTTAAGTGACTTGTGCTGGGTCACACAGCTAGTTAGTGTCAAGTGTCTGAGGTCAGATTTGAACTCAGGTCCTCGTGAATCCAGGGCCAGTGCTCTATCCACTGCACCATCTAGCTGCCTCTGCAATTTTATTTTGAGGAAGGTGGAATGACTAATGAGGGGAACTTTTATTCTGGACATGATTCTGACTAATAAAGAAAGATAGTTTGCTAAAGTAGAAATGACAAGAAGAATGGCAAGAAGAAATACCTATTCTGCTTTCCCAGACCTTCCTTGTGTTATCTGAGGTCACAAGGAATATATAGCACAACTAGAAATGAAATGGAAATTTGCCAGTTATGTTGCTTCTTCATCCAATGCAATTCAAAAAAACATTTATTGAGCACCTACCATATGAGAAGCATTATGCTTAAGGGACAAGGTTGGTGCCTTCCCTCCTGTCTATCCCACAATCAGAATAGTGATTCTGGTGATACCTGCTGACAAAAGCAATCTAGAAAATATTGCTAAGGTTATGAAGTCCTGAACAAGAAACTGAAGTCTGAGGGAAGAGCTGGTGTCTGACTGTTGCCAGTTGAATCTAGGGACTTCCTAAGAGAAAACTGGATTCGGGAAGTCAAGATCTGGTTTAAAAGATCATGTCTGAGAATGGGGTTTGGATTTGTGGTTCCTGCTTTAAGATATAGAAAACATGATATTTTAGTCAGGGATAGATTATACTTAATTGGGATTGGTTAAGATTTCATTTCTTGGAATCTTGTGAATTTGGTCAATCTGTCTTTAAACTGAAAATGGAAGGGAAGGGAGAAACTGACACATTTTTAGGTGAAGGCAGCTATAAAGAGAGGAGCAACTACAACAGAAAGAATATAAGTGAAGAAGATAAGTAATTTACAGAAAATGATAGCTAAGAAATGGGACAGCAATAACCCATGACCTCAGACATCTATATACATATGTTTTTTTAAATGTTTTTTATACATATGTTTAAAGGACAATTAAAAAAATAAACAACTGGGGCAGCTAGGTGGCACAGTGGATAGAGCACCGGCCCTGGAGTCAGGAGTACCTGAGTTCAAATCCGGCCTCAGACACTTAACACTTACTAGCTGTGTGACCTTGGGCAAGTCACTTAACCCCAATTGCGTCACTTAAAAAAAACACACAAAAAACCCAAAAAAACCAACTATAGATATTAATTCTGGGATGTAAATTAGACCTCACAAGTTTTACTAAGACTTGATGGGATATGACTAATGAAAGAAATTAGAGGGGGGCAGTTAGGTGGCAAAGTGGATTTAGGAGGACCTGAGTTCAAATCCAGCCTCAGACACTTGACACTAGCTGTATGACCCTGGGCAAGTCACTTAACCCTCATTGCCCCACATACACAAGAAAGAAAGAAAGAAAGAAAGAAAGAAAGAAAGAAAGAAAGAAAGAAAGAAAGAAAGAAAGAAAGAAAGAAAGAAATTAGACTATGAAAAATATACTTTGTAAAAGGAACAGATTATATAAAAGGGGCATTATATCTCAAGAACATATACTACTGTGAAGAAATTAATGGGCTAGAGAGAGGAAACATGGTAGAGAACATATGGAAGGTCAATATAAGGAGAAACAATATTGTGGTGGGTCTATACTACAAGCTATCTGACAAAAGGATGATAAACAGACCACAAATCTGTTATGGAGACATAATAAGGTATAAATGGATGACTTCTAAAATCTGCCATAGTGCTCTTCCTGACAAAAACAGAGCATCTTATAAATATTTGACTTTTCTTAGTTATAATTTTATTTTGAGGAAAGTGGAAGGACTAATGAGGGGAACTTTTATTCTTGACCTAATTCTGACCAACAAGGAAAGATGGGTTGCTAAAGTAGAAACAACAAGATGAATGATAAGAGGAAATGCATATTCTGTTTTCCCAGACTTTCCCGAGGTCACAAGCAGTGCACAGCAAAACTAGATTTATCTAAGTGCTAATTGAGCCTACAAAGATTGGACAAAGAAGTACAAGAAATGAGCTTGCTGTGCATGCATAGGTGACTAAGTCTAGCTTTCTCTTTGGCTAAGGACCTCATATTCAGTAAGCCAAAAAGAGATTCCAAAAGTCTGCTGTCATTCTTTCATGTGACAGGTAGAGAGCCTTAGCATTACTGTACTGCCTGTCTGTCCCACCGTACCCTCAATGACTGACTTAACATTTCTCTCAAAGGCAAAGAGGAAGAAGGGGACAAAACAAATTTAACTGCTAGCATTTGGAATTCATTTCTCTCCTCCCATCACTAGGCTTCCTGCCCCAAAGCACTGCTTCTTTGTGGGGTTTTTTGGGGTGGGGCAATGAGAGTTAAGTGACTTGCCCAGGGTCACACAGCTAGTAAGTGTCAAGTGTCTGAGGCCGAATTTGAACTCAGGTTCTCCTGAATCCAGGGCTGGTGCTTTATCTACTGTGCCACCTAGCTTCCCCTTCATCAAGGTCTTCTGCTGAGATTTTCTGATGGAGCCCAGGGAGATAGGAAAGCTTTGCTAATCCTCCCCATCATCAAATTATCATCAACACTGCCTGAGACAAAAATAATCTAGGACAGATAAAGGCACAGATTACATTCATAAAAATTGTCTAGGGATGAACCTAATATAACCTGAGAGAGTAAGTGAAACATAGGAATTGTGAGGCTGAATTCCAAATTGGAAATAATGGAGCATGCTTCTCCTGAACAAATCTCCAAGATAGCCTTGTCAGCACAAAGGGAACTAAAGATTTAAATGATCTGAATAATTTGATGGATGGAAACAGCCAAAACAGATAACTGGGGTCAAGGGAGAGCCAGCAAGAAAGGGACTAGAGTTCTTAACATCGATATTGGTTAAATTAACCAACTAAATGTTAAATCTTCAGTTTACTTTGTGTCGAGTAGAACATAAGGACCCAGAACTCAGAGACTGTTTTTGGGGGGGCAGGGAGTGGGGGTGTACAGTATTCTCAGGGCCTAGCCCAGTATATTACACATAGTAGGTACTTTAAAAATGTTTATTGGATTGCTGGCCTCCTAAATTGTTCTTTATGCTTCCAATTTCCAGCCTCCAGTCTCCAATACTTCCTGCATGGATTTGACGGGTTCACTGCCTTTTCGCAAGGAGCCCTGGTGACTCTCTTACCTTCTGTATAATTTATATAATTACATAGATTGCCTTTTAGGTTTGGATTTTAAAACCTTTCATCATCTGCCAGTCTTTTTTTTTTTTTTTTTTGCAGAGGGTGATGAAGGTTAAGTGACTTGCCCAGGGTCACACAGCTAGTAAGTCTCAAGGGTCTGAGGCCAGATTTGAACTCAGGTCCTCCTGAATCCAGGTCCGGTGCTTTATCTGCTGTACCACCTAGCTGCCCCCTCCTCAGCCTTTCTTTCTTTCAAGGCTTATGACACATTTCTGGCAAAGTGTTCCCTTTTTCTCATCTCAATGAATTTGTCTAAGTTTCCCCCAGTGCCTGGAATATACTGCCTCCTCTCGGCCTCAGAGAATCTCTACATTCCTTTCCAAAAAAAATAAAATCTATATTTTTAAAAGGTACATTCCTTTCAAAACTTAGTCCAAGTGCCATGTCCTACACGAAGACTATCCTAACCCCTTCAATTCCTGGCTCCCTTCCCACTGCTAGAAACTGTATCTACTTTGTATATTTTGTAGTTTCCTGAGTACACCCCCCCCCCACACACACACTCCCTTCAGTATGAACATACACTCTTTGAGGCAGGAATTGCTTTGTTTTTGTCTTGATATTCCCAGCACCTGACCCATGACTGGCATTTAATAGGCACTTGATAAATTCTTGTTGAATGAATGAATGAATAAATAAATCAATGAATGATTAGTCACAGCCTTAAGTTCCTAGTGGTTCATTTCTCTTCACTCTACAATGAAAAGAGATGAATAGATCACTTGGCTAAGTTGTCTATGGTTTTTCCATATTGAAAGGCTGCCATCTTTGATTTCTGTATAAAGACAGCCTACCTCCGACCTGTGTCTTACATAAACCCAAAGGAAAGCCCTCTGAACACTAATAAGATCACAGGGTCAAAGGATTAAGAGCTGGAGGGGATCTTAGAGGTTGGGAGAAGGTGCCTTATCACTGCACATAGGGCTCTGAACTGCTGCTGCATTTCCACTATTCAAAGAGTATATAAAAAAATTCTCCAGAGGATGGAATGTTAAGCTCTGAGTATTTTCTATAGAAGGACAGCTGGATGGTGCAGTGGATAGAATGCTGGGCCTGGAGTCAGGAAGACTCATTTTCCTGAGTTCACTTACAAGCTGTGTGACCCTAGGCAAGCTTCAGTTTCTTCATCTGTAAAATGAGTTAGAGAAGGAAATGGCAAATTACTCCAGTCTTTTTGCCAAGAAAACCCCAAATGGGGTCACAAACAGTTGGACATGACTGAAAATGACTGAACAACAACAGTAACAACAATATTCTCTATAGGTTGTTTCTTTGCTTCTGAGAAACAGGCACAAGAAGAAGTATTTGAACACAACTGATTCTGAAGAATTACAAATGAATATCACCCACAGGGCAATGGAAGAACGTACTAGGTGTGAAGGGGCTGCAACATATAACCAATAAAGGTCTCCAAAGAACTGGAGGAAAAGATGGATATTATAGGATAGAAAAAGAAGGTAAGCTCTTCAGTGACAAGAACAGTAGCAGCTACATAGCCCTAGCATTCAACAGGAATCCTTAAAGTGCCAGGAGAGAGGGAGAATGTCCTCCAAAGTGGGGTGGATCCTTGGTGACGAACTTAGGGAAAGATCTAAATAAGAGTCGGCCAGGATGGGTTGCAATCTGCATCACTGGAAGGAGTATCCACATTGAGGAAATAAAATCCATTTGAGAATGTAGAATTGGAAGGAATCTTTTTTTTTTTTTTTTTTGGCGGGGCAATGAGGGTTAAGTGACTTGCCCAGGGTCACACAGCTAGTAAGTGTCAAGGGTCTGAGGCTGGATTTGAACTCAGGTACTCCTCAATCCAGGGCCAGTGCTTTCTCCACTGCGCCACCTAGCTGCCCCCGAATTGGAAGGAATCTTAAAAAAAAAAGTCTAGTCATACCTTCATTTTACAGATGAAGAAGAAGAGACCCAGACAGATGAAGTAACCTGCTCAAGGTCATGGGGTAGTAAGTGGAAGAGCCAGGATTTGTACCCAGGGTTTATAATTCCTTTTTTTGTTTGTTTGTTTGTGCTTATAATTCCTAATCCAGGTACTCCACTACTCCTTGATGCCTGCTTCCAATTTCATGACCTTTTGTTGAAGGAAATATGGGTGAAAAGGTATCTTCTCCATGAACAGAAAAGAGAACAAACTCTTTGCCCTCCATGTAGAAATACTTGTTTTAAAATTGAATTTAGATTTTGAAAAGGGATGTTCATTTTATAAGATTTTTTTTTTATTGAGGAGTATGAGAAATATGGGGGGGGGTAATGGACAATTGGGGAAAAGTGAAATATGTTTATTTTGTGTTTTGATTTTAGTATATTTTATAGATTTAAAGTCATTTTATTAGTTTAAGAACATAAAAATATATTATGCGCAGGTTCAATTGCTTCTAAAATTATCATGTTTATGATATTGAGATATGAATCCCTGCCCTCCTACAGTTTTTCTATTTTTGTTCTTTTTCTCCTTGGGTTTCATATCCCTAATTATAAGGCACTTTGGAAAAGAGTATAGCAGTTGGGACTTGGCATTTAGTATTCTATATACAGTAGTGATAACCGTTAGAGATATAAAGAAAGGGACTGAGACCATTAGAAAAAAGGCCAATTTATCCCAATATTGAGAGATGTTTCTTTAAGTCACTAACTCATACGTTAGATAAGTGGTGTTTGCCTGGACTCAACTCAGTCAAAGGCTTGAGAAATTGAGGGCAAAAAACCAGGGATATATCTCAGAGATGGAAGATCCAAAGCTATGGCTCTGAGAGTTTAAATGATAGATTTACTTATCCTTATTAAGAGCAAGCTTATAAATGGATTTTCATTAGCTTTTGTTGTTCATTAACTGTATATTGTGCAACTCCGCTACAGAGAAAGGATTGGTCCTAGAAAAACTGTGAACAAGGAAATATTATTTTGAGGTTCCCCAACTCTCCTCTGTAACCTTTTGCCTTTATAGAATTGCTTTTTTCCTTTCCTAATTCTGTCCCTTTGTCTCCCATATTAAAATTTGCTTTAGAAAACTATTTGCTCTTAGCCCTTTGTACCTTATGAAGAATTTATATTTAAGTGTTATCTCTCCCAAGGATGTTTGCATTTTGAACCTTATTTCTAATTTTGGAATGATTTTGTTCTTTAGGGGAAAGGAAATAGATTGAGGGAAGGTGTTTTAGTGTTCCTTAAATGACATCAACACAACACAATCTTTTTTTTTTTTCCTTTTAGTGAGGCAACCGGGGTTAAGTGACTTGCCCAGGGTCACACTGCTATTAAGTGTTATGTGTCTGAGGCCAGATTTGAACTCAGGTCCTCCTGAATCCAGGGCCAGTGCTCTATCCACTGCACCACCTAGCTGCCCCCCTTAAATGACATCAAGTAGGTAGAGAGAGCCTCCTGGTAGTCACTAAGTCAGGAAACATGTAATTTAACATTGATTACATCCCAGGGTGCTGAAAAAAATTGTGGATGTAATAGTAATCTTTGGTAGATCACAGATACAACAAAAAACTCCAAATAGATATATAACCTAAATATAAAAGACCATTATTTAAAAATTAAAAAGGAATGGAAGGGGCAGCTAGGTGGCACAGTGGATAAAGCACTGGCCCTGGATTCAGGAGGACCTAAGTTCAAATCTGGCCTCAGACACTTAACACTTACTAGCTGTGTGACCCTGGGCAAGTCACTTAACCCCAATTGCCCTGCAAAAAAAAAAAGGAATGGAAGTAGGGACCCTGTACAACTATGTCTGAAAGAATTCTTATATAGAACTGACTATAGATGAGAAAGTGTAAAATTTCAATTACATAAAATTGAAAAGCTTTTGTAAGAACAAAATTAACGCAGCTAGAATGAAAAAAGAAACAGTTAATTAGGAAAAGTATTTCTAATAGAATGGTTTTTGGTAAGGCAGTTGGGGTTAAGTGACTTGCCCAGGGTCACACAGCTAGTAAGTGTCAAGGGTCTGAAGCCAGATTTGAACTCAGGTCCTCCTGAATCCAGGGCCAGTGCTCTATCTACTGTGCCACCTAGCTGCCTCTCTAATAGAATTTTTTTTTTAATATTTTTGTTTTGTTTTTGTTTTTGCAGGGCAATGGAGGTTAAGTGACTTGCCCAGGGTCACACAGCTAGTAAGTGTCAAGTGTCTGAGGCTGGATTTGAACTCAGGTCCTCCTGAATCCAAGGCCAGTGCTTTATCCACTGCTCCACCTAGCCACCCCCTCTAATAGAATTTTAATAACCAAAATCTAAGGAGCAGTAACTAGGTGGCACAGTGGATAAAGCACTGGCCTTGGATTCAGGAGGACCTGAGTTCAAATCCAGCCTCAGACACTTGACACTTACTAGCTGTGTGACCCTGGGCAAGTCACTTAACTTCCATTGCCCTGCAAAAAAAAAAAAATTAAAAATCTAAGGAGCATTAATAGAAACATATGAGGTGGCAACTAGGTGGCACAGTGGATAAAGCATTAGCCCTTGATTCAGGAGGACCTGAGTTCAAATCCATCCTCAGACACTTGACACTGACTCGCTGTGTGACCCAGGGCAAGTCACTTAGCCCTCATTGCCCTGCAAAAAAAAAAAAAGAAGGAGAAGAAGCATATGAGAATAAGAGCCATTCCTTGATAGATTAATGGTCAAAGGGAAAAAGGATATGAACAAGCAGCTTTTACAAAATCATTTAATATAGTGCTTGTCAATATTCAGTAGAAAAGTAATTTTTATCAAAACCAATTATTAATTTTCTTTTTTAACCTGTACTAGTCATGTTTCAAAAAAAAAAAAGAAAAAGAAAGGAAAAAAATACTTCAATTTGTATTCCAAGTCTATCAGTTATTTATCTGTAGATGGATGACATTTTTCAGCATGAGTCCTTTGGAACTGTGGTGGGTCATTGTATGTATCACAAAGATGACTAAGTCTTGATTATCTTTACAATATTGTGGTTACTATATAAATTGTTCTACTAGTTCTGTTCATTTAATTCTTCATTAGTTTACATAGGTCTTCTCAGGTTATTCTGTTTTGTTTGTTTTTTTGTGGAGCAATGAGGGTTAAGTGACTTGCCCAGGGTCATATAGCTAGTAAGTGTCAAGGGTCTGAGGTCAGATTTGAACTCAGGTCCTCCTGAATCCAGGGCCAGTGCTTTATCCACTGTGTCACCTAGCTGCCCCCTTCTCAGGTTATTCTGAAGCCATCCCTTTAATAATTTTTGAAAATTGTGTTTTTATTTTCAGTTACAAATTCTTTTCCTTACGCTACCCCCTTCCCTACTCATTGAGATGGTAAGAAATATGATATATATGAAGTCATGCAAAACATATTTCCACATTAGCCATGTTCCCACATGTTCTTCCCTTACCACCAAAACAAGAAAAATGAAGAAAGGAAAAAGATATAATTCAATCTGCATCCTGAGTCCATTAATTCTCTGTCCGGATATAGATAGCATTTTTCATCATGAGTCCTTTAGAGTTGTGATAGATCATTTTATTGAGCAGAGTTACTAAGTGTTTTATAGTTGTTTATCTTTATAATATTGCTATTACTATATAAATTCTTCTCCTGGTTCTGCTCACTTCACTTTGCATCACTTCATCAAAGTCTTCCTAAGTTTTTCTGAAACCATCCTGCTCATCATTTCTTATAGCACAATAGTATTTCATCACAATTATGTGCCACAATTTGTTCAGCCATTGTCCAATTTATGGGCATCCCCTCAATTTCCAATTATTTTCCACCACAAAAAATCTGCTATCAATATTTTTTGTATATATGGGTCCTTTTCCTTTTATATCTTTGGGGTATAGACCTAGAAGTGGTATTGCTGAGTCCAAGGGTCTACATGATTTAAGAGATTTTTGAACATATTTACAAATTGCTTTCTAGAAAGTTTGGACTAATTCATAGCTCCACTAACCGTGAATTATGTTTCCCACAGCCCCTTCAGCATTTGTCATTTTCCTTTTCTGGCATCTTAGTCAATCTGATAGGTGAGTAACCATGAGGTGATATGTTAGAATTATTTTAATTTTCATTTCTCAAGTTCTTAGTGATGTAGAGCATCTTTTATATGGCTATTGATAGCTCAAATTTCTTCCTCTGAAAACTGTCTGTTCATATCCTTTGATCATTTATAATTGGAGAGGGACTTTCATTCTTAAAAATTTGGTTCAGTTCCTAATATATTTTAGAAATGATATCATTATTTTTAATAAAAGGCAAAAGATTTATCTAATCTGAAGAGAAACCAGAGTATGAAATGAGACCATTATCATATAAACTAACTGCAAAGACTTTCCCTTCTAATTTCCTGCTTCTCTTTTAATTTTAGCTGCATTTGGTTTTATTTGTGCAAAAGCCTTTTAATTTTGTGCAATCAAAATTATTCATTTTACCTCCTGTGAACCTTTCTATCTTGTTTGGTCATAAACTCTTTCCCTATCCATTGATCTGATAGGCAATTTCTTCCATGCTCCACTAATTTGCTCATAATATTACCCTTTATGTCTAAATCATGTATCTACTGTGTGAGATGTTGGTCTATACCTAGTTTTTGCCAGATTACTTTCCCATTTTGCCAACAATTTTTGTGAGTTTTTGCCCCATCTGCTGAGATCTTTAGGTTTATCAAATACTAGCTTACTGTGTACTTAATATTAATGTGCTTAATGTATTCCATTAATCAACTACTCTATTTCTTATCCAGTACCAGATTCTTTTTGACAATTACAGTTTTGTAGTATAGCTTGAGATCTGATACTACTAGGTCCCCTTCTCTCATATATATATATATATATATATATATTTTTTTTTCCAGTGATTCCCTTGGTATTCTTTGTAAGTCCCTTGTAAGTTCCTTCAAGGTGGTACGATTCAAGGAGAGACATGTTCACCACTCCCCTGTCCTGTGCTCTGGTCTAGAAGCAACCACAGGCCTGCTTCTCTGTCCTGCAACCTGGAATAGAATCCTGCTGCACTGTGGCTTCAAGCTCAGGCGTACCTGTGCCCCTCCCCAGCAAGGTCCACCATGTAAAACCGCAACGCTGACCTGCACACGGGCAAAACAACAGAATCCTGCCTCAGTGCCAGCAAAGAGACCCCTGTAATCTCCCTTTGGCCAACCGCTTGACCTCCTCACCGTCTGTGGGATGAATTCTGGAGGTAGCTGCTGCCGCAGCTGATTCAGAAGCTCCTGATGCCTGGTTCACTGGCACAGTCTATGTATGCTAGGGTTGAGTCTCTGCTGGCATGGCCCACATGGGGCTGTGCTCCATTCTTCCTCAGTACAACAAACCTTTCCTGCCAGCCTTCTAAGTTGTCTTCGGCTGGAAAATGATTTCACCCTGTCCTTTTGTGAGTTCTGCTGCTCCAGGAATTGTCTTATGGCATTATTTGAAAGTATTTATTTGGAGGGGTCTTGGGGAGAGCTCAGGGAAGTCACTGTCTTTCCTCCACCATCTTGGCTCCGCCCTTCCCTTGGTATTCTTAACCAGCCACTTTCATACTATTTTTTTTTGTGTGTGTGAGGCAAATGGGGTTAAGTGACTTGCCTAGAGTCACACAGCTAGTAAAGTGTCAAGCATCTGAGGCCAGATTTGAACTCAGGTACTCCTGACTCCAGGGCCAGTGTTCTATTCACTGCGCCACCTAGCTGCCCCATAACCAGCCGCTTTTAAAAGAGAAAATGCAAGCCATCGACAACCCGATGAAAGAATGCTCCAAATCATTAATAATAAGGGAAATGCAAATTAACATAACAGGTTATACTTTACTGTCATCAGATTGGCAAAGATGACAATATAAAAACTGATAAATGTTGAAGGGGCTACTGGAAATAAGCACATTAATGCACTGTTGGCGATTTGTGAAGTGGCACAGCTATTTTGGAAAGCAATTTAGAACTATGTCCAACATTTTCTAACCTGCACCATCTCTTTGAACCAGTGATGCCAGGATATGGCCTTCAGCAATGGTTTCTGTTGCCTTTCTCTCTACCTAGAAGCATACAGCATTTCTTCCTCCTCACTGGAAAACTACCAGGGACAGAGAACTTTTTGTCTATTTGTGACTTTTGTATGCACACTCAATTCCAACTCAGCAATCAATGAAAACTTTTTGTCAACATGAAATAAGCTAACAGAAAACATTCAGGATATCTTTTTGTGTTCTGAATTAGGGACAGGGCCCCTCCATTACTTGTTTTTTGTTTGTTTTTTTGCGGGACCCTCCATTACTTGTTAGCATGAATTTTCAGAAACGGGCTCTCCCAGTCTGCATGTGGGCTGATACCAGGCAGAGCATATTGCTCATATTCCTAATGACTGGACTTTCATTGACCAGTCCTCTCTATTATACTACCTTTGTAGGTAAGAGAGAAATTTAAGTTAGATGACAGTATATTCAAGTGGATTTGTAAGTCTGAACAATTCATTACATGTAAAAAGTCTTCATTAATGTTTTCATATCAACCCACTAAGAATTACTTAGTGTGGTGCCACAGGGGTCTGTTGTTGATCAACCACTGGAATAGATTGCTTGACTAATCATGGAGCATGTAGAGAAAAGAAATGTTCCCACTAAGGAATAGTCCCCCCAAATATCTGAAGGACTATCATGTAGGAAAGGGATTAGATTTTTTGTTTGTGGCTTTAGAGGGCTCAATGAGTCAAAAGTAGGAGGAGGTAGATTTGGGATTGATATAAGGAAAACATTTACTAACAACTAGGACTATTAACAGTGGAACAAGATGCCTTAAAGAGTAGTGAGATCTCTGTCACTGGAAGAATTCAAGACAGGAAGAACATCATCAAGAATATTGTAGAAAAGATTCCTCCATTGAGAAGGAGGTTGGATTAGATGACCTCCAAGGTGTTTTTCAACTCTGAGATTGTATCAATTTTTCAATTAAGATCCCAGAATGCACTATATGGTCATTGTTCTCTAATTATTTTGCTGAGAATGTCTTATCTCCCTAAGACTATAAACTACTTTATAATAAATAGGACTAGCTTTCATTTCCCCCAGGACACAGTGAAGTCTTATCCATACAGGGAATATGTATTTAATAAATACTTGTTGATTGAATGACTAGTATTAATTGTCTGAGCTTAGAGTCTTGATTCTCCCCATGCTTTAGCTTACAGGTCAACAAGAAAATCCTGATACTCCTGAATTTCAAAACCCTGTGAAATATGCATTGACTATAGACCACAGAATCAGATACTGAGTAGGGCTAGTATAATTATATCTCCGATATAGATATGGGGAGTCATATGCCCTGTGCTAAGAAAAGGGTAACTGAATCCTTGGCAGCCAGGCCAGCTGATTCATTAAATGAGAAAAATTGGCATCCTCACCCAGTTTTATGCTAGAGGGATTTAGTTTTTCTCTGAAGTGTCTGGCAAAAGCAACAAACAAGCCATGGACAGAAGCCATAAAAACATGGTCCTATAATCACTTCTTTTATATAAGGGGTTTCAGGATTCAGTATTTATGATCCTGGCTCCAGATTCCTCTAGCATCCAGACCTCCATGGACATTTTCCAGAAGAATCAGTGTGATGAAATGATTGGTCTAAAAAGGTTTTTCTCTTTTTCTTTCTTTAATCCATTGTTCACCTCAAAGGCAAGCCAGACCATGGATATACTATAGCAGCTGCCAGATGATTGGTAAGTATATCCCTCATAGGGATGCAAATTTCCCAGTAGAAGGGAAACAATTTATACTCTTTCAAGTACTTTTTTTTTTTTTTTTTAGTGAGGCAATTGGGGTTAAGTGACTTGCCCAGGGTCACACAGCTAGTAAGTGTTAAGTGTCAGAGGCTGGATTTGAACTCAGGTACTCCTGACTCCAGGGCCGGTGCTCTATCCACTGCGCCACCTAGCTGCCCCCCTCTTTCAAGTACTTTTACAGAACTTGTTCTTGGGATGTATGGAGACCAGAAAGATGAAGGAGAAGATAAGTGAGGAGGTTAGGCCAGCCTCCCCAGACAGTCAGGACTGGTTCATCTAGACATGACGTCTCTCTATCTTGACAACTCTCTCCTTCTAAGTGTAACCCTTGTGCTGAACACTCTTGTGACACATTAGGGAGATTTTCCCACTTGGAAGAGCTACTGCCCTTACTCAGGAAATCTGGGCAAACAGACATAGAGACAGTAGGTGGCTCAGTGGAGAAAGTGCTGGATATAGAGTCAGAAAGACCTAAGGATTTCCTGCCTCAGATGCTTCCTAGCTTGGGGACCCTCAGCAAGTCACTTTGACTCTCTCAGCCTTGATTTCTTCATCTATAAAATAGGAACAATAATTACACAGAATTCTTTCACTGATTAAATGAGATAATATATGTAAAGGCTCTTGAAAACCGTAAGACTTTATAAATCCTATTTATTATTAGACATTATCACTCTGGGTAACATGAAGCCAAATCCTTACCTCGGTCTGCTCTTTGGATTAATTCTTCCTTATAAGAAACCTTCGCTCCTACAAGGCCAGTCATGGCCTATTGCTTTCTACTTTTTGGGTGGAGGGGTGGGGAGAAGGAGGGAGACTTTTCCTCCCTCCTTTTCTCCAACTTTGTGCTGTTCTTCATGGCCTTCTCCAGCTCCAAAGAATGGTCACCCCCAGGCCTCTGGTCTCTCAGGCCAAAACTAGAGAAATTGCTATATTTCTCATGTTTCGGTACAACCTCTCTGTGCAAAATAAAGCCCAAACCTCTAAATCCCTTCTTTTTCCCCCAGGCTGCCTGATAGAAAATTGACAGGATTTGCCAATAAATTACATGTTTTACCCAATATGAATATTTTCTTTTGCTAGAGTTGATTTCTTCCCTTTATTCTTGCAGAAGCTTTTACGCTCCTACCTTGTCCCAATTGGATTTAGGGATGGGGACGGCTTGTCTGCTTTTCAAGGGGAATGGCTGGTTTTCCTCAGGGGTCATTTTTAGATTGTTGGGAGCAGGAAAGAGAAAGAGGCCTCCTATTGGGGAAAGTACTGCCTTTGGGATTTTAGCTGCATGTGTTATTCCCAGTCTCCCAGTGACATTTCTTTATGGTTGGTCCCTTGGAAAATGTTTAAAAGAATTTCACAGTGGGCCTCTTTCCATGAGATCACTCAGTCTTTTGCCCTTCCCTGTCTTTGTTTGTTCTACCTACTTCTGTCAAGGTCACTCCAGGAAAAAAAAAAGCCAGTCTTTTAATAACTAGTTCCCTATTATTTTATAGTATATGGGAGTAATGTTGCCTCAGGACTTTTCAATTTTGAAAGAATTTCCCATAGGCAGTTTCTCCTGAAGGGATGGAAAGGTTGCAGAAAAGCCCAGAAGCCTTCCTGTTGCTCTTCTATACCCAGTTATTTTCCCTGAACAGATGTAGCCTTAAATACAATTGTTTGTGTGTTATCTCTTCCATTAGAACATGATCTCCTTGAAGTCAGGGATTACATTTTTTGTCTTTTTTTTTTTTTTAAATCCCCAGCTCTTAGAATAGTGTATGGCACACAGTAAGCACTTCATAAATGTTTGTTGGCCAACTGACTGGGAGATAATGACATTTATTTATTTTTGGGGGGGGGCAGGGCAATGTGACTTGCCCAGGGTCACACAGCTAGTAAGTGTCAAGTGTCTGAGGCCGGATTTGAACTCAGGTCCTCCCGAATCCAGGGTGCCTATCCCAAATATGTGGAGACTCCCCCCCCCAAGGGGCAGATGAGAACAACTTATTTCAAGGGCCATGAAGGCATCAGAAGTAGGCACCGTGGAGTGCTTAGAGCTTGGTCAGACATCGAAGATGCCAAGGCATCTGCCATATCCTGGGTCATTGCCAGTCATCTTGACCTTTGTCCTGCCACTGGAAATCAGTGACTCTGGAAGAGAGAGTGAGGCTGAAGACTTTATGCAGCTCTGCCTCGCTTAAATCCAATTCAGGGGCAAGTCAAAACACCACCAGTGATGTCACTGGTCCTCTTAGGAAACAAAGGACAAACAACTACTAAGAATACTACTAGCTAGCATTTATTTATATAGTGATTTAAAGTTTGGAAAGTGCTTTTCAACAAACTCTGTAGAGTAGATGCTATTATTATTCCCATGGAACAGACAAGAAAACTGAGGCTGAAAGTAGTTCATTGACTTGCCCAGGATCATACAGCAATGAGCAATAAGGATCTGAGGCGGGATTTGTTTTGTTTTCATGGGGCAGTGAGGGTTAAGTGACTTGCCCAGGGTGACACAGCTAGTAAGTGTCAAGTGTCTGAGGCTAGACTTGAACTCAGGTACTACTGAATCCAGGGCCAGTACTTTATCCACTGTGCCACCCAGGAGTCAGGATTTGAACTCAGGTCTTTCTAACTCCAAGTCCAGCTCTTAACAGAGAGAAGGGGATTGGGGAGAAGTAGCTTTAGAAGGCTTCCTGGTGGAGACGAGACTGGAGTTTTCTGAAGGACAATTAGGATATGATAAAGAAGGAAGAAGAGGTTTTAAATGGGGGAATGGTATGAACAAGGTTCCCAAGATGCAGCAGCAGGTCCAAAAGACAGGGAATAGATTAGTTTTCTTGGAGAGATGTATTCGCAAAGGGAATTATTTCTTTTAAGATAATCGGCCTCATGGACTTTATTCCTATTAACATCATTAAGTTGTCTAAAACAGAAAGTAAGAGGCTTAATCTTTAACTTAGCCACCTTCAGCTTTCCTAAATGAAGTCAGCTGCTTTCATTTCGGGATCAGAAAAGGCCAGTATTGGCCTGAAGAAACCTCTCAGTCTGCTGTTAGAGCAATTATGAAATGCGGAGGGGAATGTGGGAACTGACTCTAACCTGTCTGAACTAGACCCAGCCATAACTTTGATGGCAACAACTTGGTCTGGGTCACATTGGAAAAAGAAAAAAAAATGACTATACTTTTTAGTGATGCCTTTTATTCTTACATCACAGTCATCTCATACCCTGTCAATAGCTCCGCATAATACCCAGGTCTTTACATGGTACACAGTAAGTGCTTAGAAATTCTCATTGACTTGACTCTTTACAGCTAGTGGGAAAAAAAAATCTCTTTTATGACAAGAAATAATAAGAAAAAATATCTGATATAGTGACTACATGCGACATGTATCCAGTATTCTGTCCCTTGCTTTCCTACTAGGGGTGAGGGATTTCATTATCTATTCTCTGAAACCTTCATTGTTTTTCCAATTTCTTGGAGTTTGATGATATTTTAGTATCTCTTCATTTACATTATTGTAGTCATTGGGCCAATTCTGTTCTGCAATCAGTTCTGCTCCTTTCATTCTGGACCAGTTTGTACAAATCTCTGGGTTATGTTCCTCAAATAGAGTTGTCTAATTATTTGTGTGAAAGATTGTCTGTGCTGGGTAGTTATTTCATTATAATTAGGAAGCAATGATTCCCTCCCTGCCCCACCCTTAGAGATTTTGAAGTGTGGACAAACTCTTTTCATTTCCTTAAAACTTAAATTTATTGGTTCTTTAAGATTCAGGGTTTTTGAAACTTTGAGAAAGCAAGCTGTGAAGAAAGTTAGGTCTGTAAGGCAACAATCTGAAATGTTATGGTTATATTATAAGTATCATAGGATTTACAGCTGTTAGGGACCTGAGAAAACACCTGGTCAAAACCCAACCCTTCACTTAACAGGTAAAGAAACTATAAGACTCAGAGAAGGATATCTTGACTAAAATCCTAATTAGTGACAAAGTTTAGTCTAGAACCAAGTACTCCTAATCCTGGGTCCAATACTCTTCCGCCTCCCGGCCCCCCATCTTTGTAAAATCTCCCAGTATTTTCATTTCTAGGTTGCTTCAAATATGAGTAAGAGATATTGAGTAATCCTTTATAAACTTGCAAGGTAACAAAATCATAGGGGGTGTGTGTCACAGCCTTTCTTTCCTTCTTTTTTTTCTTTCTTTTCCTTCCTTCCTTCCTTCCTTCCTTCCTTCCTTCCTTCCTTCCTTCCTTCCTTCCTTCCTTCCTTCCTTCCTTCCTTCCTTCCTTCCTTCCTTCCTTCCTTCCTTCCTTCCTTCCTTCCTTCCTTCCTTCCTTCCTTCCTTCCTTCCTTTCTTTCTTTCTTTCTTTCTTTTTTGATGAGGCAATTGGGGTTAAGTGCCTTTCCCAGGGTCACACAGCCACAGCCTTTATTTCGACCCAAAGAAAATACAGAAGGCACAAAAGACTCACGGAAGCTCCAAAATAGATACCCCTAAACCTCCAAACAAACATATAAAGCACTTAACGGAAACTGAACTTGGAGTTGCCAGCAAGGCAACATTCTGACATTTTGGTGAGTCCTAGATTGTTCACCTTTTCTCTTGGCTTAAAAGCAGTCAAGATCCTCTATACTTCTGTTACCTCATCCCCACCCCAACCCACAGCAGTTTTTACCTCAGGTGAAAAAAAATCTCTAAGTACTACTCTATTCCTGGTAGAACCTTTATAGCACAAAAGGGGCATGAAGAAAAATTAGCATCCATGAGCAGAAAGAGACAAGAAGAAAGAATGACCACCAAAAAGAGAAAGCATTAGACAGGTATGCACTGTGAGACCATATCTTTACATGTAAGGGACCATTGCCACAAGGAGAATTATTTTTTAAAGTATAATGCATATTTTTATAGTGTTTTGCATTTTACAAAGAGCTTTCTTCACAACAACTCTGTAATATCTGGGAGACAAACTGATTTTCAGAAAAGTTAAATGACTTGTTTGAGATAATACAGCTAGTATGACAGATGGTGAACCAGCACCGACCCAATCTGACAATCAAGAAGACAACTCTTCAGGCTCACCTTGGTGCTTCATTGAGAGCACATAAGACAAAGACCCTATTCCATGGATGGAAAATGAGGAAGATAGGCCTCAGAGGGGAACTCTCTGAGTTCCACAATAAAGGAAGGTAATTGATTACTGTCCATAACCCTATTTTGCATTCCTTACTTTTGAAGGTAGGTCCCTGGGAAAGTCTCATGCTTTGGACTACAGTAGAGGTCTTGGTTGTGGCTCCTCTGGAGTCCAAGAACCTAGGTTCAAATCCTTACTGACACCACCTCTGTGACCTTGAACAAGTGACCTACCCCTGGCCTCAGTGTCCTGCTCTATAAAAAGTGGAGGTTGAACTAGATGGCTTTTGAAGTGCTTTCAATTTTAGTGTAATGATAATGACTGTGTTGCAAGGTCAGCAACAACTCCCTCCCTGATCACATCTTTAGATCCAGTTCGTGTTCTCTTGAGAGAGCCTGAACTAGAGATCATAAGTCTCTCATACATTTTACTTTACATTATAAAACTTTATAACCATAAACAAGGACAGATAAATAAACATACACAATGAAGAATAAAATCATATCTAAAACAATAAACTATCAAATATTTACAATTTTCTCAAAGGAAATATGCAAAACTAAACTTTTAAAAAATTTCCTCTTCTGTTAATCTAGGCGATTTATATATTTGAAAAATATTCATCCATTTCATTTAGATTGTCAAATTTATTGGCATATAGTTGGGAAAAATAGCTCGTAATTATTGCTTTAATTTCCTCTTCATTGGTGGTGAATTCACCCTTTTCATTTTTGATATGAGTGATTTGGTTTTCTTCTTTCCTTTTTTAATCAAATTAACCAAAGGTTTATCTATTTTATTGGTTTCTTCATAGAACCATCTCTTAGTTTTACAAAAGTAAACTTTAAAAAAATGATCATTTAATTCTTCCTTTGGGGAACTTCCCCAGCAATTCATACTCACAGGTTGGGTTTCCCAGAAAGTGGCTGGTCCTATTCTTAGAGTTAAAGGGTAACCCTGTAGGACTATACTTCCAACATTGTATGCTTGAGTCCCTACTTGCATCCTTTCTATTAACAATCAGCAGTCATCTCCATTAGCTCTTATCAAAGGCATTTACTCAAATGGCAATTCCAAAACAATTGGCACTGAGCCTCCTCTTAAAAACATCCTACAGTGAGTGCACTTTGCCACAAATACATACAGCAATCATGGAGAAGTTAGCTCAAACATAAAATACAATGAGGCACACCTGTAGGCTATACATGTGGCAAAAGGTAACTCACAACTCCAACACTTAAGGGCCTTGAAGTCTTTTCTCTCTTCATAGAGCCCTCATGGGTCTCCTTGGGGGAGGGTCCAGCCACCAGCATTCTTTTTTTTTCCCCCAGCATTCCTTTTTGCCATAATTATCATGCTTCCTGAAGCTTCCTCCTTCCTTGGGTGTCTCTTGACTAAACTGACTAAATCTTGACTGATCTGACTAAACTCTGAATGTCTTTCCACTTCTTCTACTCTCAGTCACTGAACTCCACTCCACTCCACTCCAGTGGATACTTCAACCATCACTTTGCAGGCTTCCCAGGACATATAGACATTTTACAACTCACAAAGCCAGCTGAATACTTCTATCTCTGGATACTCATTTAGCTAAGATCAGGAAAGAACAAAGATAAAGAGGTGGCCATGTGCTCATAACCTCCTCAATTGCAGCCCCCCACCCCTCCAAACAACTCTCAGGACCAACTAGAAAAATGGATGGATGACTCAGGGACTTATAAAAACAAGCCAGAGTCATCTTGCTTCTCTGTACTTTTTAATTTGGAAATAAAACTTTTGTGTTTTGAGCCTTATGAGCCCAAGTACTGGTACTAGCAAACTGGTAACTACCCTTGGGAGAGTGTCAGGTGACAACATTCCCAAGTTCCACAGGGGTGTGTGGGAGCAATAAGGCAGAGAAGTGAAAGGTCTGGGGTGGGGTACCTAGTCCCTTCATGTCAGGAGGGACTCTCTGACATAAGGGCTACTTTATATAGTGATATAGGCATTGTCCATGTATGTGCTGTGATTCTGGAAATTGAGGGAATGCCCATCAATTGGGGAATGGCTAAACCAGTTGTGGTATATGAATGTTTTTGTTTTTGTTTTTTTTGGTGAGGCAATTGGGGTTAAGTGACTTGCCCAGGGTCACACAGCTAGTAAATGTCAAGTGTCTGAGGTCAGATTTGAACTCAGGTCCTCCTGAATCCAAGGCTCTATCGACTGCGCCACCTAGCTGCCCCCTGGTATATGAATGTAATAGAATATTATGGGCTGTAAGAAATGATAAGAAGGCAGGTTTCAGAAAAACCTGGAAAAATTTACATGAATTGATGCTGAGTAAAATGAGCAGAACCAAGAGAACATTGTACACAGTATCAACAACATTGTGTAATGATCAGTTGTGGTATACTTAACTCTTCTCATCAATACAATGATCCAAGACAATGCCAAAAGACTCATGAAGGAAAATGTTCTCCACATATAGAAAAAGAACTCTGGAGTCTGAATGCAGATTGATATATATTATTTTAATTTTTCTTGTTGCTTTTTGTTGTTTCTTCTTATGTTTTTTCCCTTTTGTTCTGACTCTTCTCTTACAACATGACTAATGTGGAAATATGTTTAACATGATTGTAATGTATAACCTATATCAGATTGCTAGCTGTCTTTGGGAGGGTGGAGGGAAGGGAGGGTGGGAAAATTTGGAACTCAAAATCTTACAAAAGTGAATGTTGAAAACTATCTTTACATGTAATTTGAAAAAAATAAAGGTCTGGTAAAATGAAAAAAAATACACACACACATACACATATAATAAAGCCCCTAAGAATATTTTTTGTACAGATGGGTCTTTTTTTTTCTTCTAGTAATATTTTTAGGCTACAGTTCTAATAATGTGATCACTAGACCAAAGGGGATGATCAATTTTGTAACTTTTACTGTATGTTGCCAGGTTGTTTTCCACTTGAACTTAGGCTTTGTTTTTCTTTTCAATGTAGTCATAATATTTGTGTACACTGATCTGGTAGTATTGATTTCACTTTGCATCCTTGAGAATCATGGTTCTAGAACTAGAGGGAATGTCAGAGGATACCAAATCCAAACCTCTCATTTTACAAATGAGGAAACTGAAGCTCTGGGAGATGAAATGATTTAGCCAACCACTCACAGGTAGCAAGACCATTGGTAGAATCTGAGCCCAAGATCTCTGTTTCCAGGGCCAAATTTCTTCCAGCATAGCATGCTGACTTCATATAAGTCTGAACTTCCCTGTATTCTTCATATTTATAATTTTTTTATAGTTTATAGTATTCTAAATTGATGAGTTGGCTAGGATACTGAGAGAGTGGTGGTGGTAATGGTAGTAATAATAAAAAATAATTAGCATTTTTATATCGTTCTAAGGTTTACAAAGAACTTTGCAAATATTATCTCATTTGATCTTCACAACAACCCTGTGAAGTAGGTGCTATTATTATTCCCATCTTACAAATGAGGAAACTGAGGCTTAGAGAGTTTAAATGACTTGCCCAGCATCACATAGGTGGCAGGTATCAGAAGGAGGGACTTGTGATGTTTAAAATCTAAATTGTGGTGGCCTTAAATCAGAAAGCTTCAGCTCCAGTCTAGCCTAGAGTTCCAGCCTGGTTGGGTTCTTCCTGAAGTCCTCCTCCACGAGCCTGCTTTAATCAGGAACACCCTAGCAAGCTGTTTGTGGAAGCTTTTTATAGATCTGGAACAGAGTCGGTCCTTACACACTGCTTCAAGGTGATTGGTTGGCGTCATCCAAATCCATTGGCTTTGAAAGTGTTCTCAAGTTGAGTTCACAGTTTAGTTTCTGAGAACAATACCTTCTTAAGGGATAGCCAGGTGTGATTACAATCCAATTAACTTGAAGTAGGCTTAATCAGCGGTCAATCACTCTCACTTGATTCAATCAGTATAGATTAATCTCCAGGTGGGTCTTTGAGTATCTGCTAAATCCCATTATTTCATCACAGACTTAAATCCAAGATTTCCTAGAAGGTCTAAATTCCATTATGCCATTATGTTGAATCTCTAGTACACCAAATTGTAAAATAACATACTATAATTCATTCAGCTGTTTACTAATTGCTGATCATAATAGGTTGTTTACAGGTTTTAGTTAGTGTTATAATTAAAGCAACTGTGAATAGCTTTGTATAAATAGATCTTTTTCCTTTTCATGTATTAAATTTTTCTTTTTTATTATGAACTGAGCAAACATCTATAAACATGGATGTTTCCAATTTCAAAGAATAGAAATAGTACCAAAATTGATCTATTTATCTGTTTCCTGAACTTCATTCTGCTGTCTTCTATGTATTCCTTACATAATTCATTGACACTTTTTCTTTTCTTTTGCATCATTGTAACTATTCCTATACTGCCTATAACTCTTCCCCCTTAGGAAGAAAGGAAAAAAATCAGCAACTGGATAAAAACTTTGAAAAATTTGACCATATGTGAAATATTACACACCTGTGGACTCTACCCCTGCTTCTCCTTCTCTTTTAGTTTAAAACCCTCTAAATTACTGATATTGATGGAACAGAGTGAAACATGCAATTTTTCACTTTCTTTCTTTTTTTTTCTTTTAATCAAGTTTTCTTGTATAAAATGACAAAGATGGTAATATTTTACATCATACATGTATAACCCATATATGATTGTTTGGCACCTCAGGGAGAGGGGAAGGGAGGGAGGGAAAGAGGGATAAAAATCGGAACCTAAAACTACAAATTTAAAAAAATGTTTATTATTTAAAAAAAAACAAACCTCTAAATTAGATTTACAAAATTCAGGCAAATACATTTTTACTAGCCATTGCTGGGTGTACTTTATCCCTGGCCAGGAACCCATCATTCCTATATTTTAAGTGTTGTCCTTCTGTAGACTAAAAAAAAAAAATAAAATCATTTGAGATGTACAGCTATAGTAACTGCTTATAAAAACTCTCTGCTTATAGAAGCAGAACTAGTCATTGTTCTGCAGCAGAGAATATAGGGAATGTGGAGCATTTTTATTTTTGCAGATTTATTTTTATATTTGCAGATATTAATTTCATAAAGTTTACAGTTTATTGTAACCCCAGATCCCAAAGTCTATATATCTCATCTCTATGATTTGGGGTTTGCTGTGAAAATATAATTACACAACTTATATCTCTCTAACCACTGCTAAGCATTTTGCCAAGAGGTCTTGAAGTGCAAGACATGCTTTTGTTCCATTCATAAAGATGGGAAGTATTCAGAAAGTCAAAAAGTGCATAAAGCATTCACTGTGAATGAATCAGGAACTTCCACATCAAGGTATAGTCACCCCTTTTCCGGGAAGTAAGCAAAGTAAAGGTGGAGGTAGAGACTGTATGCAGGTGCCTGGAAAATGAAAAGCAGAAATAGACAAGTTCCCAATGACACAGAAGACTGTAGATCTCAACTATCTCAGTAGTGAGCTACCTACTCATTGTTTGTCTGCTCTGCAGAACAACCTTGGCATTGATCCACTCCATGGGGAATTTCTGTCCTTGTTACTCAAGCCATCACGACGGCAGGGTCTGACCTTGATGTGTGGAGGAAGGATGAAGATTGCCAGGGAAATAATTTTTCTTCACTGTTAACAATAAATAAAGCATGCACAAAAGGAGGTCAGATGTGGCTGCTGCCTGACCTGATCTTACCCAGTAGGTCAACTCTTAGTTGATTCATATATTTATTGAGTGTACACTAAAATCTTTTTTTGTTTTTTGTTTTTTTAATTTAATTTAATTTTACATATAAGGTATTTTATTTTTTCTGTTACATGTAAAGATAGTTCTCAACTTTTGTTTATACAAGCTTTACAATTTCAGATTTTTCTCCCTCCCTCCCCTCCCTCCCCTCTCCCCTAGACAGCAGGTAATCTGATATAGGTTATATCTATATATCTATATACATATAGATATATATATCTATACACACACATATATATACACATAATAACATTAATCCTATTTCTGCATTAGTCCTGTTATAACAGAAAAAATCAGAGCAATGATGAAAAACCTCAGAATAGGAAAAAAAACCCAACAGCACCAAAAACAAAAGAAATAGTATGGTTCATTCAGCATCTATACTCCACAGTTCTTTTTTTTTTCTTCTTGGATTTGGAGATCCTCTTCTATCATGAGTTCCCTGGAACTCTTCTGTTCCATTGCATTGGTGAGAAGAATATAGTCCATCACAGTAGATCAACACTCAATGTTGATGATACTGTGTACAATGTTCTGGTTCTGCTCATCTCACTCATCATCAGCTCACGTAAGACCCTCCAGGTTTCTCTGAACTCCTCCTGCTCATCATTTCTTACAGCACAATAGTATTCCATTGTATTCATATACCACAACTTGTCCAGCCATTCCCCAATTGATGGGCACCCCCTCAACTTCCAATTCCTTGCTACCATGTAAAGAGCAGCTATAAATATTTTTGTACATGTGGGTCCCTTTCCCCTTTCCATGATTTCTTTGGGAAAAAGACCTAAAAGTGGTATTGCTGGGTCAAAGGGTATGCACAGCTTTATCACCCTTTGGGCATAATTCCAAATTGCTCTCCAGAATGGTTGGATCAGTTCACAGCTTCACCAACAATGGATTAGTGTTCCAATTTTCCCACAGCTTCTCCAACATTTATTATTTTCCTTTTTTTGTCATTGTAGCCAATCTGATAGGTGTACACTAAATTCTTAAAAAAAATTTAAATTAAAAAAAATTTTTTTGAATGTACACTAAATTCAAAGCATACTTTAATTTTTTATTTTTAGTGCTATTGTTATCTTATGCTTTCATATCGAAGTCATTTCCCTTCGAATCAGTGTCTTCCCCCTTCTCCCTTTCCCCTGCCCCTCATCAAACCCTTCCTTGTAACAAAGAAAAACAAAACCATTTGCCACTGTAATCATGTCTGATAGTATATACCACATTCTACATCCATAGTCTTCTCCCTCTCTATTGAGAGAAGGCAGGAGTGTTCATTTTCAGTTTACTAAAACCAAAATTATTATTCAACTTAGTCAGAGTTGGACTCAGAACACATTTTAAACTAGCACATTTTAACTAGCATTGGGTAGATATGTATCCTTATAACCCCAGGAGTTCTCAATCTGGGTCTGAAAATTTATTTAAAAATAATTTGACAGGGGCAGCTAGGTGGCGCAGTGGATAGAGTACCGGCCCTGGAGTCAGGAGGACCTGAGTTCAAATCCAGCCTCAGACACTTGACACTTATTAGCTGTGTGACCCTGGGCAAGTCACTTAACCCCCATTCCCCTGGCCCCCAAAATTTGATAACCATATTTTAATGTAATTGGTTTATTTTATACTCTTAAATATTTTATGTACAAAGGGGTAATGTGTATGGGTGCTGTTTTTGTTTGGCCTATGTAGGTTATGTAGATTACATGATGTAACTCAAAGGGAAGCAAGGATAGCTATTTCTTTTTTTGTTTTGTTTTGTTTGTTTTTGGTGAGGCAATTGAGGTTAAGTGACTTGCCCAGGGTCACACAGCTAGTAAGTGTCAAAGGTCTGAGGTCACATTTGAACTCAGGTCCTCCTGAATTCAGGGCCGGTGCTCTATCCACTGCGCCACCTAGCTGCTCCGGATAGCTATTTCTAATATCTTTTCCTTTCATCCTTTTTGAAGGAAGACTGATTCCTGCCTAGAAGGAAAGCAGAAGGTTGTGGCCAGAGGCTGACCATCTGGCTTGCTTCAGAGAGAGGGGATGCCGGGCTAGAATTATATGTCTGCTTCCCAAAATATTTTAGTTTAGGGTAAGTAATTTTTAGGTTCAAGATACTCTCCTGATCTCTATCCCTAAATGGGAAAGGTGGGCTCTGAGCTATATATCTAAGGTTTATCTCTCTTCCCACCAGATTCTTACCAGTTCCACAATGAACAACATATTCATTTCTCTATGTTGATGTAAAGTAAATCAGAGAATATATATGGATATATATGAAAATATATACCATATATTACAGAATGAATGAGCTTTTCCTTTGGGGGTGAGATAACTCAGCTTAACCAAGACAGAGAGAGAAACATATATATGCACACATAGAGAGACAGAGAGACAGACAGAGACAGAGACACAGAGAGAGACAGAGACAGAGATAGCCACACAGAGAGAGACAGAGACACACAGAGACAAAGACAGAGATAGAGACAGAGAGACAAAGACAGAAAGAAAGAGAAACAGAGAGAGACAGAGACAGTGAGACAGAGACAGTGAGAGACAGAGTTAGTTCTAGATCTTAAACAAGAAGTCTCTGAAGTCTGTAGCTTAGCAAGATGAGGATAGGTACACAATAGAGATAGCCAGATTTTCTACATGTCAACTTCTTCCCAGACTCTTTCTCCTTTCATAGATCTGAAGGGAGGTTGGAATCAACATGTCTTATTAGACAGAATACATTTCTTTTCTCTCTGGCACTCACCAACTCTGCAATCATGTAGATGAAGGGTATCAAGTAATTAATCTCCACTAATGAGGAGAGAGTCCCATACAATTTTGAGCAAAGGGTCACATGTGCATATGCTATCCTGAGAAGGGACCCATAGGCTACACCCGACTACCAGAGGGGTTCATGACATAAGAAAAATGTTAAGAACCTCTTCCATGCTTCATTCTTAATTATAATGAACCATTTATAATACTTAGTTATGGAAAAAAGACCTCATGCTTTCATTTTATTTCATATGAGTATGCCTGACACTCAGTAAGCATGTAATATATGGATTTTCATTCATATTTCAAAGACTGGCTTTCATGTTCACCATGTTCCAGAGGAAAATTCAATTAAACTCTTGGCATCTATTTGATGCTAAGTAACAGATTACACTGTTTTTTTCACCCTAAATAAATTTTAGTCATGGCAATATTTTTTTAGTCGCAGTAATATTAACCTGAGAACAATAATTTAAATTTGTGTAGTACTTTATGGTTACAGAACACTTTGTACACATTATTTTAACTGATCATAGAGTTGACAAGACCCTTAGAGATGTTAAGGGCTAAAATTCTAGCTAGTCTGTCTAAAATATCTAATGAGTGGTCGCCAATAAATTATAAGCTTTAGCAAGAGTTAGACTTTTAAGCATTTATTAAGGAGAATAAGAATTTGGTAAAGAGAGAGAGAAAGGCCTAGATTCCTATCTATTAAAGGGAGAGCACATTTCTAGCTCCGCTCTCCACCGGAGTCCAGAGGAAAAAGAGAGCCAGAGTCAGCGCCAGTCTCTTCCTTCCTCCTCCCCCTAGCCCGCGTCACTTCCTGACACCAAAGAAAAGACTCCTGATCTTGCCCTCAAAGACCTTCGCTTCATGGGTGGAACTCTTCTACAGTAAGTCTCCAGCAGGTGTCGTCATTCCAATCATTACAGAGATCATCTAATTTAAACTCTTCATTTTGCAGATAAGGAAACTGAGAACTAGGGAACTTAAGTTCACTGACTCTAAGCTTAATGCTCTTTCTTACTATATCATGCTTCCTGGATGATAAACTTCTATTAATATTTGGTTAGCAAACTGAAAACTCAATGAATAGGAATTCAAAGTCCTATGTAAAATATACCTTAGGACAAAGCTGGGATCATAAGGCCTTCTACTAGTTAATTTAGTGCAGAGGTGGGCTACTTCTTCTTTTTTTTTTTTTGGTGAGGCAATTGGGGTTAAGTGACTTGCCTAGGGTCACACAGCTAGTAATTGTTAAGTGTCTGAGGCCAGATTTGAACTCAGGTCCTCCTGAATCCAGGGCTGGGGCTCTATCCACTGCACCACCTAGCTGCCTCTGGGCTACTTCTTACTAGAGGACACAGGCACTTGCTCTTGTGGTGTAATTTGAAGAGAACCAGGAAGACTCCCAGGTCATCAATAACTCTCCTCTCCAGGTACAAGGGTGTCTGAAATTTCATCTTTAAGAGATTTATTTCTTTAGGTTCTGAATAAAAGCCTATTTTTAAAAATAATAAACATTTTTATTTAAAGTTTTGAATTTCAAATTTTATCCCTCTCTCCCCTTTCCCCTCCCCAATGTGGTAAGCAATCAAATATAGCTTATACATGTAATAAAAGCCTATGTTAAAATGCAAATACTTCTGGCTACATGACAAGAGAAACTAACACCCTCAGGTGTCAGAGACTTATCAGATAAAGGAATATGAGGCAGTATAAGAGCACAGGTAGGTAACCTTGGGAATGGGATAATTTGAGAGGGAAGAAGACATCAGTAAAAGGAAAAGATTCAGAAAACAGAAGTAGAAGGCATTAAAGATCAACAAAAATAATAATTATGCTTCACATTTAAGACTTTTATACTCATGATAATAATGAGCATTTATATTTATATAGTGCTTTAAGGCTCGCAAAGTACTTTACAATTATTATCTCATTTGAACCTGGCAACAACCCTGAGAGGTAGGGGATAGTCTAACCCCCATTTTACAGATGAGGAAAGTGAGGCAGAGAGAGGTTAAGTGATTTATTGAGTCACGAAGCTAATAAATATCTGAGGCTGGATTTGAACTCAGGACCTCTGAGCCAAGTCCAAAGCTCCATCAACCGTGCCACTTAGCTACCTAAACAGCACACTGATGGAATGGATTGAGAACTGGACTTGAAGCCAAGAAGTTGTGAGTTCAAAAAACAAACTCAGCTGTGTGTCTCTGGCCCTCTCCTGCCTCAGTTTTCTCATCTGTATATTGGGATCATAATAGGGTTGTTGTGAGGATTAAACGAGATAACTTTGGTAAATAACTTTGTAAAATGTGAGATGCTATGGAAAAGTGAAGCTGTTTTGTGGTTTGCGATGCACTTTCCTCCCAACAACAACCCAGTGACATGGATGGGGCATGTAGTAATGGCCTTCGATGAGGGTGATAGGTGAGGAGATTGCAGCTCAGAGTTATTGCCTGACTTCTGCCCACGGTCATGAAACTAGTAAGTTTGCTTTGCTGGATCCTCCTCCAGATCACCATCTTTAAGTATAGGTGTCCCACGGGGTTCTGTCCTGGGCCATCTTCTCTTCTTCTCCTATACTATTTTACTTGTACATACTATGGATTGAATCACCATCTCTATGCTGATGATTCTCAAATCTACCTTTCCTCCCTGACTCTCTGCTGACCTCCAACCTCCAATCTCCAACTGCTTTTCAGACATCTCAAGTTGGATATACAGTAGACTCAACATGTCCAAAATTAAACTCATTATCTTTCTCCCTAAACCCTCTTTACTTCCTACTATCCCTATCACTGTCAAGGGCAACATTATCCTTCCAGTCCCTTAGACTTGAAACCTCCATTTCTCACTATCTGCACCCCCGCCCCTGCACCATCCAACCCATTGCCAAGATCCATCAGTATTGACTTTGTAATATCTCTGGAATACAGTCCCTTCTTTGACATTGTCACCATTCTGGGATAGTCCCTCATCACCTCACACTTGGATTATTTAGATAGTCTAATGGTGGATCTACCTGCCTCAAGTCCCTTCCCATTCAAGTCCATTCTCCATTCAGCCACCAAGGTGATTTTCCTAAGTCAAAGGTCCCATGCTATCACCCTCTTGCTAAATAAACTCCATGGGCTCCTAATTGCCTCCAGGATCACATACAGATTATTCTGTTTGACACTGAAAGCCCTTCATAAACTAGTCCCTTCCTTACATTTTACTCCCCTCCATGTACTCTTTGAATCTCTTGGCTTCTGGCATTTTCTCTGGATGTCGCCCATGCCTGGAAGGTTCTCCCTCCTCTGCTCTAACCACTGCCCTCTCTAGTTTCCTTTAGTGAAGATATTCTTTTTTTCTTTTTCTTTCTTTCTTTCTTTTTTTTTTTTGGTGGGGCAATGAGGGTTAAGTGACTTGCCCAGGATCACACAGCTAGTGAGTGTCAAGTGTCTGAGTCTAGATTTGAACTCAGGTCCTCCTGAATCCAGGGCTGGTGCTCTATCCACTGCCACACCTAGCTGCCCACCCTGGTTTCCTTTAAATCCCAACTAAAATCCCATCCTTTACTGTAAGCCTTTCCCAATCCTTCTTCATTTAGTTCCTTCCCTTTGTTAAACACTTATTTATCCTTTGTACATATTTGCTTTGTATATGTTTGTTTGCATGTTGTCTTTCCCATTAGATTGTAAACTGGAGTGCTGGGACTAACTTTTGCCTTTTTCTGTAATCCCAGGATTTAGCAAGTACCAGACACATGACAGGAGCTTCATCAATGTTTCCTGATTGATTGATTATTCTCTATAACTGCCTACTTCTCAATTTGGCTGGGGTACAGACATCTTTCTTGAGCAGTTGTTTGCTGTGACTTTCAGTTTCTGCCTTTTTT
This sequence comes from Dromiciops gliroides, assembly GCF_019393635.1. Classification (NCBI taxonomy): domain Eukaryota; kingdom Metazoa; phylum Chordata; class Mammalia; order Microbiotheria; family Microbiotheriidae; genus Dromiciops; species Dromiciops gliroides. The sequence continues at coordinate 90,923,433 of NC_057863.1, read as the reverse complement.
TTTTTTTTGGTTTCTATTTTAAGAAGCATTTAGAGGGGCAGCTAGGTGGCATAGTGGATAGAGCACCGACCCTGGATTCAGGAAGACCTGAGTTCAAATATGGCCTCAGACACTTGACACTTACTAGCTGTGTGACCCTGGGCAAGTTACTTAACTCCAATTGCCTCACCAAAAAAAAAAAAAAGCATTTAGTGGTAGCTTGGATATTTCTCTTCAAAAAAGAATTATGTCACGGTTTAATTATTTTGGGTCTTGCTCTACATTTAGGTATTATAAAGAAAACAAATTTCCACATCTGTTTGAGTCCAAAATGTCTCATTCCACATCCTGAATCCCTCATTCATCGTGAGATGAGTAGACTAGTTCATCACCAGTCCTCTGGAATAATGTACCAGTGTTTTTGTTTCTGTCACATTTATTTGCTTTGCTTTATAGACTAATGAAAGTACTGCTTGCTTTTACAATTCTTTGCTCCAATTGTTTTGGCAAACATAATACTTAACTGCATCTGGGACTGGCTGGACAATATGACCTGGGCAAATAATCCCCCATTTTAGAGATTTGTCTACGCTAAACATACATACATACACACACACACACACACACACACACACACACACACCACAAATAGAGAAAAGGGTTAAAAAAAAAGTACAGTTTTTTAAAAAAGGAAGTTACAACCAAACACTAAATGACAACAGTGACTTTCATTTCCTCCTTTGGGGATGGTTGTAAACTTTAGGGTATTATGATGCATCAGGAGAAGGCAAATATCAAGAAGATGTTTCTAATTGTTTCTGACAGGTTACAGGATCTGTTGCAAAGAACACTGAGATTCTGGTGACCTGGTTGCTGCCATTACCTAACTGTATGATCTTATAACAAAGTAACAACATCTCTTTGATCTCAGTTTCCGTTGTACCATGAAGTAATCGGGCTAGCTGACTCTTAAAAGTCCCTTTCAGCTCTACTAATATGTAACTGAAAGGGTTATTATGTTTCCCAAGCACATTCCATTCATTCTTGTACATCCTTGAGCACCAAAACAAAAGAACCAAAATCAACTTTTGCTTTGTTCTGTTGCCCTATAGAGGGAAGAAAGAAAGAACAAAAGAAAGAAAGGAAGGAAGGAAAGAAGGAGTGAAGTAAGGAAGTATAAGGGAGCTAAAATTCTAGCTATAACATCTAAAATCTAATGAGTGGTCACCAATGAATTATAAGCTTTAGCAAGGATATTTAAGTGTTTAAGTATTTATTAAAGAGCAATCAGAGAGAAAGGTAAAAAATCTAACTATTTCTAAGAGACCCCATCATCCAACCCACCATGGCGAGGTCAGGAACCAAAAAAGAGAGAACCCCTCTACCAGCATCTGCTTCCTATTTCCTGTCCTCCTCCCAGAAATGGGAGGCTCCTCAAGTAGATTGCCTGGTAGCCTTGAGAGACAGTACCCATCACTTCCTGACGCCAAGGACCTTGACCACATGGCTTGCCCTCAGAGGCCTTCTCCTCATGGCTGAGCTTTTCTACAATAAGTCTCCAGCAGGTGGCATCATTCCAATCGTTACAAAAGAAAAGAAAGGAAGGAAGAATATATACACATACATACATACATACATACATACAATGATTTTTCACTCCCCTTTCCACCTCCTCCCTTCACTATTCTAGGAAGAGTTTTATTTTCTATTTCTATAAGTCGCCATAAAACCTTTTAAGGAAACAACAGTTAATTCTCAATACAACATGGGGAAACGAACAATCTCTCCTGCCACCGGAAAGGTTCCTCCACCCCTCTGAAAACCCCAGGGGCACTCATGGGACTCCAAACCGAGCAGGGGCACAGTAGTCCTGCAGACCTGTGTTAGGACTCCTGGGGGCTGGAGCTAGGAACTGACAGTTTTCTTTTCCCCTAAAAAAGGAAACGAGAACGGAGACGAGAGGGCTACTTTTCTCTTCATTTCGGGGATCAAACCGAGTCCTGCCAGCTACCCAAGTCATCGATCTGGAAGGAATCACCTAGTGCAACCCCCTAATTTAAGAGGTGAGGCCACTTCTGGCCAGAGAGGGGAAGTTAAGGAAACGGAGGGGGTGGCCAGCAAGACAGCGAGCTAGGGCGCAAACCCCCGCATTCTGTCTCTCTAGCCTGGGCTCTTTCTCCAACACCGCGTTACTTCCTGCTACGACTATTCCCCCCTCTCTGCAAACGTAGGGGAGCGTGGGGACTGCCTGAAGGAGCTTCTTGCCCTTAAAGGGCTCCTCCGCATCTTGAGAGGTTGGACTAGGTCAGCTCCGGAGCGAAAACCCCAGATTTCCCCGCGCCTCACTGCGCAGCGGAGGAGGAAAGTGGGGTGCTTGACCGCAATCTCCACCATAAAACGATGGGCTCTTTAAGGGCAGGCGCCACACACACGTACACGTGTATGTGTATGTATGTATGTATATATACAGTCTGTTTCTGTGTGTATATATACACACGGACATACAGACATGTGTATATGTGTGTGTGTGCATATATATATAGAGAGAGAGAGAGTGAGAGTGCCCTTAAAGAGCCATATACATATATATTTTTTATTTTTTAATTAAAAATTTTTTTTGGTGAGGCAATTGTGGTTAAGTGACTTGCCTAGGGTCACACAGCTAGTAAGTGTCAAGTGTCTAATGCTGGATTTGAACTTAGGTCCTCCTGAATCCAGAGTCAGTGCTCTATCCACTGTGCCACCTAGCTGCCCCTATATACATACATACATACATATATATATACACACACATATACATATATACATATATATACACACATATAAATATATAACATATATAATTTGTACCTCCAGAGTTTAGCACAGTGCTTGGCACATAGTAGGTACTTAATAAATGTTTGTTGTGTTATGGGCCCAGAGTACCGTGGCAGCCACTGGGCAGGCAGGAGATGCCCCCTCCCCTCCAAACCAAACCAAACCAAACGAAAAAACCCAAACCTCGCACACATGCAGGCCTATTTAGTTCCTTCACCGCGGGCATCCATCCACCCAACTCGGGGTTTATGAGGGCACTTCCTGCTTATACTCCAGAAAGGGAATGTCAGTCAGTCAGAAAACAAGCACTCGCTCACTCATCGCCTACTATGTGCCAGACACGGTGCGCAGTGCAGGGGATCCAAAGAAAGGCAAAAATAATCCCTGCTCTCTGGGAGTCTAACGGGGGAGACACAGTGCAAATGTGGTTTGCTGGCTCCCTTTACCCCTCTCGGCAGGCTGCAGATCCCAGCAACCGTGGGAAGCCGCCCACGCGGCTCCAGGCAGGTCTGGGCCAGCTGGCTAGCAGCAGAAGCCGGGCCCGCTTCCGCCAATGAGAAGCGAGCCGGCCGGGAGAGGCTGGGGGTGGGGTTTCCGAGCGGACTGCGGGGCTCCGAACTCGCGCGGCCCCTGCGGCTCTTTACGTCTGGCACACGGTTGGTGCTGTTGCTGCTGCTGCCGGATTCGCTGCTTCGCTGCCTGGGCCGCGTTGTCCGAACCCCGCCCAACCCTCCCCCTGCCCCGAGCCCGAGCGCCAAGCGGGCCCCCGGTAAGTTCTTCGAGCTCCGCCCGCCTCGGCTCGCCGGGGCCAGGGGGAACCCGCGGGGCTTCTTCCTACTTCTCCCCTGCCCCAAGTTGGAGGGGCAGATGATGGGGGCATAGCGCGAGCCTGGCCACGCGTGTCTCTCTCTTCCCCCCCCCCCCCACCTGCGGAGCTTCTGCTTGCAGGACGGCTTCTCCCCTTCCCCTCCTTTTCCCTTCGGGCTCCAGGGAAATTTATGGTCTAGGTCCAGGAGAAAGCGAACCCCAGATGGGGCCCCGAGCTGCAGAGACCAAGGCGGGGTTGCGCTTGCAATTCCTTCCAGGCTGTCCGGGGCTGCTGGGCTCAGGATCGCCCTACAGCCTCCCCGGCCCGGCCGGCGGGGCTGGACTGGCCCTGGCTAGATGCTAGAGCGTTAAGTTTGGCTTCCTCCCTGGCCCCAAGAACTTTAGTTTGAGGGCGGCTCGGGAGGCGGTAGGGGACAGGGCTGAGCAAAAGCACTCCTGGGTGGCCTCACGACAGAGCAACGCTTGTGGCCGTGCCAGTCACTATGCAGGTGCCCCTACGGGTATCAAGCCAGGACTTGGGGCCCTATCGCCTGCTCGCGTCTGCAGAGCGAGCTCGCATTTGGGGTGTTGTAGGGTATATGTGTACTTTTTTTTTTTAATTAGATGGCAACAGGATTGTAATTTAGAGCATTGGCTTTGGAGTCAGGAGAACTAAGTTCAAATCCTAGTTCTGACACCTTATAGCCGAGTGCCCCTGGGGCAAGTCATTTAATTTCTCTGAGTTTACCTTTCCCCCTCTGCAAAATGGGGGTGATAATTTACGGAATACTTGCCTCAAAAGGTGACTGAGGAAAACACCTTGTAAGCCTTAAACTGTTAGGTGAGTTAATTAGCAATCTTTAGAGTCCATGCTTATCTACACTGTGAAGTTTACTTTTTTTCCCCTGGTTCCATTAGTTATTTTTAAGTCTATTAACCACATCAGAGGGGTACAAAGATGGGTCAGTTTCCAGCTGTCTTGTGTGATAGAAGGAGCACTAGAGACAGGAGATGGGTTTGTCTAGTCTTAACTCTAATTAGTGATGTTGGGTAAGTCATTTAATATTTCTGGGCTTTATTTATCTGTAATGTGAGGAAGCTGGACTAAATAATCTCTAATGTAACTTCCATATTTCTATGGTGAGAAAGATGGAAAAGCACTTAAATTTGTAATGGTAAGTGATGATGGGGGCAGCTAGGTGGCGCAGTGGATAAAGCACCAGCCCTGGATTCAGGAGGACCTGAGTTCAAATTCAACCTCAGACACGTGACACCTACTAGCTGTGTGACCATGGGCAAGTCACTTAACCCTCATCCCTCCCACCCCCACCCCCCAAAGAAAAAGGAATGATGACAGAAAGATGGTGTGTAAAATTACTAAATGGTGCCTGGCCATACCAAAAGATACTTGCTAAAAATCTGAGATTATCTCCCAGTTTCAAGATTAATTTCCTTATATTGTTAAAGGATTGATAATTCTGAGTCTGAGAAAGACCTGAGTAGCACAGAGGTATAAGTGAGTTCAGTTAAATTCAACAAAATTTTATTAAGGATGTAGTTTGTATGTGTGAGTCTTTGGGGATGTAAAGATGAAGAATGACCTAGGTCCCTGACCTAACTGATCTTAGAATTCAGTCATGGGATAAAATGTACACAGATAACTGTGCAGGTTACAAAGTGTATTAGTCCATAGGCAGGTCAGAATGATGAGGAATTCAAAGAGAGAAGGCTAGATTCTAGCTGGGAGGGATCTGAGAAATCTTCACAGAAGTTGTGGCCTTTAAGTTGGGTCAGATTTTAAGACTGGGAAGGAGGGAATAAACATTTATATAGCACCTACTACATGCCAGGTACTATTCAAAGCACTTTTTTGACCTCCATAGCAACCCTTTGCGGTGGGCGCTTTCATTTCTTCATTTAACAGACAAGGAAACTGAGGCAAACAGGTTAAGTGACTCGCCCAAAGTCACATAGCTGCTAAGTGTCTGAGGCCCTATTTGCATTTAGTTCTTCCTAACTCCTGGCCTCATGCTTTATCCATTATGCCAAGTTTGTTTTAGGCATGGGGGATGGTGTGTATTTATTTATGTAGAGAGAGGCTGAAGAAGCAAGATGAGGAAAAGTCAGTCGCTAGCCTATGAAGATGAGCCTTGTGAAATAAGGTAGGTAGGTTGGAGCTAGATTGCATAGATCTTTGAATGCCAATCAAAAGAGTTTGCATTTCATCCTGCAGATAGTGAATCTATATCTGAAATATTTTCTTTTTTATGTTTTATCGATGATTTTTGTGCTTATGAGAGTCATTTCTACCCCTCCTTCAAATTGAACCCAAGAAGGGCAGCTAGGTGGCGCAGTGGATAGAGCACCGGCCCTGGAGTCAGGAGTACCTGAGTTCAAATCCAGCCTCTGACACTTAACACTTACTAGCTGTGTGACCCTGGGCAAGTCACTTAACCCCAATTGCCTCACTAAAAAACAAAAAACCCCAAAACAAATTGAACCCAAGAGCACCAGAGTAGATGTGGGGATTAGTGAGAAAAATGAGTCAAAGATAGCTGCAAGGTTTCAAATTGGAGTGACTGGGAGGATGGTGGTTGCATCAACAGAAATAGGAAAAGGATGGATTTAGAGGTAAAAATGAGTTCAGTTTTGAACATCCTGAGTTTGAGGAGCTGACTGAATATCTAGGTTGAGATCAATTTGTTCAAAAGGCATTGGACCACATCACATTAGACCTGGAGAATTGAGCTAATTTCCATGGAGGTAATAATTAAAACAATTGGCTGAGATGATGAAGACCCACATCAAGGGAGCAAGAAGGGAAGTGGGAAAGATGAAGAGAAATGAAGAAAAGTCTGAGAGAGGTAGGACAACTATGAAGACCTCTGGGGAAAGTGCTCTTTCCTTCCTCGGGTTTTCCTAAGACATTTTTTACTGGTCCCCTCCTTTGCCCTCCATGTAAACTATAGTAAGCTGTTTTATTTTTCATCTTTGTATCCTCATCATAGTGCTTTGCAGGTGGTAGATGTTTAATAAGTGGTTATCCAATTGTGCCTGGTATATAATAAGGGCATAATAAATGCTTGTCAACAGACTGACTAAATTGAATGAGAGCTGTATCCTGGGAGATGAGGGAGAAGACCCTTTCAAGGAGGACAAGTGAATACATTGTCAAAAGCTACTGAGAGGGGCAGCTAGGTGGTGCAGTGGATAAAGCACCGGCCCTGGATTCAGGAGGACCCGAGTTCAAATCCAGCCTCAGACACTTGACACTTACTAGTCGTGTGACCTTGGGCAAGTCACTTAACCCTCATTGCCCTGCCCCCCCCCAAAACCCCAAAAAACTACTGAGAGGGATAAGGAAGAAAAGAATTGAGAAAAGTCCCCTGGAATTGAAATTAGACCATTGGTGGTTTTGTAGAGGATAATTTGCATAGAGTGGGGTGAGGGAGAGAAGCATGGGATTGAGGAGTGAGGTTGGTGAGGAAATAGAAGCAGGCGTAGACTACTTTGTCTTTCTACAAGTTTGGTGGTGAGGGGGATGGTGAAGAAACCTTAAGTATGTTCATAGGCTTAGAAAGGAAGAGATTAAAGATAAAACTGAGGACATCATGGATGGCAGGAGGCCCTGAAGGAGACAAGAGGTGATCAACCTTGGCAAAGTGGGGAGGGGAGGAATCACTTCCTCTGAGATCAGAAGTTTTTAGGTTTTTAGGTATCAGAAAGGGGATAATGGTAGCCTCGGGTGGCTAGCTTTAATCATTTCAGTAAAGTAGAAAGTATAGTCATGTGCTGAGAGATTTTTGAGGCTGGAGGGGACCTTAGGAACCATCCCATCAAATGCCCCCCAAATGAGTCCTAGGGAGAAGTGACTTCTTTGAGGTCATTCAATAGTTAGTGCTAAAGCTAGAACTAGAACCCATCTCTTGGCTAATTTTCAGAGATTTAGACCTGTAAGGGACTTATGAAATCATCTAATCCAACCCTTTTATTTTACAGAAGAGGAAACTGAGGTCCTGGGAAGTTAAGTTAGAGGCAGCCAAGTAGTACAGTGGATAGAGTGCTGGGGCTGGAGCCAGGAAGACCTAAGTTCAAACCTGGCCTCAGATACTTACTAGTGGTGTGACCTTGGGCAAGTCACTTAACCTTAACTTCCTCAACTATAAAATAAGGATATTAACACCTACCTCTCAGGGTTGTTGTGAAGATCAAATGAAATAATATTTGTAAAGTACTTAGCACAGTGCCTGGCATGTTATTAGTGCTTAATGCATACTTATTTTCACGTGTGATTTGCTTAAGGTCATACAGTTTTTCCACTCTAGTCCATTGTATTGTATTTCACTCTGGCCATTCCGCAAGTGTGATTTACCTCCCTAAGTAGACTATGAAATCCCTAAAGATAGGAACAGTGTCTCCTTATTCTCAGTGTACTGTAGCACAGGCTGGACATGTAATAGTGTTTGGTAAATATATGCCATTTATTTGTTGATCAAGTCTGTTTTTAAATTTTGTTTTGTTTTTTGTCTTATAAAAGTAACTGACCCACTTTCCTTTCCATGGAGATATTGACAGCCCTACCATTGAGTCACTCAGTTTCTCCATTCTGAAAGAACTTAAGTTCCTAGGCTGGACCACTGTCTTCTCAGTCTTCAAGGATGAGGTCTATTTCTACTGGACCAGCAAGTTTAACCAGTGGTTCAGACAGGTCCAGTCTTGTGGTACTTCAGATATTCAGAAAAGTTCCAGAAGAAATGGAAAGCAACACGGAAGCTTTCCTACAAGAGCTGAAATAGATTAGCTTTGGCTCACTTGGGGTGAGGTACTTTTTAGTGCAACAGGATGGAGAGAAAAACAGAAGGAAAATATTATTTCTTTTTTTTTTAATTTTTAGTGAGGCAATTGGGGTTAATTGACTTGCCCAGGGTCACACAGCTAATAAGTGTTAAGTGTCTTAGGTTGGATTTGAACTCAGGTACTCCTGACTCCAGGGCTGGTGCTCTATCCACTAGCTGCCCCGAAAATATTATTTCTAATGAGGGAAATAGAAGAAATCATGGGATATGATTGGGGTAGCTAAAATAGCGAAGACTGAGGAAAAAGAGGCTGTTAAATAAAATGAAAAATACAGATTGAGCATAGATTACATAAGTAAAGCTTACATAATTGGGGTTTTCCTTCCTAGAAATTAGTAAGTTTGACTATAAAAAAGTGACAGGAGGGGGCAGCTAGATGGTGCAGTGGATAGAGCACAGGCCCTGGAGTCAGGAGTACCTGAGTTCAAATCTGCCCTCAGATACTTAATACTTAACTAGCTGTGTGACCCTGGGTAAGTCACTTAACCCCAATTGCCTCACTTAAAAAAAAAGTGACAGGAGGAATACATAAGTAGAGATACTAGAAGTACAAAAGATAGAAAATAGGGAGTTTTCATTCTGCCAAAAAAAAGTGGGGATGTGATTCTCTTTTTTTTTTTTTTTTTTTTTTTTGCTGGGCAATGGGGGTTAAGTGACTTGCCCAGGGTCACACAGCTAGTAAGTCAAGTGTCTGAGGCCGGATTTGAACTCAGGTACTCCTGAATCCAAGGCTGGTTCTTTATCCACTGCGCCACCTAGCCGCCCGGATGTGATTCTCTTAAGCTTGCTTTTTTTTTTGGGGGGGTGAGGCAATTGGGGTTAAGTGACTTGCCCAGGGTCACACAGCTAATGTCAAGAGTCTGAGGCCAGATTTGAACTCAGGTCCTCCTGAATCCAGGGCCAGTACTCTATCTACTGGGCCACCTAGCTGCCCCAAACTTGCTTTTTAATAGTTCACATTTTCCCCCCTTTAGAGGCTGTTGTTTTTAGATGTCTCCACTAAGGAAAATGAATTTAAAATAATGAAAATATTTATTTTCTAGATGTAAAGGGTTTTAAGTATAGGCAGCCCACGAGATCCTGTCCTGGGTTCCCTTCTCTTCTCTACATGTTGTATCTACTGTTGTGGTATCATCTCTATGCAGTGATGCTCCTATCTGTATATCTAGCCCTAGTTTCTGTCCTGAACTTAGTCCTATATTATCAGCTGCCTTCTAGAGATCTCTTCTTCCATAGATGAAGAGAAATTCCTCACACCAATGAAATCACAGGTCTAAGAATTGTTTTTAAAACCCATAGTAGTTACCATGGGCAGCTATATGGTGCAGTGGATAGAATTCCAGGCCTGGAGTCTGGAAGACTCATCTTGTGTTCAAATCTGGTCTCAGACACTTCTTAGCTATCTGACCCTGGGCAAGTCATTTAACCCTGTTTGCCTCAGTTTCCTCAACTGTAAAATGAGCTGGAGAAGGAAATGGCAAACTACTCTAGTATCTTTGCCTAGAAAACCTCAAATGGGGTCATGAAGAGTCAGACATGAGTGAACAACAATAAAGTTAAGTAACTTGCCGAGAGTTACACAGGTGGGGCATGTCAGGGTCATGATTTGAACCTAGGTCTCCAGGGCCTTCTCTCCACCTACACTGATCTTACTTTACTAGATAATATTCAGAGAGAGATACTACAGAACACATGCCAAACAAGAGATCATCCGATGACTGTTTAACATGATATACTCCTACTGTTAATACTGGAGGCATTTTAAACTTAACATATCTATTCCCCTTCATACCCTCATACCCTAACCCCATCCCTTCTCCAAACTTCTTCTTTTTTTTTTTTGGTGAGGCAGTTGGGGTTAAGTGACTTGCCCACACAGCTAGTAAGTGTCAAGTGTATGAGGCCAGATTTGAACTCAGGTCCTCCTTAATCCAGGGCTGGTGCTTTATCCACTGTGCCACCTAGCTGCCCCTCCAAACCTCTTATTCCCTCTGTACCCCTTAGAATCTTTCTTCTTTCAAAGAACAGTTCAGGCACTCTTGCTATCTTTCCTAATCCACTTGTGGTTAGTGGTTTTCTCCTTCTTGAAGTTATATTTTGTATTCCTTTGTTTTTACTTATCTGCAACCTAAGCAAAAATTCCTGTGGCCTCAGTAAGCTTCTTGAGGGTGGGCTTTGCTCAGAGCCTTAGCATAGTGTCTTATGGGATAGGTACTTAATAAATATTTGTTGAATTGAATTCATTTTTTTTTTGATCAGGAAAAGCAACCACCACCCCACATTTATTTCTACTGAAGATGTGGGACTCAGCCCTTTCTCATACTTGCCTCTCTCTCTTTTCCCCACCCTCAAGCTCCTGGCCTGAAATCACTATGAGGGAGCCTGATAGAACAGTGTTATAAAGATCTCAAGTCTGTTGTAAATTTTCTAGTCTGTTGTACTATTATTAATCAAATGATAAGAAGGAGTCATTTATTGACAATTAGGGCAGCTCCAGGCTGGTGAAAAAATGAAACTTTCATACCCATTTAAATGACAGTTGGCTGCCTACCTTCCTTGTTGGATGGAGGCACAATCTTTGAAGACATGGAACTCTGGGATTTGATTCTGAATTAGGTTTAATCATGGAGATTTGTAGCATTTCCTCTGGAAAAGTCCACTGACCTTGGGTGTTCAGGAATTTATCTAGTCCTAGGAAAGGGAAGGAACAAAAGGCTGAGCTATTTTGGGAATTTCCATCCTTTTCCCAGCTAATTAAAACAGTGGAAGAGCAAATGCTTTTCTGCAAACTGGTATTCCTTAGACACAATGATGCAGATATACTTAGAGATGAGGGGGGCATTTAGTAGTGGGTTTGCTTATGATGGGACCAATTTCATGCAGCAACAGGTAATAGAATGAAATCTGTTATGGTTCTTAAACACCTTTGGGTAGACAGTAACATGAAAATATGGGTCTCATTGTTGGGGTCTTCGTTTCTATTGGCATGCTTCTGAGGGGGTAGGATTTCTTTCCAGATGAAAATACTTTCCCAGCATCACATCCTAGGAGATGAGAAGTTAATCAGTGACTTAGGGTCTTAGGCCACATGTCAGCAATTAGTCACCTTTTAAAAATGTGACACCTCAGAAAATACTAGTATTGTGAGCCCAGGTTTTGAATATCTTATTAAACAGTCATTGGATAATCTCTCTCAGATTTGAATGGGCACTACCTGTGTGCCTTTGGGCAAATTACTTAACTATGATGGGTTTAAAAAAAAATTCTTGTCATTTCTTTGGTGCAAGGAATCTTATGCACTCCACTTAGGCGTGCTCTGCCATGCATAGTCTTAAAGAGTTGTCTGGGGCACAGAGAGGCAAAGTTACTTGCCAAGGGTCAAATAGCCAGCATATTGTTGTTGTTCCGTGATTCAGTTGTGTCTGACTTAGTGTGACCCCGTAGACCTTTTCCCCATGGGGTTTTCTTGGCAAAGACACTGGACTGGTTTGCCATTTCCTTCTCCAGCGTTCTTTATCCAGTACACATTGCCTTTCAACATCTTTTTTTTTTTAATGAGCTTAACAAACATTGGCAAACATAAACACTTCAGTATACAAAGAACAGAAAAGAGGCTTGTAGGTGAAACTGTGAACTTGGTAAACATAATTTCCTAAAGTGTATGTTAAATTAAATAAATATCACTTTAAAAAATAAAATTTAATTAGGTTTGTCCCCTAAAAAAAATCAAATAAATAAATAAATATCACTCAAACTTGTGTTGTCCCAGGCAACTCCCTGAGATTAAGTTAGATAGGAGTTGTATCAGCTGAAGAAATTCTCTTCACATCAGTGAAATCACAGGTCCAAACAAAAATTCCCCCAAATCTAGTGGTTAGTAGAATTCAAGATTGTTCTTGGAGTAAAGTATTGCTAGAGAATTAATGCTCAGTGTTGATTTTTATTTTGCTGTATTACTATATGCTCATATACTATTGCTCATGGATTTAGGAGGCAAGGAAACAGGCATTTATTAAGTGTCTGCTGTATACCACAATACTGTGTACAGTCCTTTATAAATATTATCTCATTTGATCCTCACAGCAACCCTGTGAGGTAGGTGCTATAATGATACCCATTTTACAGTTGAGGAAACTGAGGCAGATAGATGTTAATTGACTTGCCTGGGACCAGACAGCTAGGAAGTATCTGAGTCCAAATCTGAATCCAGGTCTTTTTTTTTTTTAGTGAGGCAGTTGGGGTTAAGTGACTTGCCTAGGGTCACACAGCTACTAAGTGTCAAGTGTCTGAGGCCGGATTTGAACTCAAGTTCTCCTGACTCCAGGGCCGGTGCTCTATCCACTGTGCCACCTAGCTGCCCCTCAATCCAGGTCTTTTTGATTCCAGAAGAGCATTTGCTCTTCTTTCTGCTGAACCATGAGCTGTGTGGAGGCGGATCTGCTATATATCCGTGAAGGACTTTGGTGGTCATCTAGTATAATCCCTTATAGATCAAGAAACTGAGGCCCAGACATTTGAAATTACTTGTCTCAGGCCACACAGAGAGGAGCAGAGTCAGATTTGAATCCCTCAGACTCTAGATTCATTCCTTTCCCACTGCTTTGAGTAGTGGAAAGGGCACCCCTCCCCTCTCCAGAAAATGGGGTTTTAGAAAGACTAAGAAACAGGCCTGTAGAAATTATTTTTAACATGTCAGTAGGGATAATGGGAAGAATTCTTTTTTTCCCTCTTTTTGCGGTGGCATTTCATTATAAACTTCTAAATCAGGGAACCCCAACCAGGATGGTTTTCAAGTTCACCATTTCTGTACTGTTATGGGGAAAATAGGGTGGGGGTTTGGGATAGGGCTTGGGGTGTCCTTAGGAATTCCTCTTTAAAGAATTACACCCTCTTGCACACAAATCCAGTAGAATAAGATAATAGTTTATTTAGGGGAAGGGAAACCAAGAGAGAAATTCTTGGACTTCTCTTGGGGAGAAGGCATGGCACAGAGGCGTGGCTCTGTGAAACCTATCTCCTCAAGCAGGAGATAGGCTGATACTTTTATAGAGGACCTATGGGAGTGATTATCTGACTGTGGAAAGTTCCCTTAGTGAGGGAGGATCATCCCCCACTGGTGGTGACTGGAGGAGTTGGGTGAGGGGTGGCTGCGGATCTCTCAAGCCATCTCTTTCCTCCTCCCAACACAAAGGCAGCAGCCACACCTAATCTTATCTCCTCAGGGGTGAGGGAGACTAGAATGAAGGGTGGTGGTCCTGGAGCTAGCTGGGTCCGATCTGGTGCCACTTATCTCTTTAGGTGTGTCTGTGCTTTGATTTAGTTTCTCAAGGAGAAGGTTCTTTGATGTACCCCAGAAAACTTCTGGTGGCCTGGGCCCATAACATGTACCTTTTACATGCTAAGCTTGGTAAACATCTAGAAACAGGAAATAGCTAGTAGGAAGTTCATGAGTTGCTTCACTTTGTAATTCCAATGTGAAAAGTTACTTGTTAGCCTAAGGAAACCCCTGAATGTGGCTGAGAGCTGCCATTCAGAGGAAATATTGACTTCAGGTGGCGCTCCTGCAAGGCATATTTGGGAAATTTCCATCCTTCTGTGAAATGAAAGCAGTTATGTAGAACTAGCAGTAATGTCTGAAGTAAATTAGAGGCCCATTTTTTTCTTTTCTTTTTTGCTCATAATTTGTTTTTGTTTTTGTTTTTTGCAGGGCAATGAGGGTTGAGTGACTTGCCCAGGGTCACACAGCTAATAAGTGTCAAGTGTCTGAGGTCAAATTTGAACTCAGGTCCTCCTGAATCCAGGGCTGGTGCTTTATCCACTGCGCCACCTAGCTGCCCCCTTTTGCTCATAATTTTATTTTAAATTTTTTTCCAATTGCATGTAAAGATATTTTTTTGAGTTCCAAATTTCGTCTCCCACCCTCCCTTTCCTCTCCCCTCCCGAGGCCAGCAAGCAATTTGATATAGGTTATACATTACAATCATGTTAAACATATTTCCACATTAGTCATGTTGTAAAAGAAGAATCAGAAGAAAAAGGGAAAAAAAACCCAAGAAAGAATAAACAAGAACAATAACAAAAAAGCAACAACAAAAGTGAAAATAGTATGCTTTAATCTGCATTCAGACTCCATAGTTCTTTTTCTGAATGTGAAAAGCATTTTCCACCATAAGTCTTTTGGCATTGTAGAGACCCATTTTCAAGCAGTCATAACTAAGAGAATATCACCTACATCTCTTTTTTTTTTTTTTTGTGAGGCAATTGGGGTTAAATGACTTGCCCAGGGTCACACAGCTAGTAAGTGTTAAGTGTCTAAGGCCAGATTTGAACTCAGGTACTCCTGACTCCAGGGCCCGTGCTCTATCCACTGCATCATCTAGCTGCCCCTATATCACCTACATCTCAACTGATTTAAGTCTTTCTTTGTGTATAGACACCCTCTTCACAATATACATATGAATAGTGTTATGGGGGAAATGGGTTGGGTGTTGGGGTTCTTAGGTATTCCTCTTTATTTTTGTTTGTTTTGTTTTGTTTTGTTTTTTGGTGGGGCAATGAGGGTTAAGTGACTTGCCTGGGGTCACATAGCTAGTAAGTGTCATGTGTCTGAGGACAGATTTGAACTCAGGTCCTCCTGAATCCAGGGCTGGGGCTTTATCCACTGTGCCACCTAGCTACCCTGAGGGTGTAATTCTTTAAGAGGAATACCAGGCAGATATCTCCTTGAGCAGAAGAAAGGCAAATACTTTTATAGAGGACTGATGGTGGAGGGACCAGATGGGATGATCATCTGCCTGTGGAAAGTTCCCTTATTAAGGGGCCATCACCTGAGGGTGGGACATCTTGCACTGGTGGTGGCTGGGGAAGTTGGGCAAGAGGCAGCTCTGATCTCCATCTCTTGAGCTATCTCTGTCCCCCTGGCACCACTATGTCTAATGGGCTTATCTCCCTGATGGATGGGGGAGACTGGAATGAAGGGTGGTGGTCCTGGAGTTGACTCAGTCCCAATAGGGTGCTGCTTATCTCTTTAAGTGTGTCTATCCTTTGGTTTAGCTTCTCAAGAAGGTTCCCTGAGTTTCCCCAGAAAACTTCTGAGGTACCCCAGGCCCATAACAAATAGGTATATATGTGAATGGGTGGGACTAATGGAGATATAATTCATATATAAATGTACATGTGATTTAAAAAAAATCTTAATAGTATTTTATTTTTTCCCCAGTTACATGTAAAGATAGTTGTACATGTGATTTTCCTAAAGGTCAGGTCAGATCATGTTCCTTCACCACTCATTAAACTCCAGTGGCTCCCTATTACCTATAGGGTAATATGCAATCTCCTCTGTTTGATATTTAGGACCTTTTGTGGCCTGGCTCCAATCTATTTAGCCTTACCATGCACTCCAAAGTTCAGCCAAACTGGCCTTCTTTCAAGTCCTTTACATGCCACTCCATCTTCCATCTCTGTACCTTTCCACGGGCAGGCACCCACGTCTGGAACGTGTGTCATCTTTACCCCGGCTTCTTAGAAAAAGCCCAGGTCAAGCATCCCCTTCTGCATGAAGCCATTCCCTATCCCTCCAACTGCTGGGAACTTTCCCCTGGCGCCCTCCAGAAATGATCCTGTATTTATTTTGTATCTACTTAGATGTGTACGTGATGTCTCCCTGGATAGAATATAAGCTCCTTGAGGGTAGGGACTGTTTCAGTTTTGTCTTTGTATCCTAGTTACCTTGCACATAGTTGCTTGGATGATGTATGGCAAACTTGAGATGGGACATTGTATCTGATAGAAAGGGCATGTGGAAGTTGCTCTGTTACCAACAAACAAGAAACAACCGTGAACAGATCGAGTAGTTTTGTATATGTGTATGGGTGCAGAAATTATCCTATAACTTTGGCACTGGAGCTAAGGGACCATTGAAGTGACTATGGGCCACAGGAGTAGAGAAGGCATACATGTATCATGACACTCCCCAGCAGTCCATCTTCTCAATGAGGAGTTCCTTTTGATTTTCCATGGTGGCAGTCAGAGGGCCAGGGGAACAATTCTCTTTCTACCATTTATTGTAACTGCATGACCTCTGACGAGTGAGTGGGTCTTAGTTTCCTCATCTGTAAAATGAGGTGGTTGGGGTAGATGACATCTGTTGTCTCTTCCAACTTTAAATTCTGTAAGCTTATGATTTGTGATCCCTGATTCTGAGTTCAGCTGAGGATTTCCAGTTCATGGGAGGGAGTTCCTTGTGCCTATAGGTGCTGCTAACTTTATTCTCTACCAGTAACAACAGAGAAGTAGACCAAAGAGTGGCAGCTGGAAGACAGTGCACTATATAGCTTAGGACTACATTTGTTTTAGTTTCATTTTTAAAAATAGGTTTTATTGCTCTCTTAAAAATCCAAATCATATCTGGAAATGAGACCTCTTCCCTTCCTCCTATTCCACTTCCAGTTAAACAAAACAAAAATGCTTCAGCAAAAACACCTGATACAGTGACCCATCTGACAATGTATACAACATTCTGCTCTGGTAGCCCCTCACTTTTCCACTGAGAGAAGGAAGTAGGTTTTATTATCTGTTCTCCAGGAGCTTTATTATTACCATTGACCATTTGGGGACCCCTACCTCTGGTTCTTCGCAAACTTCTCTCAAATGAAAGAAAATATGATGTGCTTAGAGAAAAGAAACTCAGTTTGGTGAGAAGTTATAACTTTGAAATACCTTATTTGTGTGTCTATAGGAAACAGCTGTATTAGACCTTGATGTGCTTCTGTAAACTGAAAAGGGGAGAAAGCATTTACTAGAAGAATGTCCACCCCTAGCTGGAAACCATTTGTCTACGGAGGTTTGGCCTCTATCACTGCAGAATGTGGTAAGGACAAGAAGTCACCAAGAAGGTTTTAACTGTGTTATTTTCCTTGTTCCACATAGTAGTGCCACGTATTACTATGTAATAGCGCCACGTAGTAGTATTTTAATCTTAAACCAACAAATACTGTTTGAATGTAAATAAATGTCAAATGCAAACCATTGGGCCATGGAACATTAACTTCAGAGTTCAAAATGTTCTATATTTGGTAAATTTTCTTTTAAACAAAAGAAGCCACTTTGGCTATTTATTTGCAGCTGTCGTTCAAGGTCCACTGGGTGAAGGGTTAGATCTGTTGGCCAGAAAAAATTTGGGGGTCATTTGTCCATCTTCTTTTCAGCCATTTCACTTTCTCTATCTCACCTTTTCTCCCTCCAGTGCTACAGGTGACCCATAGTTGACTATATGTTTATGGAGAAAGAAACTCTGATGGGCTGGGGTCACTCTAATGACTCTTGAGCACATTGGATAGATATCACTGTATGAATAACTACTTAATTGGTCTTGATTATCCACACATAGATTCTTGCTGTGCTATCCATATTCATCTTTTGAACCCTAGCTTCTCTTCTAAATATATGATCTTTAATATTAACATCACATATTCATATTGGGGAATATGATACCAAGTGTTGGTCTGAACCTAATTCCTGCCAGATTGCTTTCCAGTTTCACCAGCAGGTTTTTGTTTTGTTTTGTTTTTTGTTGTTGTTGTTGTTGTTGTTTTTGCGGGGCAATGGGGGTTAAGTGACTTGCCCAGGGTCACACAGTTAGTAAGTGTCAAGTGTCTGAGGCCGGATTTGAACTCAGGTCCTCCTGAATCCAGGGCTGGTGCTTTATCCACTGTGCCACCTAGCTGCCCCCATCACCAGCGGTTTTTTAAAAAATCAAGTTCTTTCCTAAATAATTCATACTTTCCTAAGTTTTTTCCTAAGTAATTCATGCGTTCTGGTTTCCTGAACACTGGGTTATAGAGTTCTTTCGTGTCTGATTTTCCCTTGTCTGGTATGTTCTTTTCATTTGAACCCCAGCACACTTCTTTTGCCCAGTAGAGTTTCTAGGCTGCCCTTTCTGTTGGTCTAGGGCAAAGTCAGCTAAAGCTCCCTGTGGGAGTTGATAGAATAGAAGCTGCATTGTATGGAGGAAGAATTGTGTAATTTCCTGGTTGAGTGTAGGTGGCACCAGGAAAGTGATGGCTGCTGATTAACTCTGCTGATGTTCCTTTTGTTGATACCTACTTCTAATGTCATAATTCAGCAAGAAGGATGGTCTATTAGAGTTTAGAAAGGAAAATGATAATCATTTTGAGCCAGCATGGGTTCTGCAAAAACAAGCTGTAGCAGGTGAGCCTTGCTGCTCTTTAGAGAGAATGACTAGACAGTGGTAGCTAGGTCACACAGTGGATAGAGTGCTGGGCCTGGTGTCAGGAAGACTCCTCTTCCTGAGTTCAAATCTGGCCTCAGACACTTACTAGCTGTGTGACCCTGGGCAGGTCACTTAACCTTGTTTGCCTCAGTTTCTTCATCTATAAAAGGAGCTGGAGAAGATGGTGAACCATGCCAGTATCTTTGCTAAGAGAACCCCAAATGGGGTCATGAAGAGTTGGACATGATTGAAATGACTCATCTGCAACAACAACAGGTAGTGGGTCATGATCATAGAGTCATAAGTGAGAGGCAGAAGGAATCTCCAAATTCATCTAGTTCAAGATCCAGTTTACAAGATAAGAAAACTAAAGCCTAAGGAGGCTAAATGAAGGAAACAGGGTCTCACCAGCATATATCTGAAGCTGAATTTGAACCTAGGTCTTCTGATGCCAGAACGTGTGCCCTGTCCACCGTGCCAAACTGCCCCCTGTTGGAGGAGGAAATCAGAGACTGTAAGCTCCTTGAAGATGGGCTATTTTGTTTAAGGCTTTGTATCTCCAACATATAAAATAATGTCTTGCTTAATAAATGTTGAATTGGCTTGTAAAGCAGAATTTTAGATTTTGGGCAGTTTTCCATATTATGCTTATAGGCACAATGAATCTTAGTGGTTGTGATAAAAATACAGATTTGATGAATTTGGATCTTGTTAAATAATCAAACAGACCCCAAAGTTAAGGATTAATGGACTTAGGTTAGTCTGGAGGAAGGACTCTACAAGAGGCCACATTTCCTTGTCTCTGTTCAGTTCAACATTTTAATTAATGACTGGGATGAAGACATAGATTTTGTGCTGGTCAGATTTTCAGATGACACTGACAGAAATTTGTGAGTAATCATTAATGTTTCATAACCCATTTGGCACCCAAAAAGATCTTCTTGGGCAGGCTGTAACGATGAACTGAATTTAATAAGGCTAAATATAAAGTTCTCTATTTGAGTTCAAAAGTTAACTGCCCAAAACGTAGGTTAAGTTAGATATGAGAAGACAATAGTGTGTGGGCACACATATACATACACATATGTGTATATATAACGCATATGTATATACACACGTGTGTATACTTAGTGGACTCTAAACTCAATATGGGTAAACAGTGTGATATGGCAGGCAGAAAAACAGTTCTGATCTTAGGAGGCATTGACAGATCATTTTGTCTAGAATGTCTTTGTTTTTTTTTTGTTTGTTTTGTTTGTTTGTTTGTTTGTTTTGTAGGGCAATGGGGTTTAAGTGACTTGCCCAGGGTCACACAGCTAGTAAGTGTCTGAGGCTGGGTTTGAACTCAGGTCCTCCTGAATCCAAGGCTAGTGCCTTATCCATTGCGCCACCTAGCTGCCCCCTAGAATGTCTTTGTACTCTGCCCTGCTCACATGACATTGGAAGTACTATATTCAGTTCTGGATGCCACCTCTTCAAAAGAACATTGGCAAACTGGAACAGCATGTAAGGAGACTGGAAACCATGTTATGTGATGATTAATGATGTCGAGCTTGGAGAAGAGAAGACTAAAAAAGACCAGTGTGTGTGTGTGTGCGTGTGTGCTGGAAGCAGGGGTGGCAGGAAATTGAGGATTTTTTGTTCCTAGTCTCTTAGTTCTCTGGGTCCAAATAAAGCAGTTCTAGCCCTTTCAGTTGTCATCCCACCTCTCTCTTTTCTTCATTGCCAGTAGTTTTATTATATTCTTCTTTCTTCCAAAGCATGTGATTGTTATACTCCTGCCTGACTAACTTTCCTTATGCATAAATCTCATCACTTTGCTACTCTGGTTCCTTATTGCCTTTTTTTTTTTTTTTTTAGTGAGGCAATTGGGGTTAAGTGACTTGCCCAGGGTCACACAGCTAGTAAGTGTTAAGTGTCTGAGGCGGAATTTGAACTCAGGTCCTCCTGACTCCAGGGCCGGTGCTCTATCCACTGTGCCACCTAGCTGCCCCCTTATTGCCTTTTGAAAACAATCAAACTGACTCCTGTGGTTCATTCCAAATTGAAGATTTTGTGATTCCTTTGTGTAACATGCAAACCCCCTCACAATCCACTGCCTCCTCTCCCATCCAAACTTATTTCAGATTTGCCCCCAGCATGTTCTATGTTTTAAACTGCATGACTCTTGACTCCTGAATACATATAATGCTTTCCCACCTCTGGCTTTTGTACTCGGTGACAAGAATATCCCTTTTTCTCCATCTGCCTATTGAATGCTATCCAACCTTTAAAGTCAATCTCAGATGTCACTTCTTTGATGAAGTCTTCTCTGATCCTCCCTGTCA
This sequence comes from Dromiciops gliroides, assembly GCF_019393635.1. Classification (NCBI taxonomy): domain Eukaryota; kingdom Metazoa; phylum Chordata; class Mammalia; order Microbiotheria; family Microbiotheriidae; genus Dromiciops; species Dromiciops gliroides. The sequence continues at coordinate 90,902,416 of NC_057863.1, read as the reverse complement.
CTAACTGTCTTCCCTTTGGGCTTCATCAACTCTTTTGGTACCTATTATAATAGACTTATCATAATAGTATATGTTTCGATATTTTTATGTAAGTCATGCCTCTACTAGACTATAAACTGCCTGAGAAGAACCATTTCTAGCTAAATTTCTATTTTCTCAAGCACTTAACTCATTCATTTTTACATAGTAGATGCTTTATATATGTGTTGAAATGAAATGAGAAGAGGGTTACCATTACTAGAAATCTTTATTAAGAAATTAGATGAGTACTTATAGCAGGGATTCTTGAGTTGGGGATCTATGGACTTGTTTTTAAAATATTTTGACAACTGTATTTCAGTATAATTAGTTTCTTTTGTAATCTCATGCATTTCATTTTTATGCACTTAAAATTATTCTGGAAAGGGGTTCATAGGCTTCACCAGACTGCCAGAGAGGTCCATGACACAAACAGGGTAAATACCCGACTTACAAGGATGTTGTAGAAGGATTCTGACCCAACTTTGAGTTGGACTAGATGACCTCTGAGATTCTTTGAGTCTCTTCCTCTATAAAAATTTTACAATATGTATCTCATTATATGTATTTTTCAGTCGTGTGCATTCAGTCTTCCCATTTAGACTCTAGCACCTAAAAGCCAGGCTTTGCATCCACAATTGCCTTCCAGCCAAGTATATTCCATTCTAACTGAATAGTGTTAAACCTTTCTGGCGTGTGGGAAATTAGTGTATTTTTTCCCAGAAAAATAAATTATTGTATCTGATTTCCATTGATACTGTATTAATTTCTTTCTTTAGACAAAAAATATTAAGGTCGCATTGCTTTTCCTCTTGGGGTTACTTAGCTTGTACAAAAAACTCAGTGAAGAAATATCAATATTTTGGGCATACACACATACGTGTATATGTATGTACATATACAAATACATATGCTTTCACATAGAAATATATACAAATAGATATGCTTTTATATGCACAAATATACAAATATATGTTTTTATAGTTTTATATATACAAATATATGCTTTTATATACATATACAAATATATATGCTTTCATATTCACAAATATATATGTTTTCATATATACACATGTACAAATATACATATGCTTTTATATATACATATATACAACTATATGTGCTTTAATATATACAGATATACAAATATATGTGCTTTCATATTTACAAATAGATATGCTTTAATATAGCCATATATTTGTGTAGCACTGAAAATTTCTTGCATGTTTCTGTTGACTTCAATTCTGAACACAAATGAGTATGAAAAAGCCAATTATCCCATGATGACTATTGTGTAATTCTCACCCTCTTTTCATATAGCCCAGAGTGGAAGTTTTAAAATTAGTTCCAATACTAATTTCTGTATTTTAAATTTCAAGGTACTTTTCCAATTGATTTAACCAAGACACGTCTCCAGATTCAGGGACAGACAAATGATGCCAAGTTCAAGGAAATTCGATATCGAGGAATGTTACATGCATTAGTAAGGATATGCAGAGAAGAAGGGCTGAAAGCATTGTATTCTGGGTAAATAGAGTTTATTGTGCATTTATTTATTTATTTATTTTAATGGTGAGGGAAGCCTCTAAAATCAGTGCACTCTTATCTGTTTCTGCATTCAGACTGTTGTAATATGTTGTTTTGGTTGAGGTACATGAAGAAAATCCTGCTTTCCACAATATCTAATTGGAAAAGGGAGTAGTTTAATAGGCAAATAACATTATTATTATCATTATGCAAATAGTTTTGATTTTTTGGACCCCTGATAAGGTCTCAAGGACCCCCAGGAATTCACAGACCATATTTTGAGAACAACTACTTTAGTTAAGTGCTACAGTGATACTTGTCATCCCATCTTATGAGCAATATTTTCACTCTATTAACATGGATAGTGGAAGGGGTACTAAATTTAGAATCAGAGGATGTGTGTTGGAATCTAAGCTCTTCTACTTAACTACTGTGTGACTTTGGTGTGACTTAATCTCTCTGGGCCTCAGTTTCCTCCTTTAAAATGAGAGCACAAGATCAGATATCTTGAAGATTCCTTTTAGCATTAAACCTATGATCCTTCAAAGTCAATCATGAAAATCAGTGACCATATTTCATGATGCTTTGCAGTCAGAAGTAGAAATTCTTTGTGATGAATAATGTTCTGTGATATATAAAAAGTTCAAGAGACATAGTTTCTGGGTAATTAATAATTTTATTAATTATATGCTAGTGTGATTAATAAAATAAGTAATTACCCAGAAACTATGTCTCTCCAACTTTTTATATGTCGCAGTTCATCCTATTTCTAATTCTGACAGTAACTGATAGAACTGTGTGTTCACTTATATTTTCAGTGATGATATGAAAGGATAATTACTGATTTGTATTTATTGAACTAACACAAAAATCAAAAAGAGCCTATTTTCTTCCATTGACTTGGGATGATTGAACTTAGGCTATGAATTAAGAAATTGGTTAACACGACTTGAGGATGAAAAACAAGCCTATCATATAATAATAATAAGCATTTATATGGAACTTTAAGGTTTGCAAAATGTTTTACATTTTTGATGTACATCCCTACAAGGTAGGTGCGATTATTATCCCCATTTTACAAATGAGGAAAGTGAGGCTGAGAGAGGTTAAGTGTCTTGCTGCAGTGTCACACAACTAGTAACTGTCCGAGGTAGGAAATATACTCAGATTTTCCTGACCTCCAAGTCCAATGTTTCAGCTTTGATGCCATGCCATCTCATAGGAAAGAATTTATAACATCTCAAATTGGAAGAGACCTTAGACATTCTCTAATGGACTTATTCGAAGATAGTTGCCTGATCTATGCATGTGGATCTTTAGGATAATTTGAAATTATTTTTATAATTCTTATTGGCATTTCTTCTTTTATATTTCTTTTGTACATTGGCTACACCAGGATTGCCCCTGCAATGTTACGGCAGGCTTCTTATGGTACCATAAAGATAGGCATTTATCAGAGCTTGAAGAGAATGTTTGCTGATCGACCAGAAGGTGAGTGAGAAATCTTTTTTTTTTTGGGTGAGGCAGTTGGGGTTAAGTGACTTGCCCAGGGTCACATAGCTAGTAAGTGTTAAGTGTCTGAGGCCGGACTTGAACTCAGGTCCTCCTGAATCCAGGGCTGGTGCTCCATCCATTGTGCCACCTAGCTGCCCTGAGAAATCATTTTTTTAAAAAAATTTCTTTCCTAGTGGGCAGAAGCTCTTGATCTTCTTCTTGATCTCATTACAGTTTGGTATCAAATTATCTAATGTTCATTTTTTTTTTTTTTTAGTGAGGCAATTGGGGTTAAGTGACTTGCCCAGGGTCACACAGCTAGTAAGTGTTAAGTGTCTGAGGCCGGATTTGAACTCAGGTACTCCTGACTCCAGGGCCGGTGCTCTATCCACTGCGCCACCTAGCTGCCCCTAATGTTCATTTCTAACATGTCTCCTGCTGAAGACAACTCTTGAGTAATGTTTAAATAAATACTTTATTTTTTAAAAATATATTATAAGTTTTGCTTTGAGAAGCAACATGTTTTAGTGGTCTTGGGGTTGGGTCTTTGAATTGTGAAGACCAGACTTTATGTCCTTTTCCATCTACTAGCTATATCACTGTGGGAAAGCCATTTAACCTTGCAGGTCCCCTGGAGAAATCACTAAATTACTCATCTAAATTGGGGAAATTTAAACTGCTTCTCTGCATGACCTGTGTGATCTTGGGCAACTCACATAATTTCTTTGAGCCTCAGTTGCTCATCTATAAAAAGAGGATGTTGGACTAAAAACCTTTTTAAGTTTTCTTTCAGCTTTATATGTATGAACCGATGATCAAAATGAAGAGAGAATAAACATCTGTTAAGTGCCTGCTATGTGCCATGCCCTGTGCTAAGGCCTTTAGAAGTTAGGTTCTATTATTATCCCCATTTTACAGTTGAGAAAACAGGCACACAAGCAAATTTTCCAAGGTCACACAGCTAAGTGTCTGAGGCTGGATTTGAATTCAGTACTCTATCTACTGAACCACCTAGTTGCCTATGTTTCCATAGTAGGAAAGGGAGGGAGGGAGGGAGGGAGACAGACAGACAGACAGACAGAGAAAGAGAACTTACAAAAGCAAAACCAAAGCAAGGAGAAAGAAAAGAAAATAAAAAAACTGTAGCAATTAAATAAAACTGTAGGAAAAAGAGATTGTGGGTGGTTGATTGTATTCCGACTCATTTGTTTCTGTTATTTACCAATGGACTGTGGGCTTTTATCTTAACAAGGCCATATCAGGTTATCTACTGTTAAACAAATACTTTCCCAGGAACTGTCTTGCAGCTAAAAGCAGTTGGCACTTGAACAACTTTGGTAAATGGGGAGGGCTTAGGGAATGAGAGGAAAAATCTGTGCAGCTATTTCTAGTGATTTTCCTCATCTGTCAGATGAAAGCCCTGGACAAAATGATCATCAAGCTCCTTTCCAGCTTGGAAATTTTATGCTTCTATTAACTGTCTCTTATTTTCCTGTGGAGCAGCATAGATGAGCAGGCTAACTACGTATCAGAATTAGGAATTCTGAATTCAGCCCTATCATCAGAGAGAATGTAAGGCCCTGTGAAAGCAGTTGATGTAATTTTTTGTCTAACACAGTGCCCGGCATACAGGAGGTGCTAAATAAATGCGTGTTGATTAGTTGGCTCTGTGACTTTGCTCTTAGATCATCTGTAAAATGGCAAGAGTATCACAGCGATGTTCAATTCAGCAGCCATTTATTATGCACCTACTCTATGCTAGACATTGAGAATACAAAGATGAAACAAGAGTCCCTACCCTTAGGCGGGAAAATACCAGGTACATAGATGACGACGATGACGATGATGATACTTTGTGATTTCATAACTATAGGGAACTCCAAGCTGAGGCAATTCCCTCTATCAATGCAGATAGGCATTTTCTGTGCAATTTATAATCTTGGTTGCCTACCGTACTTTGTTTCCCTAGAGTTCTCCAATAAGTATGCGTCAGAGATGGAACTGGAACTCAGGTCTTCTTGGCTCTGAGGCCAATTATACTTCCACCACATCATGTAGCTTCTTTATTTTTATTTTTAATTTATTTTATTTTATTAATTTTTTTCATATAGCTTCTTAATGATATGATAGCTGCCATTTAGATAGCAATGCACTTCATGTATGCTATTGACTCATTTGAACCACAATCCTGTCAGGTAGGTGCTACTTTGATCCCTGTTTTCCAGATAAGGAAACTGAGGTTCAGAGACCTTCATCTTTAATAAACATGCTCATTGCATAAACTGAGTTACAGCTCTTCCTGTGAAGAACTTTTTAAAATCAAAACCAAAACAGTGACATTCTTTTGTTTGCTCATAGATGAAACCCTCCTGTTAAATGTCGTATGTGGAATTCTTTCTGGTGTTATTTCCTCATCCATTGCCAATCCAACAGATGTTTTGAAAGTAAGTTATCATATAAAACTTTTACATATTTTGTAGGTTCATCTACATTCCTCTGAGATGACAAAACATATTTATGAGAATTTTAGCAGGTCAAAGCTACTTTACTATATACACATGAGAGAAATAATTCACTTGGAGGTTTATTTGCCAAAAGGAATCAAAATCAGTAGAGCATCTTCCTTAAAACCAATTGAGAATTAAATTTTTATGTTTTTTTTGGAGGGAGTTTTCTACATATACAAAGGAGCTGCCTAACCAGTCTTCCTTGCTTCCATAGTATTTATTTCATTTTCCCTTCCATCTTTCACATCCCTTCATGAGTAATCTCTATGCATAGATCTGATCATGTGACTCCTCTACTTAAAGCCTTTCTAAGGACCCCTATTGCTTACTGAGTGAAGTTCAGACTCAAGTTTGGCATTCAAGGCTCTCCACAATCTGGCTCCATGTTGTTGGAGGGTGATTTTCTACCCTTATTGCATAATTTACTCTACACGTCAGCTCACTGGGCTGCTCTCTATGCCCCATACGTGTCCTGGAATTTCTCAGCTCTCTGCCTTTATTCTTGCTGCTCCCTGTGGCCTAAATGCCTTGGCATTGTGGATCTTCCTTTAAAGCCCAAATCAGATGCTGCTGCCTTCTTCCTGAATTCATCTAGAATCTTCCATGCTTAACTCACATAGTCCTTTATTTTCCTCATCTACTTATCATGTATTATTTTATGTTGTAGTGAGTTGTGAATATGCCACATTATCTTACCAATACGTTCCATGAGGACAGGGATTATATCCTATGGAAAACTGGAACTTTCCTCTAGCACTTAGCACAATGTATTTAAAGCTTTAGTTGAATTAAGGAGAGCTAATTTTATTCCGTTCCAGTTAATCTTACTCTTATCGAAAACTTCCCTCATTTTATTCATTAGAAATGGTGCTATTGTATGCTTTGCTCAAATCAAAGATGCATATTACTGTACTTTCTGAACATCTCTTCTTACCAATAATTCATGACTTTTTGGGTTCTAGTCCTGGTCTTGCTGTGGCCCAGCTTTGTAACTTTGTGGCAAGCCCTAACTCAACCATCTGTAAAATGAGTGGGTTGGGCTAGATTCTGATGCTAAAATTTTATGATTTTAAAATCTTGATATTTATGATTATGAGTATTATTTTTTCAGGGCATCAGTGGGTCAATGAGCATTTATTAGATGCCTGCTGTATACCAGATATTGTGTTAGGCCCTGGGGATAAAAATGCAAAAGTGAGACAGTCCCTGCCCTTAAGAAGCATGCATTCTACTGCATGCCTATATTGTGTAAAAACTAGGGGTGAATTCTTCTTTCTCCCCTTTAAAGTTATTTTCATGAGTAGTGATTGTAGAGACTTCATAGGGGATGGGAACTCTGGCTAATTTGCCTCACAAATGCTAGCTGGTAATGATCATCTCAGAAAAAAACAGCCAACCACTAGCTAAAAGCATAAGTAAACTAAGATTTTAGCTGTTTGGGAATATAATTACCTGGAGCAATAATGGTATTAGATGTTGTATTTGTTAATCTTGTTTCTATGATTTAGAAAGTGTTCATTTAAGAAATGTATATTGACCACCTATTCTTTTTGGGGGGGCAATGAGGGTTAAGTGACTTGCCCAGGGTCACACAGCTAGTAAGTGTCAAGTGTCTGAGGCCTGATTTGAACTCAGGTGCTCCTGAATCAGGGTCTATGCTTTATCCACTGTGCCACCTAGCTGCCCTCTTTGACCACCTATTCTGTGCAAAGCAATGTATCAGGTACTTACAGGGGATATAGAGAGTATCACATCCTTTGCCCTCATGAAATTTCTGATCTAGTACCAGTAACTGGATAAATAAAAGCTGCATATATGTAACAGGCCCCTGTCCAGTTAAATCCCATAACCATATTATCAGATCATGATGTTGGCTATAAATAATGAGGCACAAGTATTGAAGACTTACTTTCAAGGTCCAATAATTTAAAAAGGAATCAGAAACCTGTGGGGTGGGAGGGAGGGGTGGGTAATATGAACATTTGATAAAAGAGTTACAAAGTACTAGGGAAATTCAGAGAAGAGAGAGCTTGATTCTGACTGGGACTCTCAGGGAAGATTTTATGGAAGAGAGAATTTGAGCTGAGCCCTGATGGGGTCAAGATTGAGTAAAGGGAAATGGGGTTGGGAAAGGAATTCCACATAGAAGATAGTAGGAGCCTTAAAGGCCCAGAGACAGGAAAACATGGGGTGTCTTCAGATAGCACGAAGCATGACACCAACAGATTCTCATGCTGTCCTAGGAAGTTAAGAGAGGCACAATATTCTTTCTTGAAAAACAAGGCTGCCAAACCTATGTCAGGCACTTTTAAACTTTCATACGAAGAGTGTATTCTTAACCCAAGTACTATTCTCCTAGAGAAGTGACTTGCATTTTGACTTGACCATGACCTCTCCTTATTTTGAGTAAGAAGTTTGGGAAAATATTTTAGTGCTCAGGAATAAAGCCTTTGCTGAAGCTCAAGAGGTCTTTTGGAAAGTTAAGATGATGATGATCGTCTAAATTAGGAGCACATCATTTGCTCCTGAGAAAATCAAGCTAGCAGAGTATTTCATTCACTTCCACTAATATTTATCAAGTGCCCATACTTTGTAAGAAAGATACTGTGGGGGGGGGGCAGCTAGGTGGTGCAGTGCCCTGGATTCAGGAGGACCTGAGTTCAAATCAGGCCTCAGACACTTGACACTTAGTAGCTGTGTGACCCTGAGCAAGTCACTTAACCCTCATTGCCTCACCAAAAAAACAAAACAAAACACAAACAAACAAGAAAGACACTGTGGTATTTAAGAGAAATCCCTGCTCATTCTAAAAAAAAAATACCCAAGGTTGAGTTAAGCAGTCTTTAAGTTGGAATCTTTGCTGTGTGAACTCCCTGTTAAGTGAGAAGTTCACTGATAAGTTCAAGTGAGGTTATGGTATAAAGGTCATCATGCAAGAGTTCCGTGTTACTCTCTTTTGCATACCTTTCAGTACAGCAGTTTGAAAATAGTAGTGGCTTGTAGCTTGAATTAGTTACTACTAATTAAAGAGTCAAGTTGGACATCAGCACATGCTTAACCCTTCATAAGTGCAGTGCGAGGTCATAGACACAGGGTAGATCTAGATGGCCTCTCTGAATCAATGACTCACTCTAAGATATATGCCAATTGCCTTCAGTTCCTCTCTGTATACATTTAGTCACTGATAGGGAAACAGTGTTAATCTTTGTGTTACTGATGTATCAAAAGGAGATTTCCTTTATTTCTGTTACTGGATATTTTGTATCGGGGCAGTCAGGTGGTGGCATGCACAGTGCCCAGAGTTCTGAGCCTATAAGGAAACCTGAGTTCAAATTTGGCATCAGACGTTTACTAGCTGTGTGACTCTGGACAAGTCACTTAGCCTCTGCTTACCTCAGTTTCTTCCTTTGTAAAATGGGGATAATAACAGCACCCATCTCACAGGGTTGTCATGGGGATCAAATGAAATAATTCTAAAGCTCTTAACACAGTACCTGGCACATAGTAATCACTGTGTAAATGTTAGCTACCATCATCATCATTGTTGTTATTATTATCATCTACTATGAGCCATTGGGCCTACTACCATTGTGTAGGCGTTGCAAAGGAGTGTAAGGCACAATCCCTGCTCTAAGCTAGCTTGGGTAGGAGATATTTTCCATGAGAATCTTAGGGTGTTATGTGTGTTGTGCTTTCCTTTTCCTTTTACTGATTATTAACCGATAGTCTTCAGATGCATGTATTTGGAGGAAAACACACTTGTTTCTTCTAACTTGGATCTTAAAAATAATCCTTAGATAAGAATGCAGGCTCAAAGCAATGTGATTCAAGGAGGAATGATAGGGAACTTCATCAACATCTACCAGCAGGAAGGAACCAGAGGACTTTGGAAGGCAAGTATTTATATCATATTATATGTTATGATAATGATACTAATGAAAAGTAGCAATGGCTTTGGGGATAGAGAGCTGGCCTCAGGGCTGGGAAGACCTGGGCTCACATCTAGCTTCTGACACGGACTGGCTGGGCAAATCACTTACCCTTTCAGCTCTCTAGGTATTTCCCTAACAGGATAAATGGAAGAGAAGGTTCTAACTTGGCCCCGGAGAGGAGGTTTCTTTACCAGGTAGTTCCTGAAACCAGTGAAATCACAGATCTGGTTCCTATTCCTCCGTCTATCACTAATAATGATCATAGTATTAAACCACATTTCTGTAGCCCTTAAGGTTTGCAAAGTACTTTCTTTCTGATAGCACTAACCTTCCTGGTTATATTCCATTTTGTTCATATTTTATCATTTTGCAGCTTTTCTTTTGTTTTTCCTCAGATTTTAGTACTATATCTTAACCTGAACAAGTGTGAGAAAAGGAGAAGTAGCTGTTAAAATGATTCCTTCCCATATTGATCTCTTCTTTCTTAATTTTCCCATTTGTAAAGTGGAACTGCAACAAGGAAGAACTGATTTATAATTTGAAAGCATTTTGTGAATAATTGGCTTCTGGATTTTCTATGGAATAATGAATATTCCTATGTGGTAAATGCTGGAATGCACATGCTTGTCTTTACTTATGAATGATTTATGATTGTCACAATAAATTAGGCTCATTCCAAGGTAGGCCCAGTTTTGTACCGACACCCTATACTTGGGTTTTCCGATTTTTGCAGACTGCTTCTTAGCTCTCTAGTGATGGATGTGTTATTTGGCAAGTTCTGGTGTAGGCTCTCTTGTCTCTTCTTGGGAAAAAGACACCAATATTCTTTGGTTTGTATATCATGCCATTTGCAAAATTACACAGCATATTGGATAAGATTAACTTTAATATGCTATATTCTGTTCATTTTTTTATTCAGGGGGTGTCCCTTACTGCTCAGAGAGCTGCCATTGTTGTTGGAGTGGAATTACCAGTTTATGATATCACCAAGAAGCATCTCATCCTATCTGGCCTGATGGGAGATACTGTCTCTACACACTTTCTGTATGTTCATGCAATATTTTAAAAATACATATTTTTGAGGATTAAATTGAGATTTAGTTACCAGGGAGTAAACCTGTGATTTCATAGATATAGGGAGCTCCTCTCTTCCCAAAGCAGATTGATACCTGCTTTTCAATTTAGAGTCTTAATTAAGCCCAGGGACATTGACAGGTTAAGTGACTTGCCTAGGGGCACACAGCCAGTGTGTGATAGAAGTGGAATTTGAATCCAGGTTTTCATGACATTGAAGCTAGCTCTCTATCCACTGTGCTGCTCTGCCTCTCAATACACACTTATGGAAATTTAATTTGTTCACATTTATAAGGAGGTTGTTGTAGATATACGTATAAAAATGGGTATAAAAACAATTTTAAGAGTTTTCAAATCACTAAGGCATATACTGTCAGTTCATCTTCTTAAAAAAGAAAATTTAATTGGTATCATTATAATGAAAAGAGATATTACACACATGTAAAAGGACTTCCAGATGTCAACAGTTTGTTTACTGTGTGTCTCTTTTTTAAAATTCTTCAGTTTTTGGACAAGATGTTGAGGTTTGCTTTCAAAACCAAGCCCTTCTAATTTCTCAGAATGTCAAAAATAGCCTGCCCCGAACTAAGTATTTAAGATTTCCAACAGATGATTAGATCTTGGTTTTTTTGTTTTTTTTTTAGTGAGGCAATTGGGGTTAAGTGACTTGCCCAGGGTCACACAGCTAGTAAGTGTTAAGTGTCTGAGGCCGGATTTGAACTCAGGTACTCCTGACTCCAGGGCCGGTGCTCTATCCACTGTGCCATCTAGCTGCCCCTAGATCTTATTTTTAATGGAAAAGATAGTGGTATTTGTTAGGGAGAGAAAAAGAAGAGTAGACTCAGTAAAGAAAAATCAAGGTGTAGCCATCATGACAAGAAGCAGCCCTGCATGGATGCAGTAGAAGAGGGCCCATTCCTAATGGTGGCAGGGTGGTTTTAGCTCAGAAGGCCCGATCTACGCAGGGCTGCACAGGAAGGAGTCTAGCCTGCTTGAAGTAAGGGCTAACTAATGCTTGCCCTGGAGTTTGCTGTTCATTAATACAAGGCTCTCTTTGAGCTTTTACATCCACAATTCTGAGCAGCATGAGAGGCTCTAGTAGGCTCAGGGAAAGACAATGGAAATAATTTTAAAATCAGAGAATCTTGGTAGCAGAGGACTGAGATCCTTTATTCTGTTACCATCAGCTCTATATCAGCTAAGTGTTTGACATTTCTTTTATGGGCTCCATTTTGTCATTTATAACTCTTCTTTTGTTTTTGTTCCCCCCACCTCTCTATTTTTAGCACTGTATCTTAACCTGAGCAAGTGTGAGAAAAGGTAGATTGGCTATTAAAATGATTCCTTCCCGTATCGATTTCTTACTGGTTATGGTTGGACCATCACGACATAACAGCCAGGGGGTTGTGGAGTCTTCTTCCCTAAAGAATAACTTTCCTTTTAAGAACAGCTAACATTTGAGCTTCAGTTTTACATAGCATACTGACCCGGGAGTCAGAGAGCTGTGGGCCTGACTATTGTTCTTGACACTAGCCCTATAGAATCCCAACTCTGAAAAGAATTGGGGGGAGTTATTTTCTCATAGTTATTTTTGGAGCCAATTTTGGTTATTATAATTTACAGCATTCATTTTCTCTTGTTTTTGTTCTTTGCATTTACTTTATAGTCGTACATATTGCTTTCCTAGTTCTTCTTCCCTTACTCTTCTCTATATTCATTATATTCATCCTTTCTTATAGTATAGTAATATTCTGTTACATTCTTATGCTACGATTTATTTATCCATTCCCCAACTGATGGGCATCTATTTTGTTTCCAGTTATTTGCTACTACAAAATGTGTTGTTATAAATCTTTTGGTATATATGAAGACTTTTTTGTCAATGATTGTGTGCATGTATGCTTGCCTATGTGTGGAATCTCTGAGTCAAAGGGTACTGACATGTAGCCACTTTATTTGCATAATTCCAGATTGCTTTCCTGAATAGTTATATTAATTTATAGCTCAACCAAAAATGTATTAGTGTTGCCTGTCTTTATATAACTCCATCCTTAACCATTGCTGTTTTTTTGATCATCTTTGCCAATTTGCTAGGTATGAGGTGAATCCTGACAGTTTTTTTTTAATTTTAATTTTTCTCATTATTAGTGGTTAGGAGCATTCTTTCACATAGTTGTTAATAATTTGCAATTCTTTTGAGAACTATTTATTAATATACTTAGAATTTTGATCTCCTGGAGAATGGATTTTGGTCTTGTTTACTTCTATGATTCCCTTTTATTACTGGTGAGTCTTCTGTATTTCTGTCTGACATTCATAGCTAATGCCATAACTCTTGGTGATGAAGCAGTTATAGAACCTGAATGGACTTGGACCTGATGTGTCATAGCCTGACCATTTCCTTCTACCCCTTTGCTCCCTCTATAGAAGTCTAATATGATGAAGGAAGGGCTCATTGCCTGGTATTTGATGGTGGTATTTAGTTCAGGTATCAAAAGTTGTCTCTCTTATTAGATCAAGCTTCACCTGTGGTTTAGCTGGAGCTCTTGCTTCAAATCCTATTGATGTTGTGAGAACACGTATGATGAATCAGAAAGCCTTACAAGATGGAACACATTCTGGTTACAAAAGCACTCTGGATTGTTTTTTACAGGTAAGGATGAATTTCTAAGAATAAGTTTGGTAGATATATGTGTATACGTGTGTGTGTGTGTGTGTGTGTGTGTGTGTGTGTGTGTGTGTGTGTGTGTAGTGTTGGAAACTCCTCTGGTACATTTATTTTCATTTCACCTTCTGAAAGGCTTATTTCTGAGGTAAATTGAAGTCAAAGCACACTTTAGGTTAGCATCTGCTGGGGAAAAAAAATCACAGTTGGTGAGTCCCCATTGATATTTCTTTTGTCAGATCAACCAGAATATATATCTGTTAAAAGCAAAGGGTATTGGGGCAGCTAAGTGGCGCAGTGGATAGAGCACCGCCCTGGCCCTGGAGTCAGGAGGACCTGAGTTCAAATCTGGCCTCAGACACTTAACACTTAGTAACTGTGTGACCCTACGCAATTCACCAAAAAAAAAAAAAAAAAGCAAAGGGTATTGCCAGTAAAATCAGACTAAGCAGAGTAATATTTAAAAGATCTAAGGTAATAAAATTCGCAAGGTTTTCTTGTCTAAATTTGGAATCTATAAAAGTGTCAGGAAAGCAAAGTTTATTCTCTTTCTATCCCTGCTCTGCTGTATGTAATGAGGAAATGGCTTTATATGAACAGAGTTGAAACCCTGTCATGCCTGGAAGCCTAAGTGGAGAAATGGACAGTAGGTCCTTGGAAGGTTAGACTATAAGTAATTTACTTTTATTTTAATCCTTGAACTAATGTTTTGTTTCTACATTCCTAAGACAGTTTTAAAAGTATGAAATTATGGAGAAGAGAGCAGGTTTTCCTTGTTTATGATCATTTTTTTTTGTTAGCCTATGAAAATATTAGTGCTTAATGAGACTTTCTTGCTCTTCTAGCCTAAGGCCTCAAGTAGCTCAAAAAACTATAAAAGACTATGGTTTGACTCAAACCAAGCTTCTTAAGACTTGCTCTGAATATAGCATTGTGCTGTGGGATAGTTTACTAGTCTTACATCAATCCATATAAAAAGGACTGGATTCTTCCCAAAGGGATGGATCTCTTAAAAAAAAGTCTTCCTAGAGACAATTTTATTTTCACAATAAATAAAAAGGATATGTGAGCAATTGATAATGCTTCTGACCACTTCACAATTAAAATACTATCTCTTTCTTCCCCAACAGACATGGAAGAGTGAAGGCTTTTTTGCATTGTATAAAGGATTTTGGCCAAATTGGTTGAGACTTGGTCCTTGGAATATTATTGTATCCTTTCCTGTTTCGAAAAACTATAATTGTAAGAATGCTGTTTTTGAAATAGTAATGATCATATTGCTTTGAATTGTAGTATTGACATTCAGGGCTTATTCTCCACTGTGATTCTAAAGAACAGAGCTGTTATTTGGTAATCATTTCTTTGGGAGTTGCCTTTAGGCTATGATCCTCTGCCTTTTCATACACAAAATACTGATTTTGTCTCTCTATTTTTTTCTCTTTTGGAGGAATTTAAAAAACGCTCTCTCCAAAGATTTTGTTCTTTTGAGACATAAGTACATGGAGAAGTGACCTAATTATTAGTACTAGACCTTGAATTTACACCAAACTTATAGAAAATTTGAGTGAGCCTGAAGATGAGGTAATAAAAAGGGCACCGAGGGGCAGCTAGGTGGCACAGTGGATAGAGCACTGGCCCTGGAGTCAGGAGTACCTGAGTTCAAATCTGGCCTCAGACACTTAACACTTACTAGCTGTGTGACCGTGGGCAAGTCACTTAACCACAATTGCCTCATTTAAAAAAAAATGTCACTGGACTGGAAATCAGAAGACCCGACTCTTCTGTTTACTACTTGTGTGATCTTGGGCAAGTCATTTTATTTATCTAGTAAAATGAGAAAGTGTAGAGTAGATGGTTTCCTGAGGTCCTTTCTTGCTCTCAGTCTGTCTTTAATTTTTTACCCACCCCACTCACTTATAATATGTTATGTCTTCCCTTTGTCAGAAGATCAGAACTCATCTTTTCACATTCAATTATGTGGCATACTTAGCTAGTTATGTTAATTTTGTCAAACATGAAGCATGACTGATATTATTTCACTGACTTGATAGATTATCAGACTGATTTTTACCCAAATAATGAGTCTATTAGACACTTGTTAGCCTAATAGAGAGGTTTGCCTGAAATTTACATGCTCAAGAATTCACCCATTGGCATTATTTCCCATACGAATCTAATGAGTTCAGTTCAGCAAGGGACTACCACATGCCAGGCACTGAAACCAAACGATCACAGAAAAAATGATTGAGCCTACTGTATTACATTTCATTGTATATTTTCAACTCTTAGAAGTGAGTGAATTTACACTGGAACCCACATAACTCACAATTAGTCTGATTTATTTATTTTGGTAAATTTAGTGGGAAGAGATTTCATCAATTTAAAAGTTCACATTTCAGCACTACAGAGGTACTTGGTTCTTGACTGTAGTTCATATTGCAATCATCACTTGATTGTTGCCATTTTAAAATAGAGAGGGGGTGATTTAAAAAAAGAAACCCTTTGCTTGTGATTGTAAGAAACCCCTTGTATTAGTCCTTTTTAGGGGTGGTTGTTTTTTGGTTTTTGGGGGTTTTTTTGCAGGGCAGTGGGTCATACAGTTAGTAAGTGTCAAGTGTCTGAGGCCGGATTTAAACTCAGGTCCTCCTGAATCCAGGGCTGGTGCTTTATCCACTGCGCCACCTAGCTGCCCCCAGTTGTTGTTGTTGTTTTAAAATGAGCAGTATGTATATCTAAGTTCTTTTAGAAGTTTAGAAATTCCATTTCAGACAATGTGAAGCCTGGATGTATTAGTGGATAGTGTATTAATGGAGCTAATGTGGATACCACATGACAGCCTAATTTTAGCTGATATGTTTTAGAAATAGAGAAAGTTATATAGCTGACATTCATGCTTTCACAGAAGGGAGAAAATAATTAAATGCCTAATTCCTAGCACCAAATCCAGACAAAATTGTGAAGTAGGAAAACAACTTTGTGTTTTATTCTTCCCTCTTAACCAAACTCTTTTTATTCCTCGGTGCCCATTCCAGCAGCCTGGGCCTCTTTCCCTTATGCTGCCCCACTGCCTCCCCAGTTTTCGGATGCCAACTTCTCCCTCTCTGAAATTCCCTCATCCTGTATCTCATTACTCAGAATGCAGCATGTCTGTTAACTAATCTTATAAGCTAATTTGCACTAATGTGATATTGAGAAAAGCCAAGAGCCTGCTTCCAGGTAGCGTATGGTTAAACCGGGGCTCTTTGGAATTGTGTCTGACACAAGTAGGAGTAGGGGATAGCAGTAACACAGGCCTGTGTTAGAAAGTTTTTGGAAAAGGGAGCACTTTTGGTGCTCCCTTGGGCCCCAGCTCTTTCTATATCTAGGCCTAAACTACTGGTAGGTACTATCTGGTTAATTGGCATGTTCACTTTCATGGGTTGGGTTTCTTTCTTGGGATCAAGATGGAGTTATTATTGGCCTTCACTGACTATTACAGTTCTTTGTGACATATGAACAATTGAAAAAATTGGACTTGTGACAGCTGACAGATGGCCTCAGACATCGCTATGACAAGGATGCTATTTTCAGCAACAGTAATGCTTTCTGCTTCTCAGTGCTTGACTCTTCACAAATTTTGAGATGCAGGCAACAGATCAAAAATGTCACCGCAAAAGCGTTCGTTTCAATCCCTCAGATGCAGCTCACCAATTACGTGGAAGTACAAAGTTTCTGGTCAGAAAGTCTCTTCTTACTACTTAAGTGCTCTTAGATACCAAATGTAAAAAAGGACATGTCTTGATTGGCTGCATTTTGTAGCACTGTGTCAGGGGAAAGGGAAAACTAAGATAGAATTTCTTCTGTTACAAGATGACAGTGATATGGCTCAGTTTTTAACTTCCAATATCTTATAAAAGGATAGGAGACAGGGATTAGGCCCATGATTTCATTGGTACAGGTAGCTCCCAGCCAAGGGATCTTGATCTATCAAGGCAGGTCAGCATCTGCTCTGCAACTTAGAAAATTGATTTGGAGCAGTAACTTCCCCAGGTTCACACAGCCAGGATGTCAAAGGAAAGACTTGAATTCAGACCTTCCCATTTTCCAGGTGGGCTCTCTATTCACTACTCCATGCTGCCTCTCATGCAGCTGTATCTTATGTAGGGAATATTAAAGTGCTCAGATGAGGAAGCCATCACTAGCTTCTTTATTTCTTTTCTTTTCTTTTTTTTTTTTTGCAGGGCAATGAGGGTTAAGTGACTTGCCCAGGGTCACACAGCTAGTAAGTGTCAAGTGTCTGAAGCCAGATTTGAACTCAGGTCCTCCTGAATCTAGGGCCAGTGCTTTATCTACTGCACCACCTAGCTACCCCCCATCATTAGCTTCTTAATGGAGTCCCCAAATGCTAGGTTCCTGGACTCCTAGTGACTTTGGCTTGGCATCATTGGAAGAGAATATGCAGCAAGGATGCGTTCCATCCAAAACTGGTTCTAGATGGTCAGCCTGAGAATAATCAGTGGAAACATTGTATAGGGAGGGAGTTTATCCATGAAATGTTTTTGTTGTTGTTTTCAGATTCATTTTTAGCAGGATGTCTTTTTAACTTCACATTCATGATGAATACAATGCTTGGAGAACTGAATTATGGGGCAAAGTGTTAACCAAGTTGTGGTCATTTGTACCCGCTGTTGTAGCTTCAAAGAAAGTTGCCTTTAAAGGGAGCTATTTCACTATTTGAAGGGATGCTGGATTGAGCATCCAAGAAACCAACATTCTGTATTGGGCCTTGTCACCACTTTGCTGTTTAACTTTTTTAGGAAAAGCCTAAAAACCTTTCGGTTCTTCAATTTCCTCATCTCTAAAATGGGGATGGGGTAGCCTCCTGGTGTACTGGTGTAAAATGACATCATTCAATCTCCACCCCTTAAATCCTTTTGCTGGGGGAGATGACAGTGTTTCCTTTCTCTCTAGGCTGAGAGTTTTACAGCCAGCGGTTACTTAGTGAACTTGTTTCAAGAGATGAGCTGTGTTACAATAGGGTGCCTTCCCTGGTGGTTTAACCTAGCCATGATTTCTCAGTACTTTCTTCCAGCAGGCTGAAAGGAATATATTGAATTGTCTGTTTTGTTGCTGAGGATTTTAGATTTAATGAAGCAGTCTGATTACCAAAAATAGAAACTAAACCAGGATGATTAAAAAAAAAAGCCCAAAGTGTTCATTTTAGGTGCTAAAAGCCCAAGATAAATTATAAGATTCTTTGATGATTTCTCTCCACGTGCCAGTAGAGGATCACTCAGCTGAGCCTATCCAAGCCTTAGACCATTTGTTAACAGTACCAAACCCCACCTCAAAATACTGTATTTTGTTACTTTATCAGACATTCCGCCAATAGTTATAATCAAAAGACTGATTCTTTTTAAATTCAAAGGACTTTTTTTTCCTGATTAATCATTCAATCATTTTTTTTTTAGATTGCACAAGACACTTTATTTTTTTTAACAGATGTATATATTTTCCAAAATGTTATAGGCAAGTTCACTTACAAAGACCAATTATAAAATGATATAGTTATGATCATCCTATGTATCCATTTTTCTGTTTTCATATTATTTGCATGTAAAGTTCATGCTGTGATGTAAATCTGAAGGGGTTGGGTCTTTAGATGAGTTCTAAGGTCCTTTCTATTCTTAATTTCAGTGGTTTAAATCAAAATACTTTAAAAAGGCTTTATTTAAAAAAAAACTTTTAAAAGAATGTACCTTTTATTGGCTCAGTTTTTCAGTACCATGAAGTATTTGATTTGACTAGTTTTAGGCCTTAGAATGATTAATGACCGTTTTAGAACATGCTAGTCAGAGTGGCTGAAGGATCAGGAAAACACACTCTTCCCCTCGTCTGTTTTAAGGGCACAGCTAAAGCCTTCTCCCAACCCCTACTTTTGAATATGTTTTTGGAGTATGAAAAAAAGAGTTTTATGGTTTTAAAGTTGTTTTTCCTGTAGCTTCTATAATCAAATTGCTTTTTTAAAAAGTGTTTTCTGTTTGCACATGAATTAATTTAGCCTTTGCTGTTGAAAGTTTCTAGTCACTGTTAAGAAAAATGTTTCCTGCTTATATTTATTTGTAAATTTGAATTACAGTGCTTTACACAAAATTGTCATTTTCATAAGCTTTTCTGGCTTCTAGTTTTTTATTTAAATATTGCTGAGTTGTGCAGATGCAAACTCTTTGTTTAATAAACTGGAATAATGCATAAAAATGAAAAATTCTCTGTGCTCTTTTCAAATAGCCATTTAAGTGGAGAAAAAACCCAGAATCTAGAAATCTAGAGTAAAGTACATCTAGAAAAGTAGGTATGGGCATTCCCTCCATACAAAGTGTTGGAGCCAACTTTTTAAAAAATATATTTTTTCAATGAGCAAAAATTTTCTCTCCTTCCTACATCCCATTGGAGGAAAAAAGAAACAAAGTTTGGAACAAATATTCATAGTCAAGCAAGATAAATTGCCATATTAGTCATATCCAAAAAAAAGTCACATTCTGCACCCTTAGTCCATTACTTCTCTGTTCTCCATTAGTATGTCAGGAGGTGGATAGCATGCTTCATTACTGTGTGAGCTTTTAGGGTCATGGTTGGTCATTGCATCAATGGGATCAACTTTTAAAAGTCATATAGCAGTCTATAGTCATATAAAAATGCTCTAGATCACTATTGCTCAGAGAAATGCAAATTAAAACAACTCTGAGGTATCACCTCACACCTATCAGAGTGGCAAATATAACAAAAAAGGGAAATATTGGATATTGGAGAGGATGTGGGAAAACTGGGATGCTAATCCACTGTTGGTGGAGTTGTGAAAAGATCCAACCATTCTGGAGAGTAATTTGGAACTATGCCCAAAGAGCTATAAAACTGTGCATACCCTTGGATCCAGCAATACCACTGCTAGGTTTATATCCCCAAAACATCTCCAAAAAGAGAAAAAGACCTATTTGTACATGAATATTTATAGCAGTTCTTTTTGTGGTGGCTAAGAATTGGAAATCAAAAGAATGCGCATCATTTGGGGAATGGCTAAACAAGCTGTAGTATATGATGGTGATGAAATATTATTGTGCTATAAGAAATCACAACGATTTCAAAAATGGAAGGACTTATATGAACTGATGTATAGTGAAATGAGTAGAACCAGGAGGACGTTGCGCACAGTGACAGCAATATTGTTTGATGAAGAATTGTGAATGACAACTGTTCTCAGCAATATTATGATCCAAGACAATCCAAAAGGACTAACAATGAAGCACCTCCAAAGAAAGAACTCATTCTGATTGGACACAGACTGAAACATGCAATTTCTCACTTTCGTTTTTTCTTTTATTCAAGTTTTCTTATACAAAATAACTAATATGGTAATGTTTTACATAATTGCACATGTACTACCTATATCTGATTGCTTACTGCCTCAGGGAGGGGGGAGGTGTAGAATTTGGAACTCAAATCTCTAAATAAAAAAAGGTTTATTACTATTTAAAAAATAAAATAGAAAGTTGAGTTTTCTCAGCAGAAAAAAAAATCATCTACTAGGAGATGACTGATGGAGGTGCCTAGAGTAGAGAGAGCTCTGGCTGTTACCTCCAGACCCTTCCCTCTGCCTCCTACTATTAAGAGACAACTATGCAACTCAGCAGTGAGCAGGGAATTTTGGCCAGAATGTCAGAGTCCTGCGGCAGCCCTGGCATTAACAGGATGGTGTCAGGGCTCTGAATTGGCAGGTTGGCCTGTGGAATCCTGCTGCCAACTGGCTACTGGGGTCATTGTCCTGCTGTGAGCAAGACAGAGCCAGTTCTTGTTGGCAGTGTAATCAGTGGCTGAAGAACAGCTTGCTGGGCTAAATGGCCAGCAGATTCAGTAATTGCATCTATGCATTTCATCAGTGACTGTTCTTAGTACTCAGAGAACACACTTTTAAGTTGGCAGAGGGGAAACTTACTGGAATTGTACGGCCAGTTCTAAGAGATGAATGAAATGAGATGTGTGTATACATACATACATATATATATATTTTAGTGAGGCAATTGGGGTTAAGTGACTTGCCCAGGGTCACACAGCTAGTAAGTGTTAAGTGTCTGAGGCCGGATTTGAACTCAGGTTCTCCTGAATCCAGAGCCACTATCCACTGCGCCACCTAGCTGCCCCATGTGTATATTTTTTTGCATCATAGAAAGGTTGGTGATGGCAGGTGGCCACTGGTGAGATTGCAAATGCTCCAGAATGGTAAAAAGATTCCCCTTGTATTGCTTCAGCTGTTCAGTATATTGGGCTCCAAACCCAGCACACTTTTTTTTTTTTAAAGCTGACAGCTGGGGAAGTACAACTAATTGGGGATGAAGCCCAGGCAGGTTACAAGGAGGCCAATTTTACAGAATTTAGGAACAAAAGCATCTGGTGAGTAGGTGTGTGAACCTCTTTAGTGATCCTAACCCCAACCCTAAATTCGAACTTGAGAGTTCATAAGATCATAGATTGAGAATCAGAAAGAACCTCAAAGTCCATTTAGTCCATTTTACAGATAAAGAAACCGAGGCTCTGAGAGATTAAATGATTTGCTCAAGGTCACAAAGTAAAGTGACTGACAAGAGTCTGGACTTGAACTGAGGCCTTGTGATTCCCAGTTTAGTTCTCTTTCCTCTGTATCCCAGCTGCTAGTAGCTATAGTTCCAGGAGAATCATCTTGACCAGGCTCCTGACCCTTAAGGAGTTTACAATTTATAGTATGGCTTTTGCTTTAATAGATTATTAACTAATCTCCCATGAAATAAAAAGAATCTGCTTTGAGGGTGTGTGATGCATAGCTTTGTGATACATTTTCATACATTAGAACTTCAATCATTATTTCAAGGCAGGTATTTTCAACAATAAAATTTAAACACAAATTTATTTGGTGCTTAGAGACCCTTCTTGGTAATATATATGGGCATATTTTCTATATATTTATACACATATAAATATAAGCCATTGGGGCAGCTAGGTGGCGCAGTGGATAGAGCACCGGCCTTGGAGTCAGGAGTACCTGAGTTCAAATCCGGTCTCAGACACTTAACACTTACTAGCTGTGTGACCCTGGGCAAGTCACTTAACCCCAATTGCCTCACTAAAAAAATAATAAATAAATAAATAAAACTTAAAAAAAAAATAAGCCATTGCCCAACCCATCTCTCATGGATAAGGACTTGACTTGTAGGCATTTATTAGGATCACTTTTCCCAATAAAATTTTTTTTTAATTTGGAAAAATTCCAAAGAGCCCTACAAAGCAAGACAGAAATCTTGGCTGTTAAGAGCCTTCAAAATCAGTGACAATTTAAGTCCATGATGACAGGTGTGGCTTTTTTTCCCCCTTTCCAGCAGGTTGAAAAGAACATTCCAAAATCTCCTTTTATAATCAGGCCATAAGATGAGCCTGTTGCCTTGTGGTTCCTTTAGAAATCATCTGCCCCTAGAAATTGGGAAAAGGCATTAGTTTTGTGTAAAACACCTTCCTATTATCAACAAAGACATGCCTGAGGTTTGAGAGACATTTGTAACATCCTTGTGAAGTGGGCTGACTTTCAAAGTCCTTCATCAAGCAATGCAACTCTTATTAAAGTTTTTCTTGTTGGTTTTTGTTTGTTTGTTTTGTGGGGCAATTTGTGTTAAGTGACTTGCCCAGGGTCCCACAGCTAGTAAGTGTCAAGTGTCTGAGGTCGGATTTGAACTCAGGTCCTCCTGAATCCAGGGCTGGTGCTTTATCCACTGTGCCACCTAACTGCCCCCTAAAGTTTTTCTAAGAACTGATTTGTTACCCCTTCCATTATTCTTGTTTGTAAGTGACAAACATCTTTGTTTTGCAGATTGAAAAACCCAGAACACAGAGAAGGTGAAATACTTTTTCTCCAGGTCACATAAAAGAACAGGTGGGGTGAAAATCCCATGTTAACTAATGATCCTTTAGGATACAGGTTCGCTTAAAAAAAATATTGATATCTTCTGTTTTTTACATCATCATAGTTATTCCAAATATCACTTGACATCTCTTGGCAGCTAGGTGGTGCAGTGAGTAGAGCACAGGGTCTACAGATGGGAAGATCTGAATCTGGTTTCAGACATTTACTACTGTGTGACTGTCATTCAACCTTATTCAACCCCATTTTCCTCATCTGTAACATGGGAATAATAATAGCACCAAGCTCAAAGGGTTATTGTGAGGATCAAATGAGAGTATTTGTAGAGCTTTGTACATTAACTGGCACTTAGTAGATAGTATAGAATTTTTATTCCCTCTCCTCTCTCCCCACCCTGAACCATCCCATATAACAAATTGTGCTTTTTAGGGAGGGAAAAAAAGTCAGCACAACTGACTTTGAAAAAAAAAAGTGTAATATAAAACATCTGTGGGCCTCCTCCCTCCACCAAGGGGTGGGTTGAGGGTGTCCTTTCCTATCTCTTCATTTGAATCCAGATGCAGTTTCATTTTTTAAATGATCTGAGAACTGTCTTTTATTTCATTTTTAAAATGATCTGATAACTGTCTTGTGTTAGCTTAGCATTCTGCAAACTGGTAGCCCTAGAATAGCTCAGTGTACTCATTGGTATGACTGGGACTGGGGCTGATATCTGGATTCTTTGGGATTAATTATAATAACTAGCATTTACATAACAGTTTAAGCACTTTACATAAAATAGTAGGTGATTTTATTATCCCCTTCTTACAAATGATAAAACTGAGACCCGGAGAGGTTAATTGACCTACTGATGATCACATAATAAGTGACTGAGGAAGGATTTAAACCCTGTCCTCCTGATTCCCTGTTTAGCATTCTGGTGCCTCTAAATTTGACAGATTTATGAGATATTTCCATAGTTACCTGAATTGAGCAAGAAAGCAAATATGTCACAGGTAAAATATCAGACCAGGTCTGACCTTGGCTCATCTGTTTTATATTTGAGCAATTTCTCACTTCCCTTTCTAGATTGCTCCTTTTGGTTAAATTGAGATATTGTTGTTGTTTAGTTATAGTCAATCATATCTGACTCTTTGTGACCCCATTTGGTGTTTTCTTGGCAAAGATACTGGAGTGGTTTGCCATTTCCTTCTCCAGCTCATTTTACAGATGAGGAAACTGAGGCAAACAGGGTTAAGTGACTTGCCCAGGGTCACACAGCTAGGAAGTGTCTGAGGCCAGATTTGAGCTCAGGAAGATGAGTCTTTCTCATTACAACCCTGGCACTCTATCTAATACACTACCTAGCTCCCCCAAATAGAGATACAGTGCTATTTTAATGTTTGACTGCCTTCAGCTGGCTGAGGAGAATATTGAACCACGTAAGGATGGCGTTGTTAGAAGTTTTGTATTCTTATGAAAGAGACCATACAACTCTTTCCTGTGGCCATGGGATATGTGATATGATCTATAATTTATGTGGCTTTTGAGGATGGGTTTTGTAGCTTATTAACAAAAGGTAAAACTATTCCCTTTTTATCACCAGTTTGAATCTCCCTAAAGAAGAGGTTAACTTGGTGGGAACCATTAGTCTCCTGCAACAATCGTTGGCTTATGGCTTCACTGGCTTTACCAGATGTCTACCAGACATCAAAGTTTTCCTCTTTGCTTAACCAGCTTCCTCTCTTGCTGCCTGGCCTTAATCATAGTCAGCAGAACCAAATTCTTTCTCCCTGCCCTTCCTTTGGGCCTTTCTAAAGGATTTTCCCCTGAATGTTCCCATATCTCTTTTTTTTTTCTTTTTTTTTCTTTCTTTTTTTTTTTTTTTTTGGTGAGGCAATTGGGGTTAAGTGACTTGCCCAGGGTCACACAGCTAGTAAGTGTCAAGTGTCTGAGGCCGGATTTGAACTCAGGTCCTCCTGAATCCAGAGCCGGTGCTTTATCCACTGCGCCACCTAGCCGCCCCATGTTCCTATATCTCTAAACAGTGCAAAGCTGCAGGGATATATATGCCTCAGATTTACTGTGGCCAAATGGATGTGGCATTTTTATAACTCTTAACATTAAGAACTGCTATTGGTCCCAAGGGCTGGGTCATTGTGCCCACTCTCTACTCCACTAAGGGGCCCCTCTGCTTTGGATCTACACTTACGCTCTAGAAAAGGTTAAGTCACTGGGGAGCCAGACCATCTAGAAGAAGGGACAGCCTACTTTTCTCACATCCTTTGATTACATCCTTCACCCTATTGCCCTGGAGAAAAAAACCATTATAGTTTAGCTTTTGGATCATGTCCAGGTGGAGGTTTCCAACCTTTCTATGATGCAAGGGCATCTAGGTGGCACAGTGGATAAAATGCTGGACCTAGAGTCAGGAAAACTTGTCTTCCTGAGTTAAAATCTGCCCTCAGATACTTACTAGCTGTATGACCCTAGGCAAGTCACTTAACCCTGTTTGCCTTAGTTTACTCACCTGGAGAAGGAAATGGCAAACCACTGCATTTATCTTTGCCAAGAAAACCCCAAATAGGGTCTTGAGGAGTTAAAAGTGACTCAACAACAACAGGAAGAGGTTAGGAAGGTATAATGTGAACAGATATGGGACAGGGATTTATTTTTACACACAAAAGAAATGCTAAACACCAAAAGCTCAAACTTGGATTAACAGAAAGACTTAAAAGAAGACTCAGTAATTTAATTTCATAGTCTCTTAAGAGGGGGAGAATCAGTCCTCATCGGAACATCAGGCAGTTTGAGCCATGTAGGTGGCACCTATATTGTACCTGGAGTCAGCAAGACATCCAGTTCAAACCCAATCTCAGACACTTATTGTGTGACCCTTGCCAAGTCACTTAACCTCAGTCCCCTCATCTGTAAAAAGGAGATAACAATAGCACTTACCTCCCAGGGTTGTTGTAAGGATCAAAATAGATAATGATTTATAAAGTGCTTTGCAAACCTTAAAACAGTATATAACTGCTGTGATGATCAACATTGCCATTGCCATTTTTCATCTCAGCTCTGCATTGTCTAAACAACTCCTCTTCAGTGCCTTCTGTCAATCCAGGCGAGAAATGGGTCTCCTCTTCCTCTTGATAGTCATTTTCTCTGATGAAATTCCACAGGTCTGGGGGCAGCTAAGTGGCGCACTGGCCCTGGATTCAGGAGGACCTGAGTTCAAATCCGGCCTCAGACATTTGACACTTTAAGTTGCATTGGTTCTGTTTGTGTGGGGGTGGGGGAGAAAATTTCTTAATTTTGTATAATCAAAATTGTCCATTTTATGTTGTCTGATCCTCTCTGTCACTTGTTTGGTTATGACCTCTTACCCTTTCCAGAGATAAGCAATTTGTTCATTAAACTTCTAATTTGTTTATGATATCTCTTTTTATTTCTAAGACATTGGCTCATTTGGAGTTTTTCTTTAGATACCTGATTCTGAAAGATTGCTGTCCAATTTTCGCATTAGTTTTTGTCAAATAAGGAGTTTTCCCCTTAATATTTTGGGTCTTTGGGTTTATTGAACACTATGCTATTATGTTTGGTTCTGTGTACTTAATCTGTTCTATGGATCAACATTGTTGTTTTTTAAACCATTACCAAATTATTTATATGATTGCTCTTCATAGAATAGTCTGAGATCTATTACTGCTAGGTTCTCTTTCCACATTGCTTTTTCATTATTTTTCTTGAGATTATAGAATTTTTTTCTATTTCTATAAAATAATCCTTTGGAAGTTTGACTTATATAGCAATGAATAAGTAAATTAATTTAGGTAATTTACTTTACCCAGGAGCAATTAATGTTTTTCAAATTTGGACTAATTAGTGCTTTTTTTCCAATTGGATTAAATGAAATTTAATAGGGTTAATATGAAGTCCCATGCTTAAGGGTTTTTTTTTTAATAAAAACCACCCACTCAACTACAAAATGGATGGGACATGTTATTTGACAATAGTTTATCTGAGAAAAAGTTAAGAGGCTTCATTTGACTGTAAGTTTAATATGAGTCAATAGCAGAAAGTGGCTGCCAAAAAAGTTAATGCAATCTTGAGCTACATAAAGGGAAATAAAGCATCCCACTAAACTCTGTTCTGGGCAAATGATTCAATCAATATGACCAAAAATGTGCCAAGAAAAACCAATGTTTTGCACTCTACCTAAGAAGTAGTTGTTATTTCTATCATCTATTACATCCTTGCTTGGAAATCAAGCAGAGGAAGGAAGTTCATTATCTCAGCAAGTAAGTACATAAACAGGCTAATGCTATTTTTCAGAAGTGCAAAATTGAAATTAATAATTGATGAATGTCATAGGAAAAATGACTCAAATTATTCTGTATTCTTTGTAATCTGTATCCTCATAAAGTAAAATGAGTAGTTTCAATGTCTCAGTACTAAGCCAGGTCTCTTAATTTAACCTTTTAATCAGTGATCTGGAAGATGCAGATGTGCACATGAAACCTTCAAGTTTATTGTTGACACCTCAGTTCTTTGTATTTTGAAATGCTAAAGTGAGAAGGACAAATGTCAGGAAGATGAGAGTTGTGTGATTGGGCCAAAGGGTAGAATCACCATGGGCAAAAGTAAAGTAATAATGTGCTTACAGAAAAATCATCCAAGCTATGCTCTAGCATGATGGTTCCTGGATTCTACATTACAATGCAGGAAAGAATCGTTTTTGACTTTTCTTGGCAGTCAAAATGCCAGACGTAATCCATAAATAGACTAGAAACCAAGCAAGTTATTCCCACTCTTGCCCAAAACCAAGATCTGTCCACAGTTAGAATCCTGTGTTCAGTTCTAGTTATCAAACCCCAATAAAGCAGCAAAAGAGCTGAAAAATGTTCAGATGAAAGAAACTAAAATCATCCAGGCTTTTATGTTTGTAGTGTTCATGTCCAGGAGGAAAAGGAAACTGCTTGTATGTGCCATTGTTTAGTTCTTACCCCTCTCTTTCTCACCCCATTTGGGGTTTTTTGGGCAGAAATACTAGAGTGGTTTGTCATTTCCTTTTCTGGCTCATGTTACATATGAGGAAACTGAGGCAAACAGGGTTAAGTGACTTACCCAGTGTTACACAGCTAATAAGTGTCTGAGGCCAGATTTGAACTCAGGAAGATGAATCTTCTTGACTTCAGGCTCAGCACTCTATCCACTACACCCTCTAGCTGCCCCTACTTGTATGTAACAACAGATTTAAAAGATGGGGGTACTTTAACCTGGAAAGACAAAGGCTGAAACAATAGGGTCACCTTTTATTAAACTGTGACAGCATTTCCAAATCCTATAACTTAAGGGGAGCCCCTAGGAACTTGAAAGTCTAAAGGTAGGCTAATTGATAGAAACACAGAGAGAGCTATCTATAGATACACATATGTATGTATGTATATGAACACGCACACACATATATATGGTACTATTTTATGCAGTAGGAAACTTGTTATAGAATCTTAGTGCTAGAAAGGATTGAGTTGATCACGTCATTCATTGCCTGCATCTCATAGATGTTAGAAAGTAAAGCTATGAGTAGTTAAGTGACTGGGTGGAGATCCCACATCTAGTTAATGGCAGACTTGGCATCACATCCCATCTCCTAACTCCCAGGCTAGTGTTCTTTCCACCACATTATGAATTTTCCTAGGTTCATCAGTTGAGAACCAGAAGAAAGACTTTAGAGATAAACTCAGGCCCAGAAAAGTGAAGTGACTTGCCTATAGTCACACAGTTTGTGTCAGAGCTAGAAATTGATCTTTAACTACTAGTCCCTGACTTTCCACATTAACATCATGCTGCCTCTTGATAGCCCAGCTAACTACAGAAGGAAGGAAATAAGCATTAAGTACTTCCTATACCCTAGCACTTTAAAAATATTACCTCATTTGATCCTTATAACAACCCTAGAAGGTAGGTGCTATTATTATCGCCCTCATTTTACAGATAAGGAAACTGAAGCAAACAGAGGTTAAGTGACTTGCCCAGAGTCACAGAGCTGGTAGGTTTCAGAGGTGGGATTTGAACTCAGGGCTTATTCTGACTTAAGGCATGGTGTTCTATCCACTGTACCACCTAGCTACCTCTAGGCTAAAAATGAAAATTTGTTCAAAATTTGACATTTTACTGGTCATTTTACAGATGATTGATGCCTGATAAATTATTGAGGGAAACTAGAGAAGTTCTGGGGTTGACATATAAGATAACCAAGCCTTCCTACCAAGTTTCCATCTTTCATTGTTGTTGGTAGAAATAGAATACTCTGCCGGGCTAAACTAGAGCATAGGTTTGATCCAGGGGAGTAGAGACTACATTTTCTTGTTTTTCTTCTACCATGAGCTCCTTATTTTATTTTATTTGTATTCTCTTTTACATTTAAAAAAACACACTAGAATTTATTTATTTTAAGCATTTGTTTCTTTTTAAAATTTTGAGTTACAAATTATCTCCCTCCCTCTCAACACACCCACCCTCCACCAAGAAGGCAAGCAAAATGATATCAATTAATTATGCATGTGAAATTATGCAAAATACATTTCCACTTAGCCATATCACAAAAAAAAGGGAATACTTCAATTTACTCTCAGAGTTCATCAGTTCTCTCTCAAGAGGCGGATAGTATTTTTTCATCACGAGTCATTTGGAATTATTGTGTATCATTCTATTGACCAGAGTAGCCAAATCTTTCACAGTTGCTTTTTATTACAACATTGCTGTTATGTGCACAATGATCTCCTGGTTCTCACTTCACTTTGCATCAGTTCATATAAGTCTTGACAGCCTCATCATTTCTTATAGCACAATAGTAGTCCATCTCAATCATATGCCACAATTTGTTCAGCCATTCCCCAACTGATGAACATCCCCTCTAAATCAGGACTTCTTATACTTTTTCTACTCACAATCCCTTTTTACCAAGAAATTTTTATGCAACCCTGGGTAAAAAGTATATAGGTATATAAAATAGGTATCCATAACCTTTTACTGTTGACAAATTTTTCATGACCCCCACATTCAGTTACGTGACCCCATATGGGGTTGCGACCTACAATTTAAGAAGCTTTGCTCTAAATTATATCAGGGCCCTTCATAGCCTATGTAAGGAAACTCTGACACAAGAATTGCAATAGACTAACATTTCTAATGTTCTCAGGAAAGAAAATGATAACTCCAAAGAGTTAAAGAAGTAAGGTGCTTCAGTAGGATGTGATTCATAAGGCTCAAAGAGGAGTGGATGAGAGACTGAGGTAATGGTGACTGCTTGTCACCTTAGGGAGGGGACAGGGGAGGGAGGAAAGGAGAGATAAAAACTGGAACTCAAAACTATAAATATAAATGTTTATTACTTTTTAAAAAAAGATAAAGCTATGGGTTAAAGAAAAATGGTAATGGCACAGCAGAATTGCCAGGGATCATAAAATCTAGAGGTGAAAAGAATCTTTAGATATAGAATCTAACCCTATAGCTTTTTGTTCTTTTCTTTCTAATTTTTTTTTAGTTTGTTTTCACAGGTTACATTTAGAACAATCAAAATCTGGGAGCTCAACTCTCAATCTTTACAAATTAACAACGGGAGCAAACAATGTAAAAATTTGAAAATAAACACATATACCAATAGCTCCAAGTAGTCAGACATACTTGTAAAACAACAAACAAGCAAACAGACAAAACTGCACTTTATAATCAAAGTAATTCAGGGAGAAGTCAAATCCAGAATAGGAAATAGAACTGGAATTTCATTGATGTCAAGAAGTCACAGGTGGGGAAACTCCTTCAAGGACAAATTGATTTCCTCATTATTATTGCTGTTGTTGGAAAAAAAATGTTTTTCTTATCTTGTTCAATGGAATTCAGGTAGAAATGACCCTGGGACAAGTTGTTATATTATTGATTATTCATTTGTATTTCATGTGCTGTTGGTAGACAAAAATAGTTGCACTTTTCAGTTGAATAAAAGTATTCTGCTGTAAACTTATCCTATGGATGCTCACTGAAAACATTCTTGGTATAATTCCAATTTCAACCAGGGTAATGAGGAAGATACATATTTTATCCTGCCTCTAGATTACTTTGATTTCTTCTCTTTGATCTTTGTATGTTGAAAGTTTTTTTTTCATGTAGTATGACAATTATGAATATTTGGCATGGCGACATCTCTTTAAAATGTTGTACTTCTGTTTTTATGATCACTGTAATGTTTAGTTGTGGAGCTCAGCATCTTCTGCATAATTGATGGTCTAAAAGAATTTCATAGAGCATGGAGAAATTAAGTGATGGGCCCAGGATCACATAGCAGTGTACATGACTTGAACCCAAGTCTTTCTGATGTGATGGCCTGCTGTCTATCCACTATACATCAGCAGGTGTAAGTAACTCATGGAACTACACTTGAAAGGGATCAGAGGTTACAATTATTCCCCACAAATAAGAAATTTCTAGTAAGTTCGGGTCATAAGCTTGAATTAAGACCCTGTCTTTTGTTTACACTATTGGTTACTACTAATTGGATGGTTACCTGAGGTTCTCTGATCATCCCTGAAGAGGGCTCTCACAGGTCTGGAAAAGTGATCCAACTTAACTATCTAGAGGAAGTAAAAATAACAAAACTCTTATATTTAAAAAAAAATTGCCTAGAGAAAAGCTGTATCCTGAACAACATACAGCAACCTATTTAAAGTTACATTTCATGGATCTTGTTGCCATGGAGAATGTATCTCATGAACAGATATGGAAGAAGGATTTATACCTTTTCCAAAGATTCAGTGAATAACACTATGTATATGCACACACATATAAAATAAATGTGTATATGTATGTGTGTATGTCCACAAATATACACATACATGCATAACACATATGTACATGGATATGTGCATACATATACACACATACATACATGCTCTGAAGAAAAGTGAGTGAAGATTTTAAATAAACTCTACCACATTGTTCTTCTGAAAGAGGTTTTCTAAAGAGTACATATATGTTTCTGGTTCATGAACTGTAGTATCAACCCAGCTGGTATCTTCCAGAAATCAGATCTTCTCCATTCCTTGTCAAACATTGGATGGGCTTTTGGAAGTTGTTTGCTTGGAAACTGTTCTAAGTAATGATATATTACATTTGATACTTGTGTTCTCAAAATAATTGTTTTAATAGTAGGTCTACATATGAGCCATACTGATAATAGCATAGCATCCAATGAGCAAGGCTGAGGAAAGCCACCACAGAGCATAACTTCCTTCAGCCCAAGAGGCTGTGAAATGTCACTGCTAAACTTTTAGTTTTAAAGATAAAAATGGCAAAAATCTTATTTGACCATAAAAGAAAAGCTCATCCATCCATTATCCATCCCTCCATCTCCTCCAAATCAACATTTTTAGAGAACTTCGGTTTTCCCAAATTGCATATATGATTTTGCTTAATGCCCATAAGCAACCTAATCCTGTGAAGTAGTTTCTACATATATTTTTATCCTTATCTTACAGATGAGAGATTTGAGGCTCAGGTTAAGTGGCTCTCCCATGGTCACTTTGATACTAACTGTACAAGGAGAGATTAGGATTAGCCTTTATTCATTCATTCATTGATTTATCCATTTATTTCTTTATTTGTTTATTTACTTATTTATTCTTTTATTTATCTATCCATTCATCTATTTATTTATTTACTCAACTACCCATCCATTTATTTATTTATTTATTTATCTATCCAGCTATCTATTTATTTGTTTATTTATTTATTCATTCATTTATTCATTCATTTTTTTAGGATCAGTCTTTCCTGACTGCTGGTACATTGATCTTTCCACTGTACTTGATGATCCTGTATTCATGTGGAATCAATGGCCTCATTTTTTTACAGATGAGGAGACCTACGCCTAGAGATGGGGGTATAACTTGCCAAAGGTCACCATGTAATTTTAAGATAAATATATGTGCAAGTGAGAGGGGAACTCACAGATGTTAGATTGGGAGTGTTCACTTACCTGAAAAATACAGAGATCCTATTAACAGAGAAGGACAAATAAGCTGAAAGTTATATAATTCTTGTCCTCAAGGATCCTATAGCCTAGTAAAAGAAAAAAGATGAAATATATTAATATATTATATAATTTTAAATTAATATATCAATAATTAATAAACCAATACATTTACTATGTGAATGTGAAAAACATACAATTAAAAATCCAAATGAATTCTTGGCTGAGCTTGAGTCTATAGGTCATAGATACGGTAAAGGAAGTTTTCAGAGAGGAGATGAAACTTGAGTAGAGCCTTGAATGATTTAGTAGAATTTCATTTGGTAGAGAATATTGGCAAGAGTATTGCAAGTAAGAGATATGGAATGACCAAAGTCAAGTAGGCAGGAATTCATATGTTGGATTTGAAGGATATAAAGGCAATTTATATAATTTAAAATTATATGGGGTTGCCATATTTCTGTCACAAGTTTTAGGGAAACATAGCTGGAGTTTCTAATATATAGCTACTTAGAAATTAGAGGCTACTGCACCAGTTTGGGGCATTAAGGATTTATTAAAGAATGTTAAATATTAGTAAAGAGATAGCACATTGCTCAGAAAGATCAGAAGGCCTACCTAGGAAAGAAGGGAGAGAGAATAATCTGTGTCTGGCCTCCTAGAGGCGTTAAAAGCCAAGAGAGTGAGTCAGAGCAGAAGCCTCCTGCAGGTCTGGAGGAAAGGCAGCCACTTCCACACTGCTCAAAGCTGACTGGCTGGCATCATTCAAATCTATTGGTTCATTGGACTTGAAGGTGGTCCATGAGCAGTACATGCTGACATCAGAGTCCAGAGGGCAGACCCTCTGGCAGGAAAAACTTTTAAGTAGGTGTGGTTTTGAGTGAGGTAATTTCCTGTATGTAGTCAGCAAGGTCATTCTACATTTCCCTTGGAATTCTGACTCTGGGCTGACCTTAAGAAAGGTCAGGCAAGGCTCTTTGGGTTAAGCCTTCAAGCAGGGGCCTCTAGGAGTCCCCAAACCCCATTATTTTCTCATACAATTAACCTAGTTAGAACAGAGAGTAAATTGTGGATAGTAGTGGGAAAATATGGGTATATAGAGACATATTATTTAAGTCCAGTAAAACTAGTCTGAGAAATTTGGACTTTAATCTGAGGGTAATAGGTAGCTACTGAAGGATTCTTAGTGATATGATGAAAGTGATGTCTTTAAAAGATTACTATGGGGGCAGCTAGGTGGCACAGTGGATAAAGCACTGGCCTTGGATTCAGGAGGACCTGAGTTCAAATCCAACCTCAGACACTTGACATTAACTGTGTGACCCTGGGCAAGTCACTTAAACCCCTATTGCCCTAAAAAAAAAAAAAGATTATTATGATGGTGGTATGGTAAACTGACCAGAGGGAGGAGTTGGAAGACCATTCTAATAACATAAGGTCAGTTAGAAAGCTATTGTAATAAATGAGGAGTGAAAAGACCACTGAGCTAAAATATTGTAAGGGCAATAGGAATGAAAAGTAGGAGATGTGAAAGATATTTTGAAGGAAGAATCAATAATACTTGGTGATTGAATATGTAAAAGTATAAGTAGAATGAGACTTTTTCCTTACAGCACTAAAATATAGAGTGACACCAATAGCAGTCTTTCAGTAGCATAAAAACAACTAAACTTTGTACCTAAAAAGCAAGAATAATTAATTAGGATGGGAAGCTATCAGATATTTGGCTCCTTTCTCCTTAGGGATGCAGGCCTTGTGAGCTCTTCCCTATTTCAGCCCTGTTGCCCTCCAGCTTACTGTGAAAGGCTCCTCCATGATATGTATTAAAGTCTCAGCTACACACCCCCTTCCCACAATTGCTTGTCCCTGCTCCAAAAATTACCAGTTATAGTTCTGAAAGACTGAACCTGATGAAGTCAAGTTGTTTGCCAGTTTAATTAAATCAACAATGTAACATAGTCACACAAAAAATAGAAAGTCAAGTAAGAAGGAATTTGTATGTTGGATTTGAAGGATATAAAGGCAATTAACTTAGTTAGAACAGAGAGTAAATTGTGGGTAGTAGTGGGAAAATATGGGTATATAGAGATAGATGATTTAAGT
Organism: Dromiciops gliroides; assembly: GCF_019393635.1. Taxonomy (NCBI): domain Eukaryota; kingdom Metazoa; phylum Chordata; class Mammalia; order Microbiotheria; family Microbiotheriidae; genus Dromiciops; species Dromiciops gliroides. The sequence goes on along the minus strand of NC_057863.1, from coordinate 90,867,168 downwards.
CCATGAAAACTAGTATGAGAAATGCCCTTGAGGGCAAGATTTGGGATTTGAGACTTTGGGATCTTGGGCTACATTAATAGAAGTATAGTTTGACATTAATGGTGTCAAACTCAAAAAGAAAAGGGGCCCACTAAACCCTACATCAAGATCCCAGCAAGTTATATACTGACTTAGAAAACTACAAGTTCGATGTTCTATTATATTTTTCTTTATTTTGTAAAATATTTCTGGAATGTTGTGGTTTGTGAGTTCGACACCTCTGGTGTCTAAAACAAGAGTTATTTCTCCTGTAACCATCCCTGTTCAGAACATATCTGGAACATTGTGTTCATTTTTGGGCAACACATTTTTAGAAAGAACACTGACTAAATGGAACATGACTAGAATGGTCAGAGACCTGGAATGATGCCTAAGAATGGTTGGTTCAAGAGACCAGGATGTTTAGTGTGGAGAAAAGATCAAATAGGGACATGGTGGTTGTGTTCAAGTATATGGAGAGCTGTCACATGGAAAAGGTATGTTAACTTTTCTGCTTGTCCAAGGAAGTAGGGGTGGGAACAAATGGGTGGAAATTTCAGAGGCTGATTTAGGCTTGAATTAAAGAAAAACTTCACAATTTGTAGCTAAACCAAAGCAGAATCCATTGCTTTGGGAAGTAGTCTGTGTGTCATTGAAAGACTTTAAGGAAAGACTAGATTGCTTGTTACACATGTTGTAAAGAGGGCTCTTGCATGGGTTGGACAAGCTGATTTTTGGATTTTCTTCAAACTCTGAAATTCTGTGATGAACTGTTAAAGTGTATCTGCTGTTGCTACCTTTTGGGAGCCAGTTTTTAAAAAACTTTCATTTCTTTCTTTATATATTTTTGGAGCCAGTTTTACAACTGATTGTGAAGATATCTGGTCAATCTAAAATTCACTATGTCAACCCACTCTGGGAGGCATGGCCCAGGGAGGAGAGACTAGGACAAATGAGGAATGAAGAACCCTTCCATTCTTGAGATAATATGATTATCCCTCTAGAGCTAGAAGGGACCTCAGAAGGTATCTAGTACATGCCTTACCTGAGGAAACTGAGGCCCAGGGAGCTTAAATGAATTGTTCAGAGTCACATAATTAGTAATCAGTGGCAGGTCTTTGGATTCCAGAGTTTCTGCTCTTTCCACTGTACCACAATGAATCAGTAAACTGTTTTGTGCCTCAGTTTCCCTATACATAATAGGAGAATAACCATTAGTGGATTGTTTGGAAGCAGAAGAGAAGTTCAAATTCAGAACCATTTTTTTGGACTGTCTAAGCTTTGAAGCATGACTACTTGGCCCTTGCTCCAAATATTTCCTTTAGTGCTTTTTTCAAGCTGACAAACTTGGAAACTAGTCTCTCTGGTCCTCAAGGGTGTTTCAGAAGTATTTACAGTTATAAGCCACAGGGGGAAAAATGCATATTTTAATGTTATTCCCTAGACAGGCTGGTTGTAAACTTCATCTTTCATACAGCATGGCAGAAGAATGCAATTCAGAGAAACTAGGCTCCCTTGCAACACTCTTGCTACCAGTCAAGAGGTCAGGAGACAATTGTTTCTAGAATCCTCTTTATGCACATCAATGTTTAAAGATGCCAGGGTTTTAGAGATGAAAATGACCTTGACCATATGTTTTTCTTCTAATTCCCATTAAACAAAAAGTCTATTGTGAACATTTCCTTCTTCTCTTTCTCTCCTTCTCCCCCACATATGTGTGTACATATTTACATATGCATATTCAGTCATTCTACAAACACTTATTACATATTTACTATGGGCAGACAACTGTGCCAAGGACAAAGATATCTAAAAACACCTTACAATCTCAAGGGGAGAAAAGACTCACAAGTGAGGAGAATAGAAAATATAATATAATAAATGCATAAAGTGGTCTGAATAAGGTGCACTGAGATGTTGTTGGAGGGAGAGATCACTTCAGGCTGGGAGAAGGTGGGGTAGTTATCAGAGAAGGATTCATGGAGAATGTAGCGTTTTGAGCTGATGATCAGGTTCTAATCATCAGATATCATACCATCATAAATCAAGGATAGGAAGTACCCCAAAGGCCATTTCATAGATGACGAAACTGAGACCCAGGAAAATTAAATGATTTGCCCAAAGTCACATAGATCGTAAGCACTACAGGCAGGCCAATTAACATCAATTAGCTTTTATGGAGACTAGACATATAGTAAGAACAGAAGTACAAAACATCCCCCTCAATTGGGGCACATTCTCCTCTCTATTACCTCAGTCAACAGGGAGAGTTGGCTCAAACTGAACATGTTTGCTACAAATCATTTACCCTACCAAGGTAATTTCCAAATGAGTCAAATCCACTGGATCGAGTGGCTCTTGTAGAACACTGCGATCTCAGCTGCTTGATCACCTCACTGCCTGCCTGTGCAAATTCTGGTATGGACTCCAGTCCCTGGACCTCTGGTGGCTCTTCTGACCTTTCAAAGCTCATAAAGTCATGCCCTGGTTGGTTCATTTCCAACATTCATTCCCCTAAGAACAGGAAATACACCAGAGGCAGAAAAATAGCTGTACCATGAGCTCATGGCTTCCTCCTGGCTCAGGTTGGGAGAATGGGTTGCTGGTGCTGCTTCTCTTCCCACTCATAGACCAATACCAGTCCTTGCCTCAATCACCACTAAGAAAAAAAAAGCTCAATTTGGTCTTTTAGTGCTTCCTGATGGCATGATCAGTTCTAGATCAGTAGCATTCTGGATCAAAAGGCATTCTGTCATTGTTTTTTTGTTTGTTTGGGTTTTTTTTGTAGGCAATGGGGGTTAAGTGACTTTCCCAGGGTCACACAACTAGTAAGTGTCAAGTGTCTGAGGCCGGATTTGAACTCAGGTACTCCTGAATTCAGGGCTGGTGCTTTAACCACCGCGCCATCTAGCTGCCCCACTCTGTCATCATTTAATCGATATTCATTTCACTTCAATTGTAAGTTTTAAAGGCATGTCCTCTGTTTTGAAATTCCTTTCCCTCTTGTCCTATCATCATTCATCTCTTGCCAAATATCAGATCTGCATTACTCCTACCATCTGGTCTTACTCAAGAGGTCCTGAACTGTACTGGAGGAAGTCTCTTAACTGTGCTGACTGGGTACATTACAAATTCATGTCATACAACCTCAAAGGAGGCTCCCCAGCAGCAACGCATTCCTTTCATTTCTCCCTGATTAATATCTTACCTTATTCTAACAAAGTTATTTCAAACCTTTTCTTCTCTCCTTAATCTTCCACACTTTCCACTCTGCTGAGGATCTTGTCTTTTTCTTCATAAAAAACCAAAACCAAACCAAAACCAAAACACAAAACAGCAACAACACCAAAAAAGAGCCCAACCAAAAAAAAAAAAAAGCTAAAAAAAAATCGAGTCCCTTTAACATGAACTCCCTTTTCTCCCATTCTCTCCATCTCAAAATCTCTTGATATAACACTCTCTTCTTATCCAGTCACTTAAGAGATGGTGTTTCTCCTTGCTAAGGACAATCCTCTATATCTGTGTTTGATATCACTCCTCTGATTTTTCCAGTAGATTAGAATTCACCCTCAGTCATTTCCCTTCTCAGTTCTTTAATTTCTATCTATTAGTTTCTTCCCTACTGTTTTCAAACATGTCTAGCTCTCTTCTTTCCTTAAAAAAATCTTCACTGCACTCCCCCATCCTTATAAGCTATTGTTCTCTCCCTTTCTCAATGGAATTTCTTGAAAAAGTTATCTACATTCTTTGCTCATACCTCCTCTCCTCTGACCCACTCCCGGATCCTTAGCAAAGTATTTTCTGATCTCATCCCTCAAATGAAATTGCTCTCTGCAAAGTTACCAATGATCTCTTATTGGGAAGTAAGGGGAGAAGAAATAAAAGTCAAGAAACATGAGTACTGAGAAAAGACTATCAGATTAGGCAATTAAGAAATGTTTGGTAGCTGCTCTTTTTGTGGTAGCAAGGAATTGGAAATTGAGGGGATGGCCATCAATTGGGGAATGGCTAAACAAGTTGTGGTATATAAATGTAATGGAATACTACAGTGCTGTAAGAAATGATAAGCAGATGGATTTCAGAAAAACCTGGAAAGACTTACATTAATTGATGCTGAGTGAAATAAGCAGAACCAAGAGAACATTGTACGCAGTCTCAACAACATCTTGTGATGATCAGTTGTGACAGACTTAACTCTTCTCAGCAATACAATGATCCAAGACAATGCCAAAAGACCTATGGTGGAAAATGCTCTCTATATTCAGAAAAAGAACTATGGAGTCTGAATGTAGACTGAAACATACTATTTTCACTTTTGTTGTTGCTTTTTTTGGTTATTGTTCTTCTTTATTTTTTCTTGCATTTTTGTCCTTTTATTCTGATTAATATGGAAATATGTTTAATGTGATAGTAATGTATAACCTATATCAAATTACTTGCTGGCCTTGGGGGCGGGGAAGGGAGGGTGGGAGAAAATCTTAAAATTCAAAAAATATCTTTATATGTAATTGAGAAAAATTAAAAATTAAAAAATAACATATTGGTTATGTGACCAAAAAAAAAAGAGAGAGAGATGATTAGTATCTTTGGAGAAAGCAATTTAATTTGAGTGATTGTCAAAAGTCACATCACCATCATTAGTCTTGACCTCTATATGCTGTATTTGTCACTATTGCCTCTATCTTCTCAGATGGGTATTTTCTCATTCTTAGGTTTTCATGACACTCTCCTGGTTTTCCTTTACCTTTCTGACCACTTCTCAGTCTCCTTTCCGGGTTCATCATCCATATCACACTTTCTAACTGTGAATATTCCTCAGGGTTCTGTATGAGACCTTCTCTTCTCTCTCTATGTTCTCTTGGTTAAACTTTCATGAGTTTAACTATTATCACTTTGTAGATGACTCATACACACATATACAGATATTTACATATCTGTATATGTTGATATTTGCATATATAAATGATTATGGAATAACAGTCACTGGTATCAATGATATTAAGGAGAGCTATCCAGCCCAGTCTCTCTATTGAGATTTAATCCCATATCACCAATTGCCTATTGGATATCTTTAAGACAGAGTGTTGGGCCTGGAGGAAGGAAGACATCTCCTTGAGTTCAAATCCCGCATCAGACAATTACTATCTGTGTGATGCTGGGCAAGTATCTTAACCTTCTTTGCCTCAGTTCCCTCATCTGTAAAATGAGCTGGAGAAAGAAATGGCAAACCACTCCAGTATCTTTGCCAAGAAAACTCCAAATGGGGTAATGAAGAGTCAAACGAGACTGAACAAAAGAAGAAAGTCCCCATATATATCAAAACATTTATAGTAGCCTTTTTTTTTGGTGAATACATAGAATTGCAAGTGACATAGATGTGCATTAATTGGGGAATGGCTCTACAAACTGTGGTACACGAATGTAATGGGATATTACTGTGCTGTAAGAAATGACAATGTGATGAATACAGAAAAGCATGGAAAGACCTACATGAACTAATGCAGAGTGAATAAATATAGCCAAGATAACAATATACACAATGACCACAGCAATGTTAATGGACAATATAACTACTTACACACACACACACACACACACACACAGTCAAAAGTAAATGTTGCAAAATTATGAAAAACAAACATGGATTGAAAGAAGATATGAGGGGCACCTAGGTGGTGCAATGGATAAAGCACCGGCCCTGGATTCAGGAGGACCCGAGTTCAAATCCGGCTTCAGACACTTGATACTTACTAGCAGTGTGACCCTGGGCAAGTCAATTAACCCTCATTGCCCTGCAAAAAAAAAAAAAAGATATGAGAAGATACTCCCACCCAAGGCTGGGTTGGAGCCAGCTTAAATGACTCTCATTCTCTGTCTCTCTGTTTTTTTTTTCTCCATCCCTCTGTCTGTCTCTCCCCTCCCCATTCTCTCTCTCTTCAGTGTGAACATTTATAACTCACAAATCAGCAAATGCTAAAAATCAAGGATTGAATTTTATTGTTCTTGATTGCTTAGACTTAAGAAAAGAATAGAGGAAATATGTCTTGCATTTTTGGAGAGCTAGTTATTAAGGATTAACCAACACACTTCTCTCCTGCTCACCTACTGTGCAGTGCTCAAACAGTGTGGAAGGTCTACAAGTGTTACACATTGCACATTTAAAAAAATTTATTGATGTTATGCTCTTATTTTTCTTTTTTTATCTTAAAATTATTTGTTATGTGGGAGGGCTCTCTGTAAGAGGGAGGGAAGGGATACTGAGGGAAACAATGGTGATATTAAAAAAATTTCAATAAAAACTAATTTTAAAAATGCCTATTGGAATTTCAAATAGTATGTCCTAGAGACATTTCAAGCTCAATACATTCAAAACTGAACTAATTATCCTTCCCTTCAACCCCTTCCCTTTTCCAAAGGTTCCTATTTTTGTCAAAGGCACAACCATCTTTTTGGTTTCCTAGGTTTGTAGCCTTAGCATTATCCTGGACTCCTCATGCTTATCTCCTATCTATGACCAATCACTAAATCTTGTTGGTTCTGTCTCCACAATAGCTTTTACATTTAACCCTTTCTCTAACTCCCATAGCTGTTGCCCAAGTTCATGCCCTGACTGCCTCTCCCCTAGATTTTTGTTGTTGTTGAGGCAATTGGGGTTAAGTGACTTGCCCAGGGTCACATAGCTAGTAAGTGTCAAGTGTCTGAGGTCTCATTTGAACTCAGGTACTCCTGACTCCAGGGCTGGTGCTCTATCAACTGTGCCACCTAGCTGTCCTTCTCCCCAAGATTTTTGCAAAAGCCTCCTAATTATCCTCCTTACCTCAAGTCTTTTATTCTTCCCATCCATGCTGCTTGTTACTGTCAAAGCAATTTTGCACATCTGACCATCTAACTGTTATATTCAACTCCAGTGGCTTTTTATTGCCTTCAGGATCTACCCTCTTTTGTTCAGTTTTTAAGCCCCTTCACAACTTGGCCACAATCTATCTTTCTAGTCTCATTGGATATTATTCCCCCTCCCCCTATTCTCTCTATTCTTCACATACCCCTCCACATTCCATCTCTGTGCCTTTGCCGTAGCCACCCCACATGACTTGCATGTGCCTCATAGAATCTCTCTTTTAAGATGCAGCTCAAACACCATCTTCTGCATGAAGCCTTTCCTGTTACCTCTTTCAGCTAGTCCCTTCCCTCCTAAAACCACCTTGTCTTTAATGACCTTGTATTTGTTCACATACTATTTATGCTGCATACATTTATATTCCTACTTCTTGTCTCCCCCATTAGAATATAAAGTCCTTGTATGCAGAGCTTGTTTCATTCTTTATACCTGTATTCCTAGTGTTGTACAATGCTTGGCACATTGCGGTGCTTAATAAATGCTGTTTGTTTGATTTTGGAAAAATAGCTATTTGGGTACAGGAATTCAGGACAAAGGTTGCCAGCTTCAACTCCTTCCAGTTTTTTTCTAAATGAATCTCCAGGGCAATCTGCTTGCTACTGGGGTTAGCTGCTAGGGGCTTGATAGGAATTGAAACCAATTTCCTCTCTGACAACACAAATATTAGTTGAATCTAGAGACATTGTCATTGAGAGTGAAGCAAAGTAGTTGGAAAGACTCATTCCACACACAGAACTCTGGCTATACTGGCTGGCATGGTTGTTCAGATTCATAAAAGAGCCAAAGCCCTGAGGCTTTGAGATATCTCAGAAAAGAGTAGTAGTCTTCTGCAAGAGGCCTTCTAGAGGCCAGAATTCAGAAGAAAAATCAATAGATGGCAGAAACCACTTAGCAGAGAAAAACTAAAGGATAGCCCAGCAGGGAAGACAGCCCAACAAATGAGACTAACAGTTTACAATTTAGCAGAGGCAGACACCTAGCAGATTATATTAACTGTTTGTAACTCAGAAGCAGCCCAGCACATGACACTGGAAGTTGAAAATAGATCAGCAGATGATATCAGCAGCATAGCAGGGAAGCAGCAAGTAGTAACTACATGGTCAGGAAGGTGTTCCAGCTGGGATGCAACACTTGGAGTATTAGTTTTTCAGGATATGCATGTTCCCTGTCCCACTAGTGGTATGGAAATCTGTGGGAGAGGGATCCACATATATAAGAGAAAGTTTTTTTTATTACTTCCTTTATTATCATTATTATTTATTTTTTATTCTATCAATCTATCAATCAATCTATCATCTATCTGTCTGTCTGTTTATCTATCTATCTTTCTAGATTTTTTTTTAAGTGAGGCAATTGGGGTTAAGTGACTTGCCCAGGGTCACACAGCTAGTGTTAAGTGTCTGAGGCCGGATTTGAACTCAGGTACTCCTGACTCCAGGGCCAGTGCTTTATCCACTGTGCCACCTAGCTGCCCCCTCTTTCTAGATATTTATCTAGTTATCATCTGTCTAGTACCTTTGGCTGTCTTCCTGGGGAGCAACCCCTGTGGAGATGCAGCTTGGTAATTGTTCCTGCAGATGCTATTGCCCTTCTAGTGATGACCTGGGAAAGAAGGTGTTTGCCATCAAAGTCCTTGGCACTGTCAAATCAGTTGACATCACTGGAAATGCTGCAACCTAAGGACCATCTTCAACTTTTCCCTGTTTATTAGTTTCTTTCCTACTATTGAAGCCTTCCATATCTGTTGTCTCCCCCATTAGAATATGGGAACAGGGAGGGAAGGGAATGACCATTTATAAAGTACTTATGATATGCCAGGCACTGTGTTAAGCTCTTTATAAATATTATCTCATTTGATTCTCACAACAACCCTGGGAAGTAGGGTTGCTATCATGACCATTTTATAGATGAGGAAAATGAGAAAAACAAAGGTTAAGTGCTTTGCCCAGAGTCAGACAGCCAGTACACAACTGAGGTCAGATTCCAATTCAAGTCTTCCTGATTCCAGGCCCATCATTCTATCCACTGTGGTTCCTAGCTGCCTAGAGAGAAAGGATTGTCTTGCTTTTCTGTTAGGATCCCTAGTGCTTTCCATATAGAAAGTACCGAATGAAATCTACCTTCCTTCCTTCCTTCCTTCCTTCCTTCCTTCCTTCCTTCCTTCCTTCCTTCCTTCCTTCCTTCCTTCCTTCCTTCCTTCCTTCCTTCCCTTCCTTCCTTCCTCCCTTCCTCCCTCCTCCCTCCCTCCCTCCTCCCTCCCTCCCTTCCTCCCTCCCTCCCTCCCTCCCTCCCTCCCTTCCTCCCTTCCCTCTCCTCCTTCCTTCCTTCCTTCCTTCCTTCCTTCCTTCCTTCCTTCCTTCCTTCCTTCCTTCCTTCCCTTCCCTTCCCTTCCCTTCCCTTTCCTTCCCTTTCTTTTCCTTCCTTTCCTCCCTCCCTCCCTCCCCCCCTTCCTTTACTTACCTTGCTACTTTGTTTAAATTATTTTACTTTGTATTACTCTCCTCTAATTGGCCTGGAAAAAAGAAACATTAGGTGAGAGTTCATGAGTTGTGGTTTTTAATAGATGGTGATCCAAAGAATGCCTTGAACCTAGATATACAGAGTAGGCTAAAAGTCACAAAGGTATCTGATGTTTTAGTAACTTTTGGAAAATTTTTTTCTTTATTTTTGCCACTTATGAGATTTGATTTTTCATATGTAATATAAATTCATTTCCTATGTATACTGTATCTGATGCCACAGTATTGTAAATTCAAAACAAAAAATAAAGGAATTATTGAATATTCATGACTTTTTGCCCACCCCATAGAATTCAGGGGCCCACAAAGAGGGAGATCCAGGCTACATATGAATATAATGATTTATGTGTGTAGGTGTCTAAAAATATGTCCATTTTATGTTAGAGGTTCTCCTGTCATTGAAAGATCCAAGACAACTTTGGGGAATGTTCTCACTTCAACAATTCAACAGGATTTTATTATGTGTATATTATATGAAAGGCATTGATAGGTGCTAGGGCTTACAGTGGATAGAACACTGGGCCAGGAGTCAGGAAGACCTGAGTTCAGATACAGCCTCAAACACTTTCTAGCCCTGTGATGTTGGCCAAGTCATTTAAACTCTGTTTGCCTTAATCCACTGGAGAAGGAAATGGCAAACTACTCTAGCATCTTTGCCAAGAAAACCCCATGGACAGCACTGGAGTGCTGTGGTCCATGGGTCATGAAGAGTTGGAAACAACTGAACAACTGAATAACAACAAGGGGCTTATAGTAGTAAATAAATTTAAAAAAGACGGTTCCTGAAGTGAACCCTGATCAAATATAATACAGGTACAGAGTATGGCGGAGGCAAAAGAGAGATTCAGACAAAGTTCTCTAGGAAAATTTGAGGAGGAAACAACACTTTCGACCTGAGTTCAAATCCAGTCGCAGACACTTGACAGTTACTAGCTGTGTGACCCCAGGCAAGTTACTTAACCCTCATTGCCCTGCAAAAAACAAATAAACAAACCAAAATGAAAAATAACGCTTTCACTTTTCTTGGCTCACATCTCCACCCAGGAAACCTGAGAAAAAGGATGCATGGTACCACCCACTATATTGAGACCAGAGCATTTGCAAGCATACAGAAGGATGAGAAGACAGAGACCCCTGAATGAACAACCATTAGCGGTGAAAATATACAAATCCCCAGAGTTGTTGTGCAACCCCATTCCTATCCTGAATACATGAGCTCATTTGGCTAAGATGGCCCTACAGAAGTCTTAGCCTGCTGCTCCCTACTAGTGGAAGGTGAGGTTAGTATCTCCTTCCTCCCCCTCTTGCCCCCTGCCCCTCTGCCCCCCGATTTGGTACCTTATTGCTTATTCTTCATGGCTCTCCACAGTCTTGTACATTACTTAATTTCTCTGACCAACACAAGCATCTTTTCTGCCATCTCCTCTGTGTAAGATAAGGGCAAAACCTCCTGCTGTTTTTTTCTCTCTGCTTCTTTTCCCCTTCCATTATTCTCCATTAGTTATCCGCACCTCTTTTCTCCCCCTATATAAATGCCTTTAAGTGGACAACATTTATTCTCTTGATTTATTTAAATTGAAGAGGAGGGGGCAGCTAGGTGGTGCGGTGGATAGAGCACCGACCCTGGATTCAGGAGGACCTGAGTTCAAATTCGGCCTCAGACACTTAACACTTACTAGCTATGTGACCCTGGGCAAGTCACTTAACCCCAATTGTCCCCCCCCCCCCTCTCTCACACACACACACACACACACACACAAGCTATCAAAAAAAAATTGAAGAGGGAGGAGGAAGGGGAAATATCCCAATACTCATTACAGAAGTAAACACATACCTTTATTTTAGCCTATCTATTATAGTACATTTATAATACAGAACCACGCATTCATAAACTCATATAGACAAATGCAATGTTACTATGTCAACCTGAATGGTATCTATGGAAACTGTGATCAGTGCCTTATTCCAATAAACATATTGCAAGAACAGGAGTAATACAGAAGGTTGGAAACTATAGTTGCATTTTTCATTCCTTCTGATGCTTTAGGGAATAAGTTAATCACTAGCTGATTCAAGGAAGACATTTCCCTTGTAGCACATGGTATGTAATTAGCTCCATTATAGGAAGCCTGTGCCTTCTTTGGGGAAGAGCCAGAATTTATCACTGTAAGAAAAGGGCACTAGGTTCATCAGTCTATCCCAGAAAAATGATTCAGTAGACTAGATTGGGAGCGCACCTCTCAGATCATGCTTATACACAATTTGAAGACAAGTGATTCTATCTCCTGTTGTATTGTGTTAGCTTCTACACTAGTGTTGTGCAAAATCTGTATGGACCTTACGGTTAAAACACTCAGGCCAACTCTTCATTGAACACAAGTCTTTTGAAACAGAATCTGAGGTTTTTAATTTTATCCCACCATGTGACTACCATGCTGCCCAGTCATCATCAATTTCCCAGTTCAGGTTTGTCCATCTGAGGAACACTGACCTGCCTATTCTGCTTCCTTCTTCCTTCCAGTAGGCAGTCAAGCAAGGTAGAAGGGTGCAGAAAGAAACACATGAGGAAGCTAGGGAGCTGGGATCAAATTCCAGGTTGCTTAAAGAATGGGGTGTGAGAGCTTTGAGCAGTGGAGACTCTTCATCTTTTATTTCCAGTCGAATGTAAGATCTTTGAGGCAGGGGTTGGCCGACTTTTGTTTTTGTATCCAAAGTGTAGTGGTATGCTGGAGGTCATGGTAACTCGGGAGAGTGGGTGGCTAAATCTTCAGTTTTTTGAACTGATTGTTAAAACCAGTCAGTGTTTGCAATTAATTTTTGTAATGTGTATCTCTCTCTCATCTATCTACCATCTATCATCTATCTATATACATATATATACACATGTATATATAAAAACGTAAATACATACATACACACATGTAGTATATGCATACGTGTGTATGGGTATATATAGACACACATGTATGTATACATATATACATACATATCCATATATACACATATAAAAATCTAAATATATATATATATTTTTTCACATACACACACATATAGAGGCAATCATGGTTAAGTGACTTGCCCAGGGTCATACAGCTAGAAAGTATCAAGTGTCTGGGGTTGGATTTGAACTCAGGTCCTCCTGACTCCAGGGTTGATGCTCTATCTACTGTGCCATCTAGCTGCCCCTGCTATGTTATTTTAAAATAATTGGTTCCAACTACAGTAGAGTGTATTTTCTTTTTTTTTTCTTTTCTTTTTTCTTTTTGGTGAGGAAATTGGGGTTAAGTGACTTGCCCAGGGTCACACAGCTAGTAAGTGTCAAGTGTCTAAGTTCGGATTTGAACTCAGGTCCTCCTGAATCCAGGGCCGATGCTCTATCCACTGTGCCACCTAACTGTCCCTAAGGGGAACTTCTTGATCACTGGGAGAAAAAGGCCCTTAGCAAATAGGAGCTATGAGTTACCTCTTTGCCACATGTGCTAACTTTGGCCCACTTAGCCGTGCACTCTACATGGACTGGTAGGAGACTGTGTCATAGACTTTTGGGATAATGTTTTGTGTCAACCTTTTTTTCTATACTGCCTTGATAAATCTCTCTGTAAAAGTCTGGCTGACTAAATACTAATCCATCCATAATTTTGAGGGGAAGCATGTTGGTGTGGGTTTAATAAGTTATGTAGAGCTAGAAAGATTATCTCCCAGATCCCTCAGGATATCCCTAGAGCCCTGAGGGGTTGTAGTAGCCTAATTCTGGGGAAGTCAACTTATCAAAGCAAGTGGGAGTTGGGAAAATTGTGTCAGCTCATTTGCCACACTGGAATGAAGACATCTGCATTTTTGAAGATGAAGAATCATAGAAATGTGTCAGGATAAAAGGGAAGTGTTTCTAAGCACACTTTTGTATTATCTTTCTTTTCCACAGCTGCTAATGTCCAATGGAAGATTTGGAGTATGCGGGCAGCATATGAAAGGTCATGGCAGCTCAGAGGACCTGGGAGCTACGTCTTCTAACCTCAAGGGCTAACAACATAAAAGACTCAAGGTTTTGAGGCTGCTTTGCTTGGGTATCGAATCTAATCAATAATTTTTAAAAATGCAGGTGTGTTGTAGTGGTGGAGGGAACTCATTGTAAAAGGGTGGAGATACTCCTATTCTCATTGCCAGATGCAGCTGCTGAGCTTGGAATGGAAGCTGAAAGGATTGGGTGCAAAAAATTGCTAGTTATGCATCTGCCTTTTATTTACACAAAGACCCCCAAAGGATCTTTATTCCTTTCCCAGCTCTCCCCCTTCCTTTCACGTATAGTCTGAGTGAGGGAGCTCCCACTTGGTTTACTACAAAGAGGATGATTAGGCATTCTGCCTTTAGACACACTCTCCTAACATCCCAGTAGGGGAGCTGTAGCCCATTAGCATTGTGTTTTACCAGATGTTGAAAATATTTAAAAAGATTTAGCAAAATAGTGGTTAGGAGAAAACAAACTAAGCCTGGTTAATCCAGGCTGGCTTGAAACAACAACAAAAAAAAGGATTTTGTTGGTCTGAGTTGCTGTTGCTTGTCCTTCATTCTCAAAGAGGACCATGACATCGGGAGGTGTTGTTATGACTTGCAGTGAATTGAATTTAAGTGAGGGAGGGCTGTGCAAAATCACCAACCTCACTCTCTCCTCCAGAGCCATATGGGTCCAATGGCAAGATATAGATCAGGATGACTGGAGATGGCCCCGGATGTTTAAGGCAATTGGGGTTAAATAACTTGTCCAGGATCACACAGTTAGTAAGAATCTGAGGTGAGATTTGAACTCAGGTCCTCCGAACTTTAGGGTCAGTGCTCTGTCTACTGCACCACCTAGCAGTCCTTTGGTGTGGGTTAGATGGAGATAAATAGTGGCTATTAAATTAAAAAAAAATGCTACACAGGGGGCAGTTAGGTGGCACAGTGGATAAAGCACGGGCCCTGGATTCAGGAGGACCTGAGTTCAAAATTGGCTTCAGACACTTGACACTAGCTGTGTGACCCTGGGCAAGTCACTTAACCCTCATTGCCCCGCAAAAAAAAAAAAAAGAAAAGATAAAGAAAAGAAAAGAAAAAAGAAAAAAAAGGCTAAACAGAATTAATATAATTTCAGTGACTTTGTTGGTCAATCTCATTGGTTTATGTCATATATAGTTAATACCTTAAGCTCAGTGACCATGCACAGTACGTTGCACAAAGTAGGCACTTAATACATTTGTTGAGTGAATGAATAAATAAGTGAATGAATGTATTATAGGCAAGCTAGACAGTAAGCTGTTATGTTTTCTACTCTAGCCTCTATACGTTCTCACAAGCCATCCCCTATGCCTGCAATATACTTTCTCTGTCCCTCAGAATCCTTATCTTCCTTCCAGGGTCCCACTGCCTGAAACCTTCCTTTTCTACCTCAGTTTTCCTTCTAGTGTACTCATTTATACAGACAAAAAGAACTGCATAGTGAACAGAGAACAAGATGTGTGTACATCTTGCCTGAGTCACATACTAACTGAATGACCCTGGGCAGATCTCTAAACTCCTCCTAGAGGACCTAGGTACCTATCTTACACTCTGAGTGCCAGAACAGTTGATCTGAATTGGAGAGAAATTCACTTCCTTGTCCCCACCATGTACTTATTTGTGGAGATGTTTCATCTCTCTGGTCCAGAGGAATTTAAGCTCCCTGAAGTGTTGTTTTTTTTGAAGTATTAAGCTCTTTGAGGTATATTTTTTTATTCTGACTTTGTTATACTAATAACATTTCTATAGTGCTTTATGGTTTGCAAATCCTTTATCCCCCCCCCCCCCAACTACTGGGAGGTAGGTGCTTTTATTATTCCCATTTTATAGATGAAGAAACTGAGGCTAAGGGTGGTTAAGTGACTTGCCTAGAGTCACCCAGCTATTGTTTGAGGCAGGATTTGAACTTGGGTTTTCCTGACTCTAGGCACAGACCTCTATCTGATGTACCACCTCGTATAATGATGCCTTGCACAGAGAAGGAACTTAAATGCTAGGATTGGCTTCCGTAGGCACCTAATGCATGTTTGTTCAGGGTAGAGGAACTTTCTGGTAATGAGTATAGATAGACAAAGCTCTTTGCTTCAGGGTTAAAAAATAGGTTCCTTTGGGAATAGGTCTTGGGACTAGATGGGATGGAGCAGGGTCCTCAGGTTGAATAATTTTGTTAATACAAAATTACTTTATAAACATATCCCATATATTATAAATATATTTATAATTATTTTAATAGTATATCGAATATATTATAAACACATTTATAATAGCACCATCACTGAAATGTCATAAATGCATTTATAGGGGCAGCTAGGTGGCGCCATGGATAGAGCACTGACTGGCCCTGGATTCAGGAGCACCTGAGTTCAAATGTGGCCTCAGACATTTGACACTTACTAGCTGTGTGACCCTGGGCAAGTCACTTAACCCCCATAGCCCTGCAAAAAAAAATGCATTTATAAGAACACATTTGATAATCAAATATAATAAATACATCCATATTTGTGATATTATAAATGCATTTATGATACATTTTATTATATAGTAAATGTAAGTGACAGCTAGTGTCAAGTGTCTGAGGCTGGATTTGAACTCAGGTCCTCCTGAATCCAAGGCCAGTGCTTTATCCACTGCACCACCTAGCTGGCCCCATGTATGTCTAATACTTTATGATATATTGTACATGCATTTAAATAAATACATGTATTTATGTCAGTATATGATGCTATTAAATATACATGTATACAATAATGTTATGGCATTACTACCATATATGTGTTTATCATAATATGTGGGGTTATATATTAAGCATATTATACACATTTAGGATAACATGATATATTGAGCATATTATAAATGTATTCATAACAAATGATGTATTAAACAAATTAGAAACTTATAAACATCTACATTATTATATAGTAAGCGTATTACAAATGTATTTATAGCAATACATGGTGTATTAAGCATACTATAAATATATTTATGAAAATACACGTGGTGATATAATAAATATTTATGCACGTATTTAGAACACTGTTATGATATATTAAACATATACATTTATTTATGACCATATATGTGACGATATATTAAACACACATGCATTTATAAGTGTTATGGCATATTATGTGTGTATTTATGACCATATATGGGAAGCCATGTTAAGCCTATTGTGTATTTCTAATAATATATGTTACGTATGATATGGGTATTAAAGACTGAATGGTGGTGGTGGAGCCTCCGGGGCGTGCCGAAGCTCCGGAAGCCCCCTGCCGGCGAGATCTCCTAATAGTCCCTAGTGTTAAGTGACTCAAGCAGGTTCCTCAATAAAGTTATTGATATTGAAGAAGGGGCTGGCCGTCGGGGTGGGATTACTTCCGGTTCGGCCGGGCGCTCGCCTCATTTCCGACCCCGCCGGAAATGCCTTTACCCGGATTTAAAGCCACGTCCATGTTTGCCCTCCTCCGCACCCCGCCCCTTCTGGCTCCGAAGCGTTTCCGGGGCCAGAGTGTTCCTCCCCGCCCCCAGCCTCTCCGGTGCTGCGCTGGAAGCCCCCGGCCTCCCGGAAGTGCCCGCCCCTCAGAGCGTGCCCCCGGCTTCCCCGGCTCCCCGCCTCCCCGCGGCTGCTGCTACTGCTGCTGCTGCTGTGGCTACTCTGGGCCCCGGCGGCGGCGGCGATGGCGGAGGTGCTGCTGCTGCCGGAGGCGGCGGCGGGGGACCGGGACACCCGCGAGAAGCTCGCCCTCTGGGACCGGAGGCCCAACCCCACGGCGCCACTCACCGACCGCCAGACGGACTCGGTGCTGGAGCTGAAGGCGGCGGCGGAGAACCTGCCGGTGCCGGCCGAGGTGAGAGCGGTCGGACCGGGCGGCAGCCTCGGTGCCCTTCCCCAGCCACGTTGGCAGCCCCTCCCCGGGCAGTTGCCGGCCTTCCGTGGGCACCGGCCTCTCGGGTGGAAGGCCTTGGGCCCGTCTGCCCGCCCGCCCCGAGGAAACTCCGCCTTGGTGCGGGGCCCTTCTCTCTGTCTCTCCCCTAAAGACCTCCGCCCCGCCTGACCCGGCCCCCGTCGTGCCCGCGCCCTCCCCTCACGGATTCCCTGGAGACCCGGGGAGTCCCCCGAGAGCGGACGTTGTGGAGAGGAGCGAGAGCTGGGCCCCCTGACCTCACCTTGTCCCCGATCCCTCCCCTCCTCCTACTGTCACCCGGCTGTCACCCTCTCCGTCCCCATAGCCAGTCCTGCCTTTGCATCCTGGCTGTCTCCTGACACAGACCCTCATCGCCCGCCTCACCTCTGCAGCCCCGTCTGTCCTCTCCTGAACTACGGCGGGTCTGACCATGGCCTCCCCATCCCTTCCAGGATCGGTAGGAAATGCTGCTTGGCTTTTAAGCGCCCATTACCCGGCCCCTTCCTACTCTCAGGGTACAAGATCCGGCGACATCCGCCTCCTTGCTACTCCTTGAACACTACACTTCCATCTCCCAGCTCTTGGTATTTGCACTGGCTGCCCCTCAGGCCTAGAAGTCTTGCTCTCATCTCCCCCTCCTCCTTCCCTGGCTTCCCTCAAATTTCTGCCGAAGGCTCATCTTGAGCAAGCCTAATCTCGGTGCGTTCCCTCTAAGAGTATTATCTCTAGCACACTGCCTCACTATTAAAGGCTGGCCGGCTGTTACTACCTCACATGTACGTCCTGGTCTAAGAGTGATAACAGTTACTCACATTTCTTTAGTGCTTTCGAAACAATAAAAGACTGCCGGATGGTGTAGTAGTGGAGAGTTGGGCTTGGAGTTAGAAGACCTCAGTTCAAATTCAGCTTCAGACACTTAAATAGCTGTGTGGCCCCGAGCATTTCTCATAACCTGTTTGCTTCAGTTTACTTAAATGCAAAATGGGGATTACGACACCTACCTCCTAGTTGTTGTGATGGATAAATGATTTTTGAAAAGTGCTTAGCACAGTTCCTGGCACATAGTAGGTGCTTAATAAATGTTGACTTGACTTGATATAGTAAAGTCTTAGTAAACGTTTGCTGATTTACTGAAAGACACATGTAGGTAAGACATAGCATTGGGGTCTAGCAGTTGTGAGGGAGGATAGAGAGAGAAGTCACAAAACTAGAGAACTTGAATATGTAGTTACACTTAATAATGTAAACATGGCAGCGTGGGTTAGTAGAAAGAGCTTTGAATTTGGGCTTCAGAGATGTGGGTTAGAAACCTGGCTCTATCCTGGAGGGCTGGGGGACCCTTGGGCAAGTCATTCTCTGACCCTCTCTGAACCTCCTTCCTCATCTGTAAAATTAATCACTTCTTAGCATTGTTAACCTGGATGTGCCAGCTTCTGTACTGGTCCAAGAGGTTACAAAGACTCTTAAGGAGGTTACATTGTAATGGGGCACATTTACTTAGAAGAGGAAATAAAAACTACATACAAAGTAAATACAAAGAAAAGCAGCTTCTGTCAAGGGGAAGGGCAGCAACAACTGTGGTGATGAGGAAGCTATCTGTAGGAGACTTTTAAGTCTGATCCATGAAGGAAAGTAGAAAATTTAAGCCCCTAGTGAGGAGAGAAATGCCTTTGGGCCTTGAGGGGCCAGTCTCTGCAAAAGCACTGAGGGGAAATGAAATGCTGGATAAGGAGGCTATAAAAGTGGGCCAGTTTGGCCAAAAAGCAGAATGTGTAAAGGGGAGTAATGTGGTAGTCCAGAGCTAGACTGAGAAGTACTTATTTTAAAGCTAAATAGAGAAGTTCACATTTTATTCTAGAGGCAAGCAATTCTGTTTTTCTAATATCAGTGTGACAATCCTTTGAAGTTGGATTGGCAGAGATGGGAAGCAGGAAGACCAATTAGGAAGTTATTACAATAGCAATGAACTCAGGCTCTTTGAGAGTGGAGAAGGTGTCTAATGCAGGACATGTTGAGGATACCTACATGAGTGTGAACTTGGTTGACTAGAAGGATAGTGGCCAGTACTCTCAAGGGAGTATTGTGAAGAAAGTGCTTTGTGTACAAATATAAGCTAAGATAGATTATACATCTTAGAGCCCAGTTCGGAGCTTTCTAATGGGAGAGGTTTTTCCTCTTTTTTCTTAGCACATTTGCTATATGACTGGGGCCCTGGATAATGAGCTGCTGTTAGCTACTTGACTATATTCTTGCCATCAAATCATCTGTTTGATCTTGGTTAATTCCCCGAGTTTACGTTACGTGTTTTTGGATTTCCTAATGGTGGAACAAATGATAACAACACTGCTCACATTTTTCTTTTGGAGAGCTGGCAAGATTATTTGGTCATATTTTTACTTTAGGAAATCCCTCTATAGGTTTTCATATCTCCCTCTGGTAAACGTCATTCATTTTTACATGAGATCCTGGGAGGTAATGAGTACTGGGAAGTGTTCGAGAAGATTAAAATTAAATGTGTTGAATTAATTTGAAATAATTTGCTCATATATAAGTTTTGAACAGAGTATAATTGTGTAGTGGTGAAAATCATTATCATCTCAAAGCAAAGCAAATAAATTTGTTGAATGATAAACCATTAAATAATGTAGGTTTTCACTTCATGGACTCCATGGTCTTCATGTTAACTTCATTGACTGAGTCTGCTTTTGTAGTTTATAAAAAGGGACTGATTTTTACATGTAGGTTGAAATTAAGTTTTTTAGTTTTACATATGATAGCTTACAAGTAACAATGCTATTTATAAACATTTGTCACTTTTGATATTGTTCTTTTTTTAAAAAGATTTTGATTGCCACAGGCAAATCAGAATTTGGTAGCTTTGCTTCCTGGAACCTATTCTCAAAATTTAGTAGCTAAGAAAAAAAAAATCTTCCACCCTTATTTTGTCAGTCTCTGCCAGGGGAAAGCAGGTGATGGTTTGGTTCCTCTGTTCCACTTTCAGTGCCCTGGTAAAGAAGATGCCAGCTGTGAACTGTAGGTACTAAGTAAATGATGAAGCAGGTAGGGCCTTCTTTCTCCTCTCAGCTAGCTGTCATACCCTGACATCAACTGGTAGAAAGTTTGAGAAAGTGTCCTGTTGCTCCCAGCTCCCCTGTATTTTATGTATGTTCCTTCCCCTCTGTTCCTGAACCAGGAACCTGTTTTTTCCCCCCTAATATCACATGTCACAAGAAAGACTGCTGGACTTAGGGAGAGGGGTTCCAGGCCTGGCCAAGTACTTTATTGAGCTGCATAGTCTTGTATAAGGAATCCTTTCTGAACCCAAATAAATACTTGTACTACCTACCTCACAGGGTTGTTGTGAGGAACAAATGAGAGAATGTATATGACAACTTTATAGTTTATATAATGTTATATTAAAAATAACTCATTTACACATAGGAATTTAAAGTTTGCAAAGTGCTTTAAATCAGTCATTTGATTAAATGTAAGTTATTTCCTCTTGAGAGTAGCAAGAGAGGTTTAGAATAAAGGTACCATATGTGCAGGCTTCTATACTACAGTATGTTAATTTTTCCCCTAGCCCATCACATCTATCCACTTTGAAAGATGTAATGGATAGAGAGTGCTATACTTGAAGTCAGAAGACCCAGGTTCAGATTCTCCCTTTGACATTACTTGGGTGACCATGAGCAAGTCATTTAGCCTCTGAGACCCAGTTCCTCATCTGTAAAGTGGGGATAATATCTGTAACTCCTATTCCTCACAGGGTTCTTTTGAGTCTCCAGTGAGATGTCTGTGAAGTCCTTTACAAACTTTCTAAATGTCAGTTATTATTTTAGTCCTTGTCATTAATTTGAAAATGGTATCATTAGTGAATGTCCCTTGGTAAGATGAGCTTTTCTGATTGTAAATCTGTAAACCTAAAACTTTTTTGGGGGGGGGGAGTGGGGCAAGGCAATGAGGGTTAAGTGACTTGCCCAGGGTCACACAGCTAGTAAGTGTCAAGTGTCTGAGGCCACATTTGAACTCAGGTCCTCTTGAATCCAGGGCTGGTGCCCTGGATTCACTGAACCACTTAGCTGCCCCCCTGTAAACCTAAAACTAAGGATTTGTCATTTGCTGCCCCAAGAATCTTTGTTGGGAAAATCTGTTGTTTCAATTCCCACAGCTCACATTTTCCTCAGTTAAGTGATTTCCATAGAGAAAGAAAGGAAAGATTGCATAAATATATATGACATATGGAATCCTTTGGAATTGCATTTTGATTCATGTGCTGCCTTTAGCATTGATGCTGGAAATAGGCTTCTGAATAATTTAATTTTAATTTTTGCTACAATTAACAAGTGTATACCAGTGGCCTTTGTACTATTTTAAAATAGAATTTTCGTAAGATAAGATACTTCCTGCATTGTTTCTGAACTGGGAAGCTGGCTGTGTAACAAGTAGCTACCACTTTGTCCATACTATAAAATCATTAATCTTTTTATATAACTGCTTCCTTTTTAAAATGAAGCTATTGTCTTAAAATAGAATTATATAGTCCATTTGGTATATATTCCAATTGGGAGTAGAGCATGTGTAGGCTCATTATTTACACAGAGCCATAATAGGGAAGTTAGTCTTCTTTTTAGTTATAGCTCTCAAGAAAATATTAAAATAGCACCTGAAACTTCTGAACTCACTTCATGATCCTTATTAGGTACCTGATGCATTCAAGGAAGGTTCTGTGTAGGGCACCAGGGATGCTTGTGGATCTAGGATCTTGTCATGTGTTCTTCCCAGAGCAGAGCAGATTGTAAGCTTTCTGTGCTTTTTCCTTGCTGCCCCCTGACTATGTCTTTATATAACCATCTATACCTTTATGATACAAACATTGATTGTATCTTTGCTTGGCTTTCATCTTTCTACATTTAAAAGGCCTGATGGTTTTAAACTTCTTTTTATATGGTAGTACTGCCATGCATTTGGCATTTTAGATTTTTCCCCCCCAACTTCTCCAGCACTGTTGTTTTTCTTTGGGGTGTAGCGCTAAAATGACAGTATTATCTTCTTTAATTCTTCTCTTTCCTCCTTATCTATAAAGTGAAGAGAGGTAATGGTGGAGTACTAGTAGTCCAGGTCTCTTCCAGTTCTAGTTGTCTAACTCTGGTCTTGGGGTGGAGACAACCTGGCTTTGTACAAAGGGAGGAGAAATGTTTTCTGTTTTGCCTGCAGTAGCATTCCTAATGATATTTTGTTGTCTCTGGGACTGGAGAGGCCTATTAAGCTGATGTCTTCAGGTAACTCTTGTATCTGGGAATAAAATCATGGACCTGGAGGGCTAGAAGGGATTTTTTGGAGGTCATTTAGTTTGATCTGTCCCTTTCCTTCCAAGATGGGACAGGAGCTGTAAATTCCATCCATTGCTTCCATACTTAATATGTTTAAGTGAATAGGTGGTTGTGAGAAATCTGTTTATCTTTAGATTGCGGATTTTAATCTGACACGGTGCTGGTCTTCAGTATAGGCTAGTTTCTGGAGGAATGAACACATGAATAAAAAAAGCAATTATTAAATGATCATTAAGTGCAAAACACTGTGCTAGAGTCAGGTGATACAGATAGATAAGCAACCCAGTCCCAGCTTCTCAAGGAACTCACATTCTAATGAGGGAGAGAACACATAGGAGGTTTCAGCTGCAAGTCAGAGGGAAAGGCCCTATGGTTCTTTGGGTAAAGTGGCAAAGCAGATGCTAATGTAGCTCATTTAAGGACATTCCCACTGATGACACCATATCTGTTTCTGATGTTGATCCATTTGACAGTGACTGGTGGTGAGAGTTTTCTTTTCTGGGGCTTCAGTAGCTGTGGCTGCTGCAGTACATGCATAGGGTATTGTCAGGTCTCATCTCTGCAAGGGTTACTGCCCTGGAGGATGGCTGGGGGAGGAAAAGGAAAGGGTAGGAACCCTGGGAACTAAAAGTTGTGGTGTCAGACTCAGAAATGGGGGCCACTGAACCTTCCTTAAGGATCCTTGCAGGCTGCATGTTGACTTAGAAAATCACATATTTACATTATCTATGTACTATTGTATTTTTATTCATTTTGTTAAACATTTCCCAGGTACTTTAATCTGATTCAGGTTCTAGGGAGAGTTGTGGGTTGTGTGTTTGATACTTGTGAAGTAAAGTATCTCTGGAAATTAAATTAAATGAGGTCAGAAAGTGCTGAATGTGCAGTCATGGGACCTCAGTTCTAATCCTGGAGAGAGAGAGAGAGAGAGAGAGAGAGAGAGAGAGAGAGAGAGAGAGAGAGAGAGAGAGAGAGAGAGAGAGGGAGGAAGGGGGGGGAAGAGAGACAGGCTGCACTATCCCTTAAAACAATTAACCCCCCTTGGAGCTTTATGAAATATTTAATATTCAAATGAACAACTTGATTCAGGTATTATTGTCCCTATTTTATAGATAAGGAAACTGAGGTTTGGAGATGTTAGGTAGTGTAATGGATGGAGCGCTGGGCCTATAGTCAGGAAGGTCTGTGTGATCCTGAGCAAATCCCTTAAATCTCTGTCTTAGTTTTTTCTCCTGTAAGTGGGAATAATAATAGTGCCTACAACCCACAGTTATTGCTGGAATAAAATAATGATTATAAAGTGCTTAGTACAGTAGCTGACACATAGTAGGCACCATATAAATGCTTATTCCCTTTCTCTTCTCTTTCCACGGTCATACATCTTGTATTGTTGGTGGGATTTGTACCCAGCTTTTCTGAATAGAAGAGGTGATAGGCAGTGTTAAAGGCTGCACTGAGGTCAAGAAGGATGATTGAGGAAAAAGCCATTAGATCTGGCAGTTATTTGGCAACCAAGAGATTATTGGTAACTTTGGAGAGAATGGTTTTTGTTAAAAGATGAGGTTAGAAGCCAGACTACAGTGAGTTAAGAGAATGAGAAAGTAAGTGGAGGCACATCTGGTAGATAGCCTAGCTTTCTCAAGGACGTTGTCCACAGAAGGGCAGAGAGAAATGGGCTGAAAGCCAGGGGGGATGGATGGGCCATGTGAAGATTTTTGAGGATGGGAGAGACATGGGCATGCTTGTAGGCATTAAGGAAGCAGCCAGCAGATAAAAAAATACTGAAAATAAATAAGAGAGTGGAGATGATAGAGGGAACAATCTGCTAAGAGAACTAGGATGGAATGTAATCACTTGTAGAGGAGTTTGCTTGGCAAAGAGAAAGGCCACCTCTTTCTGTGAGACAGAGAGGGGAGAGGCAAAAAGGCATTTGGCTGAGTTGAAGAAGAGAGAGCTCTTAGTGAATGGCCTCAATTATGAGGTGAGGTTCTCCACTGAGGGGCGTGTGGCACATGATGGGAGGCTTGAGGAAGAATGCAAAGGTTTAGAAGAGCTGGGTAGTGAGTTTCAACGAGCTTCACGGCTATAGACCACACCCCAAACTTCTCACAGCTCTTTTTTTTAATTTAGAATTTTTATTTTCCCAAATTATATGTAAAAACACATTTTGACATCAATTTTTTTGGGGTGAGGCAAAGAGGGTTAAGTGACTTGCCCAGGGTCACACAGCTAGTAAGTGTTAAGTGTCTGAGGTCGGATTTGAACTCAGGTCCTCCTGAATCCAGGGCTGGTGCTTTATCCACTGCGCCACCTAGCTGCCCCGACATCAATTTTTTAAAAAAACTTTGTGTTCCAAATTCTCTTCCTCTCTTCCTCCTCACCTCCACTCCCCCAAGAACTTAAGCAATTCAGTATAAGTTATACATGAGTAGTCATGCAAAACATTTACACATTAGCCAGGTTGTCTTACAACTCTTGTGAAAGCATGTCACTTATCTAAAGGGGAGTTAGTTGGGGAGAGTATGTCCAGATGAGCACAAATTCACTTTGATAACCTTTTTGGATTTCAATTTCCTCATCTATGAAATGCCAGAGGTTGGACTAGAATGATCTCCAAGGACCCTTAACTGCTTTAAATCAACGATTCTATTAGAAAGATAACTTAAAATGAATGCTGACTCTTGGTGGTACTTGTGGGTCATTTTGGTGTATGGAATACAATACATAAGGAAGAAATGAAATGTCACTGTTAGCTTCCTATGGTATGGCCCTGCTTTATTCAGTACATTTGGTAATGCCATAAGATGCTTGTTATTAATGACTATATTTCTGTATCTTAAAAGTAGGGAATTAGTTGGTCCAACTTATATTTAGAGATTTTAAAAGTTATTTATCTTTGTGGTCCTTTCTTTACAGCTCCCTATTGAAGACTTGTGCAGTTTAACATCCCGATCATTGTCCCTCTCTCTAACTTCAACGGTGCCAGAATCTACAGAGGATATTCTTTTGAAGGGATTTACCTCTTTAGGCATGGAGGGAGAAAGAATTGAAACTGCACAGCAGGTAATTGGCAGCAGCTTTAATAAGGAGTTTCAGTATATTTTAGATGTTGTAAGTAATGTCAAATAAAAGCTTAAAAAAACAACTGTGCTTTGAAATGTTATTTGAAAATACTTAGAAAAAACTCATGGTTTTATGTCAGTAGCAACTAATTTCTAAATATATAAAAGTTCATTATTTCCCAGTTATTTTTTAGATAAGCAGAAACATATCATTCTATCAATAGAATCTTTTTTAGTCTGGATCGAATGGTGAATTTATTGCATTTGTTTTATTAATTGGGGGGGGCTGGGCAATGAAGGTTAAGTGACTTGCCCAGGGTCATACAGCTAGTAAATGTCAAGTGTCTGAAGCCATATTTGAACTCAGGGCCTCCTGAATCTGGGGCCAGTGCTTTATCCACTGTGCCACCTAGCTGCCCTGTTTTGTTAGATTGTAATTGATACATTTTGGATCACTCCTGTTGAGTTTTAGTTTATGAGACAAAGACTTACTTAAATAACCTGTTATCAGCTAGGTGGTGTAGTGAATAGCATGCTGGACTTGGCATTGGGAAAAGCAGATTTAGAGCCTTCTTCAGATACTTAGTGTCAGTGTGGCCCTCTGCAGGTCACATCATCACCACCACCACCACCACAATCCTGGTATTTACTTATATAGTGCTTGACAAATATTATCTCATTTGATTTTTACAACTGAGGCAGAGATTAAATGACATGCCCAGAGTCACACAGCCATGATGGGTCTGATCTCAGGTCTTCCTGGTTGGGTGCAGTACTCTCTTCACTGGTGACTCCTATACCTCAGTGTGCTCATCTATAAAATGGGGATCGTAACAACTTCTACCTCACAGGTCATTGTGAGGATCAAATGAGTTAACATGTGAAGCACTTTGTAAACCTTGAAGTGCTAGATATAAAAGCCAGCCTGAAAATGTAACAAACGCTAGCCATGGGACAGGTGCTCAGCTAAATGTACAAAAAGGGGAAACCATCTACTCCCAAGAACTTGCTCTTTAATGGGATACAACGTGTACACATAAAAAAATAAATATAACAAACAAGGCAGTTAAATACACAGCTATAAAATGGGGTTTATTGCCAGATATGGTAATAATTCCTTGTCTCTTAGAACCCTTCTTTTTGTTACTGCCTTTGGATTTTCTCTACCTGATTTAGATGAACACATTGGCTTTTCATGCATTCATTGTTCTTCCTTTTCTCCTTTTGGTTTCACTTTATTTATAACAAAGCCCAAGTGTTAAAACAGTTTCTTGGGCCCCCTCTTCTACTTCAGATATTCTATTAACAAAGAAAGTCTAGATAGTGTGAGATTTAAAATTGGATATTAGATCATAAATCTCCCCTACTTAACCTTTCCCTTAATTTATCTCCCAGACTAGTAAATGGAAGAAGCTTCTGGTTTTCTAGATAGACCTTTTATTGTTATGGTAGTCACAAGGTGATGTTGATTAGAAGGATAGGAAAGTAGAAACACAATACAAATCGGCTTAAGTCTAAGCTTAGTCTATATTCCTTATAAAAACTCACCAAAACCGAAGGCCACCTTTGGAGAGAGAGAGAGAGACCGGCTGTGCAGCGCAGTCAGGAGACCAGCAGAGCAGGAAAAAAGCCCCACTTCCGTTCTCTCTTTGTCTTTTAAGCTCGCACCCCGGAAGTCGAGTGCGTAGCAGGAAGTCTGACGTGCGCAGCAGGCGGACTGTTGGTCTCCTCCCCAAAAGGGTGGTCCTTCAAAAACTGGTGTCTTTCAGTTATCCTAACTGACTGTTAAAAAACTTTCATATTTTTTTTACCACAATAGTAACTAAGTTGAAAAATAGATTAAGATTATTGAATATTTTATTTCATGTTATGATAATCTAGTACATCGAGAGGAAAGTAGTCTTCCCTTGTTATCTTCCACTCCCATTACCTTTCCATATCTTTTCTCTCAGTTTCCTTTTGTATTTTTGTCAGAAGTGCCATTCTTCTAGCTAGCTAGGCTTACAACATCGGAGTGAACATAGACTTGCCCTTCTCCCTCCTTCATCCTCCATCAGTTGTTGCCTTCTGTTACATTTTCCTGTGTCCTGTTTCTCAGCTCTGCTCCTCTGCTTTCATTGACATTGCCTTCATAACCTCTGCTATGGACTCTTGGTGGCATGGTGTCCTGGAGACAGCAGAGGATTTCAGTCACTCAGCAGTTCTGCGCCTCACTCTTTTCCCCCGAAAAGTGGAGGGTTTGGGTTGTGGTCTTTAAGTTCCCTTCTACATCAGAATCCTAGGAACCTCTTGAGTATGACATAAGAAAATAATTTTGTACCATGTCTATAACTTCGTGTTGTTTAGGGCATTTTCATGACTTTCAGTTTGGAATTAGAGTAGTATCAATATACTTTTTTAGTACTAGAAATTTTTCAGTTGGGCAATCTATCTTATATTTCTTGTTAATTAGTATTAACCATTCATAGCTCCCCCACACCCCCACCACCATGAGACACTCAAATTTGACAAACTAGTCAACATCAGTCATTAGTTTATTCTTTTTATATCATGAAGGATTTTATTCTTTAGTGACTATTTCTCTAATAATCCTTTTTTGTTTTGTCTCACCTCAGACCTCTCCTATCGAAGGATAGTTACTTTTCTCTCTTGAAAACTTGGTATCCTTTGTAGCTAGTACTTTTTGATATCTTGCTTTTTTCCCTTGAATTTTAAGTTATTTGATGACTATTCTTTTAAATTCTTCCAATTCTGGATCCTTAAAGCATATTTAATGCTTTCTGTCTGAGGTCCCAAAAGTAAAAGTAGAGACAGTGCCTTATGACCTTGGGGACTTATTATAGTGTGTTAGTCTACTTCATTCTGTATATTTTTTGTAAAATTGACAGTTTGATGCTCTTATCTTTCTAGTTCTTCTCATGGTTTGCACAGCTACAAACCCAGATGGATCAAGATGAAGGAACGAAATATAGGTACGCAGCTTTCTTGTTTGTGGCACGTTGTTCCTTTGAGAAGTCACGGTCAACACTCCCTGAAGCTTTCAATAATCTGATTCTCCTGAGATTTCTGAGGAAAAAGTGTTCTTCCTCCAGAATCAGCCCCTGGGTAGAATTCTGACTGTAACACTTACTCAATAATACAAAATATAGCTTGAACAGTTGTAGTTCCTTAATGACTCTATCATCAGAAGGAAGACTGTGGGATTAATACCCATGTATCTTTCTTTTAAAAAGACTAGTGGAGATGTGCTATGGCTGATAGACTGGGAGGGGAAATAAGGAATTTGGTGGTGATTATAGAAGATCCCCAGATTAGGTAGTGCAGTACAGTGGAGAGAGCTTCCTCTGGAGTCAGAGGACCTGGATTCAAATTCTACCACTGATGTGGAGATGGGAGCTTAGTTTCTTCATCTGTGAAATGAATGGCTTGGACCAGAGTCTCTGAATACACTTCCAGTTCTAGTTCTGTGGTGCTGTGATCATGTGACAGGTTTGAGTGAGGGTAAGCATAACTTGTATTTCTGTCACTCTGGGCAGGCCCTTCTCTCATTTGATCTTCACCACAATTTCAGAAGGTCTGTAGTACATGTGTTGTTATCTCTGTTGTACAGTTGAGGAAATTGTGGTTCCAAAAAATGACATCAATTGCCCATATAGATGCCTCAGGTAAGATGTAAACTCAGGACTTTCAGGTATAGCTCAAAGACCATAAGTGATTCCAATGGAATATGAACCCCATTCTCTGTTCTTAGTACCACATTGTCTTTGTGGGCATTCGTGGTGAGGGTCAGCTAGCTGGGACTGTCCGTCTGTGTAGGGTCCATTGGAAAGGGGAATTTTTCTTTCCATTTGGTGTAAGTAGCCCCTGAGTTGAAGGCATGGTTTGTAGCTGGACAGTTTTCATTTACTGATTCATTCAGCAAACATTTAGGGAGTGCTCACTATGTATAGATAGGTCTCTTCTCTAGATGCTGGAGAACTTCTGCCTTAATGGGGTGGGGGTGGGGTGGTATAGTCTAGTAGAAAGATAAGACACAAGTGACTATAACATAGTTTTTTCTTGTAATAACTTAGCATCTCCAGAGCAATGTAGTCTCTTAGACTTTAATTGAATTAGAAGAACTGATGTTCTCAGAAATTTCTTGGAGATGATCTGGACTTTATAAGGAAAAAAATCTTAACTTCCCAGCTTTTTTGCTAAGGCATGAATTATTATGGATCATACATTAAAGAGAATTTGAGTTCCCTAAGCACAGGACATTAAGTGATTTGTACAATTTACAGGTATAATTTTTACCTTCCTTCAGCAGTACTTCCAATAATAATAATAATAATATAATAGTGATAAATATAAATTTAGTTTATAGTCACTTTGACAATTTTGGATTTCTTGGAAGATTTTCCCTATAGTGTTTCTATTGATCTTGCTAAGTATTACCAATTTAAAGATGATTTTACTTTTACTTGTATTGTTCTAACTATCACACTCCCCTCACCACCATTGACTATTATTTTGTGCAATGTAAACCAAGTTTTCTAAGCTTGGGGTGAAGTGTATTCTTGTTGGTGAAAAATAGGATAATTGTTTTAAGTACCTCATATGTGAACTTCAGAGACATTTATGGTGTGATTCTTGGGATTACCTGAGTTATGTATCTCTTAGTTATCACTATTTGGAGCTTATGGATTTTAGTTTTTTACTGCCCACCTCCTGCCACCGACAGTCATATTTATTCTGCTTTAATAGCTACACATTTATTTAGCACTCTGTAAGTTGTAAAATATTACATAAACATGTTTTGGTTATTTTTAGGTGGGTTTATAAAGCACTTTGCAAGTGGTATGTTTGCAGAGAAGGAAAGTTAGGCTCATAGAGCTTAAGGTCATATAGTAAGGTCAGAACTGGAATTTGGAACTAAGTTTCCTGGTTCAAAGTTAAGCATTCTTGGGAGCAGCTAGGTGGCAGAGTGGATAGAGCACTGGCCCTGGATTCAGGAGGACCTGAGTTCAAATGTGGCCTCAGACACTTGACACTAGCTGTGTGACCTTGGGCAAGTCACTTAACCCTCATTGCCCCACAAAAATAAAACAAAGAAAATAGAGAGAGAAGATCAAAGTTAAGCATTCTTTTTCTTAGGTAACTCTGTTGGATTGTTTGATATGTACTTAGGGAATAAAAACTCCCTTGAATTTTAGCCCCAGTGAAACATAAAGAAGATAAACATATGTTATATATAAAGTTTGCATGTAGTAGTTGAAAGACTAATAGAAATGAAATTTAAAATTTTTGTTGTTTGGAGTATTCTAAATATGAATTTTGTAGAAGGAAAGAAAGAAACATTTATTAAGCATGTACTACATGCCAAACACTATGCTAAGCACTTAAAAAATATTACCTTATTTGATCCTCACAACAACCCTGGGAGGTAGGTGCTGTTATTCTCATTTTATATTTGAGGAAACTGAGGCAAACAGTTAATTGACTTGCCCAGGGTCACACAGCTAGCTAGGTGTCTGAGACTCAATTTGAACTTAGCTCTTCCCAACTCCAAACCCTGTGCTCTTTTCACTGCACCATCTTGCTGCCTTTTATTGTTTATCTAAATGTGAGTTATCACAGGATGCATATTAGGTAGCAGCAGGTAGCCAGCCTACAATAGGGAGGCAACTTGATGCCATAGAATGAGTGCTGAGATGAGAGTAAAAAGACTTCAGTTTGAATCCTGGCTTTGCCACTTAATTTCTGGATGACTTTGGTTAAGTTATGTTATCTCTCTGGGCCTCAGTTCCCTCATCTGTAAAATGAGGGGGTTGGATTGAAGGATCTCTGAAGTTCCTTCTCCCTCTATTTAGGAGCACTGTATTGATGGCCCTATAATCAGCGCCTCACAGTTTTCCTCCATTGGAATGAATAGTGGTTAACAACATGATCAAATTTATACTAAAACACTAGCAAGCTAAAAGATGGATTTTAATTTTTAGGTATATTTTGCTTTAATAAATTGTTTAACATGATTTAATCTAAGCTGAGTAGAAAGGTGATATCTGTGTGCATGTTTTCGCAGCTATTTTTGTTATAGTGCTTGGTGTCCTAATCTTTTCAAAACTGAATCAGTAATACGACACAATTTTAAAAGTCAATTTATGGTTTATGGTTTTATGACTTAAGCCTTTTGCTTGCCTACAGAATCCATGACTTGCCCTCTTAAGTATGAAATCAGTTTATGGCTTATAGCTTTATTTTTGTGGAGCACAATTACTTTTTCATAAGTAATTAAGTTTTCCCTCCTGAAATTCAAGAATTCTAATAAGCATGTAATGTGGTTCTGTTTGTTGACTGTGCTTGCTGGTATCATTTCTGCCAATGTCCTTTTGGTTCTGTTTTCTAGACAGATGAGGGATTACTTGTCTGGCTTTCAGGAGCAGTGTGATGCTATACTGAATGATGTTAACAGAGCTCTTCAGCACCTGGAGTCTTTGCAGAAACAGTATCTTTTTGTGTCCACGAAGACAGGTACTCTGCATGAAGCTTGTGAACAGCTCCTGAAAGAGCAGGTAATTTAGTTATGAGAAGGAGGGTCAGGGACATTGTTTTAGTTTTTGAATGGCTAAATAGAATTGTTTTACATTATTTCAGTGAGTATTCATTGAACCCCTGCTTGTACCGTGAGGTGCTGTGGGTGGCTTTTATTGGCAGCATCCCTTTGCATGCTGAACAAAGACATGTTTAAGGAAAACAGTTGCCTTTTCTGAATCCTGAGCCAGTAGCCTTGTTGCTTTTTTTCAGCCTAGAGATTAGAGAATATTAGTTTGCTCTCTTTAATGCTTAAAATCTTTATGATAATGTGAATGATGATTATAGAACACTGGATCTAGAGTCATGAAGATCTGAGTTCAAATCTAGCCTCAGGCACTTACTAGCTATGGGATCCTGGACAAGTCTCTTAACCACCACTTGCCTCAATTTGCTTCTCGGGGTTCTTGTGAGCATACCATGAGATGACTATTTGTAAAGCACTTTGCAAACCTTAAAGTGCTACATAAATGCTATTTATATTTATTTAATAATGATGAAAATGTCACCTACTTTTACTGATCTTAGCTAAAGTTTGTTGATTAAACTTTATTTTAGATTTTAGTTTTTCTTCAAATTGGAAAGAAAAAATCATTAGGGCACAGCGGAAAGAGCATTGGATTTGGAATCAGAGGCTCTGGAGTCCTGCTCTCTTCTACTTGGTAACCTTGTACAAATTACCTGACTTCCCTGGGCCTCAGTTTCCTTATCCATAAAGAGGTTGGACTCAGTGACCTCTAAGGTTCCTTTTAGCTCTGAATAAATTATCTAGGATGAATAATTTGTATTTTTCTGTTTAGGAAGCAGATTAAGTTGATTTTTAAGTGATTATATATTTAATTTTTAAAATCTTGAGTATAATATAAGCTAAATATTCATTCAGTATCTCAGTATTTGTTGTAACATTCCTGTGATTTTTTTTTTCTCTTTTAAATAGTCAGAACTGGTTGACCTGGCTGAAAATATTCAACAAAAACTTTCCTATTTTAATGAATTGGAAACTATTAACACGGTACGTATTAAATACTTTCAATAAAAAGTAGTATTTTTAGTCTTAAGTGGTTATCTCAGATATCTGAAGGACTAAATGTTTATTGATTAACATAGTTAGCTTATATGCTATTCTGATTGAAAGATGGTCTTCTTAGTTTTTTTAATATCTCTTTTCCAAAGTTAAATATTGCTGGATACTGTTTAATAAATTAGGGTTCTATAGATGAGAAGGATGTCTTTGTGTGTGTATACAATACAAATATGTGTATGTATATATATGTGTGTGTGTATGTATATGTATGTATGTATATATATACATATGAATATAGGTATACACATTATACTTACACACACGTAACATGTATATTTTATGAGTTATATATATTAACAGAATAAAAATGACAAAAGGTAAGCATAAGATTCTTAGTTGAGAACCTAACAGGTGCCTAATTCACAAAAAAAGTGTCAGGAGAAATAGCTTGAAACCCAACTGAAGATACCAAAAAGAGAGAATACTAAATAGTTATTTTATGAGGTGACTACTGAACATTAATCTTTTCTCTTAGTATAAAAATTCCATATAATTCCAAGTAATAGCAAAGTGTAAATTTAGCTTCTTTAAGGGGTAGTATTTTAATATAGAAGTGTAAAAAATATGGATGGGGAGGAGGACTGGACCTTCCAGGTGAGCAAACCACTACCAGTTAATGCAAATTGGCCTCTTCTCTGCAACTTAGACTTTTGAAGAGTCACCTAGAGCACTGAAAGATAAATGATTTGGCCAGGGTCACAGGTGGGACTTGGCTTTAAGGACAGCTTCATATTCAGTATGCCAATGGTTCTCAAAGTGTGTGTCATGGACTATTGGGGTTCTCTGAGATCCTGTCTGGAGGGATGCCTTTGTAAAAACTCTCTTTGTAATAATATCAAGGTGTTATTCGCATATTAAAATGACTCCCTTTTCCAACTACCAACCTATGAGGTTGGATTTTCTTCATACTTATTTCAACCAAAATAACATATTGCAGTAGATTGAATGTAGAAGCGGATAGCATACAGCTACCTTCTATTATACCAGACATGGAAGAGATTCAGAGAAATAAATAAAACAGGGCCACTCTTCTAGGTGCCTCTTTTTTTGTTTCAGAAAATAGTTATTTTTTAAAAAAATTAAAATGTTATTTATGTTAACACATAAAGGGTTTATTGGGATTTTAAAATGAATTTGTAAATAAAAATATGAACTTTTAAAATTAGTTTTAATTTCTAATATAGTGAATATCAGTAGATATAATCCATATTAACAATTCTTCTAGTCCTCAATTTTTAAGATGAAGCAGCAAGATGATGTAGCAGATAAAGTGCTAGGCCTGGATTCAGGAAGAGTCATCTTCTTAAGTTCAAATCTGGTCTTAGGCACTAGCTGAGTGACCCTGGGCAAGTCACTTCACCTTGTTTGCCTCAGCTTCCTCATTTGTAAAGTAAGTCGGAGGAGGAGATGGCAAACCCCTCCAGTATCTTTGCCCAGAAAACCTTAAATATGGTCACAAAGAGTCAGATATGACTCATCAGCGTCCTGACACCAAAACATTTAAGAACCGCTGTACCATGCCATGTTGCCCCAACCATTCCCCACCAAAAACAGAATACCTCAAAGTCACATTGTCCCATATAAAATTCAGTGGGAGTAAACGGAATTAAATTATTTTTCCTACTTGTTCAACATAAATGACTATATTACAGATTTATAAGCCTGTCCTTACTGACTCTACAAATCTGCTATAAAGACTTATGCAGTTAAATAGGATTTATTCCGATGGGAAATACAGGAATATTACAGCCGAGGAAGGTGCTTTGCAAACCTTAAAGTACTGTATAAATGAGATTTATCACTACTGCCATTACTATGATGTAATTTAAAATTTTTTTCCCTGCTTATTCTCATATAGTAAGACTGATGTGGATGTTTTTTTCTTCCTTTTAAAGAAATTGAATTCCCCTACGTTGTCTGTGAACAGTGAAGGATTTATACCCATGCTGGCTAAGTTAGATGATTGTATAAACTATATTTCTTCTCATGTAAGTTACCTCATTTTCATATACTTAAAAAATAATAGACTGTTGGAGCTGGGGGAAAAAACAACCTCAGAGATCATCCAATCCAGTCCTTCCCCTTTAATGATGAAGAAGCTGAAATCTTGATAGGTGAAGTCGTTTGCCTGTTGTCATGCGGCTAATGAGTGACTCAGAGGCAGATACAATGGATAACTTTCAAGATCAGTGTTCACTCCACTAATGCTGCCCAGTGTTGCCTCTTACAGGCACTGCTTTATAATTTCCCACTTAAATACTTTTTTATTTCCTACAAAAAGAAAAAAAATCTCCCTTGTGTGTATATTTTCCCCCAGTCTTTAATGGCTGTTAGCAACGAAGATAAGACTGCTTTCATTTTTTCAGGTGTTCTATTCTAGGGACAAGGCTATGGTGAAGGTTCACACTGCTTTCAAAATGTGCTTTTTTAGGGTGCTGACATTAGAATGTGCAGTTCTGTTTCTCTGGAAACCAGAAAGCCCTCAGAATTTGGGGAATGGGAGAGCAGTTCCTCCCTAGACTCAGGTCCTTCTCATTTACCATCTTCTCTTCTTCCTTACCTACACATTATTGAATCCCTACATGTTTCTCTGGATATTGGTATGAGAAACAATACTGCCTTAAAATATATGTTGTTATATAAGTAACTTTTGCTGTTGGGGCTCTTAGATTTTTCTGAAGTAATTAAAAAAAATTCTCAGTTTTTTGCCATTGTTTTTAGTCATTAATGAGTTTTCTGTTGTTTTCAGCCCAATTTCAAAGACTATCCTGTATATTTACTTAAGTTTAAGCAATGCCTTTCTAAAGCTATGCACCTTATGAAGACTTACACTGTGAACACACTACAGAACCTCACAAGTCAGTTAATCAAACGGGTGAGTCACTTTATTCTGATATGTCTTTTATCTTGAATTATCTATTCCATATGTATTACAAGTGTGAATGTAGTATGATACGAATTGTTCCTATTATGAATTTTCACTGTTTGAGTGGTGACAACTTTACATAATAGAATTAAACTCTAATTTAGAGTTTGAAAACCCTTCTAGTTAAAGCATAATTTGTTCTTTTTGGGGAGTCATTATTGGTGTTTTGTGTGGGTGTATAGGCAAAAGTAGTGATAGGATCATCCCATATTCACTATTTGAAGAATTACTTTTTTTAACTAATTATTTAGCAATAGGATCATCCCATATTCACTATTTGAAGAATTATTTTTTTTACTAGCTTTTTAATTTCTCTCTTTCTTCCTATTCCACATATTTCTTTAGGATCCTTCATCAGTGCCAAATTCAGACAATGCCTTCACTCTATTTTATGTAAAATTCCGAGCTGCTGCTCCCAAAGTCAGAGTAAGTTTGCTGACAGTTATTTACAAGAATATTCATGGTAACCATTCAGCTGTATAAAAAGAAGGTAATTGAATCATGATATTGACTATCCCTGGCATTTATGTTTCTCCTTTTTCTTTTAATTGTAGACTCTCATTGAACAAGTAGAGCAACGATCTGAGAAAATACCAGAGTAAGTAAATAGAAACCATTCAGTTTGTGGAGTACCTGCTAATCTGGGAGGTTTGTATTTTTAAACCCCATTTCCTTCCTGGTTGTTTACTGATGGACATGGACCTGAACTAGGACCACAGCCCTGTTCCCTGCATTGTGGAAACTTATTTTGATGAAATAGGGCCACATTTAAGATTTAGCTAGTCAGTTGACATGGAAAATGACGTGGAAAACTGTCTCATGCCAGTTGTATTCCACAGTTGGTGAACAAAGCTCTGAGTGAACTTGCTGGAGTATGTTCCTTCTGCAAAGAGCAGGGTCACAGCTTAACCGATTGTGGTTTTTTGACTATTTACCTAAATGTTTCTCTTTATTGGTGTAGATAATTGAGAGCTGACTTTGAAGCTTTTAAAACATATTTTAGAAATTTAACTTTTTATTCTATAATGGGGAAAATATATTTATTTGGGTATTGAATCCAAATTTAGTGCTCTGAATCAGGATATTTTTATTTTATGTTTTTTCTCTTTCCATCAGTATCCAGCACAGTACCTTCCTTATACTCAGTAGGCACTTAATAAATATTGGAGCTGAAATGAATCATATACTCATAAATCTTAAATGAAATTTAATCCCTGAAGTAAAAATATTAAATTGAGAATTCTTTTTCTTTCCATCAGATACCAACAACTTTTAAATGAAATCCATCAGTGCTACCTTGATCAAAGGGAGCTTCTCCTGGGCCCTAGTATTACTAGTACTGTAACTGAGTTAACAAGTCAGAACAACAGAGATCATTGTGCCTTGGTAAGAGTCTAACTTTGTCTTGTCATTTCTTCTGAGTGAAGTCTCCAAAAGTTATGCTTGTGTAGATCATTTTTGATCTCATGTATAAAAACATGTCAGATTTCTTTTCCCTTTTCCAATCTAGACATATTTATTTAATTTTCACTGAGCTGTAGATAATCTGAATTGGCACTTAACTTTCTCAGAAAGTAGAGGGTGTGTGTGTGTAGGGGGAGTAGAGAGTACGTAGAAGGAGGCAAACTTATCACATTAAACTAGTTTTCCGGAGGTGGAAATAGGTAAATAGACATTGGCCCTTTCAAGACTGTATTTTCTGAACTTCTTAGGTGAATGTCATGGCCAGTTAAACTTTTGTTTTTTCTTTTACTATGGTGTTTCCACTTACTGTGATTTTAAATAAAGGAATGAACAGTTTCATGAATAAGTTTCTAATAAAGATCACCCTTCAGTTTGATGATAAAAACTTTGACTGTAATATTGGAAATATTGTATTTCTTTTTAATAATTTGTCCCCTTTGTTGATTATAGGTTCGTAGTGGCTGTGCCTTCATGGTTCATGTGTGTCAAGATGAACACCAGCTTTACAATGAATTTTTCACAAAACCAACATCAAAATTAGAGTAGGTGGTAAATGGATTTTAACATTTTGCTCACAAGTTTTAATGTGGGGAGTTGCAGTGGCCTCATATAGAGAGCTACCTATTTTGATGTTCATAATTGAGTAACACAGCAAAGGAGAATTATGTTTTTAAACTAGAGAAAGTTTTCCTTTTCCTTCTGTCACTAAACATTTAGAGGTGGATTGAGAAGGAGGTGACTGGGACCATTTTCTTCCAGAGACAAGCAATATAGTAAAAAAAACAACAACAACAACAAACAAACAAACCACCAAACTCAGCATGATTCCAAGATGTTTGTTATGTACAAATGTTTTTTGATTGGCTCACTGACTACATAGAGAGGCACTGCATTATGGAAAGAAGGAGCACTGTTGAGAACTAGGAGGCTGGTTTCTGTCTCAGCTCTGCCACTAGCGAGCTGGCTTTGGATTTCTGATTTCACCTACTTGCAAATTAAGGAATCCAACTGGATGGTCTAAGATTTCCTTCTACATTATAGTGCTGAATGACTGAAGGGTGAAAAGGACTTTCACATATTGAGTGATTCTGTTTTATTCACTGTGAAGTAGAATATGAGGAAGTAAATGTTATTCTTTTGAAAATATTTTCATCCTATGGAAAAGGAAATGTAAAAAAAATCGTGTAAAAGAAGGGACATTTTTTATGAGGACATGGATTTTAGGGTAGTTAAGTTTAATGGCTTCTAAGCAATGCAAATTGGTTCTAAGCTGTTACAGTATTATAAGATTCCTCAGAACTGTTTTCACATATCATTCTAGATTATTAATAGGAAAGAGTCTTCCAAATGGAGAGAACTTATGGTTCTGTCATTTTAAGTACTATTATGGGATCCTGGAAATGTTTTTAATCATGTCATTCTATTTTATTGTAGTGAACTTTTGGAAAAACTTTGTGTGTCCTTGTATGATGTCTTCAGGCCCTTGATCATTCATGTTATTCACTTGGAGACTCTGTCTGAACTTTGTGGAATTCTTAAAAATGAGGTGCTTGAGGATCACGTACAGAATAATGGTAATATTCAAGTAAAAATCAAATTTTCAAAGATTTAAAAAAAATAAATGAAACAGCAAGTCTTATACAGAATGTAGATGATGAGCCTTTTGAGTAGCTTTTATATGTAACATTTTGATTGATTTTTTTTTTTTTGGTGGGGCAGTGAGGGTTAAGTGACTTGCCCAGGGTCACACAGCTAGTAAGTGTCAAGTGTCTGAGTCCGGGTTTGAACACAGGTCCTCATGAATCCAGAGTCGGTGCTTTATCCACTGTGCCACCTAACTGCCCCTTGATTGATTTTTAAAATACAGCTACATATAATATTTAGCTTAATTCTGAGTTTATTTTACAAATGAATTAGTGGAGTATTAAGCCATGAGTTAAGAGACCTGGATCCTAACCTCAGTCCTGCCACTAACTAGCTTTGTGACCATGGGGAAGTCACATAATCTGTGTTTATCTCAGTTTATGTAACTATAAAATAAGAAGTTAGATCATTTCTAGGGTCTCTTTCAGTACTTTGGTTCTTTGTGACATATTATCTGATTTCGAAGCCTAGGGGTAAGTCCTTTGACCCTGATGGGATCCTGGTAGATCTGAATTTGTGTTTCAAGTCATTGACAGTAGAGGGCAGTAATGTCTTGATTGCATAAAAAGTTTATTTCTATTTCGGGCAAATTTGGTAGTAAAATTTGGATGATTACTTTTCTTTTTGGGGCCAATGTAATACTGATTAAAAATTAGTCAAATAAAAGAGTAAAGGAAAAACTTATTTGACATATTTTAAATATGCTTAAACATCAATCTCCTAGCTAGGATTGACATTTTGGATTGGGCATTT
Organism: Dromiciops gliroides; assembly: GCF_019393635.1. Taxonomy (NCBI): domain Eukaryota; kingdom Metazoa; phylum Chordata; class Mammalia; order Microbiotheria; family Microbiotheriidae; genus Dromiciops; species Dromiciops gliroides. The sequence continues at coordinate 90,826,957 of NC_057863.1, read as the reverse complement.
TGGTACAATATTTCATTTCCAAGAAACTGCCTGAACAGAGAGACTTGGTAAAAGTTAGAGTTCTTTTAGCACATTACACACAATGCACCTTTTTTCAAATGATGAAAAAGGGAGAGTCACACTTTGGAATTGAAGTATGAATAAAAGTGACAGATCTTGAGGGCATCACATGTTGTTCTGGCTTAGAAAAGCTGATTTTCTTAATGTTGCCCTGGCATTTTGGCTGAATACCTCACAAATGATCGTTTTATTTATAGAGATTTTTTTTCTCTACCCAGGCTTTCTTTAGGAGACATGATGAGCATGTTGTCCATAAAAGCCTCCCTATCCTCTGTCTTGTTTCTCATTTTTACTTTATAACTTTCTTAAGGAGACATCTCAAATCCATTATGTATATCCAGAACAATTCGTTATTATTCTCCTAAAACCCACTCCCCTTGCAAACTTCCCTGTTTCTTTTTAAAACACTGCCATTCTTCCATTCTCCTAAGGACATAACCGTAGCACATCCTTGACTCATCACTCTTCCGGATGATCTCTCAGATCTAGTCAGTCACCAAATCTTGTGTTTTTACATCGACAGCATCTCTGTTTTCTTTCCTCATCCCTTTCTCTCTACTCACATGACTGCTACCTTATTTCAGGCCCTACAGTGGCCTCCTAGTTGTATTTAATTAGTTTCCCAAGATCTTCGTGAAGTTTTCATCTTTGATAACTTCTAAAATATAAACACTATAAACTTTTTGAAAAAACCCATAATTTTGAAAGTTTATTTAATTTTCTTTTAGACTTAGTTTTGTGAATTTTGAGTAATAAACTTTTCATTTTCACTTTAATAAGATAGGCATCCTGTTGTGCATCACACACTGCAAAAGCAGTAGAGAAAAGTCAGTAGAGAAGCTCCCCTTGTTTGGTCATCTGATTTATCTCCATTAGACTTTTTCTTGTGGAGTCACTACAGAACTGGTGTGTGTGTGTGTGTGTGTGTGTGTGTGTGTGTGTGTGTGTGTGTGTGTGAATGAGAGGGAGAGAGAAGACCTCATTCTTTGGATGATTTTAAGGCTAGGACAGATGTATGTATTCTTTAAGTCACTGAGCAGCAGCCACTGATGAAAGTTTTTACAAACGGGAAAATCAGCTAGAGTGATACATATCAAATCACAGATATAAACTTGGTGGTCATGTTGAATTTTTAGAAGATTAATATTTAAAACATTTAAATGATTAACCTTTTAAATGTTTTTTTTTTTGTAAGTTTGTAGCATTTATACTTCTGAAATTACTAAAGCTTAAAACCGCCCTAAGACTTTTGGGACATCCTGTATTTGGTATTTATTTGTATTCATTCTGTACATAACTTCTGTTTGTCCTTGTTGTCTCTCCTATTGGAATCGACATTCTTTGTGTGTAGGGATTGTTTCATTTATCATATCTTTATTCCAAGTGACTAGCACAGTGCCTGGCACATAGTAGATGCTTCATAAATAATTAATTACTTGATACTCTAAGGAGTTGAAAGTGCAAACACTGCTAGACTAGGAGTCAGAAGAACCTGAGTTTGAGTCCCTGCTGAGCCTTTTGGTTTCTCTTTGGTCTTCTGCAAAATGAGGAGGAAAGAACCTTTTCTACATATATTTTATTTTATTTTATTTTATTTTATTTTATTTTATTTTATTTTATTTTATTTTATTTTATTTTATTTTATTTTATTTTATTTTATTTTATTTTATTTTATTTTATTTTATTTTATTTTATTTTATTTTATTTTATTTTATTTTATTTTATTTTATTTTATTTTATTTTATTTTATTTTATTTTATTTTATTTTATTTTATTTTATTTTATTTTATTTTATTTTATTTTATTTTATTTTATTTTATTTTATTTTATTTTATTTTATTTTATTTTATTTTATTTTATTTTATTTTATTTTATTTTATTTTATTTTATTTTATTTTATTTTATTTTATTTTATTTTATTTTATTTTATTTTATTTTATTTTATTTTATTTTATTTTATTTTATTTTATTTTATTTTATTTTATTTTATTTTATTTTATTTTATTTTATTTTATTTTATTTTATTTTATTTTATTTTATTTTATTTTATTTTATTTTATTTTATTTTATTTTATTTTATTTTATTTTATTTTATTTTATTTTATTTTATTTTATTTTATTTTATTTTATTTTATTTTATTTATTTTATTTTATTTTATTTTATTTTATTTTATTTTATTTTATTTTATTTTATTTTATTTTATTTTATTTTATTTTATTTTATTTTATTTTATTTTATTTTATTTTATTTTATTTTATTTTATTTTATTTTATTTTATTTTATTTTATTTTATTTTATTTTATTTTATTTTATTTTATTTTATTTTATTTTATTTTATTTTATTTTATTTTATTTTATTTTATTTTATTTTATTTTATTTTATTTTATTTTATTTTATTTTATTTTATTTTATTTTATTTTATTTTATTTTATTTTATTTTATTTTATTTTATTTTATTTTATTTTATTTTATTTTATTTTATTTTATTTTATTTTATTTTATTTTATTTTATTTTATTTTATTTTATTTTATTTTATTTTATTTTATTTTATTTTATTTTATTTTATTTTATTTTATTTTATTTTATTTTATTTTATTTTATTTTATTTTATTTTATTTTATTTTATTTTATTTTATTTTATTTTATTTTATTTTATTTTATTTTATTTTATTTTATTTTATTTTATTTTATTTTATTTTATTTTATTTTATTTTATTATTTTATTTTATTTTATTTTATTTTATTTTATTTTATTTTATTTTATTTTATTTTATTTTATTTTATTTTATTTTATTTTATTTTATTTTATTTTATTTTATTTTATTTTATTTTATTTTATTTTATTTTATTTTATTTTATTTTATTTTATTTTATTTTATTTTATTTTATTTTATTTTATTTTATTTTATTTTATTTTATTTTATTTTATTTTATTTTATTTTATTTTATTTTATTTTATTTTATTTTATTTTATTTTATTTTATTTTATTTTATTTTATTTTATTTTATTTTATTTTATTTTATTTTATTTTATTTTATTTTATTTTATTTTATTTTTATTTTATTGCGCGGCAATGGGGGTTAAGTGACTTGCTCAGTCACACAGCTAGTAAGGCCAGATTTGAACTCAGGTCCGCCTGAATCCAGGGCTGGTGCTTTATCCATTGCACCACCTAGCTGCCCCTTTTCTACATATTTTTAAGAGTTGGTATGATGATCAAATGGGATATGAAGGCAGTGGAAGGCCATAAAATGCTATTTAGGAGCAATTCTCCATTGTTTCTAGTAGAATGACTTTTCACCATGTTTTTGTAAGGAGGTCAGGGGCCAGTTTAATTACTCTTTAAACTAGTTAAAGTTAGGGTATTCAGTGACTTTCCTTGAGGTCACTGGAGTATGGGGCACAGTGAAAGGGAATAGAGCCACAGTCTTTTGAAATAGCTTTTCTGTTTAGGTAGTCCATATTGTTTATCTGAATGATTCAGTAAATTGTTTTAAAAATAAATTTCTCTAAGTCTGAAAAAGTGAAGTTTCCATTTGTCTTTATCAGCTGAACAGCTTGGGGCATTTGCAGCTGGAGTAAAACAGATGTTGGAAGATGTACAAGAACGACTGGTCTATCGGACTCACATTTACATTCAAACTGACATCACTGGCTACAAACCAGCCCCAGGGGACCTGGCTTATCCTGAGAAGTTAGTCATGATGGAGGTAAGACTTTGAATTTCTCCTTCGTTTCATTTTTTAACGTAGCTTACTCTGAGACAGGCTTTTTCCTTTGTAGCTGTCACAGATGTATTATGAAGTTAAACCTGATATTAAGTATATGAAATCAGATGCTAAAAAAATAGCATCAGGCTATTTGACTGAAGGAACCAAATAGAAGTACTGTAGACTGCGTTGTCCGTCATCCAACATGTTTTTATGTTTTTTCCTCAGTTTTTCCCTTTCCACCAGGGAACGTACATTTCATCCCCAAACAATTCAGTGATCCATGTGAATGCTGGCTCCATACCTTCCCTGGGCTGCTCTGTAGGTGGCATTGGTAGAGATGCCGTCTTGTGCATCTGTAGAAGTCACCGCTTTGCTAACAAGAGAATACGTATGCATGGCATGGCCCCAAGGAACGTGGATGGCAGCATAGTGCCGCTCTCTCCTTGTACAGGGAGAAGGAACATCCTCTCCTCCTGTAGATCACTCAGCCCCGCCCCCGCCGAGCTCCAATGGCTCCCTCTTACCTCGAGCATCAACTATAAACTCCTGTGTTTAGCATTGAAAGCCTTTCATAACACGGCCTCTTCCTACCTCTCCAGTCTTCTTACACTCTGCTCCTTCCACTCACTGCAGTACTTGAATATGACACTCTTATCGCTGGTCTCCATTTGCATTGGCTCGCCTTCCACCTCCATGTTTGCAGTGTTTTGCCCCCTCACCATCACCTCTTAGCCTTCTTGGCTTCCTTCAAGACATAACTCAGATCCTATCTTCTGCACATAACCTTTCCCTGTGACTCCAGCTTCTAGAGCCTCTCTCCTAAGATTGCCCGCTCTGACTGTCTTATATGTACGTAGTTATTGTCACCTTGTATCCCCCATTAGATTGTGAGCTTCTTGAGGGCAGGGGCTATTTTTTTCTGTCTTTGTATGCCCAGGTACAGTACCTAGCACCTAGTAAATGTTGCTAATGATCTCTTAGTTGCCAAATCCAGTGGCCTTTTCTCAAATCTCATTCACCTTGACCTTTCTACCGTCATTGATACTCTTAATCACTCTTTCCTTCTTGATATTCTCTCCTCCCCGCCCCCCCCCCCCCCATATTCTCTTTTCCCTAAGTTTTCTGGACACCATCCCTCTGGGCTTCCTCTTATCTCTCTGACTACATCTTCTCTGTCTTCTTTGCTGGCTCCTTCAGATCATACCCTGCTACTGTAGATGCCCCTCAGGGTTCTGTTCTGGGCCCTCCTCTTCTCCCCTTACACTACTTCACTTGGTGTTCTCATCAACTTCCATGGATTTCATTACCATCTCTATGCAGACGATTCTCAAACCCTCCTTTCCTGTCCTAATTTCACCATTGATCTCCAGTCTCACATCTCCATCTACCTCTTGGACTGGATGTCCAGTAGACATCTTCAACTCAATATGTCCAAAATGAAACTCAGTCCTTCCCCTAAATCCTCCCTGCCATCTACCTTCCCTGTTACTGTAGAGGGCAACACCAGCCCTTCAGTGCCAGGGCTCATGTTACTGTCCTTGCCTCCCAGCATATCCAAGCTGCTGTTAAGACCTTCAGATTTCACCTTTGTAAAATTTCTCTGATATGCCCCCTTCTCTCCTCTGGCACTGCCAGCACTCTGGTTCAGGGCCTTAGTACTTCATGCCTGGACATTACAATAGCCCATTGGTGGGTCTGCCTGCTTTAAGTCTCTCCCCACCCCAACCTATCCTCCATTTGGCCATCAAAGTGATTTAGCTGCCTATTGCCTCCAGGAACAAACATACAGTACTCTGTTTGGCATTGAAAATGCTTCTGAGGAGCAGCTAGGTGGCGCAGTGGATAGAGCCCCCCCCCCCCCCCCCGCGCTGGGGTCAGGAGTACCTGAGTTCAAATCTGGCCTCAGAACATTGACACTTACTAGCTGTGTGACCCTGGGTGAGTTACTTAACCCCAATTGCCTCACCAAAAAAAAAAAAAAAGAAAGAAAGAAAGAAAGTGCTTCTGAATAGGTCGAACCATTCTGGAGAGCAATTTGGAACTGTGCCCAAAGGGCTATCGAACTCTGCATACTCTTTTTATCCAGCAATAGCACTGCTAAGTTTGTATCCCAAAGACATCCCAAGAAAGGGAAAAAGACCTATTTGTACAAAAATATTTATAGCTGCTCTTTTTGTGATGGCTAAGAATTGGAAATCCAAGGAATGCCCATTAATTGGGGAGTGACTAAACAAGCTGTGGTATACGATGGTGATGGAATATTATTGTGCTATAAGAAATGACAAGCAGGATGATTTCAGAAAGGCCTGGAAAGACTTGTATGAACTAATGTATAGTAAGTGAGCAGAACCAAGAGAATATTGTGCACAGAGACAGCAGTATTGTTTGATGAAGAACCGAGAATGACAATTCCAAAGGACTAATGATGAAGCATACTATCCACCTCCAAAGAAAGAACTCATGTTGATTGAACATAGACTGAAGCATTCTATTTTTCACTTTCTTTCATTTTTTTTTTCTTTTATTCAAGTTTTCTTATACAGAATGACTATGGTAATGTTTTACATAATTGCACATGTATAACCTATATCTGATTGCTTACTGCCTCAGGGAAGGGAGGGTAGGAGGGATAGAATTTGGAACTCAAAACTTTAAATAAAAATGTTAATTTTTTTGTTTAAAGTGTTTCTGAATACTTTTGTTCTGTGGCACTGGCTCCCTGGCTATTTCACAAATAAGACACTCCATCTCTCAGCTCCAGGTATTTTTCTCTGACTGTCACCCATGCCTAGAATGTTCTCCCTCCTCTGTTCTGATTATCAACCTCCCTGGCATCCATTAAATCCCAGCTAAAATCTTACCTTCTATAGGAAGCCTTTCTCAAGCTCTCTTTTTTTTTCTTTTTTTCTTTTTTTTTGCAGGGCAGTGAGGGTTAGGTGACTTGCCCAGAGTCACACAACTGGTAGGTATCAAGTGTCTGAGGCCAGATTTAAACTCAGGTCCTCCTGAATCCAGAGCTGGTGCTTTATCCACTGTGCCACCTAGCTGCCCTCAAGCTCTCTTAATTTCAGTGTTTCCTTCTTGCAATTATTTCCTATTTATCTTGTTTACAGCTTGCTTTGTATACATTTGTTTTGATGTTATTTCTCCCCATGAGACTGTAAACTCCTTTAGAGGAAGACTGTTGTTTGTCTCATATCCCCAGGGCTTAGCGCACAGTGCCTGGCACATAGTAGGAGTTTAATAAATATTTTTTTGATTGAAATACCCATCCTATACACCCTCTTCAATTTGAACCCTGATTTTTTCAATCTTAAGAGTATTTTTTTCCAGTTACATGTAAAAGTAATTTTCAACATTCATTTTTATAAGATTATGAGTTTCAAATTTTTCTCCCTCCCTTCCCTCCAACCTCCACAAGACAGCAACCAACCTAATATAAGATATATACATACAATCCTGTTAAACATATTTCCACATTAGTCATGTTGTGAAAGAAGAATCAGAACAAAAGGGAAAAACCTCAAGAAAGGAAAACAAAAAACAAAAAAGGAGAAAATAGTATGGTTCAATCTGCATTCAGAGTCCACAGTTCTTTTTCTGGATGTGGAGAGCATTTTCCACTGTGAGTCCTTCAGAATTGTATTGCTGAGAAGAGCCAAGCCTGTCACAGTTGATCATCACAAAATGTTGCTGTTACTGTGTACAATGTTCTGGTTCTGCCCACTTCATTCAACATCAGTACACTTAAGTCTTTTCAGGTTTTTCTAAAATCTGCCTGCTCATCATTTCTTCTTGTTTTTGTTTTTGTTTTGCGGGGCAATGAGGGTTAAGTAACTTGCCCAGGGTCACATAGCTAGTCAAGTGCCTGAGGCTGGATTTGAACTCAGGTCCTCCTGAATCCAAGGCCAGTGCTTTATCCACTGTGCCACCTAGCTGCCTCCCTGTTTATCATTTCTTTTAGCACAACAGTATTCCATCACAATCATATAAAATAATTTGTTCATCCATTCTCTAATGATGGTCATCCTCATAATTTCCGATTCTTTGCCATCACAAAAAGAGCAGCTATAGATATTTTTTACATGTAGGTTCTTTTCTTTTTTTTAATGATCTCTTTGGGATACAGACCTAGTAGTGGTATTGCTGAGTCAAAGGGTATATACAGGTTTTTTTTTTTTTTTTTAGTGAGGCAATTGGGGTTAAGTGACTTGCCCAGGGTCACACAGCTAGTAAGTGTTAAGTGTCTGAGGCCGGATTTGAACCCAGGTACTCCTGACTCCAGGGCCGGTGCTCTATCCACTGCGCCACCTAGCTGCCCCAGGGTATATACAGTTTTAAAGCCCCTTGGGCATAGTTCCATATCACTCTTCCATAAGAGTTGGATCAGTAGAACCCTGTTTTGTAACAAAGAAATAACAAGCAGAAATACCCAATATAATAATCACATCTGACAGTGTGTACCGCATTCTTCCATAGTAGCCACAGGTTTCTTCTGTGAAGAAGTGCAGAAGGGTATGGTTCATTATCTGTTTTCTAAGAATTTTATGTTTTGCAGTTACTCAGAATTTCTTTCTTTCTTTTTTTTTTTTTTTTGTGGGGCAATGGGGGTTAAGTGACTTGCCCAGGGTCACACAGCTAGTAAGTGTCAAGTGTCTGAGGCTGGATTTGAACTCAGGTACTCCTGAATCCAGGGCCGGTGCTTTATCCACTGTGCCACCTAGCCGCCCCCTGAATTTGTTTCTTTTAAATCTTTTCATTTATGTTATTCTAGTCGTGTATATCATTCTTTTGGTTTTGCTTACTTACATCAGTCCATAGAAATTTTACTATATTTTTTTGAATTTTTCATATATATTATTTTTTATGGCATACTATTCCATTTCATTCATGTGCAACAGTTTTTCTTCCACTTGTTCCCCAATTGCTGTGCACCCATCTTAGTTTTCAGGTCTTTGCTTTCAAAAATAGTTTTGCTATGAATATTTTGGTGTACATTGTATCTTTGTTCCTGTCAGTGCAGTGTGTGCCCTTGAGTGGAATTGCTGAGCCAAAGGTTATAAATAGTTTAGTTGCTTTTTTTACATTATTCCACATTGCTATTTAGAATGTTTGGACCAGTTCATGGTTCTACCAACAGTATATTGTTAGTGTGCCTTTTTTCCCCATAGCCATTGTAACTTCTCGTTTTTTGTCATCTTTCAATAATTTTTTTGTTAACATCAGATTTTTGATTTGCATATCTCTCATTATTCATGATTTGGAGAAGCCTTTCATATGGTTACTAGTAGCTTGCAATTCTCTTGAAAACTTCTTATCCTTTGGTCACTTATCTGTTGGGGAATAGCTCTTTGCTCTTATGTATGCATTTGGGTTGATCTCTTATTTATCTTGGTTACCAAACTTTGATTAGTGATATTTGAAGCAAATATTTTTCCCACTCGACAATGCAAAAACCGTATTTATCTGTTTTTTATGATCACTTCCACTTCTATTCATGGGGTAAAACCTTGCTCCCCCATTGTTGTGAAACATAGAAATTATTAGAGAAGAAACTTGTGTTTCTGGGATTTTCTAAGTATTCTTTCATGACACTTGCATGTACAGTTAACTCCTTTTTGCCAACGTCTATACACTTAATTTGGTTCTCTTATTGCTATTCTCTATTGCTATAGCTAGCACTTCCAGAATGATATAATATAATAGTGGGGAGAGCAGGCATCTTTGTTTATCCTGCGAATGCTTATAGTGTTGCTCCATTGTAGATAATACTAGCTTTAGATCAGGTTTTACTATCCCTTACTTTTTCTCCTAGTGCCATCTCTGAGATAGTTTGCCTAAGAATATAGGTAAAATCTGTGGGTCAGGCAGTTTTCCTGTATTCCTTAGCAGTAGATTAGCTTTCTTCCTGTTTTAATTTGCTGTATATATCATTATTGAATGAAAAAAAACATGAATAAATGAAAAAGCATTTATTAAATACTTAGTACATGCCAAGCACTCAGCCTCCATAAACCACATTCAGTGTAATTTATTGGGATCGTCAGTATAAACCTAGTAGTTAGGGATCTGTGCATACTGCAATTTATTCTTTTTAGGTGTTAGAAAAAAGGTGTAATAATCATGTGTTGCCCTTTATAGTGTGTTTAGAAAACTAATCTTAAGTATGATTATAGCAGTTTAACTTTAAAGAAAAATGGTTGCTTTACAATAAAATTATCTTCATATTGGGGAGAAATCAGATTTTGAATTGACCAGTTGTTCAAATTTAAGCTCACAGAATACTCTTTTAAAATTTTGCAGTGTTTCAAATATGCATGTTCATTTTACAGACTTACAATTGGAAACTACTTTTTTAGCTCTGTTAGGCCTATTTAATGGCTCTTCAACAGATTGAGTCAATGTATTTGGATTTTGAAATGAAGTAAAATGCTCATATATTTTTCTGAGAGAATATTGATGACATCTGTATCAGTTAAATTTTTCCTCATTTCCTGTCTGCCATAAGCCAAATAGGTTTGGCAAAAGAGGTTCTCTTAATTTTTACAGTTTATTTTACTGACTTACTTTTTATATAGTTAAAAAACCCCAACCCCAAATCCAGTCCATCTCGTATGCTAAACTTTGCCAAAAGCACCATTTTAATGGTGTGTTCCTTTGTTTCTTCTGCAGCAAATTGCACAGAGTTTAAAAGATGAACAAAAGAAGGTACCCTCAGAAGCCTCATTTTCGGATGTTCGGTTAGAAGACACACAGTCTAACAGCATAAATAAATCTGGTATGTCTGGAAAAATGCTTGGTGGCTTCTCTGTCAGCAGTAGAGTAAGGAAGCTCAGTGGATGAGCAGCAGTAGCATGATGTCAGGGGTGGAGCCCTGGCATTTCAGAGACAGGGGGCAGGAGTAGCAGCTGGACATCATCCTCAACTGCTCTGTAATGCTCTGAGCCCAGCCCCATTAACCACACACTAAACTGCGAAGCGCATCAGTACCCCATGAGGCTAACAGCTAACTGGAAATACTTCCGTAGTCACTTCAACAAACCTTTGCTTTTGGGGCTTCTCTTGTATGTTTTGTTTTGAAGAAGTGGTTCTGCATGAGTCGGAATTACAAAATTGCTTATAGCATGCGATCTTCTAAACAGTCACTACCCTAGAGCTTTCCCAGAACTTGCATTATTCAGCCTGAGAACGGAGAAAACAATATTTCAGAGTGACTTTAAGAAGAGCTATACATTTTGAAGTTGTGATTAGTGACAGGCAGTATTTGTTCAGAAGTGTCAGATAGCCCAATAGCCAAGGAAAAGCCTTGCTGTGTACTGTGAGTTTTATGAAATCAGTACCATTCTATGAGATTAGCAATAGGATCAATACTGCCTAAGACACCTGTCTTCCTTAGCCCCCTTTCTTAGGATCCCTAGCTGCCTGCAAGACTTGGCTCACAAGGCCTTTCCTCTTTTCCCTAGTTGTCATGGTCTTTACCTTACCTCACGCTGTGTCGCATATATTTTGTATTTACTCATCTGTATGTAGATTGTTTTTGTTCCTCTGTAGAATGTCAGGACAGGGACTGATTTTGTTTTTTCTTTGTATCTTCCTTGCCTGGCACAGTGCGTGGTCATAGTAGGTGTTTAATAAGTACTCTTGAATTAATGTAATAACATTTTAAAACTATATTCCCACAGCAGTATGCTATTGCCTCCATACTATCGTCTCAGTGCTTTCCTCTTTTTTATTTTCAAAAATTGTCCCTTACTTATCCATTTATTTATATATATATGTACCTTTTCAGCAGAGCCTAGGAAAAAACCTTTGTGAGCCACAGACAAGGTTTATGGAGTGGAGGGAGAGAGGGTTCTATCTCTTCACCTTTGAAAATAGACCCTGGTCTATGGCACGTGATAATTTACGAAGAGTGACTCACTAAGACTATTGAGCTCGTTAATTATCGGTGTACTTTTGGGAAGAAAGGTATTGAGGAACGGGGACTTTGTGGGCAGTGTATTTATCATGAATTTTGTGTGTTTACATATTTCACTTTAGTATTTTAATACTGAAATAATTTGCCATTCTTTGGTAGAGTTGCTGATTAAAAATGCAACTTTGTTACACTTTGCATTCCCTATTAACCTGAGAACAAATGAAGACCCCTTAACTGTCTTTATTATGTGATTCTTCTAAGACAGACGTCCACAATTAAGAAATTTCAGTGGCTGTTTTGTATTTAATTTTTAGGCACAGGAGACTCTCTTAATCCCAGACCACAGGCCACAATTTCACCAGCAGATCTTCATGGAATGTGGTATCCCACTGTCCGAAGGACTCTTGTTTGTCTCTCTAAGTTATACAGATGCATAGATGTACGTATGGAATCTTTAATTTCTTTATGTGTCATATTCTTTGCCATTTGAAATAATGGAATTTTCTTTTCTTTTCTTTTTCTTTCTTTCTTTTCTTTTTTTTTTTGGTGGGGCAGTGAGGGTTAAGTGAATTGCCCAAAGGCACACAGCTAGTAAGTGTCAAGTGTCTGAGGACAGATTTGAACTTAGGTCCTCCTGAATCCACGGCCAGTGTTCTATCCACTGCGCCACCTAGCCACCCCCGAAATAGCTGAATTTTAAACTTTGTTCTCAGAGCTCACAGCAATATTTTGTCAGTGTCATAACATCCATTGGGATTAGGGGGGGGGGCATTTAGTTTTCTTCTCAACTTTTTCATCTTATAGATGAGGAAACCAAAACATATGTCGAGACCTGCCCAAAGTCACATAACTCATTAATAGAACCAGGGTTGGAATCGAAGTCTTGAATCCCTGTCCAGTATTCTCTCTATAGCTTTCATTTCTTTTCCACTCCATATATTCATAGTAACAGAAATCCATGTGAAAGAGAATTACTTTTTCAGATACATGTATCTGATTTACAAAGAATTAATGCTATTAATTTAGATCCAAATGGTACTCACCTTGAATCAGCATTTTCAACAGGTAGCCCTTAAAACTCCTAATTGTTCAGTATTCAGAAATAAGTGGGAGGTTTAGTTACATTTTTTTGCACGTAGCCAACTTAATTATTTTTAAAACATTCTGTTTAATGAAGTGATTGTAATTTTCTTCATGATTAATTTTATTTAATGCCATAATCTACAAAGTAGCAATAATTTAAAAAAATATAAGATATTTTAATAACATTACTATATATTTAAATTTTTACTTAAATGTGTTGACATTAGCCTCACTCACATTTAACATGAAGAGACTTAGATGATGAAGTAGTCATAGAAAGAAGTAGTTGTGCAAGTTCCATTAAGACTAGCATGTGTGAATAGTGAGTAGTTTCCTGACTGATAGGGGCTTCCTGTGATCTCCTTTATACTTTGGAAATGTCTGGGGGCCTAGAGTCCTAGCAGGTGTGGAAAGTACAGAGTTGTTTCATGGGTGTAGAATGGAAAAATATCTTTTCACCCATGTAACTATTGTTGCCTATGATTTATGGTCTTGGAGCACTGTTAGAAATGTCTTTTTCCTAGCTTCTGGGACTTCTGGAATTGGAATCAGATTATCTCTACTGTGTTTCTTGCTGAAGACCCTTTCCAAGGAGAGGCTTGACTGTTTCCATCCTCACCCAGCTTCTGTTATAGGGTAGGAAGGAAGAGTTAGAAAAGGGATGTTAGGTATGGTTAATGACAAAAATTGGCCACCAGGTATTTTGCGTTACAATCCATGAAGAGCTGCGTTTATGTATTCATTTGTGGAAATAAAAGATGTCTGTTTACTGGAGGCCAGAGGTCAGCCAAGTGGTAGAAATCTTGGCTCGAGGAATGGGTAGAAAATTTTCTTTGTGGGAGTAGATCAGAGCTTGTAGCTCTGTAGCTCTTGTTAGCTGCAGGGAGCTCTGATTTCCTTCCTTCTCACATCACCCATCACTCCTTTCTAGCTGAGTGTGTGCAAGCGGCACCAGTGAGGAAAAGTGCCTTTGGAACTTAGAAAATGACTCAATACTTGAATAGTTACTTAAGTCATTACTTTAAATCAAATTTGATTTGAGTATTGAATCAGTTTCAGGGATTTTATTCTAGGATAGATGTGTATGCTTTTTGATAACTGAAAGAAACTATACCATACCACAGAATATAGCATTTATTAAATGTTACACACTATAGAATCGGACTGTTAGACTTGACAGAACTTAATTGGGTAATTAAATTCCTTCATTTAATGGAAAAGGAAATGGAAAACCAGAGATGGAAAATGGGTTGTTCAAGATCTCATAGCTAGAAAGTAGCAGAATTGGGGGACTTGAGCCCAGGATCTCTTAGTCGATTGTACTCATAAGCCTGATTTTTATTATTAATTTTGAAAATTAGGTGCTAGGGGGAAGTTTATTTTTTCTAAAATTTTAGATACCATCTTATACTTTTTGTTTTTTAATGTTATCAGTACTCATAGACTCTTTTTACTCCACCAGAGGGCAGTGTTCCAAGGATTATCCCAGGAAGCATTGTCAGCTTGCATTCAGTCATTACTGGGAGCTTCGGAGTCAATCTCCAAAAATAAGGTTTGACAAAAAGTGCTAGATGAAAATTTGTTGTCCTTAATGGTGTTGTGGAACATTATACATTCATGCACAGAGATAGAAGCTACAAGATTTCTGACTGCAGAATTTAGTCCTTTGTCAGACTAAGCTGCCTTTGCCCTTCGAGGAGAATGATTGGTTCATTGTGATGTTGCCTTAAAGACAGTGTAGTAACATGTATGTAACCTTGGCATGAAATACCAGGATTAGGAGACGCTCCTCAATGAGGGGGGTTAATGACTGGAATTCTCTTGGATATTGATAATGATGGTGCACATTAGAAATAACCACCTTTTCTGTTTTTTTTTTTTTTCCAAAATGTAATTAGCTGGAGCACTAATCATTTGCCCACTTTTTTTGAATGCTATAAATCCCATAGTATTGAAGCTTTTGTTATGTCTCTAGCCAATGGGGAAGTAGGACTGGAAAAGTTTTGCATTACTCTAGGCCATGACTATGGCTTTCATGGAGAAGTGGCTATTTTAGAAAGCTGAAGGAGGCATTTAAACTTTTTTAGAGTTTACTCTGGGTTTTCTTGTGGAGTTAGTTAAGGATTGTTCTCCACAATATTGGAATTGTCTTTCTTAAACACAGGGTTCCACCCAGACAATTTCTCTGCCACCCTTGCTCTTCCTTACTTCTCCTTTGTTCCTTGGGCATTTGCAGCAAGAAAGAGATGTGTGGCTGTCAATCCCAGGGTAGCCTATTCTTGCAGATGACAGTTATCTCAAGTGTATAGGGAGCTATAGGGATTCTCTTCCTTCCTTATAGTTGTGGTTTCCTTTCATGAACCCTTCCCATGCCTCAAGAGCGTCTTGTTTTACCTTAATTCCAGACCTGACATTTTCAGGGTTTCCTGTCAGCTAAGAGTAGTAGTATTGCCCTTCCCCCACAATGTTGGACGTGTTAGATCAGCCCTATTGTCTTTCTGTGTGTTCATTTCTGTCTTCATATCCTAGGGAAGTAGGGACTAAGATTTTGATAAGTGTTCCAGGAGAGGATAGAGGATAGATTTTTAGACAGTTAAAATTTAAACAATTTATATATATTTATAAAAGTTGGAAACATTTATATTTTTTCTACCCTAATTAGTAGGCTATAATTGACACTGGCTTCTCATTTGTCTCTACCACAGGCCTATTGCTAGAGGTAGAAGAAGGACCCTGTACTTTCTGTTTTACACATCTTAAGCTTATGTATATCTTTAGGCCACTCATTTCCATGTAACTCAGTTCCATGTTTCTGATTGTAAGGAGCTTATGTGGATGAGCAAACAGCCAGTTTGATAAGCATTAACTTTTTAATTTTCGTGGCAGAAATGTCATGTGCTTTTTTGATATCTCAACCTTAAAAAAGACAACTTTGTAAACATAGTTTATTATAGTCTTAAACTTAAAAAAAAAGTTCTTGTCCTTGTATATTATCTTTTGCTCATGAAATAACTCAAAATCTATTTAAGAAAGCAAATATGCCACCATTTTCTATATATTGGACCATATCAGCTTTGCAAAATATGCTTTTAAATTCCATGAGTTTCACCTTAAGAAGAATTACTTTTAAAATAGAGCAGATTTTAAAGAAATAAACTCAGCATTTCCAGTGCTGAGAACAGTGTCTGGCATGTACCAAACTTAATGAACAAATGCTTATTGCTCGATTACTTTCCTGGTTACCTGACATTGCATAAAAGAAAACGCTGGATCTTAGCTCGTTTTGTGCTGAAAGTGTTTGTGGGATGGGGGAGGAGAAATGGATAATTTTTTTTGTTAACTCTAAATCCTGGAAAGTTGAGCTAATTGCTTATAAAGGGAGGATAATAAACTCTTTCTGTTATGCTGTTTCACTAGAGATTAGCTCCCAAATTTCATATCCCTCCTTGATTACCACCAGTAGTACACCGACTCCCTTTACAGAAAAAGCAGATTACAATTATGTATCGCTGAAGGATCTGGTCTGTGCTTTGAAAGATGAAATTGAACTACAAAATTCCATGAATAGGTGAAGGAAGGGATGCTGGGAACTTCAAGAAAGCTTTTAGTTATGTGGAAAATCACACTGCCATGGATGGATAATTCAAAGTGGGGAACATACACACAGTCTTTAGCTTTAGTTCTTCTCTTTACATTTATGGAAATGTCCCTGTGTGGGAATAGATGACACTTCAAACAAAATAAAGAAAAACAAGGTGCAGAGGTTGGGAAGATATCCTGCCTTCCTAATCACATCCTGTGTTTTCAAATTCATGCCAGGGGTTGGGAGTGGTTGGAAATTACACACACATATAACATATGCCATGTCTCGCCTGCTTTTTAAGTATAAATTTAAAATAAAGCTAATGGCTCTCTTTAAATTTGTTGTTTCATGGGCAAGAAAATAATTGTCTTGTTTTTTTTTTAAGTGAGGCAATTGGGGTTAAGTGACTTGCCCAGGGTCACACAGCTAGTAAGTGTTAAGTGTCTGAGGCTGGATTTGAACTCAGGTACTCCAGACTCCAGGGCCGGTGCTTTATCCACTGCGCCACCTAACTGCCCTGTCTTGTTTTTAACAGGCTTCTTTTCCTGCTCTGTTGGATTATAGGACTTAAGCAGTGTAGATTTCAATAAGAGTGAGGGCAAGATTTTCCCAGATTATTTTCAATAAAGAATTTAGGGAGCCAGAGAGGTGCTACAAAATTACAAGATTTAGGCTAAGGCTCCAAATCTAGGAGAGAATAACATTAAAATGTTACTACCTACATGTGATCTCTGCTTTTGTACTTCTGCTTAACCTATTATACTGTGCATTTTCCCCCTTTTGATTTAGACGCAGGTCGATGGACAGCTTTTCTTAATTAAGCATCTTTTGATTCTTCGGGAACAAATTGCTCCATTCCACACTGAATTCACCATTAAGGAAATTTCCCTGGACCTTAAGAAAACTAGAGGTACTTCATTGTCCTGGCTGGCATAATTGGGCAGATTTAACCTGTCCAGATATGTCAGTTTTGGGTGTAGGTTTATTTTATGTTCATCTGCAATGTTTTCGCATGCTTACTGAATGTATTACTTGCTTGTTCTCATCTGGGCTGCAGATATTCTAAATGCTTCTTGTATGCTGTAACATCTTCTTAGAAAGAAACAACATCAGACCATTTCTGTTTAGTTGATGCCAGCATAGACAGTTGAAAAACGGGGGGAAAACTCTTGTATTGTTTTTCTACTTAATACCAAAAGATGGTTTGGCTGAATTGATCAACTGGTCAGTTCAGTGGAAATCTTTTGAGGTGGTGTGAGGCGGTGGAAAGAGCACTGGTTGAGGAGCCTGGAGAGCTAGGTCTGGTTCTGCCTCCTTGGGCAAACCCCTCAGAACTTTCTCTCTTCTGTAAAGTAGAGATGGTGATAACAGCGGTGTCACCTAACTCATAATATTGTTGTAAGGGTCCGATGAGATTTGGTATTTGAAAATGCTCTGGCAAGGATATTCCATTCTGTAGAGCTAGCCTTTTATTCCATAGCTAGCATGAGCAATGTCATTCTGTCATTATCCAGCAGTTTTTGTTGAACAGTACAGTCAAGGACTGGTTTGTGGACATAGGCTAAGGCTCTATCACAAATCTCTAATAACTTATCAGTTTAAATTTTCTTGATGCTATAATATTTATATTTTCAGCTTATTTAAGTTCTTTGGGTAGCAAGTTATTTAAGTTGCTAAGTTATTAAAGCCTTTTTATAAGCTTATCTCTATTCCTCAACAAACATTTTTTGAGCCTTTACTACATGCAAGGCACTGTGCCAGACACAAATTGATAGAGTAAGGCTCTATAAGAGACAGAATTAGGATCAAGGGAGGGGAGTAAGCATTTATAAAGCACTTGCTCAATGCCAGGGACTGTGCTCAGTGGTGTACAAATATCTTCTCATCTGTTCTTCCAAAACCCCGTGAGATAGATGCTATTATTGTCCCCACTTCACAGCTGAGGAAACTGAGACAGACAGAGGTTCAGTGACACAGTAAGTTTTTGAGGCTTAATGTGAGCTGAGGTCTCCTTGACTCCAAGTCTAGTGCTCTATCTACTGAGCCATCTAGTTGCCCTTGGGCAGAAGTACAACAGTTTGCCTCAGGAAGGAAGAAAACCAGCCCTTCTTCTGAGATGAGAAGGAAGGAGTGATATGAAAAGACACAGAGTGGACCGAAGAGACTTAAAGAAACTTAGTTGGCCGAGGCCTGAGAGCACAGGATGCGGTTTTTGCATGACTGGGAATAGCCTCCACAGCGCCCCTGATGAGGGGCTACCCTGCTTCTGCTCAGGGCGAGGCGGTGGTGCTGGGGATCCGGAATCTTAGAGGCAACATGGCCCCTCTGTGGGAAGCTCTGATTCTCCCATCAGAGAATCAGCCATTCAGTCATGCGGGCAGTGACTCTTTCATTCATCCACAATCCATTTCCTAGGCCATAGCAGAGATCTAGCAGAGAGATGCAGTGCATGTGTAAGTGTGCAATACTGTGTGACAGATGTACAGTGAGTAGGTACCATATGACAGGCCCATGAAACAGATACAGGCTGCTGCAAGAGGTCAGAGGAAAGGTGACTTGCAACTGGAAAGGTTTGGGAAGACGATTTGGGATGAGATGACCCGGGAGGTAGATGTTGGAGGATGGGATAAGATGTCAGAGGGTGAAAACTGAAAATATGAGAAGAGTCCTTTCTAGCTGTAAGGAATTGGTTATGAGTGAAGGCTTCCAAGTGGAGAACATAGAACATGTAGAGTGTCAAACTCAAATAGAAATGGATCCCTGCAGACCTCACATTGACTTGGAAAACCACAAATTTACATTATCTATGTTTCATTGTTTTTTTTTTTAATTAATTTTGCTAAATATTTCCCAGCTACATTTTAATCTGGTTCAGGCCTTTTCAAGTTTGACACTGCTGAGGGAGTAGACAGTAGCCTGAGAGTTGCATGGGTCTTTCTCTTCTTTGGAGCATAAAGTCCTTGAGAGCAGGGGCTTTGTTGTTTTTCCCTTTATATTCATAATTCATAGCATAGTTCCTCATACATAGTAGAAAGTTAAATAAATATTGAAGTTAACAGTGGCTGGCTTCCATCTTAGCAAAGTGAAGGTAGGATCATCTGATGAGAAAAGGAGAGGGAGGTTGGGGTTATATTTTAGGCATATGATTTGATCTGTTGTATAACTACATCTTTGTTATGACAAAGTGGTATTTATTAAAGGTTCTGTTATACTCCTTTTGCCCCTTAATGGCTTTACTTTCTGATAAAGTGGGTGCCCTTTGTTTCTATAGCCTAGATGAACAAGCTCACATTCATCTAATTTGCACTCACAGAAAGGAACTTCCCTCTAAACACATTCTTATCTCTGAGTTTCCCCCCTTCTCTTAAGCATACTCTATCTCCATTCACCTAAATTTGTAGCTTTGGAGGCATTTTTTACTTTGCTCTCTATCTATCACACCTTTGATATCCAATCACTTGCCAAGTTTTATTGATTCTCCCTTCATAAAATCTCTCTCTCTCCCTCTCCCTCTCCCTCTCCCTCTCCCTCTCCCTCTCCCTCTCTCCCTCTCCCTCTCCCTCTCCCTCTCCCTCTCCCTCTCCCTCTCCCTCTCCCTCTCCCTCTCCCTCTCCCTCTCCCTCTCCCTCTCCCTCTCCCTCTCCCTCTCCCTCTCCCTCTCCCTCTCCCTCTCCCTCTCCCTCTCCCTCTCCCTCTCCCTCTCCCTCTCCCTCTCCCTCTCCCTCTCCCTCTCCCTCTCCCTCTCCCCTCTCCCCTCTCCCTCTCCCTCTCCCTCTCCCCCTCTCCCTCTCCCTCTCCCCCTCTCCCTCTCCCTCTCCCTCTCCCCCTCTCCCTCTCCCTCTCCCTCTCCCTCTCCCTCTCCCTCTCCCTCTCCCTCTCCCTCTCCCTCTCCCTCTCTCCCTCCCTCTCTCCCTCTCCCTCTCTCCCTCTCCCTCTCTCCCTCTCCCTCTCCCTCTCCCTCTCCCTCTCCCTCTCCCTCTCCCTCTCCCTCTCCCTCTCTCCCTCCCTCTCTCCCTCTCCCTCTCCCTCTCCCTCTCCCTCTCCCTCTCCCTCTCTCTCCCCCTCCCCTTCCCCCCCTCTTTCTCTCACTCTCTCCACGTGGTCATCCACCACTCTAGTTCAGGCCTTCATCACATCTTTCTAGATCATTGCAACAGCCTCTTAATCAAACTCTTGGTTTCCAGTCTTTCTCATCTCCAGTCCCTCCTCCATGCAGCTACCAAAGTAATCTTCCTAAAGTACAACTCTGACCGTGTCTTAAAGCATCTCTCTGTCTTCATTGGCCTCTATTGCTATAGGATATAACACAAACTCATTAGCTCGTCATTTAAAGCCCTTCTTAATCTGGTTTCTGTCGGCTTTTCTGTTGATTGCACATTATATCCCTTCATGCACTTGGTGTTTTCTTGGTGTTCTTCATGCAGTCTCTCTCACCTAACTGAATGCACTCCTTCCTCACTTCTGCCTTTTGTAATCAGAAACCTCTCCTTAGACCTTAAGTTGCTAGTGCTCTCTCTCCAAACTCAAGTGTCTCTGTGTTGAATCACCTCATTACCTCAGAATTATAGGGCAGAGACTTTAAATTTTGTCTCTGGATCTCCAACATCTAGAATAGTACCTTAAACATAATAGGTACTTAACAGTTTGTTGGGTTGGATTCACTTTACTATTATGATTATACAGATTTCTGTCAAATAGCCGGATTTCACACTGCAGCCAACCCATTGATCATCTTAGATAATAACATTATTTTTTTTGAGTGTTAGATATTTTAGCAATGCTGTTACCATGAAGGATTTAATTGATGGGATTGCGAAGTATAGGATTAACATTTGTACTGTTTTAATCAATCTTCCATTCTTTCTAGCCTGTAAATTGTTGCTATTTGTTTCTTATTCTTTGCATGACAAATTATTAACTTTAATTAACACTGAGGTATAATAAATATTAATATTCCTGAATTTTGTCAGAATTTGGCTTGGAGCATATTTTTCACAAAATTTATACACTCAGAGCACAAGTTGATATGAGTTTATTTACTGTAGAAAGAATTCTTTTAGGTAAATAAAAGCTATAAAAAGGAGAAAATTGAACCAAAGTTGCTACTTACTAATGTTTTGTTCTGAGTGTTTTCTGCAACAGAGAGAGATTCTCTTTCATTAAGAGAAGTGTCAAAGACACAGTGGTGTTGTGTGCCTGAAAAACCACAGTTTGAAACTTTGCTAAGCTAAAAAATAGTCTTTTCTTTCTGTCACTTTCTGTGCTGCTTGCTATCTTATCTTTTAAGCCTTTGACTTCTCATAACTAACTCTTACAGCTTATTGCATTTGAACATCAATGAGACCTTTAGTACTTTGAGTAGATTCTAGTTAGGCTGGAGGTTAAGGGTTAAATATGTCCTTATGGTGTTTTTCCCTGGCTGACATACAATTTTATTCTCTTCAATTTCAAATGAATAAATTTTTGTGCCAGCCAGAGTCTGTAGCTGTGAAGCTGGGTAAGTAGTTTTTTCTTTATCAGTTTAAAAAAACCAATTCTTGCTCTATAGATTAATTCCTCTAAAGGTCATAATATGGCAGCTGTATAGTTGAGGTATCATTAATGCGGTTTTTAATCAGATACTCAGTATTCCATTTTCTTCATTTAGGAATTATCGAATTGCAATTGGTAGTTATTTTATAATTCTGACGTTTAAAGAATACACAATCATTATTCATGTCTGTGTCATCCCTATCCTTGTAGTAGAGTTGGTTAAATTGAACTTGGCTTTTTTTCCCTCGTGGTTGGTGTTAAGGAGTAGTATTTGTTGTCCATTGAAATGGCAAAAGTGTGCTAGCTAAAACTTACATGTTCATAGCATGGGTACTTTTGTTTCACAGATGCAGCATTTAAAATCCTGAACCCAATGACCGTTCCAAGATTTTTTAGGCTGAATAGCAACAATGCCTTAATAGAGTTCTTGTTGGAGGTGAGGAGTCTTTATTTTGAGGGGGGAAACAACATTCATTTTAATGTATGTGATTTCTAGGCACATAAAAATAGAAGGAAATTGTTGTCTTCTTTTTAAGGGTACTCCTGAGATAAGAGAACACTATCTTGACTCTAAAAAAGATGTAGACCGACATCTGAAGTCAGCTTGTGAGCAGTTTATTCAGCAGCAGACCAAGCTGTTTATAGAGCAGCTGGAGGAATTCATGTCAAAGGTATAAATGTTGCTGCATTTTTGTCATTGAAAAATAATCTTCAATCTCCCTCATATCTCTTTTTATTTGATGATCCTTTTGTGACACCTTTAGCTGTCAAAGATCATGAACCACAAGCTTTTGATGTCTCCAGCTTGTAGTTCTCTCAGCATAATATTATTGAAGTATTTTGTCTCAAAGAGTGGGATATTACAGAATTTTGATGGAAAGTCTACAGGTATTAATTAGCTGTGCTAATTACAATCACTTTCATGGTTATGTATGCAATTATTATCCATGTTGTGGTTTTGGATCCATTATTGGAGTCATTCCCTCTGACTGTGGACTTTTTTCATGAGGATCTGTTCAGGGAGCTGGAGAAGAGAAGACTTAGGAAGGACAGGGTAACTGTCCTCAAGTATTTGAAGGGCTGTCACAGGGAAAAGGGATTAGATTTGTTCTGCTCAGCTTCAGAGGACCAGAGTAAGAGCTTTAAGTGCAAGATCATATTTAAGATCCATGTAAAGAAAAACTTCTTCGTTGTTAAAGCCACCAGAATGTGGAATGGGTTGCCTTGGAAGGTTGTGCATTTCCTGTCACTGGAAGGAGGTCTTCAGATGGAAGCTGGACAGTCACTTGTCAGGGATGTTGTAGAGTAGATTCCCGTGTAATTTGACTTTCGAAGTCCCTTCTCACTGAAATTGCAGGGTAAAGTGATTTGGAGCAGGATTTCAGCTTTTCCCCTGAGGATCGAGCTTCTTATAACTTTTAATGGGGTGGTGGTTTGCAAGTTCTATACATTGAAGACTCACAAAATTGGATTGGAAGGGAATTCAGAAGTCATATAGTCTAATCCATATCTGACTAGAAATTCTCTGTACCGTATCCTCGATAAAGCGATGATCCAGTTTCTGTTAGAGCCTTTTGCCTGAGTCAGCCCATCTCATCC
Organism: Dromiciops gliroides; assembly: GCF_019393635.1. Classification (NCBI taxonomy): domain Eukaryota; kingdom Metazoa; phylum Chordata; class Mammalia; order Microbiotheria; family Microbiotheriidae; genus Dromiciops; species Dromiciops gliroides. The sequence goes on along the minus strand of NC_057863.1, from coordinate 90,803,465 downwards.
CACTTTGGGACATTGCTAGACACTGTCACTCTTCCTTTCCATTTGGCTTGGATAATTGAGATAGAAGACTTTATACCAAGACACAAATATTCTATATACTAATAACTATAGTAACACATTAAGTGTATGTATTTAAACTAGACTTCATATTTAGAATTAACATATGAGCTACTGTTGATCAGTACACTGTTAGATCATAGCTGTTTTGATACTTTTCTATGTAATCAGTTGGTTTGTTTTTTAAAATCTCATTTGGGATTTTTGATCACATCAAAAAAGTATTTTTAAAAATCTAGGTATTAACTTCTATTCAGCAAACATTTATTAAAGAATTATTACATGCATAGTAGATATGGTTGTCTTGAGGATCAGATGAAAGAATATTTCAGAAGTGCTTTATAAACCTTGCAGTGCCGTATAAATGCAGTGTATTATACATAGAACTGTACTTAGTTAATTTGGGGATAATGGAAGAAGTCAGACATGGTCTTGCTGCCAAAGAATTTTTAGTCTAATTGGAGAGCCAAGACATTAACACATGAAGCAACTAAAGAACAGATGCATCGTATAAAACTGTGGGTGACTGCATGTGACTGTTGCCATATTCACCCAACTTCTAGGGAGCCTTCAGTTTAAAAAAAAAAGCCATTAGCTTGATAACAGAAGTGTCCAAGGAGTAACAATCAAAGAATTTGCTGATCTCTGGTGGTGCTTTACCAGTTAGTTGGTTTCAACAAACATTTTGATTTTGGGTAACCAAATTAGAGGTATTCCTTTGTATAGCAGATGAAGAGTTTCCAACTATATTGTTTTGTGTCACTTTTGATGATAAAGTAGTATCAGAAGCATTTAAAACTCTGATGTAGGAAATACAATTTTCACTGGAGTTATTTTCATACTGAGTCAGCATAGAACCACATCGGGCACATTTTTTGCAGTCCATCTATGTTAATCCTGACTGGTAGCCAGTGTTATTGATTAGCATTCCATAGTTTTAGGGTTAGGTTTAATTTTGGCCTGATAAAGAAAAAAACCCTTTAGGTGTCTTATGGAGTAAGATGACACTTCTGAAATGAGTATTTGTTGATATTATTGAAACCCAAGATTCAAGGATGATGTTCTATAGCATTTTAGAAATGAACAGGGGGTGCAGCTAGGTGGTGTAGTGGATAAAGCACCAGCCCTGGATTCAGGAGGACCTGAGTTCAAATCTGGCTTCAGACACTTGACACTTACTAGCTGTGTGACCCTGGGCAAGTCACTTAACCCTCATTGCCCCACCCCCCCAAAAAATTAAAAAAAAAAAAAAGAAATGAACAGATTTAAAAGTGTGAATTCATTGATTCATTTAGTTGAGAAAGAGGCCTTAGCATCAACCGAATGAAGCTACAGCCATTATAGCTATTTGGGAAGGCTCTGGATACCTGAAAATGTTAGTGTAAAATAGAGTTGTACATGTAGGGAATCTTTAATTCAGTTCTGTGCTATTACAACTTACTTCTCCCTAGATCACACTGCACCTCAGCTGAACCTCAGCCGTGCTTACTTCCCTCAGTGCTATTCTAATCCTCCCTCACCGACTGTAGGTTGGAGTTATGAAAACATGGAGCCGTGGTTTCTCCCAACATTTGGACTCTTTTTCATTTGACTTTACCTATCTTCTGCTGCCTTGGCCCCAGACTATTTTCTCCTTGCCCTCTCCCCTAACCACTCTTATAATATCATATTCATTGTGTTCTTACTAAGAATACTTAGTAGTATAGTTTTTATTACAAAGTGTCATTGCTATATTGTGCTGAGTTTAACTGTGTGCATTAAAATTTTTTTTGCGGGGGGGGGGGGGCAGCTAGGTGGCACAGTAGATACAACACCGGCCCTGAATTCAGGAGGACCTGATTTCAAATCCAGACTCAGACACTTGACACTTACTAGCTGTGTGACCTTGAGCAAGTCACTTAACCCTCATTGCCCTGCCCCCCCCATTTTTTTTTTTTGCTATTGGCCAATAAACAACTTTGCTTAATAAAAGATAGTTATGTTATATAACTCATCACCAGAGTTTGTGTGACATTTCTTTGTATTTTTTTCCTGCAAATTTTATTTCTACATGACAAATGTTAAAGTAATGCACTACAGAGAAAAATAATGAAAGATTTAAAATCAGCTTTCACATTTTCCTGACAGCTAGAGCATTTGTTTTTAGAAATCAACAAAGCTATCCATCTTTCAAAGGACTTCCCATAAATGTGAACTGAAAAGCTTTTTTTATTTGCAAAAATGAAAGGCTTGTGTCTCTTCTGACACGATTGATATTTTAAAAGAACTGTGCTTTACTTTTGCTATGAATGATTACAAAAGAAATAGAGTTCTGAGCTAGGTTTTGGTAAGTAAAAGAAGCACATTTCATCACTTATTTGAGTGTGCATTAAAAAATGTCAGATGAGGAGCAGCTAGGTGGCGCAGTGGATAGAGCACCGGCCCTGGAGTCAGGAGGACCTGAGTTCAAATCCGGCCTCAGACACTCAACACTTACTAGCTGTGTGACCCTGGGCAAGTCACTTAACCCCAATTGCCCAGCAAAAAAAGAAAAAAGTCAGATGATGCTGGACATAAGTATCCTTAGCATATGTCTTCATCTTGTCACCTTAAGTTCAAATTGATTTTCCTTTAAGTAGGAGCTTTTAGTATGAACCACCATAGTTTAATGCATAGAGTATGGTACTTAGAGACTAGAGACATAGTGTGTGTTTAGAAATCTTTGGTGTTGGGGCAGCTAAGTGGTGCAGTGGATAAAACACTGGGACTGGATTCAGGAAGACCTGAGTTCAAATCCGGCCTCAGACATTTGTCACTACCTGTGTGACCCTGGGCAAGTCACTTAACCCTAATTGCCCTGCCCCTCCCCCCCCAAAAAAAAGAAGAAGAAGAAAAGAAATCTTTGGTGTGAATCTTTGTCCTTCCATTCACTATCATTTGGCAGGTACACTTTTCATTTCACAGATGGAAAACCTAATGCTTATTATTCAGTATTACATAGTAACCCACTTGATTGAAGAAGAGAACTTCTGCCTTAGCCATTGTTCTTTATTTTATTTAATGAATACTCTTGCTGGTTCTTCTTGGAAAAACCAGAAAAGAAATAGCAGAGATTATTTATTATAGTTTTGGAATTTTCCCCCACTCTGACTCCCAGGAAGTCTGTGTACTTATTGGCTAATTATGATACACTCAAATCTCTTGAAAACAGACTTCAAGAAGTGTCCAACATTTTATTGTTATACAGAAATTTTATTGTATTTTATAGCTTGAAATAAACAAACCATAAGGTAAGGTTGGGATATTTCTGTCCCAGTCACTGGACTTGCAACCTAGTTGTCATCCTGGATTTTTCACTTTTACCCTCCTCATATCTAGTTTGTTGCCAAAAGCTCTCTCCTCTATCTTCCTAACATCTCTTGTTAGCCTCCCTCTTCTCTGTTTTGACAATGACATTATCCTGGTTCAGGTCCCCATTACCTCACTCCTGAACTGCTGGTTGGTCTCCCTGCCTCAAGTCTTTACCCCCTCCAGTCTGTCTTCCACACAACTTTCAAATTTATCTTTTTAAAGCCCAAGCCTAACCATGTCACCTAGTCTGTCAACTCCATTGATTCCATATTGTTTCTAGGATCAGATAGAAAAACCTCTTTTTGGCTTCTAAAACTCTTCATTCCTAACCCTCCAGTATTCTTATTATGCCTTAATTCCCCCTAAATACTCTTTAATCCAGTGACACTGATCTTTTGGCTCTTTCTGGAATGCCACGCTCCCATCCATTGACTAAGCATCGTTTTCACTGGTTGCTCTCCGTACCAGAATTCTTTCTCTTCATTTCCACTTCCTCGCTTCCTGGGCTTCCTTCAGGTTCCTACTCAAGTCCCCTTTTCTGAAAGAAGCCTTTCCCCATCCTCCTTAATCTTAGTTCCTTCCTTCTGAGATTACCTGTAATTTTTCCTGTGGGTATTTTGTTTGTACCTAGTTATTTGCATGTTGTCTCCTCATTGGACTCAAAGGAGAGCTCACAGAGACTGTTTTTTGGCTTTCTTTGTGTTCCCAGTGCTTGGCACAGTAAGGTGCCTTACAATAGGAGCTGAATAAATACTTGTTGACTTGATGTTGACTTACAGTGAAACATCACTAATTTAGGCCTCTTGTAGGAAAGGGCAGCATGAATTACTGAAGTGTTTGAAGTGGTTGGATTAAAAAAAAAAATCTGAGTCACCAAGGTAAGGTAGAATTTCCTTTTGTCAGAGCGACTTTGTAGATAGAATAATCTAGTATTGACCAACATTGATTTTCAATCCAACAACTAACATAACCAGTCTTTAATGATACTTATTTCCAATTAGGTTTAATACTCTGAAATTTTGTTTATTTGCTTAATAATCTCTCTTTTCTTAAGTAAATTCCACCTTGTTCCAGATGACAGATTTTGAATGAGTACACTATGAATCAGTGACATGTTTTTACAAAAATATTTTTCCTAGTAAAAATACTTGTTAAAAGCACTTGAGTTGTAAACAGTCTTCCCTCATACAGTCAAATAGAAGATGCAACCAACAGGTAAAAACTACAGATGAAGAACCATCTTTCTCCACAAGTGCTTTTTTATAACTGATTTTTGGCAAGCTTTTTAGTTGACTCTTTGGGATCATGGCAGTGGTTCTCAGGCAATTAGTGGTTCAGGTTAAGCTTTATTTGTGCCTGTTATCTAAAGCTTATATATAGTTTGTTTTTAAGCATAGTGCTTCCCCAGTAGTCAAGCATATTTTCTTTGCTTACTTTCTCTGTGCTATTAAAGAAAAATTTTATTTGTCAGCATATATTGGCTTGGCCCAATAAAAGTTTTCACAAATAAATGTTCATGCTTATTTAATTTATACCTCTGGCTGGGGCTAATCAAGTACTCTTTTTTTTTAGGCTGCTCAAATGTCTTGTGGCTTGCTAGGGAAATTGTTTCCATGTGGAAGAAGAAAAATATATCCTTGAAGCATTCAGAGCATCCCCACTGCTTCTGGCTTCTTGGGATGAAGCTTTCCTAATGACAGAGAGTGCTGGCTCTCCTCTTTAGTCTGTTGTTCTTTTTATGGCTCTGTTTGACTTTGTTTTGGTCTTTCCTGAATTGTTTATGAGAGTAATACTAATTCAGATCAATTCCTCCAGGACAGATATTTGTTACTGTAAAATAACACCATCTAAGAACTGTGTATTTAAAATAATCCCCCCCCCAAAAAAAAAATCACAGAAGAAGTTTTGCTAAGGATTTTATTAGTTCTAAAGGAATAGAAAACAAGATATCATTTTTTAGAGCTGCATATTTGTTTCTTGTTATATTTTAATGGTGTTGTCAAAGTGTTATCTATCCTTTGAGAACAATACTGGTTTAATTGGTTGTCAGTGAAATAAAAACTTTCTTCTTTTTGTCTCCTTCACTAGGTTTCAGCATTAAAAACAATGGCCAATCAGGGAGGTCCCAAGTATACTCTCTCTCAGCAGCCTTGGGCACAACCAGGTATTCAGATTTTACCACTTGGGTTTTCTTTTGAGTCTGTGGGTTAATTTGCATTTATATAGCACTGGGTCTATGCATATAGTTTTCCTGCCTTTCTCTAAGGTACTACTATATGAAATACTATATTTCTGATTGAGTTTCCTCCAATGCAGGTTAGTTGAGAAAAGTCTTTTAATGTCAACAAGCATCCCAAAGAATAAAGAACAAAAACTTCCCTACAAAAATACAATAAAGATGAAAAGCAGTTTGGGTGAAAACTTTTTTTTACAGTCTGTTGGACTGTTTTACAGTAATTTAAATACTATGTCCCAAGCCAGTTTGCCTAATGATCAATTCACATAACCTTAGTAGGGTTTTCACATAATTTTAAATTATTGGCTTTTTTTTTAGTTGTAGCCCCAACTAAACATTGTTGCATTGTTTTGGAGATATTTTAAATATTTGACATGCTTTTGATCACTTTAGTGGTTTTTAAAAAAAATAATGCCTTTAAGGGCATTTCCACATGAATTACATGCTTTAGATAGAAAGCATTTATTAGATTTCCAGTATTTAATGTAAGGCTAGATCGTTTTTAAACCTTTTTTTTTTTAAAAAGCATCTTTGCTACTTTTTTATTCTAGTTTTAAAATGTATTGATTGAGAGGCAGCCATAGACTTGGAATCAAGACCTTTGCAAATAGCTTTTCCTTCATTATCCCTTATGGGGATATAATATTGCTGACATTAGCTACTTCATAGAGTTGCTGTAAGGGAAGTGGTTTTGTTTTTTTTAAAACAGTAACACAGTACAAATGCAAGCAATAATTGTCATTGACAAATTAGGATATTTGTTAGTGTTTGTTCTCAACTTGTGAGGTGCCATCCTTTAGACAGTAAAAATGAAAATATAAGTGTTGGACAATGTGGAAGCATATTAAAAGCTTACTTTTTCTCCCCCCATGATATTGAAATCCTATAACCTCAAGAACTATTTATTAAGCATTGTTATAATGCAAAGCAGGCTGTAGTCCCTGTATTCATGGAGCTTACAGTAAGATAAAAAAAGGAACATAGGTAACTGTGATACACAAGATAAAATAGACATGGTGGGTAGTTGCATACCAAAGTGCTGTGTGGGGCCCAAGGTGAAATGTTGTTTTCAAGGGGCTACAAGGAAAGATTCCTAGGGGAAGTTGCATTTGAACAAATGGGCTTTAAGTGAGAAGGAGGGATTTTTTAAAAATTAAAAGCATTTATTTTTTATATGTAGGAATTCATCGATGGGAGGTTGCAAAGGTAAATTTTAGATGTAGGAAATAGGATGAACAGAGACACAGGAACAGCAGAGTATGTGTTCAAAGGGGAAGGGGCAGAATGGACAGATTTTGCTAATGTGTAGAATGTATGGTAGGGAATAGTATGTAATAAGGCTGGAAGGGCAGGCTGGATCGAGATTACGGAAGGGCTTGTTGTTGTTTGTCCTTTGATCTCGAAGAGGACCATGATGTCATGACTTGCAATAAATTGGATTTAAATGAGGGAGGGCTGTACCTCACTCTCTCCTCCCGAGCCATCTGGGTCCAGTGGCAAAATATATATCAGGACAACTGGAGATGGCCCTGGATGTTTAAGGCAATTAAGGTTGTGAGTTGCCCAGGGTCACAGAGCTAGTAAGTGTCTGAGGTAAGATTTGAACTCAGGTCCTCCCAATTTCAGGGTCAGTGCCTCTCTATGCACTGCATCACCTACCTGACCCTATGGAAGGGCTTGGATGCCAAGCAGAGGAGCTCTCACTATACTGGGTAGGCAATAGAGAAACATTGAAAAATAGGTTAGTAGATGTCTGACATGAGATCTCCATCTAATGAAGATGATTTTGGCCTTGACATTAAGGATGGATTAAAGGAGTTAGGCAGTTGAGGTGTGAAGATTGCTAAGAGACTGTCATCGTAGTCCAGGTGGGGAATGAATGGAGGGGAGAAGTAGAGAGGAGAGAGGCTGCAAGCAGGAGAGATGTTGAAGTAGAGTAAATAAGAATTGTGTAATCAGATTTTTAGAGAGGTTGTCATTGAGACTATTGGAAGGACTTGAGCAAAAGGGCAGGGGATTGAGGAGAGTAGAAAACTGAAGCGCTTGTTAAAGTCGTTGAGAAAGTTGGGAATGGTCTATGGAAGTTGGTAGATGTCAGGGGAAAAAAGGTAGGGAGAGGATGGTATAAATCAAATGGGTTTCAAAAGAGGAAATGTTATGGAGAGGGATGGTAATAGAAGAGTGGTTTAGAAGGGACAGTGAGGAATAAAAAGTCTGCCCATCTCTCCTCCTGCTCCTGTGAGTGGTGAAGAGTCAGGGGCTGAATGACTTACCAGCAGAGAGAGTTGCAAGGGATGTGGTATCTTCAGGGGAGAATTTCATTGAGAAAGAATGAGGAGATATCATAGAGTTTTAGAGTTGGAAGAGACCTTAGTGCTCCCCGAGGCCAAACTGTGCATGAAAAAGAATCTCCCAGAAGTTGTGTTTGAGCTTTTAGGGGAAATTTGAGAACAGAGTAGTCCCATGGGACCTGGTGAAATGGCCCTAGAGATAGAAATAGGTTGGAATGGACCCGTAGAGGAGGAAGATTAATGAAAATGGGCTGTGGGTTTGGGAGGAAGCATTATGGACGTGCTGCTTGGAACTGTTGTGTCTAGACTGACTAACTGGGATTGGGGGCAGCAGAAGGGAAATGGATTGGTATGGAATGGTCTGCACCTAGACAAGACAGTCGAATTCTTGTGAAGTTCATCTACTCAAGAGTTTGACATAGAAGTCTTGACTTCTCCAGCCTCTAAAAAGGAGGGAATAGAGTTTGGTTGGGGTTTTTTTTTGACTGGGGTGGAGAAAACAGCAATGAATCACAAGATTCATATACAACATCAGTACCCTGTTTTCAGATCATTTTAATTAAAATATTTAAGTGCCTTGCACGTAGGCTTACATGAGCTTAATAAGTGTTTGTTGACTTGATTACCATGTACAAGGCCTTATGTTAGGTGTTTGGGATACAAAAGGAAAAGAAATAGGTCTCTCTGCTCTTACAATTTACATATTACTTATGGACCCTTGAATGTAGGTAATCATAAATATTTGCCAATTGGGTTTCAGCCACAGTCTTCTTTGGACATGGTGTTGTATTTCAATATTTCTTTCCTTGGTGTCTGTTGACCGATGCCTTTGTTCCATGCACACCTCATTCAGGTTTTGCTCTTTTTTGAATGTAGCAGTATACCAGCAGAGGTGGGGATGGCTAGCAGGTACCAGTTGTTGTAAACCACAGCGCCACCCTTTGTGCTATATTTTTGCATTTCCCTAAAATGGTTTATCGTAGCAGTTTCACCTTTCATGTTCAGAAAATACAAGGTGTCAAACCAGGTGATGGTTTCTACACTCTTTCCTCCAAATAAGCCATGACAGATTTTACTTCTGGTAAGGTCTGGCTGTTCAAGAGGGGGATGAGAGCAAGAAGAAGAGGAAAAATCTCAGCTTGCTCATCCCAAGGCTCACCTTCCCACCGGACATTGAGAAATGAAAGGAGAATTCTTAATGCAAGGGTGTGACTGGAAACTCAGTTCTAACAGCTTGGGTGTTTGCAGCTTTGACGTTGGTTGTCATTGTTGATGTGCAGTGGGTTCCACCTCCCTTACCTTCCTCAGAGAATGCAAAAATAGGTCCCTGTGGCTCTTATATGTTAAGAGCAGATCCAATAGGAGGATTGCCTTCTTTATTTTTCTATCTGTGGATGGTGACTATGGTTGCTCATAAAAATATGGTCAGTCATAAAAGTGCTAGCCATCAACCAGCATAATCTTCCAAAATCTGCAGGGTGCAGAACAAAAGGATGTGGTTATGTTGAGCTCCAGAATTGGATCCAAGGGATACTCTTGTGTTGCCAATAGGTTTTTAGTCTTCCAGAATGCCTTGGGGGGTGACTGAGGGTAATAAGCCCAACCTATTGTATTATGGGAACTGTTGTTGTCCATTTCATATTGGATATATTAGAGAAATGATGGAACAGCTCACCCAGCTTAGGCAGAAGATAGATGCAGTAGATATGTATCTTGTCACAGAATCACAAGTTATTGCAGTTAGATTTTTGCCTTTCCCTAAGCAGATTGCTTAGGTACTTCATTGCTTTCTTTCAGACCCAGCTCATAGCCCCTGCTTCCTCTTGCTCTGCCTTTAAAATTATAGTGTTTTTCACAAGCACAATAAATTATTTTTTCTGCCTCTTAGTATTGAACGTGTTTGCATTATACAAATGCCTGTCAGGGAGAGGTATGGGCTTTCCATTTTTTTATAGTCAAACTGCAGTGGTTGAATGCCAATCCTCAATGTTCTCTTGGGGACCACTAATAGAATTCTTGGGTATATTTGTTCAGGTTCTAGGACTGTGTGGGGATTAAGCTCTTTGGGCAAATTGTTGTGACCCACTACTACCCACCATGTTTTTCTCCATTTCCTTTTGGAAATCCCCAATTTCATTTCTTCATTGACTAGTATGCAGTGATTCAGCCACACAATATCACTGTTAAAATGTTGGTGTTAAAAGGTGGGCCTTTATTTCAAAAAGAAACTTGGGGTTATTTCCTTTCTTTATTAAAAAGAACCGGGGGGCAGCTAGATGGTGCAGTGGATAGAGCACCGGCCCTGGAGTCAGGAGTACTTGAGTACTCAGACATTTAACACTTACTAGCTGTGTGACCCTGGGCAAGTCACTTAACCCCAATTGCCTCATTAAAAAAAAAAAAGAACCGGGCAATTTCCAAACAAAACAACCCATCCTGTTCTCCTTGATCTGTTCAATTCCAAGCCCAACTAACTATACCATTTTTAGAGTCTGTAGATTGTTCATCTAACTGCATAGCATAATCTGGACTTTTTCTGCCCACTTGGTTTTTTCTATGTGGTTAGTTAGATTCTTTTGAGTGATTATGGATCTCATTTATGAGTCTGAAGAGTTACAGGGTTTGATGATCTAAATACAATGTAATTTACAAACAGGAGCCTCTAGATGATCTTACCATTGGAAAGGAATCTCTCTGTGCCTTGATTGATATTACTGACCAGAGGACCATCAAACAAAGTTAACTATGTTATACATCTTTCAAGGAATCCAGTATATTTTTTACTTATACCTGGGAGATGTCTTGTTGAGGAGGAGCCTTTAAGATTATGGTTTATTCTTCTGAATCATATGGTTTTTTAGAGTCAAGCTATAAGCAAGATAGGATTTTGTGTTTTCTGTACCTTTTAGTCAGTTGTGTAACTATAAAGATAAGATTTATTCTAGAACATTGTTGGGGATCGCCTGTGTTCCCATCTGAGTTTTACATCAAGGGTGCATATACAGATTATTTTAATTAAAATTTTCTATAGATAGGAAAGTAGGCACATGGATTGATAGGTATTGCTGTTCTCTTGTCACTTTTTTAGTTGATAATATTAAAGTCTGAGTTGTTTCCCCCCATGCCTTTGGCATAATTAATTATTTTTTAATTACTTTTTAATTACTTTTAGATTTGATCCTTAAAGATCATCTTCTCTGTGTAAAGTGGCATTATTCAGCTGCTTTTCTGTCTTTGTTTCCTCAGTACCATTTCCTCATCCTCAGGCATCATCTCCAGAAGTGTTAGGTTCCAGGCTCAATGGAACCCCTCCATTGCTTTGAATAGTGAGAAGATTTTTTTTTTTTTGTGGGGCAATGGGGGTTAAGTGACTTGCCCAGGGTCACACAGCTAGTATGTGTCAAGTGTCTGAGGCTGGATTTGAACTTGGGTCCTCCTGAATCCAGGACCGATGCTTTATCTACTGCGCCACCTAGCTGCCCCCAGAATTTTTTTAAAAAGTCTTTGTGATCATTACCAGTTCCCCTCTATTTTTGTCTCCCTTCCAGTTCCACCTTCAAATGCTCTTGGGGTGACCCTTTAGGTAGGTTTTTGTGAACTTTCTTTAAACTTCCTTTCCCTTCTACTGCATCTCAGTGTTTATGGGATGATTCTGTGCATAAACTGCCAGTTTTCTTCTGTGGAAGATTTTACCACCATGTTTATATATTAAACTGGTATTGCTCTTGGATGCTTTCTCTCTCAGCTTACTCTGGAGATGAGCACTTTTTGTCTGAGGGAGTTTCTAGTCTCTCTCTTGGACTCTTCATTATGGCCATTAATGTACATTGTTTAGATTTTCTTAAGGTATGGTTATCAGTGTTTTGTTCTTTCCCACTTTTCAGTGTCAACAACTTGTTTAGATCCAATTAGAGTGTTCAGATAGTGTGTTACATCTTTTCCTGAATTTTGTTCTGTTTTTTTCTCTACTGATTTTAGAAATGAATAGTTTACTGTCTTCTGAAATATAATAAATTTCTTTTAAAAAATTATTTGTTGTTTACCATGCTTGGTTCCTTCCAACTTTCTTCACTCCAGCCTATGTTCCACATGTACATTAATGTGATTTTCCTAAAGCACAGGTCTGACCATGTCCTTTTCTTCCTTAATCATGTCTAATGGCTCCCTCCAGGATTTTAAACTAATTCTCTCTTTGGCATTTGAAGCTTTTTACAACCTGGCCTTTCCCTTTCATTCCAGGTTTCTTAGACATGACTCTGTTACTTTCAGTCTGTGGTTGAGCCATACCAGCCTACCTCCTGATCCTTATACACAATGCTCCCCTCTGACATCTGTTACTCATTGTCCCCTTGTCTAAAATGCTTTCCTTTCTTCGGTATTCAGCTCAGATGCCATTTTCTGCTGGAAAGCCTCTCCCAGCACACCCCTGCACACCTCCTCCCAGCTTTGAAAGCCTGCTCCTCTAAGGCTGACTTTTGTCTCCTCTAGATGTATCTTGTATATGTACCTATTGATGTATATATTGTCTCCCTCATTGGAAAGTAAACTTCTGGAGGGCAAAGGCTGTTTTGTCTTTTCTTTGTATCTTCAGTGCTTAGTGTAGTGTCTGACACTAGTAAACGCTTAATAAATGCTCATTGATCAATTGGTGGAGTATTTTATTTTATTTTTTCAATTGATGGAGTATTTTAAATATATAGGGTGACAGTACTGTGGCATCCACAGGTCTTTAGCTTTCTCTCTTTTCTTACTTCTAAACCATATTTTCAAGTATTTTCCACTAACTCTCCTTATGTTCATCTTTATATTGAAATAACCAATATCAAAGCAAGCATCGATTTAACTTGCAAGTCCTCATTGACTTATTCATAGAATTTCTCTATGAATTTCTTCATAGGATTTCTCTTTTTCATAGCCTACAACAGATGTTGGCCCATAAGCTGCAGTTATTTTTGTGTTAGGTTTTTTTGCAAATACTTAGGAGTGTTGCAGTGTCAAATGATCAGATGTCACAAGATATGTCACGTGCTATATACATACTAGCTTTTATTACGACCAAATATACCATGAGAAGTTGTTGCCTTGGGACACACACTATAAGAGCGCCATTGCCAGTTTCTTTGTTTGCCATCCTTCTGTTTAACTATCATTTCCTTCTGTCTTCTGATTTCCTTGATGACAACACTGTTAAGAGTGCTGTGCTTTACATCCTCTCTTTCTGGAGACAGTGAGGAGGCATAGTGGATGGAGTGCTGGGCCTGAATTCCAATCCAGCCTCAGACACTTAATACCTGTGTGACCCTGGGCAATGCACTTAACCTCTGCCTGCCTCAGTTTCCTCATCTGTAAAACGGGCATAATAACTGCACCTCCTTCCCAGGGTGATGGTGAGGATCAGATGAAATACTATTTGTAAAGCTCTTTGCCAACCATAATGCATCATGTAAATGTTATTATTATTATTACTCTTTCTCTATTTGTCATTGGATGAGATTCTCAAATATCAAGTAATAACAGCCAAGCTAATGTTTATTCTTAATACCTTCTGCTTCTACCACCTTGCTACTGTTACTGTAGTACTAAGTAGACGTCGAGGGGACTTCGCAGGACTAAGATGTGAAGTAATAAATTTAATGCAAAGCAGAATGTGAATGTTGTAAGAGAGGTACAAATGAGATGCCATAACAGTTGAAAGGAAGGGAGGGCTCAGGGCAGGCCGCATGGAGGAGATGGCATTTGAGCCTGGCCCTCGTTGGAGATGAGTGGGTAATAATATATCCCATGCCTAGAGAACAAGCATCAGCAAAGAATTTAGAGGGAAGCAAATATAGGCCACGTTTAGGAAATGACAGATTGACTTGGAGAATAGAGAGTGAAGAGGAGTAATGAGGGGTAAGGCAAGGAAAGTAATTTCAACCAGATTGTTAAGGCACTGAAATACCAAGTTAAGGATTCTGGACTTTGGTAGGCAGTGAGGAACTGAAAGTTTCAAGTATGACTGTTGTGGCAGCAGTGATTAGAATGAATTAGAGAGAGATTAGTTAGATAGGAAATTGTAATAGTTCCACTCAGAGGCAATGAGACTAAGTGTTTGGACTTGTATGATTCTTTTATGGGAGGATAGACTGGTATCAACTATTATTTGTGTACTGTTTAGCTTTTTGGAATTATTTTCTTTTGGTTACTGAATAAAGAAGAAAGTGTGTGTGTGTGTGTGTGTGTGTGTGTGTGTGTATATGTATTTACATGTAACATATACTTAATTGATTTGCTACCAATTTAGGAGTAGGGTTGACTTCGTATATAAAGTGATTTGAGTGATATATAATAATAAGAGTTTGAAGGGATCTTAGACATATTAGGTAATCAGATGTTGTGAGTTAGTTTTGTTTTAACCAGATCTTGACCTCTATTGATTTTGTCCCATTGCTGTCTTTTGAACACAAATGATCGTCAGTGTCTTCTGAGCAGGCCCCTTTGGCTTGACTAGATTGTTGACCCAGGCACTATAGAGAAGCAAAGGAGCATGCCCAGAAGTGATGGGGACCCTCTGGAGCTCAGATGGGAATTGTGGCAGTAGAAGTGAGGCTTTTGTCAATTGCTAGAAACAAACCTAACCAAACTGGTTTCCCCTAGTTTTATGGGATGTGAAGTGCTTTAACAATGGTTCAGACTCTTGAGGATGCTTTACATCTGCCTTCTTCATTCACAAGCCGAGATTCTTTTTTTTTTTTTTTTGGCGGGGCAGTGGGGGTTAAGTGACTTGCCCAGGGTCACACAGCTAGTAAGTGTTAAGTGTCTGAGGCAGAATTTGAACTCAGGTACTTCTGAATCCAGGGCCGGTACTTTATCCACTGTGCCACCTAGCTGCCCCCTACAAGCCGAGATTCTTAACCTTTGTGTCATGGACAATTGTGGCAAGACCTCTTCTCAGGATACCATTTTTAATGCACAAAATAAAAAGGAAATGAATTATATTCAAATACAGTTATGAGGGTTTTTTTTTAAAGTTCACATAACTAGCTACAAATCTTTTAACTCAGAGGTTTGGAAGCCACTTTATATAAGGTATCATAGCTGATAGTCCATGTCCAAAGGTGGGTGACACACTTGTCAGACCTGCTTTTATTTAGAAGTGAGCATGGGGAAGGAGGATTAGAGCCATGAGGACTTCTTTCTGTCTTTGAAAATATGAGTCCCCATAGTTAGTTTTGCATTGTTGAAGCAGGTGAATGTTTTAAGTTAATTGCGTGACTAAAGAGAATTACCAACATTATTTCTAAGGGGGGGCAAATTAGGTGATGATGCCAACAGGGACTGGTGTAGTGGATAGAGTGCTGGGCCTTAGAGTCAGGAAGACGTCTATGTGAGTTCAAATCTGGCCTCAGACACTTATTAGTTGTGTGACCCTGAGCAAGTCATTTGACCCTGTTTGCCTCAGTTTCCTCATCTGTAAAGTGAGCTGGAGAAGGAAATAGCAAACCACTCCAGTATCTTTGCCAAGGAAACCAGAAATGGCGTCATGAAGAGTCAGACATGACTGAAAACAACTGAACAACAACTAGCCAATAGGGACTAAATTGGTGGTATCTGGTATATAGGACTTTTTCTTTCTTTTTTTTCTTTTCTTTTTTAAAAATTTTTTTGTGCAGGGCAATGGGAGTTAAGTGACTTTCCCAGGGTCACACAGCTAGTGTCAAGTGTCTGAGGTCAGATTTGAACTCAGGTCCTCCTGAATCCAAGGCTGGTGCTTTATCCACTGCGCCGCCTAGCTGCCCCCAGGACTTTTTCTTACTGTAATGAAGGCATTTATGTAGCTGCTATTGACTGTAACGTTTAAAAATTTTTAATTGGTATAACTGTTGAAAAACTGAAGTAGTTCTTAGGTTACAAATTTAAAAACAGAATTAGAGTGCTTGGCCAATAGGTTTCTTTCCTGTAGTATGGGGGTTCTAAGGCATTTGTGGCTATGGTGAAAACTGACTTCTCATAATCAAGAACCTGTTTTATTTATACAGAATTCAGCATTGCCCTGAAGCAGGTCTAACAATCTTTGGATTAATTGCTACTTTTAGCCATGGTTTCTAGTTGGATATAGTGTTCATTTGGGAAAATTAGTCTTCTGGCCTTTGATTTGTGAGCTGAATTCTATGGAAGTACATGTGACTTGGGTGCAGTAAACATTTTTTTCCTTAAAATCGGCTAGAAACTGGTAAATAACCATATTTAGTGTAGCTGTGCCCAAGGGCTTGATGTATAATTGAAATAATGTTCTTTTCCCTATGACAAGATTCTCCTTTCAAAGCAGAGATGATTTTTCCTTAGACTGGAAGCCTAGTTATCTTAGAATACTTGGTGTGTCATGTTCCATTGTGACTGTGTCAGTAGCTGTGATTGTCAACTAGATCTCTTCTCATTTGAGCAAGTTATATTGCTCTTTAAGTAAGGAAATTTCATTCAGATATAGCAGTACTAGCATAGTACCTCTTGGCGTTAATTTAAAAAATGTTCTGACCATATCATCGATATCAGCCTAGTTATAGGATCATTGGGCACACAAGCTCTAAGAATTCTTTGCAAGCAGCTTTATTCCTCGGGAGATGGAGGAGGAGGAGGAGGATTATGTATATGGGGCTTCTTTTAAAATCCTTCTTAAAAAATTATACACATAACCCAGTGAGGGTTAAAATCTTACTCCCGTGAAGGCAGAATTCATAGTTTAACAAGGCAGAACAGAACAATTAAGAAGCATTAAACCTATAAAGAAAGTACTTTTGTTCCATATCCCCTTCTGGTTAGCCAGAAGTTTTGGCACCTTTGGTCTTATTTTGCTTCCTTTGTTCTTTTATTAAAGTTTTAGTTAGAGTGATGGGAGACTTCTGGCTGAAAATTACAAGATAAAATAAGCAAGGGGAATGAAACTGAACTGTGCAAGACCCTTTTTTGTTTTTGTTTTTCCTTTTGAAGTGAAATGCACGTTGCCATTCTTTTTGTTTGTGTCAGTAACTGAAAGTTAACTTCTTCCTAGTCAAAGTCCATGACCTAGTGTCAAGTGCCTACAAGACGATAAAAACAAAGCTACCGTTGACATTGAGAAGCATGTCACTGTACTTATCCAATAAAGATACAGAATTTATCCTGTTTAAACCTGTTAGGGTGAGTATTGCCACTTGTCCACGAATACTGCCCAGTTTCTTGGTATTTGAGTTCAACATAGATAATTTTCCCACTTTAAATTACTATAAAATGTTGATAGGGCTGGTGTCTTGGTACAGTTGATTACTAAAAGACTGTAATGCTTGGAGTGCTTACATGGCCAGCATTCTCTCAGGTTATCGACCTTATCATTTGCACACTCCACCTCATCTTTAAAGTTCTTACTGGTTGACTTTGAAGATGGAAATAATAAAAAACAAAATAAAACAAGAAAAGACATAGTATTATAGGAGTTCTGTCCTTACTGTACTGGGGAGCAGTATCATCAGATTGTTTGCTGTGACCACAGAAGGATTATATGTTAGTCCAAAATTAGAACTCAGTTCTCCTAGTTCTGTGTTAGGTTTATATCTTTCTCCAAGGCTTTGGTTGATTTCCAAAATACATTTTATATGTTTGGACGTTTTGATACATTTTATGTAAGAAATTGCTACTGAACTCTATACCAGTCTCTGAGAGTGCAGGGCTTTCCGTAATTTAGTTTTTCGGATAAACATAACCTGACAAGCTTGTCCAGGCTTGTGCTAACACATCACCTGAAATGTTGAGTGCACATTAGATATCTTTGGTAATGATCCTCTGAGAGAAAGATACACTATTCCTACATGTTATGGCAAATTTCATTAAGACTTGATGTTCTAATTTCTTCATATTTTAGACAACGGCTTGTATTTTTCAGTGCCTCATTTAATATGTTATTTTCTTTTTTCTAAGAATAACATTCAGCAAGTATTCCAGAAGCTCCATGCCTTGTTAAAAGAAGAGTTCAGCAGTGAAGATATCCAGATCATAGCTTGCCCTTCCATGGAACAGGTAAGCTTCGTCATGATGGTACTTGGCCATCAGAAGACCATTTGGGAATAGATTTTTTTTCCACTTAATTTGATCATGGTTTTATTTGTTTTGTGTAATCAAGGTTTTACTTTTGTTATGTTTGGCCATATTCTCCCCTATTCTGATGAGGAGAAAATGAAATCTTTGAATTGTCTTTGGCTATATGAGATTACTCTGAGTTTTAAATGAGGTGGGGAGCCAATTAAAATGACAACTGTGTTCTGGATGAAACCCCATCTGTCTTTGGAAATGCCAGCTAGCAAGAGCCAAGGAGCTGAACAAGCTATCTTGAATCATGGATGCCAAAAGCCTCTGATTTCAGAATGATTAAACTAAAAGCAAACCAATTACTTTAGGACTCAGAGTAGATGGAGGAATTTTCTTGTCACTGTTGTAAATTCTAGTAGCTGCATAAGTATATAAATATGTGTGTGTGTTTGTCTGTCTCACAATCTATCACTCTGTCTGTATGTAAAATGCTTTGTCTTTAGTGCTCTTCTCCCATTTTGACTCTGCTGCCTTTCTTTTTCAAGTGCTTATTCAGAATGTTTATTGAGTGCATATTATATACAAACACTATGCCAAGTACTTTTGAGGAGAAAGGTGAATAAGACAAAAAGCCTGCCCTCAAAGAGTTTACACTCTAATTAGTAACATGATAATTATAATAATAATAATAGTAATAATTACCACTATTATGTAGTGCCTTGAGTTTTGCAAAGTATTTTACAAATCTCATTTCATTCTCACAACCCCAAAGTAAGTGCTTTATTAATTACCCCCATTTTACACATGAGAGAACTGAGGCAGACAGTGCTGAAATGACTTGCCAAGGGTTATGCCACTAATATGTATCTGAGGGAAGTTGGATTCAAACTCAGATCTTCCTGACTCTAGACTCCATCTCATGAGCCACCTAGATCCTGTACATGAAATAGACTTAAACTACCAGGCAAAGTATGTTAAAATGCCCAAATAATTGTATAGCCAGCAAATGCTGTAGTAGTTGGAAGAAGAAAGAAAGTTGGGTGGGTGGGGGTCATCTGAGAACAGCAGCATCCAACGTTTCTTCAGTGTCTCCCTAATCTGTCTGAGCCCTTCTCCTATTTTGGAATTGTTAGCTTCTCCTGGTCTACAGTTTTCTTAAACTGACTTTTCTACAATCTTTCTCATTTCCCATATTCCTAATTACGAGCATAGCTGAACATCTGTGCCTTATTTTAAACAAGAATTTAGTATGAAAAATACTAGTCTGTTAGGGTGTGATTCAAGAAGTCTTTTGGGCAGCTAAGTGGCACAGTGTATCCACAGAGTGCTAGATCTGAAGTCAGGCTGACTCATCTTTGTGAGTTTAAAACTGGCCTCAAGACGATTCCTAGACAAATCACTCCACCCTGTTTACCTCAGTTTCTTCATCTGTAAAGTGAGCTAGTGAAGGAAATGGCAAACCACTGCAGTATCTTTGTCAAGAAAACCCCAAATAGGGTCATGAAGAGTCAGACACGACTGAACAACAAGAGAATTCTTGGCTTTTATGGAATCATTTACAGGAGGTTTTTTTCCATTTGCATCTAGTTTTTCAAGAACCTTTTTGTTGTGCAAAACAAAGTAATTGATTCTGTATCGTTGGATTCTGTCATTTATGTCTTCTGTGTGTTGGCTTTCTCCGTACCTCTCATTAAGCTCCTTAAGCCAGGGGTCAAATCTCCATGATGTGTAACTCCCCACAGTATCCCATACCCCTGCTGCTTCAGAAGCATGCCAGTGCTGTTGCGGCCACTCTAAATACCAGCATTCCTCTTCAGCTTTCACGAGGCTTTTTTCTGCTCCATTTTTACATCTTAAAGAATCACCAAGATTGTGTAGCATCTCATAGGCCCTCTTACTTTGCTTTTCAGGTGAACTTACTGCTGTCAGTGTCCAAATAACCAAGTTCCCTGGACTGTTGAAAACAGTTGTAGAAGGCATGCCAGGCTGGAGCAGGGCTGAGGAGTCACCCACACAGCCTGCAGGACATTGCGGGGTTTTGTGAGGAGGTCCCTCTGTGCCCAGACTACTCGAAAGTCCTCTGTCCTTCTCACCACTGACTACAGAAGGAAATCTGAGCAAAGCACCCAAAATGCCAAAGACTGACTTGTAAACATAGATCACTGCCTAAAGTTATTAAAATGGCTATAAGTTATGTAACTATTAGAAGTTAATCTATGGACATACAGTGAAATGATTCCTGGAAAATATGTGCAATGAAAGTAGGTTATTAGTTGAGAGTAGTGTGAAGAAAAACCTTGAGGAAGTTAATTAGAAAGCTTCTAGGAGCGTGCTTGTCTAAAGTGTTAGACATTGTTGAACAAGCTCCCAGAAATGCTCTTCATACACTTTTTAATGTTATGTTTCTTACACCACTTTGTAACAAAGATAGGATATTCTGGGAGCAGAGTCTGCTTTCCTTAGAATTCAGGGAGTTATCTTTCTATGTTTGATGTAAAGTAGTTGAAAGAAGCAGGTCCTGCCACAAGGCCCTGGGATCTCTCCCTGCTTCTTGGATTGCCTTAGTGGAGAGCCAACAGGAGATGAGAGAGCTGCTGCCGCCTCAAAATGGGCCCGGGAGGTATCTCTAATGAAAATCTGCAGGGTGCAATTGCAGGTGTTTGTGAGCGGCAAGTACCGATGAGAGCATCTCGTGCTTGGGGAGGTGCTTCTGGCGAGGGCGAGGGCGAGGGCGAGGGTGAGGGCGAGGGCTGACGCGTGTGCCCTGACTTCAGGTGAGCAGCCCCTTGAAGAGTGAATGCTTTCATGGTCTCTGCAGTCATGTGACTGGAAGCCGCAGCTCTCTTTCAGGAGAATCAATCTTGGTAAAGGAGATAAGGAAGATGGAGATGGATGACAAACGCTTTAAAACTCACTGCTGTATTTCAGGGATCATAAAAGAAATGATGCACATCTAAGGATTCCTACAAAAGCATAGCTAGTGATTGAGTCTGGGTTTGCAACCAAAGTTATACAGCAGATGTGGCTTGTTTGGGGGGAAAAAGAAGCTTCTTTAGGGCTAGTTAAGATTTGTCTGGAAGTGAAGCGCTGAGCAGGGCGCTGGCATGTGTGGGTGATGGCTGTCCTTTGTACAGTGACTTTAGCACGGTATTTTGCACACCTTTAGCAGCTCCTGCCCATCGTGTAGAGATGTTACATGTCCTCATGTCTGTTGTGTGGAGCAGGTCATCTGTTTTCAAGGCAATTTACATTTGTTGTAAGGTTTACTTGATGAGCTGACTTAAAAAGGCGGTTGAGAAGAAGGAGCTCAGGCTTGTTCTCTGAAATGAACTAAGGGGGGAGATGTATTTATTCTTCCACTTGTTATAAATATCTGTTTAAGAACATAGACTGTAAAATATCCATTTTGTACGATATATGTATATTTGGTCTTTTTGAATAGCCTTTTCCAAGGGAAATGAGGGCATGATTGCTGTACAGTATATGACTGATTTAATTCCTTGTACAGAAGAGGGTGTATTCTCAAGGGTCAGAATCTTTAGCAGCAGCACTCATTCTTGTGTTTTGAATTTTTCATTTCTGAAATACTCAAAACACCTCTCAAAAGTGCTCTGGATAGTAGTGATCAGACATTTGCTAAATGAATATTTGTTTAAATCTGTACAGTTTCAAGTGTTTACTTATACAGATAGTGTATATACTTTCAAATGATTAATTTCAAATGCTTTATATTATCTGGCTAGGAACTTGCAGTTTTTAATAAATGTGGATTTTTTTAAAAAATAAAGATTTTGCTTCCTAACTTGCTCAATTCTTTTATTTGTGTCTTCAAATTCTTCTGACAAGATGATTGTAATGGAAAGACAGAAGTACTAGAGGCATCTAAAATCTTAATTAAGGTAATTTAATTTTTCCTTCGTTAGCAAGACAGGCGACTTCTCAAGTACTAGCAGTATAGTTAATTGCATTGAAAATTCAGCTGTTTTAATAGTAGCAATAAAAGCAAAATTGTATTTTCTTCACTGATGTTATATGCTCACAAAGCTCCGTTTTCTTCTATAATTGCCTCACAAGAATCAGCAGGGGCCTAGTGAATAGAGAGATATGTGGGCAAAGCTAGGAGCAGAGAGCATCTCGACTTGCTGTTCAGGGGTCGGCCAGATGGGAATCCTGGATGCTGCCTAAAGAACCTTTGGTTTTAGGGCCTTGGGGGAATAGGGACAAGAAACCCTAGCTGCCGGGGAGCTGAGTCTGTCTTTTAGCCTTCTGTGTCAGTGTGCAACGAGTGCTTGACATAAAGGGGGCCTGATTACAGATACTCAGAACCCAAAGTCAAGACACTAAAGGTAGAAACTGGGTAGATCGAAGCAGTCCTCAGAACTCCTTTTCCATTTTTAATACACCTTGTGTAAATGGGAAGTAATGTGTGCTGTAGGATAGAGGGAGAGGCAGCTTTGGAGGTCGTTCAAGACCTGGATCTGTCGCTTACCAGCTGTGTTCCCCTAGAGGACTCACAATCTCCGAGTCCCATTTTACAGAGTGAATAGCATCTTCAAAACAACTACAGAATGCAGAAAGTATTTGGGAAGCCAGTCTATCAAAATATACACAGTACTTGTATATAGTTACAAAATGTTCCTGAAAGAAGTAATGAATGACTTAAAGAGGTGGAGGAATAGTCACTGTCCATGGCAGGGCAGTACCAAGGTAATAAAAAGGAAATACCATCTGAGCAATACTTTACAGAGCTAGGTAAAATATTAACAAAATTCATTTGGAGCAACAAGATCTAGAATATTAACAGAAATGACGAAAAAGGGGAAAAATGGTGAAAAAGGAACAGCACTGCTAGAACTCAAGTTATAGTTATATGTAAGAGTTATAGTAGTTCTATAATTATATGTAACATGTTATAAGGCAGAAGTCATTAAAACCATTTAATATGAGTTAAATAGTAAAGTAGATTAATGGAACAGACTGGACAAGGTAGAATCAGAAATAATGGCATTTAATCCAGCATTCAGTAAACTCCTGAACATAAATGGCCTACTAAAGAACTTCCTTTACGGTAAGAACTTCTGGGAAAACTAGAAAGTATCCTGGCAGAAATTAGGCTTAGGCCAATATTTTACACAATGCTCCACAATAAATACAGAATGAATACATGATCTAGATATTAAAGATGATCTCATTAAAACATTAGGAGATTAATAGACCATATAGTTTTCACACCTGTGGTTAGGGGGATGAAATCTTTAACAACAATAGCATTTATATTGCATTTACGTACCAGGCACTGTGCTATACACATGTTATGATATCTTAATTTATTGAGAGAAAAACCAAACTAAACATGATCTTAATTTATCAACTAAATACAGTTAGAGGCAATTGCAAAAGAATAAATAATCTTGATTATATAAAATTGGAAAGCTTTTGCAAAACAGAATTAATGCCTTTAAGAGGAGAGATGGTTGTGGGAGAAAACATCTTTGTATAAATTACCTATGAGTTTGATATTCAAGATAAGTAGACAACTAAACAATACATTCTCTGTGTATATATGTGTATGTGTGTATACATACATATACAGACAACCTCCCATATGGGTGTATATATGTGTAGGTATAAAATGTGTATACATACACACACACACATACATATCTATCCAAAAAGCCATTTTCAATAGAAGTGGTCAAAACATGAAAAAAAAATGCTTCTTAAAAGAATTTCCAACAGTTCACAATCCCCTAGATCACCAATCAAAATGACCCTGAGGTTTTAGTTCACACCCAGAAAATTCACAAATGACAAAAGATGGGAATAATTAATGTTGGAAAGACAAGTACACTAATGTACTGTTGGGGGACCTGTGAATTGGTATAATCACTCTGGAAAGCAATTTGGATTTCAGAAAGTAAGGTGATGAAAATGTTCATATTCTTTGACTTGGAGATGCCAGTGTTGGGTGTATACCTAAGGTGATCAATGATAAAAAAGACCTCCCCTCCCCCTCTGCCCTTTTTGTGGTGGTGCCCATCAGTTGGGGAATGGCTAAACATTATGGTCACAAAGAGTCAGACATGACTCGACAACAAGGTGATACTAGTAGCTAGCTTTCTATGGCATTTTAGAGTTTTTCAGGTGCTTTTCAAATTTTCCATTTGATCCTCACCAGGACCTCATGATGTAGGTGGTTCTCATAAGACTCATTTTATGGATTAGGAAACCAGGGCTGAGAGGTTAAATAATTTGCACGGGTTTACACTTGTTGTTCAGTTGTTTCCAGCTGTGTCTGACTCTGCCTGGCCCCATTTGGGGTTTTCCTGGCAGAGATACTAGAGTGTTTGCCATTTCCTTCTCTAGCTCATTTTGCAGATGGGGAAACTGAAGCAGTGTTAAGTGACTTGCTCAGGGTCACAGAGCTAATGAGTGTCTGAGGCCAGATTTGAACTCTAAGGCCCAGCACTCTATCCACTGGGCTGCCTTAATGGCCTTAAAAATGCTTAATACATGGGGCAGCTAGGTGTGTCACAGTGGATAAATCA
Source organism: Dromiciops gliroides (assembly GCF_019393635.1). Taxonomy (NCBI): domain Eukaryota; kingdom Metazoa; phylum Chordata; class Mammalia; order Microbiotheria; family Microbiotheriidae; genus Dromiciops; species Dromiciops gliroides. Next base: position 90,778,965 of record NC_057863.1, on the reverse strand, counting down.
CCAGCCCTGAATTCAGGAGGACCTGAGTTCAGGTCCGGCCTCAGACACTTGACACAGTAGCTGTGTGACCCTGGGCAAGTCACTTAACCCCCATCCCCCCCCCCCCAAATGCTTAATACAGTGCCTAGGACATAGTAGGTGCTATGTTGTTCAGTCATTTTTCAGTCATGTCTGATTCCGTGACCTCATTTGGGGTTTTCTTGGCAAAGATACTGGAGTGGTTTGCCATTTCCATCTCATTTTACAGATGAAGAAACTGAGGCAAAACAGATTAAATGCCTTGCCGAGGGTCACACAGCTAGAAAGTGTCTGTGGTCCGATTTGCATTCAGGTCTTCTTGACTCCAGGCTTGGCTTCTCTGTGCACCATGCCACCCAGCTGCCCCCTAGTTCGGCCTGCCCAGCTTCAAATTGTAATTAACTTTGAATCCTGTCCAAAGACAGCAGAGTGTTAATTTTTATGTGCTGGAGCAGATGGAGCCTGTCAACCTAGAACACAAACTAACCAACCCCCTAAAAGCCCCACCCCCTCCCCAGCACTAGAGGCTGGGTCTGGGTCTTAAATGCCCCACTATGACTCTAAGGCTCCTTGGGCCTTCGATGGGTAGAGGGCGGGGAGGGCTTCCTTAGGAGGATGGAGAAAGCCCGGACAGGCTGCCCTGGCTTCATCATCACTTGATCTATGCCCTCGGGGGAGTCGTGAAGAGCATGCTGAGCTTGCCAGCACGCAGACGTTCTTCCACCATGGACATGGGTGAGTAGCCCTGGATGAAGTTCTCCAGGTCAGATTTGCTCAGACGGTTCAGCCCTTTCATTTTCTTCAGGAGACTGTTTGCGGTTTGGAATTGCTCCTGCATTTTGTGGGTTTCCAGGATTGGCTTGTTCTGCAGTTGTGTCTCAGTCTCAGAGTCTTTCACCTGTAAGGAACCCAGTCCCAGGAAACTCTTAGGCTCAGCCCTGCCCTAGGCCCAGCTCTGCCCTAGGCCCTCAGGGTTTCCCTTTCTATTGGGTCCCTGCCCTGGGACAAGGTTGGAGCCTTCCTGGATGTGTGGGGGAGGGAAGGAGGGAAGGGATGGGAAAGGCATGTCGGTGTTGGGCTTTTATGGAAGAAAGTTTCTGACTCCTTAGCATCCCCCTCACCCCACCCTTGTGCTTCTTCCATCCCTAGCGGAACCCTTCTCAGGATAATAGTTTTTGTTGTTGTTTTTCTTTTGTTTTTTTTGTTTGTTTTTGTCCACATGCATAGCTGAAGAAAATATTAAATTTGGATTTGAGGTTAATGAATATAAAAACATAAATTTTTCCCCATCCAAGTTCACAGACCACCATGAAATCTATCCATGGACTCCATGGGAGTCCAGGGACCCCAAGTTACAGACTCCTGCTTGAAGGGGAACATGGTTACAACAATACACAGATTAATTCTGATGACGGTAAATTATCTCTCCTCCTTCCCACTTACTTTGGCCATGCCAGAATAGCTATTGGAATAACTGGTACCCCCTGGAAGAGGGCATTGGATTTATAGCCAAACGACCTGCGTTCAAATTCCAGGGCTAACACATAGGGGTTGTAGGACCTAGAACAAATTACCTTAACCCATCTGAGTTTCAATTTCCTCACCTATAAAATGAGGAGATTGGATTAGATCGCTTTTAGCTCTAAGTCTGGGATGATAATAATAATAGCTAACATCTGTGTCACAAAACACTTTGGATGTCTGATCTCATCTAATAATAATAATAGCTAACATTTATGTAGCACTTACTATGTGCCAGGTTCTGTGCTAATCGCCTTACAATGATCCCATCTGATCCTCGAAACAACTCTGGGAAGGAGGTGCTATTATCCCCAAGTTACAGATGAGAAAACTGAGGCTCAGGAAAGTGATGTGTTCAGAGTCACACAGCTAGTAAGTCTGAGAAAGGACTGACTCAAACCCAAGTCTTTCTGCTATGGTTTTCCAATCATTTCTTTTGGCTTTGCTTTTACTGTATCTTTCTTCCACTCTCTCCTTACTATATCCTCCCTGGGAAGTTTTCTTGCTTTCTTCCTCCCTTTTTCCTACTAGGGGACACATTAACACATTAACTTCTGATTATTTAAAGGCTGATTATCTTGACTTTTGTTCCCTCTGACTGTTGTTGCTTAGATATACTTTCTCACCATTATTAGCCACTGAGTGGAGAGGAAATAAAAAGAGATGAAATATAAGTATTACCTTTTCAACTTTTTAGCCAGCCTGATAAAGTGTGTGTGTGTGTGTGTGTCTAAAATGAGGAGTTGGAGGAGGTAATCTGTGAATTTAAATAATCATTTCTGGTCATGTGTTATCAGGAAACAACAGGGATGGATGGATGGATAGATGGATGGATGGATGGCACAATGTGCTGTTCAAAGCATGCTAGCAGTCTCCTTAGACTTGAGTAATGAGCTTGAGGAGTGATGTAGGTAGATAAAAGAAGAAAGCTTACCTTGACCTTGGTGCCCAGATTTAAGTGGATTTTTTGCTTGTAGTAAGTGAAGGTGATAAGCACTTTATCCTGGGTTTTAATGTGGACATCAATGCATGAATTGAGTTCAAAGTTAATTGACTGATAAGGGGGTGCATGGATATGTTGCTTTGGGTCCCACCAGTTCCAAGCCTTCTGTTTTCCTTTTTCATCAAAGTAGAAGCCCAAGTTCAATCCCAGAGACAACCTAGACCAAGAAGCCCACAGTCAGGCAGCTGGTACATTCAAGTTCTTTTAAAGACAGGATTACATTTGTTGTCTAACCCTACTGGCGCTCACCACTTTACTTGAACAGAAACCAGGCAGGTGGGGGGCCCATTTTTCTCTTTTGATAAGAGATGTTACTGCGACAGTGTTAACAATAGAACCAAACAAAAGGCACAATTTTAAAATTTGGGAGTGTGGGTGAGTGGTAGGCCCTCACCCAGCTTAGGTGGGTCCACTGAACCTTCCTTCTAAGAAGACACATGTTTAGGGGGCGGCTAGGTGGCACAGTGGATAAAGCACCGGCCCTGAATTCAGGAGTACCTGAGTTCAAATCCGGCCTCAGACACTTGACACTTAACTAGCTGTGTGACCCTGGACAAGTCACTTAACCCCCATTGCCCTGCAAAAAAACAAACAAACAAACAAAAAAACCCCAAAAAACAAACAAAAAAGAAGACACATGTTTCTTAAGTTGTCTTAAGATTAGTATAACAGGGTGGATAGAAGTGACTTGCCCAAGGGCACACAGTTAATAAGTATCTGAAGCTGGATTTGAACTCAGGTCTTCCTGACTCCAGGCCTGGATTTCAGAAGTATAAATGCTTATGCCCAAAACATTAACAATTGGCTCTCCTGAACCTGTCTGAGCTGAGACAGTATGGAAACAACTGTGTGCAAATGATATATACAGGATAAACTGGAAGTAGTTTCAGAAGAAAGGCAGCTAGGTGGTGAAGTAGATAGAGCACCTGACCTGGAGTCAGGAAGACTTAAGTTCAAATCTGACCTCAGACACTTAGCTGTGTAACCCTGGATAAGTCACTTAATTCTGCTTCCCTCAGTTTCCTCATCTGTAAAATGAGCTGGAGAAGCAATAGGAAACCACTCCAGTATCTCTGCCAAGAAAACCCCAAATGGGGTCACAAAGAGCTAGACATGACTGAAATGCCTGAACAACATTCTGCTGCTACCTACCTAGTCAGCAACACTTAAAGGCCTATTTAAACCTGCCTCAATTATGTCAGATACCTACTAAGGGAGTAATCTTTCAGGAAATTCAGGGTGTGGGGACAGGTACAGTGGGGCTCACTTAGTTCTTAACAATTTATCAATAGTGATTCCCCCCCCCAAGACCCCCGCCCAACCAAAAACCTGAATCCCTCTGCCTTCCCCAATCTAAAAAAAATAATTGTCCCTTCTTTGAAACACACAACTCAGAATCCTTTTCAGAGGTTCAAAACTCCATGAATGAATTTGCATTAATACCCCAGCCTGATAAATGGAGGATGAAATCAAGGAAGCAGAAGCATATTTTGTAAATAGAGTTGAGGTGAATATGCAGGTTATCAGTGAGTAGTATTGATTTCCCAGGTTACTTGGAGAAAATGTATTCTAGAAGCTCATCCTCAGGAGAAAATACTTCACTTTCCTCAAAGATTTGCCTGTTTTTTGTTTTTTTGTTTTTTTTTTTTTTAGTGAGGTTGTTCTTTAGTCATTTTTCCCGTCATGTCTCACTCTTTGTGACCCCATTTGGGGTTTTCTTAGCAGAGATACTGGAGTGGTTTACTGAAGAAATGCAGGCAAACAAGGTTAAGTGACTTGCCCAGGGTCACACAGCTAGTAAGTGTGAGGCTGGATTTGAACTCCGGTCCTTCTGACTTCAGGGCCAGTGCTTTATCCACTGAGCCACCCAGCTGTCCCCCAAATATTGGCTTTCTGAACCAATTTTCCCAAAGTTTGATACCCCTTCCCCCTAAAGATTTCTCTGAAATGAACACCAGGCTGTGGGATTTGTGGTTCCTATTTGACCATAAAGAAAGGAAAAGCAGCAAGGTAGAAGCTGTGATTGAGCTAAGAATAGAATCCAGGTTTTCTAAATCTCAGGTCCATTCTTACCACAGCGTCTCTCTGCAGGCCCCAGGGAAGCAGCTACTACCACCCGAGCTTACCAGATGTTCTCATCTTCGTTGTAGAAGGTGGCGTGTCCCAGGTTGTTGAGGAGGGCCAGCAAGGATAATTTTTCTTCATCTTTGAAAATCATGTAGGTGAAGATATCGCTGTCTTCTGTATGAGAGATAATCAGTGCTACGTGCCCTGATGGATAACTGGGAAACTGTTAAGGCACAATCAGTCAATTTGGGATCTACTTAAACAATAAGCCCACCCAGAACACACCCATGAGGAAGCTAGGACTCAGTAAACAACAGAGGTATAGCAATGCAGGGCTTGCTGTCCCCAGCTAGTGTGCAGCACCCAGTTGTGAATTATACTTGCCAACATGTATCAAAGTTAAGTTTCCCTGTGCCCAAACAGATACTAAATCTGACCGGTCCCATCTGGAAAGAAAATGGAGAGTGGCTTAGTGATACAGTCTTTACCCTTAGGGCCCTTGTAAAACGTTGGAACACCAAACCCTCGGTGAGCCTGGGGAAAAAGGAAAAATCAGTTAGTTAAGCAAGTAAGATACTAGTTTCTTTGAACTTCAGTTCCTGACGTTTGGGCCCAAGTTTCTTAAGCTACGATCCAGTTTTCATTCTCTAAACGTGCCTTAGTTAGATCACTAAACAAATACCAACTCGGGGCAGGTAGGTGGCACAGTGGATAAAGCACTGGCCCTGAAGTTGGGAGGACCTGAATTCAAATCTCACCTCAGACACATACTAGCTGTGTGACCCTGGGCAAATCACTTAACCTCAATTGCCTTAAACATCTGGGGCCATCTCTAGTCGTCCACTGGACCCAGATGGTTCTGGAGGAGAGAGTTAGGTTGGTGACTTTGCACAGTCCTCTCTCACTTAAATCCAATTCATTGCAAGTCATGACATCACCTCCTGATGTCATGATCCTTTTTGAGAATGAAAGACAAACTACAGAACACCAACTCACACAACTGGCTCTGCCACGAATGAGGTGGGTGATCTGTGCATTGGACTAGGACTCAAGAACTGGGTTCAAATCCTACCTCAGATACATATTATCTGTGTGACCCTGGCCAACTCACTTAACTTTGTCTGCTTAAGTTTACTTTGTAAAATGAGGAAGTTGTATTCGTTTACCTCCAAGGGTCTTGTATCTAAGTGTCCTTTAGAGCTCTGAATTGATGTTACTGTTTGGTCCTCTTTCCTATTCTATAATATGAAGGGCCTGGACTCATTGCTAGCCACATTTCTAATTCATAATTTACTTTATATACTGTGTGTCCTGGGGGTGGCGTTATGCTTTGTGTGAAATATTCCACTTTTTTATTGGTGGAGGGAGGGGAGGAGAAGAAAGAAAGAAAACCTGAGTTCTCTATGATAAGTCCAGGGCTGGATTTTCCCCAAAAGCTTCTTTCTTGCTTATCAGATCCAGCCTGCCCTCCCATGAACAAATGACTCCACCATCATTTTCCCTAGCAGAGGCCCTTATCATCATCTTTCTTCTGGAATATTATCTAGCCTCATAGCTGGTTTCCCTGTCTCCAGTCTAATCCACCTTCCATATAGACACTAAATTCTATTCCTAAAGAACAAGTTTGACCATATCACTCACAGCTCATTTTTATAGATGAAAATCTGAGGCAAACAGGGTTAAGTGACTTTCCCAGAGTCACACAGCTAGGAAGTGTCTGAAGCTGGATTTGAACTCATGAAGATGAGTTTTCCTGATTCCAAGCCCAGTGCTTTATCAACTGGACCACTGAACTGCCCTCTAGTTTACTTTGGAGGAAGACAAATGATGGTAAATAGGGGAGAGATTAGGAGAGAGGGAGAATTGACTGCTGGTGCTTTCTAGGTGTCATTAAGGGAAGTGGATCATTCCAGATGACCCTTCTATATACTGCTTTGGGGAAGGAGAGTCTATGGCCCCATTCCTCATAGCTGATAAACTTCTATGTTCTAGGGTCAGGGTGACTGATTCTGTTCATAACAAAAGCAGATGTTTATTATTCAATGCATTCTGGCTCCAATCAAAATGATTGTGCAGGAAGAAAACAGGTGTCTTACTCTTTTGACATAGTGTTCCCTTACTGTGTGTGTGTGTGTGTGTGTATGTGTGTGTGTGTGTATGAAGAAAAGTGAAAGCAGGGATTTGGGGGGAGGAGGCTTCTCTATTTTGTTCCTTGTTTTTTTTTGTGGGGCAATGGAGGTTAAGTGACTTGTCCAGGGTCACACAGCTAGTAAGTGTCAAGTGTCTGAGGCCAGATTTGAACTCAGGTACTCCTGATAAAGCTGGTGCTTTATCCACTGCGCCACCTAGCTGCCCCAAGCCTTCTCTATTTTGAAGAATAGGAATGTGCTGCCATTTTCATAGGTTCCTTTTAAACACGTCGGGTATGGACCACTTGTAGTGCCTCACACCTCTCACTCAGGTGTGTTACAATGGGCACAGAACCCTATTGTTCTAATTGACTAGTTCTTTTGCCCACTCTGTCAGCTGTGTGATCCCCAGGGACAGACCGCTCAAATTCTCTCAGGATTATTGGGGCAACTCTATTGAGAGGGAATGCCCCTCCCCCTACTCACTGCTCTAGCTCTTGAGCCTTCATCAATGCATTTTCATTTATTCAATTAGCCAATAACAATAATGGCACGTTTAGATCTTCAAAGGAAACATTTACTTAACAAGGCAAACCATCAATACATTGATAAGACAATCTCATAACGATCTCATAGAGATGAAAAAAAGAATCATACCTGTTGGTACTTTCCGTTCCTTCTTGTCACCCAGGTTTTTAGCCTTGGAGTCATTCTCATCTCCTTACTCTTCTTCATCATTTATATTGAATCAGGTGCCAAAACTTGTCCATTTTATCTCCATAACATCTCTCATATCCATCCTCTTCTCTTTGCTCATACAATCATTGCTCTAGTTCAAGCTCTTATCAAATCTCATCTAAACTACTGTCACAGTCTTTTAAATAGTATTTCTGCCTCAAGTCTCTCCCTACTCTAATTAATTCATCTTCCAAAGGCCATCTCCAATCATCCTGATATATATCTCACCACTGGACCCGGATGGCTCTGGAGGAAAGAGTGAGGCTGGTGACTTTGCACAGCCCTCCCTCACTTAAATCCAATTCAGTGCAAGTCATGACATCACCTCCTCATGTCATGGTCTTCTTTGAGAAAGAAGGATAAACAACAACAACAATCCATCTTCCACATAGTAAAGCGATTATTTCTGACACCTGCTCAGTAAACTCACTATCCCATTCTCTATAGTGGCTCTTCTAAACTTTTTCATCCCTCATTAAATCTCCCTGGCTCCCCTTCTACCCCCGTCTCAGCCTAGTACCATATTTTACAGAAAAAATTGGGGTCACTTGCTGTAAACTCTCTCTCCTCTCCTCTTAATCTCATGTTGCTTCTATGACTATCTCTTCCTTTACCCCTGTCCCACATTCCTTACCAAGGAAAGCCACTCTGTCTGCACAAGTGATACCAATTCCATCTTCTCTCCTCCAACAGACTGTCCTCTTTGTCATCCCCACTTTCACTTATTTTCAATTTTTTCCTTCTCTACTCTACAAACATGCTCATGTCTCCTCTCTTCGCAAAAATCTCCCACTTGATCCTTCCATCTCCATTAATGATCATTCCATATCTCTTCTGCCTTTTTTTTGGCGAAACTCCTCGAAAAGGCTATCTATGAAGAATGCCTCCACTTCCACTCTTTTTCACTCTCTTAATCCCCTACTATCCTGCTTCCAACTTCATCATCCCACCTAAACTGCTGTCTTTAAATTTACCAGTGGATTACCTAATTGCCAAATCCAGTGGCCTTTTCTCCATACTCATTCTTCTTGATCTCTTTGCAACCTTTGACATTGTTGATCATTCTCTTTTCTTCTCTCTGTGTTTTTGGGACACCACTCCCTCTTGGTTCTTTTATCTCTTTGACTGCTCCTTCTCTGCCTCCTTTGCTGAATCTTCATCTATAACATGCTCTCTAATCATAGGTGTGCCTCAAGACATATCCTGTGATTTTTTTCTTCTCTCCTCTCCTCTCCTCTCCTCTCCTCTCCTCTCCTCTCCTCTCCTCTCCTCTCCTCTCCTCTCCTCTCCTCTCCTCTCCTCTCCTCTCCTCTCCTCTCCTCTCCTCTCCTCTCCTCTCCTCTCCTCTCCTCTCCTCTCCTCTCCTCTCCTCTCCTCTCCTCTCCTCTCCTCTCCTCTCCTCTCCTCTCCTCTCCTCTCCTCTCCTCTCCTCTCCTCTCCTCTCCTCTCCTCTCCTCTCCTCTCCTCTCCATAAACTTCACTTGGTGGTGATCTCATGAAGATGGCAGAGGAAAGGCAGTAAGCTCTCGGAACTCACTACACGATCAGCTCCAAAAAATCTCCAAATAATGCCATAGGTGGTGATCTCATAAGCTCCCATGGATTTAATTATCATATTGATGCTCAGATTTACCTATCCTGCTCTAACCTCTCTTCTTACCTCCAATCTTTTATTTTCAACTGCTTTTCAGATATCTAGAACTGGATGTATAGTAGACTAACATGGCCAAAACTGAACTCATTATCTTTCCTCCTAAACCCTCTCCCCTTTCCAAACTTCCCTACGTTATGGTCCTCTTTGAGAATGAAGGACAAACAATAAGAAGAGGTGTTCTGTACTCTAAAGGCAAATTCATTGTTTTTTGTTGGCATTTCCATGAGCAATTGAGCTGTTCAAGCCTGGGACCCATTTTTTAAGGTGTGGTCTGCTTCTATATCTTGAAAAGACTTCTCTTTTATATTTCACTATCAGGTATTAAAGATGATGCTTTCTGTTTTGTTTGTGTTGTTCATTCATGTTTCCTTTTTTAAAAAATTTATTTATTTTTTTTAGTGAGGCAATTGGGGTTAAGTGACTTGCCCAGGGTCACACAGCTAGTAAGTGTTAAGTGTCTGAGGCCGAATGTTTACCTATTTATATATCTCTTCACTCCTGTGTTTGTACTTCAAAGTTTCTCTGTAGCTTTGGTCTTTTTATTAGGAATACTTGGAAGTCCTCTATTTCATTAAAGGTCCATTCTCCTCCTCCCACCTCCCTACCTCCCATAGGATTATACTGAGTTTAGGTGGGTAAATTATTTTTGGCTGTGACCCCATATCCTTTGTCTTCTGGAATATTATATTCCAAGTTCTCTTCTCCTTCATATTGGAGACCACTAAATCATGTGAGGTCCAGATTGTGGCTCCTCAATACTTGAATTCTTTCTTTCTGGCTCCTTACAATATTTCTTCTATGACTTGGAGACTCTGGATTCTGACTATGATGTTTCTGGAAGTTTTCCTTTAGATTTTCTTTCAGGAGGTGACCAGTGAGACTAAGGGAAGTGGATTCTTTCTTTTTCTATTTTGCCCTGTAGTTCTAAGAAATCAGAGCAATTTTCTTTTGGGTTTTCTTAAAATAAGATGTCTAGCTTCTTTTTATGATCATGGTGTTTGGACAGCATGATGATTTTATATTTTTTCCCTTTATCTCTTTTCCATGTCACTTGTTTTTGCTATGAGATGCCTTATATTTTCTTCTATTTTGTCATTCCCTAGCATTGTTTACATATTCCTTGTTTCCTCAAAGAGTCATTGGATTCTATTTGTTCCATTCAGATCTGTAGTGATTTTGTTGCTTGGCCAAGGTTTTATATTTCTTGTCCCAAGCTGTTAATGAATTCCCTTTCTAATTCTTTCTTCTATAGCTCTCATTTCTTTTCCCTCTTTACTTCAAGCACTTTAATTTAATTTATTAAAAAAATTTATAACTCTTTTGTTTTAACTCTTGCTTCATCTCTTCTAGTAATTCTAGTTGTATTTTTTCCCAGACCATGTTTTGCTCTCAGGTTTTGCTTGTAGATGTTTTGGAGTCATCCTCTTCTTCATGTGTGTCTTAAGCTGACCATTATGGTGGGGTTCTTTTTTGGTTTTCCATTCTTCCAGTCTACTTCCTGACTTAGCACTTGATATTAGGGCTGGACTATACCACTTCTGGAGGGGAGGTTTGGGCTGGTCCTGTTGCTGCTTTCTCAGGGCACTGAGTGTTGTTTTTCCAGAATCTCAGGGACATATTGGGTACCTGCAAGCTTTTATTGCTCCCAAAGTGATCTGATCCATACCAAAATCTGATTGCTGTTTCCCACCCCCATCCCATCTGGTCTGAGCTCTGCCATGTTGGATTTGAGTCTTAGCAAGAGCAAACTGCTGCTACATTCAGCCTAAATCAGCCAGCTAGAAAGCTCTCTTTGTTTAGATTGGCAGAATTGTAGGCTCCCCTTTAGTCTTGGTCTGGGATTCCTGCCCTGGTTATTCCCCAGCAGTCTAGGTTATGTGCCAGAAATGAAATCCTTCTCTGAGCCTGGGGTCTGAGCCCCACTGCTACTGTGGCTGGCTTCCCCGCTGAACTTCCTTCTTTCTTGGTACATCACCCCAAGGTTTCCCTGCTTGGAATTTGTCGCCCCTGCTCCCTTCAAGTCCCCTTCACAGTCCAACCTGGAGCTGTGACCTGGAACAGGGTATTTACTGTTCAATAAAGCTTCCAGTCGTTCCCTGTCCCTGTAAGGATTCCCTGGTATGGGATCGACAGTGTCCCCATAGGGGTCTGGGACCTCCAGGTGCATGGCCTCTCCTTGGGCACTGGATTAAAGAGTATGCAGCTTGACTTGACCCCATCCCTGGTGTCTACAGAGTTCCCTGTCTTTATGCTAAGATGGACTAGATAAATAACGTGTTGGTTTTTTCCCCCCTGAATTTCTCCATCAGGATTTGGTCTGCTGTGTTTGCTAGATCTGTGTGGAAGACTTCTTTGGAAAGGGTGGGTGGGGGTGGGGCACTGCTTCCTACCTCTCTGCCAACCCTTTCTTTTTCCTGGTTAATTTTTAGAGACCTTCTATTTTGCTATCAGTCTCTGCTTCCAGACCTGATCACCTCATGGGAGATGTGACAGCTAACATAAGCAGATCCTTCATCTGAAAATGCTGTACAACAAACCCATGTCCCCAGTTGCTCTGTGCCTTTGACTGGACAGCTGGACTATGGGGTTGAGAGAGGCCACGTGTGGCTCCATCTCTGACTGCATCTGTCCACACTCTTCTATTCTGTGGTTGTCTGTACCAATACACCATTTTCACCTACCCTAGTGTCTCTAGTTCACCAAATTCAACCCTGAACTTGTGCTGGTTTTTAACTACTCCCTGATAAGAATGGACAGAGTTCTGCCTTTAGCAGAATAATCTGTGCAGAGCAATGACATAATTCCAATATTACTGCCTACCTTAGTAACCTCTTCTACCCACTCTTCATCCATTACCACCAACTCGTGGGCAGAGGCAACAGGAGATACCTCTGGAACATGGATTATTCGATACTCTTCTATGTTTATCACATTAGTGGCTTCTGTTAGATTATATGTTGTGGTGGGCCCTGTAATGAGGGAGGAAAAGCAAGACTTAGTGAAACTTTCATGGGTTTAGAAAAAAGGAGCAGGGTCCCTCAGCCAGTACCTCATAGGCTCATCAATTTGATGCTGGAGTGGACTTTAGACGTCATCTAGTTCCATCCCCTCATTTTGTAGCTGAGGAAACTGAGGTGCAGCTTAAGTGACTCAGAGTTTCAGTTAAATGCCTAAGGTAAGATTTGAACCCAGGTCTCCTGACTCCCTAAAACTTTTCCATGTACTATATTTCTTCTTAGACACCTATCTGAGACCCTGATCAGTGGTAATCTGAAGCTTAAGGAGAATCTTAAGTGCCTTATTTGTTTTCAGGGTAGGTTTGAGTTTATTTGCTCCAATTACTTGGCACTAGTTTTCAAGGGGAAAAAAATCAGAACAATTATTGTTTTAAAATATTTAAAATATTTTGTTTTTTTTTTATACAACTTCCAACATCCGCATTCTCTTTTTATGTTCCATTTCCCCTTTTGGGGGGCTTACAGACACATTCATATCCCCCCTCCCTAATTCTTTTTTTTTTTAAATTTAATTTATTTTTTTTGGTGAGGCAGTGGGGGTTAAGTGACTTGCCCAGGGTCACATAGCTAGTGTCTGAGGCGAGATTTGAACTCAGGTATTCCTGAATCCAGGGCCGGTGGTTATCCACTGCACCATCTATCTAGCTGCCCTTCCCTCCCTAATTCTTAAAAAGCCCTCCCTTCATCCAGCCATCCCCACTAGATATAGCTCTATATCTCTCCTTCCTTTCTTGGTTAAACTCCTTGAGGAAAGCTACCTACAACTGGTGTAAACTCTCCTCTCACTTTCTTCTAAATCTGTAGTCTGGCTTAATTAATGATAGTGCTAATGATCTATATGAGTAATTAATAGTTAATTAGCTAATGATGAGTAACTGATGATTTCTTAATTGCAAAATCCAATGGCTTTTTCCTCAATCCTCATCCTCTTTGACCTCTCAGAAGCCTTTGACCCTGTTAATCACCTCTCTTCTTCATACTCCTTTCTCCCTGGGTTTTAGCAATACTCTCTTTCCTGGTTCTTTTACCTTTCTGATTTCTTTTCATTCTTCTTTATTGAATCTTTATCTAGGTCATTCCCTCTAGCTGTGGGTATACCTCAAATGTTTGTCCGATGCCTTTTCTTTTCCTTCTCTATGAGCTTGCTTGATTTTCTCATCAGCTCTCATAGATTAAATCATCATCTCTGTACAGATAATTCTCAGATTTATTTATCTGTCCCTAACATTTCTCCTGGTCTCCAGTCTCATATCACTAGCTGCCAATTGGACATCCCAAGCTGGGTGTCTCATAGTAATCTCAAACTTGACATGTCCAAAGCAGAGCTCCTTATCTTTCCCTCTGAGCCTTACCTTTTGAATGTGTTCCTTTCTTTTTTTTTTTGAATAGAATTTTATTTTCCAAAATATATGTAAAAACAAAATTTTAACATCAATTTTTTTTGTGTGAGGCAATTGGGGTTAAGTGACTTGCCCAGGGTCACACAGCTAGTAAGTGTTAAGTGTCTGAGGCTGGATTTGAACTCAGGTACTCCTGACTCCAGGGCCGGTGCTCTATCCACTGCGACACCTAGCTGCCCCCATCCTAATTCTTAGGCAGTTATTTTCATCAGACAGTTTTTTAATCTCCTTTTCCATTTGGCTTTTCAAACTGTTGACTTTTTTCTCATGACTCTCCTGCATCACTCTCATTTCCCTTTCCATTCTTTCCTCCTTTTCTCTACATCTTCTTTCTATTTCTCCTACTTTCTCTTCAAAGTCCCTTTTGAGAGCTTCCATGGCCTGAGACCAGTTCATATTTTTCTTGGAAGCTTTGGATGTTGGAGTTTTGACCCTGTTATTATCTTCTTCTGAGGTTGTGTTGTGGTCTACCTTACCCCCAAAGAAGTTTTCGATGGTCTTCTGCTTTCTCTGCCTACTCATCCTGGCTTACTATTTCTTGGCTTTTAACTCCTTCTTAAAGTGTGGCTCTGCTTCCAGGACACACTGTTCAAGCGTGGCACAGGTGATGGTTGGGCTTTTTCTCAGCCTGCCTGGCCTCACTTTCATTTGATTTTAAACTCTCCACTGTGTGTGTGTGTGTGTGTGTGTGTGTGTGTGTGTCTGTGTCTGTGTCTGTGTCTGTGTCTTCTCAGCTCCACTCCTGTTCTCAGCTTCAGAGGGTCCTAGGTGTTTGGGGTTGAGGTGGGGCAGGTTTTAATCTCACCTGGCCTGTTCTCAGGTCTGGAGATAACCTCAGGCCTATTTACTGAGAAACCAACCAGCAAAGCTTTCTGTGGTGTGTTTCTCAGCTTCCAATGAGACTGCTCCCCTGCTCCCCTCCCCCACCTGGGCCTTCAGCCGCTCAGGATTTCTTCCTGGTTCCCTGCTGGGGTGGGACAGTCGAATCCTTCCCCCCAGTCCACTGGAACCCCTGCACTTAACAATCCTCCCCACCCCCCACTCCACCTCTCACGCTCAGTTCCAGAAGACGCCTGTGCGGCAGCAGATTCAGAGATACTGGGGCAAATTCCTCAGGCAGGTGTCTGGTGTGTCGGCCCGACTGCAGGGTTAGACTTTATTTGTGGCCCAGCACAGCCCCCTGAAATCTATCTATAGCTGGAGGAAACTCTCAGCCAGTATTTTTGTGTGTTTTTCTGCCCCAAGGGTTATTTTATTGCTATTTTTGGGGCGATTGTATCAGAAGTCCTGTGAGCGTAATGTCTTTCCTCCGCCATCTTGGCTCTGCTTCCATGTTCCTTTCTTTCCACCCATAAAGCTGCTATTCTCTCTCTCTTTTTTTTTTTTGGCAAGGCAATTGCGGTTAAGTGACTTGCCCAGGGTCACACAGCTAGTAAATGTCAAGTGTCTGAAGCCGAATTTGAACTCAGGTACTCCTGAATCCAGGGCCAGTGCTCTACCCACTGTGCCACCTAGCTGCCCCAAAGCTGCTATTCTCTTGCAGACCTTCATCTCCTCCCTCCTGGACTCTTGTTATGGTCTGCTGGTTGGCCTCCCCACCTCAAGTCTCTCTTGGCTGGAGGGCTGTCTGTCTTAACCTCTGCCTCCTGGCTTCCTTCAAGAGTCAGTTAAAATCTCACCTTCTGCAAGAGGCTTTTTTGGGGTAGCCTCTCCTTCCTCTCCATGCCTTCCCCCTGAGATTACTTTACATTTACACTGTATATGTCTTGTATGAACCTCGTCCTTTGCAGGTTGTCTTTCCCATTAGAATGGGATCTCATTGAGGACTAAGGCCATGTTTTCACTTTATTTTTTGTATCTTCAGTGATTAGTACATACTAAGAGCTTAACAAATGCTTATTGACTGTCACTTCTCAAGGACTATCCCGTCTAATAAAGAAAAATATACTCAAGCAAAACAAATGAATACAGGGTATGTCTATCAATCAGAAAAATAATTAGAATATGTATTTATATATAATGATATATAATATGCAATATATAATATATTATAATAGAACATGTATAATATATAACATATAGTATACAATATATTTATATATAATATTTTATATGTGTATATATATATATCTTGTCATGAATATTCTCTACCTCCATTCAATAGTCTCCTGCCTCCCTTGGTTGAGAACATTCCTATTGAGGGTACCATTACCCCCCAGTCATCTGGATTGGCTTCCTTGAATCCTTATTCCCTCTTACTTTCCATATCCAATATGTGTCCAAGAGCTGTCAATTTCACCTTTGTAACATCTTTCATGTATGTCTCCTTCTCTTCCCTGACACTTGCTTCCACCTTGATGTCTCATTTGAACTCTTTTATCACCTCATTCTTGGATTATTGTAAAATCCGTAGGTTGATGTCACTGCCTCAAATTTTTCCCCCTCCAATCCAATCTCCACTCAATGACCAAAGAGGTCTTAAGAAGGTCTGATCATGTCACCCTGCCTTCCCTTCCCTCTATCACTCAATAAACTTCAGTGGCTCCTGTCACCTCCAGGATCAAATATAAAATTCTTTCATTGGCATCCAAAGCCCTTCATAACCTCGCCCTTCCTACTTTTCTGATCTTCTTATGTCTCTAGCATTTATTTATTTATTAATTCATTCACTTACTTATTTATCTATCTATTCATTCATTCATTCATTCATTTATTTTGTGGGGCAATGAGGGTTAAGTGACTTGCCCAGGGTCACACAGCTAGTAAGTGTTAAGTGTCTTGAGGCCGAATTTGCACTCAGGTCCTCTTGAATCCAGGGCTGGTGCTTTATCCACTGCACCCCCTAGCTGCCCCCTCTCCTTATGTCTTAACACTGTCCTAAGAACTCTGATTTTTGCAATTCCTTGCACAAGATACTCCATTTCTCAGTTTGGAACATTTTCACTGATCATCCCTCATTCCTCGAATGCTCTCTTGTCTGTGCCTCCTGGCTTCCCTGCCTTACTTCAAGTCCCAGGTAAAATCTCACCTTCCAAGAGGAAGCCATTCCTGCTTGCTGTCATTCTACAAGAGATTATTCATTCTTCCTTCCATTGACTATCTTGAATTTATTCTACATATATCAGGGCTTCTTAAACTTTTTCTACCCATGACCCTTTTTCACCCAAGGAATTTTTACAAGACCCTGGGTATAAAGGTATATAAAATAGGCATACACAATCTTTTATGGTTGCCAAATTTTTTGTGACCCCTAAATTCAGTTATGTGACCCCATATGGGGTTGTGACCCACAGTTGAAGAAGCTTTGCTCTACCTCTCCCTAGAGGTTTGTGCCCTGATACTTACAAATAGATCCAATTCTTTAAAATCCCTCACTCAGTTTTACCTTAATCAAATGGCTCTCAGATCCTGGGCCTTTGTCTGAACTCCACACCTGCATCATCACCTGTTGGACATTTTGAATTGGATTCACTCATGGTATTAACCCATTTCTCGCCTCCGTTTCATAACCAAATTTGAAAAAGTTGTCTCATTTCTTTTCCTCTTACTTGCTTCTCAGACTCTTATAATCTGGCTTCCTATTTTATCATTCAACTTAAGTTAATAATGACAGCTAACATTTTTATAGCTCTCAGTGTGTGCCAGGCACTGCGCTAAGCACTTTATAATTATTCTCTCATTTGAACTTCACGACAACTTTGGGAGATAGGTGTTATTGATGAGGAAACTGAAACAAATATAAGGTTTTTTTCTCCTTTTTTCAAATATAAATTAAATGACCCTCCCTGGTCATTTAACACACATACAGATTGTAAGTGTCTAAGGCTGGATTTGAACTGAGGTCTTCCCAACTCCAGGACCAGTGCTCTGTGCACTGTGGTGCCACTTAGCTCTTCAAAGTAAACACTGATCTGTTGTCCTTTTTTTTCCTCCTCATCTTTTTTTTTTTTTTTTTTTTTTTTTTAGTGAGGCAATTGGGGTTAAGTGACTTGCCCAGGGTCACACACCTAGTTAAGTATTAAGTGTCTGAGGCCAGATTTGAACTCAGGTACTCCTGACTCCAGGGCCGGTGCTCTATCCACTGCGCCATCTAGCTGCCCCCCTCCTCATCTTCTTAACCTCTCAACGTTCGACATTGGTGATCTCCCTCTCCTCCCGGATACTCTCTCCTCTCTAGTTTTTTTTTTTTTTAAACATGGTTAGATGCCACAGAGTAGGTGGCAATACCTTAACTGTATATGTGTTGTAAAGGCCACTAGGACCTCTTCCATCCTTATCAAGGGGAGTGCTAACCTTCTCTCCTTTCATACAACACTCCTCTCTAGTTTTTCATGATCCTGCTCTCTCTTGGTTCTACTCTAACTTGTCTGTCCACTTGTTTTTAATTTCCTATATTGTGCCCTCTGTGTGTATCTCCCCCTCTGCCCTTTCCCCCACCAAGGCTCCACCCTGGGCTGTGTCTTCTTTCTCTATACACTCTTTTCATGTCTTTATCAGTTTTTGCATGGGTTCAATTATTATCTCTACTCAAACAATTCTCAGACCCCTATATCTAGCCCTAGCGGGTCTCCTGAGGTCCAGCTCCAAATTAACTGATGGCCATTTTGAACTGGATGTCCTACAGACATCTCAAACCCAACATATCTAAAATAGAATCCATTAGGCTTTCTCCTAAACCTACCTCTCTTCCAAGCTTCCCCATTTCTGTTGAGGATGCCGCCATCTTTTGTGGCAGATAGCTTAGCAACCTTGGAGTGGTCCTTGACTCTTCACTCTCACTCACTACATAGATCCAGGTGTTTGCCAAGTCTTGTCAATTCTATCTATATGTTCTCTAACATCAGTTTCCTCTCTACACATGGGGCCACCCCCTTAGGTTAGTACCTCCTTGTCTTTTGCTTAGACTATTGTGATAGCCTCCTAATTGTTCTCACTGCCTCAAGCCAATCCAAGTTCCACACAGCTGCTAAAGGGATTTTCTGAAAAACCAAGCCTGATCATGTTGTCGATTGATCGACGGATTGACAGTCTCAGAGAAATCACCAGCATCCATGGCCTGTCGATACAGCTCTTTTCACTTACCTGCACCTTCATCCTGTTGGCCTGATTCACAGGGGCTGGCTGCTTTCTCTTCATATGAGCATGGCTGCAGCTCCATATAGTTAATTCTTTGCTGAGCTTGGGCTTAGTGCCTCTCTTGGGAAGCAGAACTACCTATGTTTGCTAGTATCCTTGACAGCCAAAGGCAGAGAGCTTTGTTTACATGGGCCAACTCCACCCAACCCCTGACATGCCTTGTGTGTGACAGCCTCTATTGACTTAGAAAAGCAGAACTACTCACTTCTTCTCTTCAGAATCCGTTTAAAAACATCCTTGTATCTTTCAAAATTGGTTTTAAACCTGAAAAAAACATATGCGGGTTTTTAAAAAAAAAATGCCAATTAAATTTGTTACTGTTTTCTAGACGTTCTGACCTAGACATTCTGAGAATAAAGTAGAAAGTTTCACAATCCCAGAGATTATCTTTCTGTACATTAGAGTGTCCTTAGATAAGTGAAAGGAAGACTCTCTCTCCCTCCTTTCCCCCCTTCCTTCTACCCTTCCTCTTTCTCTTTTTCTCTCTTCCTTCCTTTTTCTTTCCTTTTATTCCTCCTTTCCTTTCTTCCTCCCTTTCTTCCTTTCTCTCTTTCTTTCTATCTTTCCCTCCTTCCTTCCTTCTTTCTTTCCTTCCTCCCTCCCTTCCCCCTTTTGTCCTCCCTTTCTTCCTCACTCTCTTTCTCTTTTTCTCCCTCCCTCCTTTTTCTTCCTTCCTTCCTTTTTTGTTTCTCCCTCTCTTCCTTCCTTTTCTTTCTCTCTTTCTTTCTTTCTCTCTTTCTTTCCTTCCTTCTTTCTTTCTTTCTTTCTTTCTTTCTTTCTTTCTCTCTTTCTTTCTCTCTTTCTTTCCTTCTTTCTTTCTTTCTTTCTTTCTTTCTTTCTTTCTTTCTTTCTTTCTTTCTTTCTTTCTTTCTTTCTTTCTTTCTTTCTTTCTTTCTTTCTTTCTTTCTTTCTTTCTTTCTTTCTTTCTTTCTTCTGTCCTAGATACAAGATTGTGAATATGCAGCTGTCATCAATACCCTTAATAGTGGAATAAAAAAATTATGATATGAATGGAGTAAGATTAGAAAGAAAGTTCAGGTTTTAATTGCTTTCATTACAGAAATAAAATAAATGTTTTACATTTAGATACATTTGAAAGTATCAAGATTATTTTGTAAAGTTACGAGGGTAATAGAGTGGATAGTAACAAAATGGGAAAAGAATACACATCTAGGAACTGGTGATAGAAGAGATGGCTATTATGGAGAAAATGAAACTAGAAATAGGAATTGGAAAAACAAAACACTAAAAGTAAAACCAGTTCTCCATTATCCAGGTCCAGACAATGTCATGGATTATCCTAAGACACTAACTTTCTCTCTCTCTCTCTCTCTCTCTCTCTCTCTCTGCTTTGTCCCTTTGAAAGTTTTCTCATTTCACTGGCACTTGCAGCAGAAAGTAGGTCAAGAAGGGCCTTGAAATGCAAATGAATCCATTATGCTTTTTTACTAGAAATTCCAATAAAAAGTATGGTGGAGGATCAGGTTTAAACAGTGGCTAAAATAGGGTTTGAGTTGTCTCTCTGGGTTTGAGTTGTTCATTCTGGTTATTACAATAGCAAGGCATGTAATCCAGCCAAGCTATGTGATGAGGAAGGCAGCAGCTGCAGCCAGTAGCACCAGGGGAAGGCACCAGAGTTTCTTCCATTCTGAGGCTGTCTGCAACTAGCACACAAAAGCAGGAAGACACAGGGTTTATGCTGAAGATGTCTGTAACCTAGACCTTATGCTGTATTCAGGACCATCTGTGGTATAAGATATCTGAGTAACTCTCCCTTTGTGTCCTTAGCACTGGGAGGATTCTCTAGGAGTCTTGTGCTCTGCTGCATAGTTAGTTGCCCAAGGCACTTGGACATGATGAACACCAGAAGAATTTAGCCGTGATAAATTTGTGTGGCAAGGTCAGAAGAGCTATATCCTCAACAGAGTGTCAGAACTCTCCTGTCTCCTTGACCCTGGGTCAGTGTTAGAGATCAAGAGACCTTCAAACCTGGATAACTGACAGTTGAACTAAAACAAAAACAGATCCCCAAATGCAAAGGACAAGACAAATTTTAATATGGTAAGAAATAATTGGAGGCAGAGCCAAGATGGTAGAGGAAAGGCAGTGACTTCCCTGAGCTCTCCCCATGACCCCTCCAAATACCTTCAAATAATGCCATAAGACAATTCCTGGAGCAGTAGAACCCACAAAAGGACAGGGAGAAATCATTTTCCAGCCAAAGACAACCTAGAAGGTTAGCAGGAAAGGTCTGTCGTACTGGGGTGAGAATGGAATCCAGCCCAGTACCAGCCGTGCCAGCACAGATCCAACCCCAGCACACCAGGTGCCAGGAGCCCCTGAATCAGCTTTGGCAGAAGCTGCTTCTGGAACTCAACCCACAGATGGTGAGGGGGTTGAGTGGTTGGTCACAGGGAGATTACAGGGGTCTCTTTGCTGGCACTGAGGTAGGACTCTGTTGTTTTGTCAGTGTTCAGATCTGGGTTGCAGTCTTTGATGGCGGTCCCAGGTAGGGAAGGAGCACAGGCACACCAGAGCTTGCAGCCACAGTGGGGCAGGATTCTGTTCTGAGTTCCAAGGCAGAGAAGAAGGCCTGTGGTTACTTGCAGACCAGAGCACAGGCCAGGAGAGTGGTGAACATACCTCTCCTTAAATCATAACACCTTGGAAGAACTAAGGATTTACAAATTCCTAGAAGTATTTCAGAGAACAGCTGCTCAAACCCCCAGAAGCTTGGGAAAGTGTGCCCTCCACCTTGGAAGCAGTGCCCCACTTTAACAAAGAGTTAAAAGTCAAGAAATAGGCTGGGAAATGAGCAAACAGAAAAAAAATGCTGATCCTAGAAAGTTTCTATGGTGACAAGGAAGATCAAAATACACCCTCAGAAGAAGATAGTCAAAGATCCTATGTTCAAAGCTTCTAAGAAAAATTATGAATTGGTCTCAGGCCATAGAAGCAAAAAGGACTTTGAAAATAAAGTAAGAGAGGTAGAGGAAAAAATGGAAAGATGCAAGAAAATAATGAAAAAAAATCAACAGCTTGAAAAGCTGAATTGGCCAAATGGAATAGGAGGTACAAAAGCTCTCTGAAGAAAAGAATTCCGTAAAAATTAGGAATGGGCAAATGGAAGCTAATGACTTTATGAGGAATCAAGACACAATAAAACAAAACCAAAAGAATGAAAAAAATAGGAGGCAATGTGAACTATCTTCTTGGAAAAATAACTGACCTGGAAAATCGATCCAGGAGAGATAATTTGAAAATTATTGGACTACCTGAAAGTCATGATCAAAAAAAGAACCTAGACATCATCTTCCAAGAAATTGTCGGGGAAAATTGCCCTGATATTCTAGAAACAGAAGGTAAAGTAGAAGTTGAAAGAATCCACTGATCACCTCCTGAAAGAGATCCAAAAATGTGAACTTCTAGGAATATTATAGCCAAATTCCAGAGCTCCCAGGTTAAGGAGAAAATATTGCAAGCATCCAGAAAGAAACAATTCAAGTATCGTGGAGCCACGGACAGGATAACACAAGATCTAGCAGCTTCTACATTAAAGGATCAGAGAGCATGGAATATGATATGCCAGATGGCAAAGGAACTGGGATTACAACCAAGAATCATTTACCCAGCAAAACTGTGTATAATCCTTCAGGGGAAAAAATGAGAATTCAATGAAAGAAAGGACTTTCAGGCATTCTTGTTGAAAAGAACTGAGCTGAATAGAAAATTTGACTTTCAAATACAAGACCCTAGAAAAGCATAAAAAAGTAAACAGGAAAAAGTAATCATAAGGGATATTAAAAGGTTAAACTGTTTATATTCCTACATGGGAAGGTGATATTTGTAACACATAAGAAATTTTTCATTATCAGGGCAGCTGAATGGAGTATATTTATACAGAGGTCACAGGTGTGAGTTGAATATGAAGGGAAGATATCTTTAAAAAATAAAATTAATGGGTGAGAGTAATGCACTGGGAGAAAGGGAAATGGAGAGGTGGAATGGGGTAAAGTTTCTCACATAAAAGAAGTGAGAAAATGCTAATGGAGTAGAGGGGAAGATGGGGGCGGTGTGGGGGAGTTAGTGAGCCTTACTCTCATCAGAACTGGTTCAAAGAGGGAATAATATACATACCCAATTGGTTATAGTAATCTATCTTACCCTGTAGGAAAGTAGGAGGGGAAGGGGATAAGGTGGGAGGGGGTGAAAGAAGGGAGGGCAGATTGGGAAAGGGGGCAGTCAGAAGCAAAACACTTTTGAGGAGAGATAGGGTGAAATAAGATAGAAAATAGAGTAAATGTCATGGGGAAAGACTAGGATGAAGGGAAATATAGTTAGCAATAGTAACTGTGAAAAAAATTTGAAGCAAGTTTGTCTGATAGGCCTCCGTTCTCAAACAAATAGAGAACTGAGTCAAATTTGTTAAAATGAGAGCCATTCCCCAATTGATAGATGATCAAAAGATGAAGTTTTCAGATGAAATAATCAAAGCTACCTATAGCCATATGAGAAAAAGATGTTCTAACTCACTATTTTTTTTTTTTTAGTGAGGCAATTGGGGTTAAGTGACTTGCCCAAGGTCACACAGCTAGTAAGTGTTATGTGTCTGAGGCTGGATTTGAACTCAGGTACTCCTGACTCCAGGGCTGGTGCTCTATCCACTGTGCCACCTAGCTGTCCCCCTAACTCACTATTGATTGGAGATATTCAGGTCAAAGTAATTCTGGGTACTGCCTCATACCTATTGGATTGGATAATAGGACAGCAGAGGAAAGTGACAAATGTTGTTGGGGATATGAGGAAAATGAGACATTAATACACTCTTGGTCAAGTTGTAAACTGATTCAAACATTCTGAACTAAAGCCAAAGGGCTATAAAACCATGCATACTCTTTGACCTAGTAATACCACTACTAGATTGGTATGCAAAAAGAGATTAAAACCCCCCAAAAGATGAATTTGAAATTGGGGGGATTCCCAATCAATTGGTGAATGGCTGAACAAATTGTGGGATGAGATTGTGATGGAACACTATTGTGCCATAAGAAATAATAAGCAGGATGCTGTCAGAAAAACCTGGATGGACTTACATGAGCTGATGCAAAGTGAAATGTATTGTATACAAAATAACGGCAATATTGTAAGATGATCTGCTGTGCATGACTTAGTTATTTACAGCAATACAATGATCCAAGACAACTCTGAAGGACTTATGAAAAATGCAATTCATCTACAGAGAAAGAACTGATGGTATCTGAATACAGATTGAAGCATAATTTTTTGTTAGTTCCTTTTTCTAAAGTTTTTTTTTGACAGTTTTCTTTCACAACCTGACTAATGTGGAAATGTTTTGCATCAGTACACATGTATAACTTATATTGAATTGCTTGAGTTCTTAAGGGGGGGGGAAGGGAGGGAGGAAGAAAATTTGGAACACAAAGTTTTAAAAATTGATGTTGAAATTTGTTTTTGCATGTAATTTAGGAAAATAAAATTCTAAATTAAAAAATAAAAAAGGAGAGCGAGAGAGAACAAAAAAAAATAGAGACCTTGGGGGGAAAAAAGAATCCTCTTTTTTTTTTTTTTTTTTTGGCAGGGCAATGAGGGTTAAGTGACTTGCCCAGGGTCACACAGCTGGTAAGTGTCAAGTGTCTGAGGTCAAATTTGAACTCAGGTCCTCCTGAATCTAGGGTCAGTGCTTTATCCACTATAGCGCCACCTAGCTGCCCCCCAAATAAGCCCATTTTAAAAGAAAGCTTCACAAAATAATCAACATAGGATGTTGTCGTTGCTCATCCTTTGTTCTTGAAGAGGACCAATGAATGATATCATAAGAGTAATGTCTTGACTGGTAAGTGAATTGGATTTAAGTGAGGCAGTACTGCGCAAAGTCATCAGCCTCACTCTCTCCTCCAGAGCCATCAGTGTCCAGTGGCAAGACATAAGTCAAGACCACTTGGCAATGCCCCTGGATGAAAGCCAAAAGATGGGAGGAAGACTGAACTATGACAGATCCTTCTGAAATTAATGTACTGTTACATACGTGATCTTTCCCCATCCCTGCCTCCTAACCATATCAAAAGGAAGCAAATTTTACCAGTGTGTAAGCAGCTTGGACCTTTTGACTGACCTGGGGGGGGGAATATTGTGTACCAAATTTTGAGTAGGACAACAATAAACAGATATCATAGGCTCGTGGATTTAGAGCTAGAACAAACTTCAGAGGCCATCTAGTTAAAATCTCTAATTTCTAGAGGAGAGATGAGACCTAGAGAAGTTGTGACTTACCCAGGGTCATATATGTATATATGTATATATATGTGTGTGTATATGTGTATATATGTATTTCTTTATACACACACACACACACATATAAATTAATAGTGGCAGGGCTGGTCCCTTGTCCCTGACTTCAATGTCAACTTCCTTCCCCCCATCTCAATACTATGCACTGAAGGGCAAACAGGATGGGAGAGAATTAGAAACCACATGAAAAGCAATTAAAAGAATTGAGGTTTAGTTTAGAGGAGAGACAATTGTGGAGAGACATGAATTTGGTCATCATATATCTTAAGGGTTGTTACACAGCATAAAGATTAGACTTATTTCTGCTTGATTGGTCCTAGATGGAGCAGTGGAAAGAATGCTAGGTGTGAAGTCAGGAAGACATCTTCCTGGGTTCAAATCTGGCCTTAGACACTAGCTGTGTGACCCTGGGCAAGTCACTTAACCCTGTTTGCCTCAGTTTCCTCATCTGTAAAATGATCTGGAGAAGAAAATGGCAAGCCACTCCAGTATCTTTGCCAAGAAAACCCTAAAATGAGGTCATGAAGAGTTAAACACAAGTGAAATGATTGAACAATAAAACTGAGGGAAGATCAATGGGTAGAAATTTTTAAGAGTTAGATTTTGGTTCTAATATTTTTTAACCATTAGAGCTGTTCAAATGTTGGCCAGGTTGTTTTGGGACATAGAGAGTTCCCTCTTAATAGAGGTCTTCAAGTGGAGGTGTCTATGGTCAGAGTCCATTCCTCTTCAGGTTGGGATTGGATGATATGACCTTTGGAATCCCTCTCAACTATACATTTTTGTGCATCTGTGATTCTTTGAAGACCATATCTCTAGGTTTTGCATCCTGTCTCAGTGCTTTTAAAAAGAGATTCTCTGGGGCCAGCTAGATGGCGCAGTGGTTAAAGCACCAGTCCTGGATTCAGGAGTACCTGAGTTCAAATCCGGCCTCAGACACTTGACACTTACTAGCTGTGTGACCCTGGACAAGTCACTTAACCCCCATTGCCTGCAAAAAAAAAAAAAAAAAAGATTCTCTGGAAATGGGCCTAAATGGAGATGAGAGGAGATCCATTGATGGCCCATATTTTAGGTTCACAGTTTGGATTACTTTGAGAAAGATTAATGATTAAATTCAGCAGAACCCCAGAAAGCTAATAGCCTGTACTAGAAAATGATTACATCCTTTTTGTATTAGTTTGCTTTGGGAAGAACACTAATTCTTTTCCTTTTTTCTTTTCTTTTCTTTTTTTTTTTGTGAGGCAACTGGGGTTAAGTGACTTGCCTAGGGTGTCACACAGCTAGTAAGTGTTAAGTGTCTGAGACTGGATTTGAACTCAGGTCCTCCTGACTCCAGGGCCGGTGCTCTATCCACTGTTCCACCTAGCTGCCTCACTAATTCTTTTCATTGGTGCTTCATGGGCAACAAAGGGAGACTATAGAATGAAGGGATTCTTGGCTCCCCCTCTTCATGAAACTTATTTTGTTTTAATTATCTTTCTTAGGACTAAAATGATTTCCTGGGCTGCCATCCTATATGGAGAGATGTGTGTGGAGGGAGGGTGGCCATATAAAGAGAGCTGTGAGACATAGCATCAGTAACCAAAGGGAGCACATCAAATGGGGTGGCTCTGTTTGACTGAAAAGGATGCAGAAGCAGAGATTCATCTAACAGCCTGATGTAGTAGAAAAGAGTGCTGAACTCTGAGTCAGGAAGAGTGGGGTCCAAATCCCAACTCAGAGATGCTTACTAGCTGTGTTACCCTGAGCACACCATTTTAACCTCTCTGTGCCTCAGTTTCTCCATCTGTAAAATTGAGATAATGGTATCTTTCTTCCAGGGTTGTTGTAAGAATCAAATGAGATAATACAAATTCTTTCACAAAACTTAAAGTGCTCGACAATCCCAGCTATAACTCTCAATAATAATAAGAACAGAAAAAAAGAGATTGTTTTCTAACATTTTTATCCAGGGGAAATAGGTGGAAATTAGTACTAAAGGCCACATTTATGGAAAAATGGAAGAAGTGGCATTAAAAAAAGGAGTTACCATGAATTTTGAGGGCAGGAAGAAAGGTAAGTGTATTTATGTATATAAAGGGATAGGGTAATCTCACTTATTGCCTTGTTGGCAAGTGAAATTATAGTGGTGTCTTTTATTCACACTATTGCCCCACCCCTTCTGGTTGAACACTCCTGTGGACTGTGGGGAAGGAAGTGGTCTCTTGCTTATGTCATTTGAATCATTTTTAGTTGTGTCTGACAATCTATGACACCCATTGGGGGTTTTCTTGGCAGACATACTGGAGTGATTCACTATTGCCTTCTCCAGCTCATTTTATAGATGAGGAAACAGAGGCAAACAAGGTTAAGTGACTTGTCCAGGGTCATATAGCTAGTGTCTGAGACCAGATTTGAACTCAAGTCCTCCTCACTTTAGGCCAGTGCTCTATCCACTGCACGACCTAACTATCCCTCTCCTGCCTATGGACCCGCCCATATTGAGCTCCTGATAAGGGGGCCACTTCTTAACCATTCCGTCTAGCCTTCTCCTCATCTTCTAAACTTATGACTAAGTTTACCAATGCATAAGTAGTAATATGGATTAATTTTTGTTTTTTTTCCCTTTTAAGTTTCAGTAGGTTATGAAAATTTCTGAAAGCCAGCCAAAAAAGGGAAAAACCCTAAAAATTCTTGGATGCTGGACAGGTAACTCACTGACTTCTGATAATTGAGTTACCTGTGCTTTCCTACTGTCTCAAAGACATAATGAAAATGAAAGAGATTGTGCTACTAACCCCACTGCAAGGTGATTCAGTAGAAGATACCCATATCTGTATCTGTATCATTAGGTTGGGGTTGAGGAGGCTATGAAAGGAAACTCATGGACCCAAAGCTAGAAGGGACCAAAGACTTCATCTAGTTCAACCCTCTTATCTTACAGATGAGAAGAAAACTGAGGTCAGCTAAGTTGTTGCTTCCCTACCTCCCCATGTAGTTAGTGGCAGGATGCCTTCCAGCCCTCAAATTAATTTCACCTGAACCTCTAGAAGGTCTAACCTAGAGAATAATTTTGAAGTGGGAGGTCTGCTCTTATTAAAAGTAAATTGAAGAGCTGTGAATGCAGTTAATAAGGTGAACAGTTTGTCTGGTGAGTAATACCCTGAAAATGTGAACAACCATTGTCATCACATTTACCTCAGTATCTCTATCCTACTGAATCTTGCTCTTTAATTTGCCGTTCTTTCAATCCCTCTCTCTTTATTTTTCTCCCCTTTTTTTCTTTTTTGTTCCGATTCTCTGCCTCCCCGTTCCCCATACAATACAACAGAGTGGTAGCACATAATTCTTCCCTCCCCACAGCCTGTAGGAATTTCCAACAGAAATAATAAAAGTAGCTGACATTCACATAGTGCTTTATTATGTAAGCCCCATTACACACATTCTCTCATTGGATCCTCACAAGAGACACTGTCACAGAGTGAGTGTCACAGGTGGTATTTGAACCCCAGACCAATGTTTTTCCCCCCAGTCTTCACACTGCTTTAGGAAAGGGTGTATTGGGAAACCACAAATGAGACCCCCTCATCGCCAAGGAAAAGCATGGGAAAACCTTTGCCTCTCTTAGTTGAATGCACTCCCTGACCCCAACACACATACACATGAATACACATCCTTTTTCCTGCCTTTGAGGATGATAACTTCTTTTAGGACATCTTCCTTTCCACCTCTCTTCTCCCCCTCCTAACCCATCTTAACCAGAAAAAATTTGGAAATGTTTGCTATTGAAGTTAGGCAGAAGCAAGATTGTCATCAGAGGAGACTGCACCTGGGCAGGAAGAGGAAACAGTTGAAGAGTTTGAGAAACAGAACACAAACCTGGCATGGAGTGAGGGTGGGGGACTTCAATTATCAAAACATCTGCTGGAGCTCTCTCTCTCTCTGCCAAAAACAGAGCTGTAAATAATTTCCTGACTTGCCTTGATGGTAATTTCATCTTCAAAAGATAGAGCAACCAACAAGGGGGAAATTTCTATTTTGGATCTGATTCTCACCAACAAGAACTGGTTGCTGAATTAGAACTGATGGGACTTCTTAGAATTTATAACAAACAAGGAGAGAAAGGCTGGGCATACTCTGGCGTATACCCTAGATTTTGGGAAAATAGATTTCAAAGGTTTCAGAGGAAGGATAGTTAGTATACCATATCTGAAATTTAACAAATTTAACAAAGGAAATTGACCCAGGAGGGATGAGTAGCTTTCAAGAATGTGGCACTGAAGACATAAGAGAAAAAATTCCATTGTGAAGAGAAAGAGGGAATTATTGAAAAAGACTCATGTGGATGTACATGAACTTCCCCAAATAGCTTAAATCTACTAAAAATTAGAAAGGACAAAAATAAAAAAGACAGACAGAAGATGGAAGCCAAGTCTGGTAATGGAGGATGCATAATCAAGCATGATTTGGTCCTATAAGAAAAATGGTAGCAGTGCTAAAGCTCAGCTTGTTTTTTGGTTATTTTTATTTATATTGTCATAAGTCTTGTGTTCCTGGTTCTACCTATGTCACTCAGCATCCATTTGTAGAAGTCCTTGTATTTCTCTAAATATTCCATAGCATTTGTATACCACATTTTGTTTGACTCTCTCCCAGTTGATGGGCATCTATTTTGTTTTCAACTCTTTGCTACCACAGTTTACCTAGATTTTCATGAAACATTTGAAATCATGCTATTATCATATACAAGATGGTGAGATGGGGGTGAAGTCTTAGTACCCTTTGTTGAATTTAAATTTGTTTGAATGGCTAGACTCAAAGAATCATGATTAAAAGTTCAATGGAAACTTGGAAGGAGATCTTTAGCAGAACATCCCAAAGATCTGTACAATTAAAAAGAACCCATTTTTATAAAGGTCTTGGATATAGGAATAGAAAGCATTCTTATCCAGTTTTAGATAATACAAAGCTGATAGCTAATCTGATTCAGCAAAAAATTTTTAAATACAATTTTTAAAATGTTGAGGTCTACATTTTAAGAGATCACAAGCTCAAATGTGAGCCAGAAGCATGATATGGCAGCCAAGAAATGTAATGTAAATTTAGGCTCTTTGGGGAGATATAGAATCTAGGAGCAGGGAGAATCATGATAATCTAATGTACTCTGTCCTGGTCACACACATCTAGAGTATTGTGTTCAGTTCTGGGTCCCATATTTTAGGAATGTCTTTGATGAAATGGAGAATGTTCAGAGGAAGGCACAGGACCTTAAGATATTAAATTGGAAATAAGAGACTAGAGCTCTGGGAAGATTACCAAAGGGTTAGGAGACATCCCCACATAGATGTGATAATTAAAGCCATGATAGTAAATTAGGTTTCCCTGGGAGAACATGTAAATTGAGAAGATTTTTGTGATTAATTGACTCATGAAGACCATTAACCTAACCAGATGTTGGGACCTATTCTGGGTTGGTTCTGAAGACCGTAGGGGTGAATGAAGCCTTCCTAGTTTGGTGAAATTGAGGTATGCAACAACTGTGGACAAAGTTAGTAACCATGATATGTCATAAGACTCAAAGGTCATAGGTAAAAATCCTTGGAGTAGAAACAGGATCAAAACTTGGATTATAAAGTCTGAAGTACCTCTCAAGAAGTGAGATCCAGCTATAGGTCCAACCTACTTGGGGAACTGAGGGGGCTTTGGAAGTTAAATATCTTTGTTCCATCTAAATGTTGTTCTATCCCTGATCCTTTCCATCAGTTGTTAGTCCAGCATGCTACACAGTAAATGCTTAGTTAGTGTTTGTTGTATGAATGAAAGAAACTGAGTGAGCTGGACCATTCAGAAATCTGCAGGTTCAAGAAGGTTCCTGGACTAGGGAGAATTGACCCAGGGCTATGAAGAGTGAGGCAGGGTCCAGGGTGAGGTATAATACAGCTGGGAGGAAGGCAGGCTAAGGTGGCATTTCTAGAAGAAATTGTGAAATATCTCATCAGGAAAACAACTGACCTGGATAATAGATCAGGGAGAGATAATTTGTAATTTTTTTTTCCAGGCCAAAGAGGGTTAAGTGACTTGCCCAGGGGTCACATAGATAGTAAGTGTTAAGTGTTTGAGGCTGGATTTGAACTCAGGTCCTCCTGAATCCAAAGCCAGTGTTTTATCCACTGTGTTATCTAGCTTCCCTCAGGGAGAGATAATTTAAGAATTATTGAACTACCTGAAAGTCATGATCAAAGAAAGAGCCTACACATCATATTTCAAGAAATAATCAAAGAAAATTGTTCTGGTATCTTAGATCCATAAGGTAAAATAGAAATGGAAAGAATCCACTGATCACCTCCTGAAACAGATCCCCAAATGAGAACTCTAAGGAATATTATAGCCAAATTCCAGAGCTCCCAGGTCAAAAAGAAAAT
Organism: Dromiciops gliroides; assembly: GCF_019393635.1. Classification (NCBI taxonomy): domain Eukaryota; kingdom Metazoa; phylum Chordata; class Mammalia; order Microbiotheria; family Microbiotheriidae; genus Dromiciops; species Dromiciops gliroides. Next base: position 90,747,569 of record NC_057863.1, on the reverse strand, counting down.
ATCTCAAGCAGCTAGAAATAATTCAAACACTCTAGTTCTATAGTCAGGATCACACAAGATTTAGCAGCTTCCATATTAAAAGAGCAGGGGGCTTGGAATATGATATTCTATAAGACAAAGGAACTAAAATTACAAGCAAGAATAAACTATCCAGCAAAAGTGAGTGTAATTGGGGCAGCTAGGTGGTGCAGTGGATAGAGAACTGCCCTGGGATTCCTGAGTTCAAATCCGGTCTCAAACACTTGACACTTACTAGCTGTGTGACCCTGGGAAAGTCACTTAACCTCAATTGCCTCACCAAAAAAAAAAAAAAAAAAGGGAGTGTAATCCTTCAGGAGAAAGAAATGGATATTCAATGAAATAGAAGACTTTCAAACATTCTTGGTGAAAATACCAGAGATGAATAGAAAACTTGACATTCAAACAGAAGACTCAGGAGTTAAACTGTTTATATTACTACATGAGAAAATGATATATGTAACTCCTAAGTACTTTATCATTATTAGGGTAGTAAAAAAGGAGTTTACATAGACAGAGGGCATGGGTGTGAGTTGATTATATTGGAATGATCTCCAAAAAAAATGAAGGGGTGAGAAAGAGGGATGCATTGGGAGAAGGGGGAAAGAAACGGTTGAATGGGGAAATTTTTCTGTAAAAGAGGTGTGCAAGGAAGAGTTTTTATAATGGAGGGGAAAATGGGAGGGGGTAGGTTTGAACCTTGATTAAAAGAGGAAAGAATATATATAGATACTCAGTTGTAGATAGAAATATAGCTTGTTCAGTAGGGAAATAGAGGGGAGCAGGATAAAAGAAAGGAGGAGGGGGATGATAAAGGGGAGGGTGGATTAAAGAAAGTAGTAGTAGGCCTCCACCAGTCGTGGACAACCATGGATCAGCGCCTTGAAGAGCCACAGGCCACAGTGTGGCTGTGCAGTCCGATATGGGAGCCTCAGCTCCTGAGTGACTTATAACCAGTAACTGCCGCATCCCAGGTTGTAACTACCCCATGAGGAGTAGCTGGAGTGTCCTCTCCAGGGCGCTGGCTGGGGCGGATCAATATGGAAAACAAGCTGTTGCCCATGCAGCAGGTTTTCCCTCTCTGCGACACTGGTGGATCCAAAGGAGAGGCAGAGCCAATACAGTGTGGCACCAGTGCCGCCGCAGGAGTTGCCAGAGGGATGTGATGTCCAACATCGAACTGCCTAAGGGACTCCGACTCCTGATTTTTCCTCGGGGTTAACTCCTGAAGCCTTTCTCATATATGGGTATAGCCCCAAGGCAGCAGGGTTCCTTCCCCTAGGCAGGTTGCCTGACAAGGCTAACGAGCCCCACCAGCCTGAAAAGAAAGTAGTAGTTAGAAGCAAAATAGACTTGTGAGGGGGGCAGCTGGATGGCACAGTGGATGAAGCACTGGCCCTGGATTCAGGAGGACCTGAACGCCAATCCAGCCTCAGACATTTGACACTTACTAGCTGTGTGACCATGGACAAGTCAAAAGAAGAAGAAGAAGAAGAAGAAGAAGAAGAAGAAGAAGAAGAAGAAGAAGAAGAAGAAGAAGAAGAAGAAGAAGAAAATAGACTTGTGAGGATGGACAGAACAAAGGGGAGGGGGGAAGAAACAGAAGGAAATGAGATATAGAGAAATACACAGTAATCATAACTGTGAATGTGAATGGTGATGAGTTCACCCATAAAATGGAAGTGCATAGCATAATGGATTAGAAACCAGAATGCAACATGTCTACCAGTAACATACTTGAAACAGAAAGACATATAGTTAAAATTATGATCTCAGACAAAGCAAAAGCAAAAATAAACCCAATTAAAAGGGATAATCAGGGAAAATACATTTTGCTAAAATGTCAGTGAAGTAACATAAAAAATTTTATAGCAAGTTTCTCTGATAAAGGCCTAGTTTCTCACATATAGGGAACAGAGTCAAATTTATAAAAATAAGAGCCATTCCTCAATTGGTAAATGGTTAAAAGTTATAAACAGGAAGTTTTCAGAAGAAACAAAGCTATGTATATTCCTATGAAAAAATGCTATAAATCACCATGATTTAGAGAAATGCAAATTGAAACAACTTAGAGGTACCACTTCACACCTATCAAAAATGACAAATGCTGGAGGGGATGAGGGAAAATAGGTACATAGGTAGACTAATGAACTGTTGGTGGATTTGTGAACTGGTCCAATCACTTTAGAGAACAACTTGAAACTATGCACAAAGGGACATAAATTGTGTATACCCTTTGACCAAGCAATATCATTACTATCACGTATCCCAAGGAGATCAAAGACAATGAAAAAGGACCTATATATACAAAAATATTTTTGGAAGCTCTTTTTGTGGTGGCAAAGAGTTGGGAATTAACAGGATGCCCATCAATTGGGGAATGGATGAACAAGTTGTGGCATGTGATTGTGATAGGATATTATTGTGCTATAAGATATGATGAGGGGGATGGTTTCAGAAAATATGGGACGGACTACATGAACTGACACAAAGTGAAGATGATGAAAAAATGCTATACACCTCCAGAGAGAGAGAGAGAGAGAGAGAGAGAGAGAGAGAGAGAGAAACTGATAAACTCTGAGTACAAATTGAAGTATCCTTTTCTTTCTTTTTTAAAAAATATGACTAATATGGAAATCTGTTTGCATTAAATCACATGTATTATTGATATCAGGTTGCTTGCTTTCTCAATGGCTGGGGAAGGAAGGGAAGGGAAGGAAAGAATTTGGACATCCCAATTTAAAAAGAAAAGGATGTTCAAAATAAATGATAAATCAAAATGTAAAAAAATGTAAAATTTTGTGTGGAAACAAGTTAACAAGTGGTGGTTGAATACGTGACATCTCCCCATTTCCCACCGGTCACTTTCCTGGGTTTCTGATCCCTTGTTGTTCTCTTTGTCTGGATTTCTGACTCTTATTGATTCCTTGCTTGGACCCCCTAGCTTGTGACTTACTCTTGTTCTTTGGAAGGCAGGGGTGGGGGGGTGGGTCTTGATTCCTACTTTTGAGACTGCCTCCCTATTTACTTCAGTTCTGTTTCTTCTAAAACCTCATTTTCTGTTTGACTTCTGGATTATGCTCATTGCTTGATCCCAGATAGTGTAATTGTCTGTTCCTTCCCCATCCACCCGGTCCCAATCCACATGGCTTCTCTTGACTTCACTGCTTATAGGTGAGCTCAGACAGACTGACCTCCCAAGGGCTTGACTTGGAATGGCTGCTTGCCTGATCTTCCAGACTTTATTAAGCCATCCCTGACCATTCACATTTCACTTTTAGCTTATGGCCTGGCCTGAAACATTGACTGATAACACAAAATGTCTTCATTCACTTACATGTGGGCCAGCTTCCTCCGAGTATCATGTCTTAGCCGAGCAGAGGGGGACACATCGATATCAAGGGCTGTCTTTTCTTCTCGTTCTAGCAGTTCTTTTAGTATGCATTTAAATACAGTCTGATACGTCCTGGAAGGTGAGGGCTACAAGGCAAGCCACATAGCAAACAGTCAGATTCTTCAGAGATGGTGCTTTCCTATTTCACCTATTCTACCAGCTTTTGTTTTGTTTTGTTTTTTAAACTTCTCAAAGGGAACAAAGCATACTACAATTTTTTTTTAATTGAAGAAATGAGCTATGCAAGAATGTTCCTTCTTAGCATTGGGCAGGGGCAGCTTTGTTCCTTTTTTTGTTTGTTTGTTTGTTTTTTTAGTGAGGCAATTGGGGTTAAGTGACTTGCCCAGGGTCACACAGCTCTGTTCCTTTTAAAGAAGATATGCTCTTTAAAGAGAATTTCCTCTCAGTGTCCCCAGAAATCTTTTTGAGAATGATCACATTGTCTCTTTTCTCCAGTGTTGGTACAGGCAGCATGGTGTAGTGGCATGAGCACAGAACTGAGACTTAAGACTGTACTAGTCCTGGCTTTGCCACTGATTTGCTGTGTGACTTCAGGTAAAGTCACTTGTCCTCTCTAGGATTCTTTTCTCCTCATCTATTAAACAAAGGGGTTAGACTAGATGTGGTTGATAGGCCTTTGTAGAGCTAAAATTCTATTAATTTTATGAGACTTCCTTTTCATATGTGGAAGATTGCCTTAAAACAAAGATCTCCAAGCCTTTTTGATTGTGTACACTTATCAGTAAACCATTTTTGAGCACACCCCCAACATATATATATATATATATATATATATATAAAGTTATGAATTATAAAGAGACTACTCTGTTAATCATTATGTATATTATAAAACTCCCTAACAGAACTTTGAAAAGGGTGACATACTGATGAAATAACATTTGATTCTAGAGGTAATAGGGGGCCATTGAAATATATTGAATAGGGGAGCGATGTGAAAAGGGCAGCTAGGTGGTACAAGTTGATGGAGTGCTATACCTGGAGTCAGGAAGACCTGAGTTCAGGTCCAGCCTCAGACACTTACTATTGTGACCATGGGCAGGTTACTAAACCTTGTTTGCCTCAGTTTCCCCATCTGTAAAATGACTTGGAGAAGAAAATGCCAAACTACTCCAGTATCTTTGCCCAGAAAACCCCAAATGGGGTCACGAAGAGTTGGACACAACTGAAAAACAAGTGAACAAAAACAACAACAAAATGATGTGATTAGATTTGTTCTTTTGGAAACATCACTTTGGCACCTAAATGGGGGATGGATTATATTGGGGAGGGACTTGAGCCAGGGAAATCAATGTTTCCTGTTTAAAAAAAAAGGTCTAGGAGAAAAATTATGAAAGACTGAATGAAGGCGGTGGCTGTGTGAGTCAAGTGAAGGGGACTGATGAAAGAGTGCAGAGATAGAAAGGACAAAATTTCACAACCATGACTGTGGAGTATGGGAGAATGAGAGTGTGGAAGAGTGGCTGTGCTTTCAACAGAAATAGGGAAATTTTAAAGAAGGTTGGTTTGGGTGGAAAGATAATGTGAAAAATCTGTGATATGTATTGCAACCATCCATGCTTGTCTATCCTTATTCTGTCCCACACAAAATGAAAAATGAGTGGGTGGAGCTCTTATTTTCCAGTCTCTGCCCTGAAGGCAGATCCTACCCTCTGATTAGTGACCCTGAGCAAGTCATTTAACCTCATTCAACTCAATTTCCACATCTGTAAAATTAGCTGAAGAAGGAAATGACAAACCACCCCAGTATCTTTGCCAAGAAAACCCCAAATGGGGTCATGAAAAATCAAATACAACTGAGCAATAGCAACAAAGCTCTATGATCTATACTGGACAGAACTTATGGCATATGGTGATTTCTTCTAGGTGAAAGAAGGTATTATTAGGTAAGCAGTTTTTTTTTTTTTTTGCTTTTTTTTATTTTGTTTTTTTTTTGTTTTCAGGGAAATGAGGGTTAAGTGACTTGCCCAGGGTCACACAGCTAGTGTCAAGTGTCTGAGGTCAGATTTGAACTCAGGTCCACCCTGAATCCAGGGCCGGTGCTTTATCCACTGTGCCACCTTGCTGCCCCGGTAAGCAGTTTGGAGGGGATAAGATATTAGTAGTTTAGGATGTGTTGTTGTTCAGTCATGTCATGAGTCCACAGCGCACCAATACTGTCTGTGGGGTTTTCTTGGCAAAGACACTGGAATGCTTTACCATTTCCTTCTCCAGTGGAGTAAGGCAGAGGTGAAGTTACTTGCCCAGGGTAACAAACTAGTAAGTGTCCCAGGCCTTATATGAACTCATTTATCCCTGACTTCAGGCCCAGAATGCTAACCACTTTGCCACCTAGTTGCCTCTAGTTCAGGGAGTAAGGTCCCATAATAGTGTGAGATTTGCCATAATAGTGTTAGATCATTTCCAAATAATGAAACTACTCATCCTTTTTTTTTTTCTTTCCTTTTTCCTTTTACAAATCTGGTTGTAGATTCAAACTGTTAGAGCTATTTTGTTTAATCCCTCACACGATTTTTTTTTTTTGGCCACTTTCTCACATAACTAGTGCTTTTCTGAGTTGTGACTTGGACTCATGTCTTTTGATTTCAAGTTGAGGATTTATTATTCTGCCCCAAATTCATTTGAGGTTTGTAAAACTAAGATTTATCCTAACTCATATGAATACACAAAATTTTATGTTCAGTAGCTTTTTTTTTTTTTTTTTAGTGAGGCAATTGGGGTCAAGTGACTTGCCCAGGGTTACACAGCTAGTAAGTGTTAAGTGTCTCAGGCCCGATTTGAACTCAGGTACTCCTGACTCCAGAGCTGGTGCTCCATCCACTGCACCATCTAGCTGCCCCTAAGTAGCTTTTAAAAAAAAATGACAGAAGGGGATAAGAAATGTATCTTTTGCTGGAATACTGGTGTGCAAAAACTCATATCCTTGCCTACTTATCCTTACCTTTTTCAGAGAAATATAGAGTTTTTGTATTTACATTGGCCAGCATTCATCATTTTGTTAATAAATGACATTAATCCACTTTCAAGGTCCCTCATGTAATAATAGTGAACACTTATACAATGCTTTGGGAGTCACAGGATACTTTTCTCACAGCTCTGTGAAATTTTTCCTCTTTAGCACTGGAGGACTAAGCTAGGACAAAAGGATAGAAGTTATAGGCATGCAGATTTTGGATTAAATTTTATCTAGAGTTACCCACAAATAGGATAGGTTACCTCAGAGGATTAGTGGACTCTTCATGAGGAAGCTGGACCATTTCTTGGGTATGTTGTCAACAGGGTCTAATGTTTGGGTAGGAATTGGAATAAATGACCTCTGAGCCCCCCTCTTAGCTTTAGAATGATGATTCTAGGCCACATACATAATATCTTCTGCTTTTTACAAATGAGGCACTTGAGGCTCAGAGAGGTTGTAACTTGCCTGTGGTGACATGGCTACTGATGGTGGGACCTGAACCCAAATCTTCTTACTATACAATCCAGAGGTTTTTATTTCTTCTATACCACACCATAATTTCTGACATCATTCTTCTAAAGTAGGCTGAATTAATGTCTGAATTAGCTTAATTCTGATCATTCCTGGAATGACTACATGGGGTGTGGCTTATAACTAGGATCTTTTTTTGTCCTCTCAGCTTCACTCTATTTGTATAATGCAGGGGTTCTTAACTTGGGTTTTTTTTGGGGGGTGGGGATGACTGTATTTCAGTATAATTGATTTTCTTGGTAATACTTATGTATTTTATTTTATACTTTCCAAAAACATTCTGAGAAGGGGTTCATGGGCTTTACTAGATAACCAGAGGAGTCCCTAGCATAAAGCAATTCGAAGGCAATCCCTGTAGATCTTTAGTGATAGTTGGAATAATGAATGCTTTGCAGTGTTTCATAGAAACAGTTTGGTAGTGAAGTAAAAGGGTTAAAGTCTGGCAGATTTATTCTATGCAATTGATCAGAAGTGCAGCTGCCAAAGTTGTGGAGGTTTATCCAGGAACGTTTGGCAGGAGAAGCAAGAAGAAAAAGAGTAAGAAAAAGATTCCTAAAAATGCACAGTGTCTCAGATGCAACCAACTGGATCAACAACTCACAAAGTACTTATTCTGCTCATGGTACTGTTCCTATTCTGTAGAAACAGTTTCCTAGTGGGTTTAGAGTTGATGACAAACCATTGCGCTTGTTACTTGAATTATCTAATGACAAGGTTGTACTCAACTCTTGGCTCAGTTCTCTGTTGCTAGGGTTCCTGGCTTTGAGGACTTGGGAAAGTAACTTTCTCAAAGGATCCTAGATTTAGAGCTAGAAGGAACCTTGGAAAATACCTGGACCAACCACCTCTTTTTTTTTTTTTTAAAGTGAGGCAATTGGGGTTAAGTGACTTGCCCAGGGTCACACAGCTAGTAAGTGTCAAGTGTCTGAGGCCGGATTTGAACTCAGGTACTCCTGACTCCAGGGCCGGTTCTCTATCCACTGCGCCACCTAGCTGCCCCTCAACCACCTCTTTTTACAGATGAGACCAATAGGTAATAAGTGGTCAACCCTCCAGACCCAACACTCTTCCTTGTCATAGTACCATGCTACCATCTATTTCATGTCCTGTTGCCATCCCAGTCTCTTGGGGGCAGTGGAGGTGGAGACCTTATGTCAAGCAGTTGTTTTGTGGGGCTGCTGGGTGTTCATCTGCACACTCCTTTAAGTTTCTTTCTAATCTGATTTCTCAGGCATGAAGCCTTGACACATCTGAACCAAGAGGATCAGTGCCTGGATGGGCCATTCTGTCCAATTTTCTACCATTAAACAAGAGGGTCTCTTCTTTAGTGATAAATATCATAGTTACAAACTTACTCCTTTAATACTTTAAAGCATTGTGTTCACTGAAGCAGTTCCCAATGAAGCTTCAGCCAATGGGGTCAATGTTTGGGCTGCTGTGCTTCTACAGACTCAGCTAGGCTGATCCTCATATGACAGACATACATACAATCACCAGGTCTATACTTGAAGTTTTTCTAATCTGGTAGGACCCAAAAGAAAAATTTCACTGGCATAGCTTTTGAGAACCTAGAGTTATTCCCATAAAACTGTGAGGTATCAGAGTAGGAGCTCAATGGAAGAACAATAATAATCTATTGTTCATATATGAAAATGATGCTTCTAATTTACTGACAAATGGTACCATGGTATGGTGGAAAGAACACTGGATTTAGAGTCTAACACCTGGGTTCAAATCCTACCTCTTCTATTTACTGTCTGTATGACTTTTGGCAAATCACTTCACTTCTCTGGTCTCAGTTTCTTTACCCATAAAGTGAAGGGTGTGGACTAGTTGATATTTTAATTGCCTTCTAGCCCTGAATCTCTGATCCTATGCCAATGGACCCTTTGAATTGTTTTTCTAATAATTACAAGGATTTTAATAAAAATGGCCCATAGAATATGCTACATCTCAAGTATAGCGCCTTGCACATGATAAGCACTTAAATGTTTGTGGGATTGGGTGTAGTCAATTATGATTTGACAAGAAAGAAAAACCACATTGAAGAATGAAACTAAGTTGAGTTAGTTAAAAAATTCATGTGTACTGGAAATCAGATTGGTTTGTAGCCATTTCAAATTTCAGAACAACAGATGTCCCTTCCCTGTCCTCCCCATCCATTTCTGCTTAATTGCCATTAGTATTTTGACTGCCCTTGGAAGATTCTGGAATGAAATCAGAGAAACCTTGCTTGTGATTGTCAACACTTACAATTCCTTGGGGAGTCGACTGTGAGTTAACAGATCCCTCTTGACTGCTGCTTGCCTCTTTTTTATCAAGGAGCATCCTCTTTAAAAAAACACACATACAACATTTTAAGTTTTGTCGATTTGCAATATTCTCCTTTAAGAAAATGGTGAACACCCCCCCCCCCCACGTGGCTTAATATTCTTGTTTTGTGTTGGGCCTTTGCAACCTATGAACACATTTAAGCAGCTGACTCACACCATTGTTGAATGGGAAGGACCTACCCCCATCCCCCATAGTAGTTTTCTTCCATTCTCTTTTTACCATATGATGAAAAGGGCAGTAGAGACTACTACTGGGGAGAAGGGGGATGTTGTATGGGTATTCAGATTAATTTTCAGTATTGCTGACTTCCCTTTATGAATTCTGGTTGTCTTACCTGAAATTCTGTGTTCAATCAGAACTCTCTAGCTAAGACTATTACAGTAGTGTTACTAACATATTACTAACACTGGACAATAATACTTCAAGGATCTATAATTTTATTGGTATGGGCATTCCCATTGTCAAAGTAGATTAAAAATTCCTCAGGACCATGGAGAGTTTCTGGAATCAGAAACTTTACCACTCTGTCATCTCCCTGAAAATGATTTGCCTATAAATGTAGCTAGTCTGGCCCTTGGATGATAGATATACAGCTGGGCCCTTTCCAACTTGGTTGGGAGGGAAGAAAGGAATAAGCATTTTTATAGCACATACTATGTGCCAGACATTGTGCCAAGCACTTAAAAAATTATCTCATTTGAGCATCATAACAACCCTGTGATGTAGGTGCTATTATTATCCCCATTTTACAGTTGAGGAAACTGAGGTAGAGGTTAAGAGATTTGCCTAGGGTCATACAGCTAGTAAGTGTCTTAGGTTAGACATTTAGGTCATTTAACTCCATCTCACTCACTTTAACTTAGGTCTTCCTGACTCTAAGTCCACCTCTCTATCCACTGTGCAACCCAACTGCCTCAAGCTTACACTTTGTTGGCTTAGCCTTTGGTCATCTCCAAGCTATAGAGACAGTAGCAATGGATTTCAATGGAGGACATTCCAAGGATATTATAGATGTCATAGGGACTACTTTAGGGATTACCTTACATATGCAGCCAACTTTTATAACATTGTTTCTATTGGAAAATAGATTGAGTCTCAAACCATTTATATGCATAATGCATTTGAGGAACACAATCCATTTGTAAGATGGTGCTTTCCCAAGTGTTCAGCTTGATTAAACAAATATTTATTGAGCATCCACCATGTGCTACTTAGTATTCCCTCCACAATGATAAATTTGGTTTGTACTATAAGACATCAATCTGCAGTTACTGTTAAGTTGTGCTGAAACTAGTTCTTGATATGGTTCAAACTTTTTTTTTCCTTCTGAAGTCAGGTTCTTTATTTTTATTTTATTTTCTTTAATTTTTTTTTTTTTGGTGAGGCAATTGGGGTTAAGTGACATGCCCAGGGTCACAAAGCTAGTAATTGTTAAGTGTCTGAGACCAGATTTGAACTCAGGTCCTCCTGAATCCAGGGTCGGTGCTCTATCCACTGTGCCACCTAGCTGCTCCTTGCCAGGTCCTTTTAAACAGAATTCATATCTACTATAACTTTTGTTCCTTCTCCAGGTCAGAGTTTCAAACAGTGCTATGCACAAAGGAGCTCTTTCCTTTCCTTTTCTTTTCTTTTCTTTTCTTTTCTTTTCTTTTCTTTTCTTTTCTTTTCTTTTCTTTTCTTTTCTTTTCTTTTCTTCTCTTCTCTTTTCTTTCCTTCTTTCTTTCTTTCTTTCTTTCTTTCTTTCTTTCTTTCTTTCTTTCTTTCTTTCTTTCTTTCTTTCTTTCTTTCTTTCTTTCTGTTTTGTGGGGCAATGAGGGTTAAGTGATTTGCCCAGGGTCACACAGCTACTAAGTGTCAAGTGTCTGAAGCTGGATTTGAACTCAGGTCCTCCTGAATCCAGGGCTGGTGCCTTATCCACTGCACCACCTAGCTGTCCCAGGAGCTCTTTCAATCACAAGATCACAGAACTTCCAAGTTGGAAGGGACATTCGAGGCCATCTATTCCAACCTCCACTTAAGCAGAAATCCTTTCTCCACAACTTTAATGACATCATCATCTACCCTTTGCTTGAAGATCCCTCAGTGATGGGGAATTGATCACCTTCCAAGGCAGCACCTTCCATTTTTGGATAGTTTTAATTGTTAGGAAGCTTTTTTGGATAACAAGTCTAGATCTGCCCTTCTTCAACTTGTACCCAATTGCTCCTGGTTTTGCCTTCTGAAGTCAAATGGAACAAGTCTAGCCCCACTTTCAAATGGACAGCTTAAAAACATTGCAACTTTCAGAGAAATCAAACTATCTAAAATTCATGAATCTACTTTCCTGCCTCAGTAAAGTAAATAGTATTGATTGAATTGACTGAGCCTTAAAAATTTTTTTTCATTCTCAGCCAAAATGGTCTTGTTGTTTCATCACCATACCTTTATGCAAGCTTTTCACCATACCTATAATGCACTCCCTTCTCACCTCCATTTCTCAAAATCCCTAGTCTCCTTGAAAGTTCTGCTCAAATGCTTTGTCCTGCATCAAGCCTTCCCTGAATGCCCAGCATTGAAATCTTTACTTACTTTCCACTGAACTGGATATTTCATGTCCCCCTCCCCACAAACTCTTACCTCTTATCTTTATACAAGCCGTCCTTAATGCCTCGAATATGTTTCCTCTTCTATACTCTGCTTTGAAGCATCTTTACCTTCCTTCAAGGCATAAATGGAGGGGCCACTTATTCCCAGAAACCTTCTTTGATTTCCCTAGTTGCAAGTGCTCTTGACATCCTTGAACTACCTTGTCATCAACTTGTCTTTGCATAGGTTATATCTCCTCAAGGATGTATTTCCTTGAGTTCAGGGACCATTTGAGTCCCTAGCATCTAGATAGACTTAGTATGCGCTTAATAAATACTTGTTGAATTGCAGTACTGCTAGGAACTGGGCAAATCACATTATCAGGAGGGTAGAGGAGGGAGAAGCCAACTTTTTTGCTTTGTAAATGTTGCTGGGTTTCCATATGCCAGCTTCCAGTGTAACTTTTAGGTATGTATAGTGTAGTACAATGTTAATTCTCTTATTTGATACAGGGTAGTGTCACGGAAAAAGTATAGGGCTTGGAGTCAGAAGAGTTGCTTTGAATCCCAGCTTTTATACTAGTCACTTATGACTTTGAAAATCAGTTTCCTGGGGGCAGCTAGGTGGTGCAGTGGATAGAGCACCAGCCCTGGATTCAGAAGGACCTGATTTCAAATCCGGCCTCAGACACTTAACAATTACTAGCTGTGTGACCCTGGGCAAGTCACTTAACTGCAATTGCCTCACCAAAAAAAAAAAAAAAAGAAAAAAAAAAGAAAGTCAGTTTCCTTATGCATAAAATGGGGATGTAGGGATAAGATGGCATAGTAGATAGAGAGTTGGCCTTAGAGTCAGGAAGACACAGATTTAAGTCCAATCTCAGACATACTGGCTATGGGACCCTGGGTGAACTACCTAACCAACCCCACAGTTAAAGATTGAGACTCTTAAATTCCAGACCTAGTGTTGGTCTTGTGCTGGTAGAGGGAGATTCACACTCCTGAGGAGTCTTCTACTCTGATAAAACCATAGGTTTAGTTTAAAAAAAAAAAAAGGAGATAACACTCAGTACTGTCGATGTTGGGAACAGGAACAACAACAGATTAACAGAGAAACATAATTTAGACCAACTAGGGTTTATTGAATTCACCCCAAGAGGCAAAGGCTCCCCATATGAACAGTATACAAAGTTTATCTAGGTTTCAGGGAGTGGGGAACATGGTAGGGGATGAGGTAAATGTTGATTGGTTAAAGTTGCTGGGACTTAAAGCTGATCTGGTACAATAACCCTTTTACCCAGGTTCAGGATTAGGAGTTTTTGCAGAACAGGATATGGGAGGCTAGGATGTTTCTTAGAACAGGTTGTACAACCGGATACCATGGCATATCCTATTTGGGGTCACTTGTACAGCCAGCATTAATGGGAGAGTAGGGGGATATATGTGTGAACATAATGGAGTGATTCCCAAAATGAAGTATCTCCTTGGTCCACATTGTCTATTCCATAGGGTTATTGTGATGGAAGTGCTATTGAAATGTAAGCTTTGATTATGTCTAATGAGTTCTCTTTTTTTTTCCTTTCCAGTTCCTGAATATGTCTATGGCAGTGAATTTAAGTGGATTAGTTTTGAAGCAAAACCAAACCAAAACAAAACACCTTCAGTCACATGTAGGCTTGCTGGTCTCTCACCTGTTTACTGATAACTGAAAATAACTTTCCCAGAGAGGATGCTGGAGGATCATTAGATTGGGAGCTCCTTGAGGGCAAGGATTGGTTTTTGCCATTGTCAGCAATCAATGAAAGAGCTTGAAGAAGGGGAAAGGTATCAGAGATGCAGAGAAGGGCAAATTTTTTAGTTTAGTTTTTTAAATATTTATTTATTTTTTTTTTTGTAAGGCAATTGGAGTTAAGTGACTTGCCCAGGGTCACACAGCTAGTAAGTATCAAGTGTCTGAGGTCGGATTTGAACTCAGGTCCTCCTGAATCCAGGGCCGGTGCTCTACCCACTGTGCCACCTAGCTGCCCCCAGGTTTGTTTTTAAAGGGAAGAGAGGGCAGTCTTCAAACCACAGAAAAATGAATGAGCTTAACTTCTAAACCTGGTGAAATTCTAGAACACATTGTTCAGAATTTGATGGCTTGTGTGATACTTAGAAAAGGAAACCGATTATTGAAAACCTGGTTTCAGCAAGAAATGGCCATACCAGACTAACCTCATTTCCTCTTTTTGACAGAGTAACTTGACAGCTAGATCAGGGGAATGCTGTCAACGTGGTATACTTAAGATTTCAGCAAAATATTTGACAAATTCTCTCTGTATAGGACTTCCCTTCACTTATACAGATCAACAACTCCTTTATATCACTGAGTTTTGATAAGTTACTGCAGACACTGAAAAGTTAAATAATGTGCACATGGTCAATGGCAGGACTTAACCCAACCTCTACATGATTTTAAGACTTATGCACAGTGCCACACCACTTCTCATAGATTTGTCAGATTTGTAGGTCACATGAAGCTGGAAAGGGTCACTAACATATTAGGTGATAAGAGTTCAGATCTCCCTAGAAGGGACACTTGGTCAGATACAGGTTTGACTAGATGCCCACGGGGATCTCTCCTAACTGTGAGAATATTGGATTCTTATACAAAGAGACTTTACTTCTACCTCAAAGTAGAAAGAAAGACCTGAAACAGAAGCAAGCCATGTTCCTGATGGTCTTTGGAGTACATACATCCTATAATAAAATTTCTCACTGCCCCAGCTTCACATAAGACTGAGGCATTTAACAATCATGGGGAATTAATACAGAATCCCAGAATCTTACAATTGGAAGGTACCTCAGAGGACATTTCTTTCTTTCTTTCTTTTTTTTTTTTTGAGAGGCAATGGGGGTTAAGTGACTTGCCCAGGGTCATACAACTAGTAAGTGTTAAGTGTCTGAGGCTGACTTTGAACTCAGGTCCTCCTGAATCCAGGGCTGGTACTCTATCCACTGCACCACCTAGCTGCCCCTCAGAGGACATTTCTAATGCCTACAAAAGGATTGTCTCTATAATATACCTAACAAGTAGTCATCTCATCTTTCCTTGAAGACCTCTCATAAACGGGAATCCTTTACATTCCCTAGTGGCCCATTCTGCTTTTAGGCAGCTCTATTTAAAAAATTTTTTTTGTGTGTGTGTGTGTGTGTGTGTGAGGCAATTGGGGTTGTGACTTGTCCAGGGTCACAGAGCTAGTAGGTGTTAAGTGTCTGAGGCTGGATTTGAATTCAGGTCTTCCTGAATCCAGGGCCAGTGACTTATCCACTGTGCCACCTAGCTGCCCGGTAGCTCTATTTTTAGGAAGTTTTTCTGTCTGTCAAACCTAAATCTGCCTCTTTGCCACTTTCCCCAGTGCTTCTACTTTAGTCCTTGCTGAACAAGAGAATAAGTCTAGTCCTTATTCCACGAGACCAGAACCATCAGTCATTGTTTAGAGACTTAAATTTCACAAACATAATCAACAGCTTGGTGAGAACATTGCTGCCTATACTCTACAACTGTGTCATTTTTCTTTTCTTTTCTTTTCTTTTTTTTTTTGAGAGGCAATGGGGGTTAAGTGACTTGCCCAGGGTCACACAGCTAGTAAGTGTTAAATGTCTGAGGCCGGATTTGAACTCAGGTACTCCTGACTCCAGGGCTGGTGCTCTATCCACTGTGCCACCTAGCTGCCCCTGTGTCATTTTTCAATGCTAAAATTTTGTGAATTTCCAAATAAAAAGTTGCAGGTCTGCCTTATATAGAGTTTTTTTTTTCATAACAAAGCTATTCAATAGCTTCTTTTGACTGTTCAAAATTTGTTATTTATAAGTCACTGCCAGCAATCATGATCTTAGACAAAAATAGACCTAATTAAAAAGCAAAAATAGACAATTAAAAGAGATAATCAGGGAAACTACATTTTGCTAAAATGTCAATGAAATAACAGCAAAAATTTTATAGCAAATTTTCTTTGATAAAGGCCTAATTTCTTATATATGGGGAACTGAGTTAAATTTATAAAAATAAGAGCCATTCCTCAACTTATAAATCGTCAAAGGATATGAACAGGCAGTTTTCAGAAGAAGAAACAAAGCTATGTATAGTCCCATGAAAAAATTCCCTAAATCACTATGGATTAGAGAAATGCAAATTAAAACAACTTCATACCTATCAAAAATGACAAATGTTAGAGGGGATGAAGGAAAATAGTTATATAGGTACATTAATGAATAGTTGGTGGATTTGTGAACTGGTCCAACCACTTTAGAGAACAACTTGGAACTATGCCCAAAGGGCCATAAATTGTGTATACCATTTGACCAAGCAATATCATTACTATCACGTATCCCAAGGAGATTAAAGAAAATGAAAAAGGACCTATATATACAAAAATATTTCTAGCAGCTCTTTTTGTGGAGGTGAAGAATCAGAAGTCAAGAAAATTCTCATCACTTGGGGAATGACTGAACAAGTTGTGGCATATAATTATGACGAAGTATTATTGTGCTATAAGAAATGATGAGGGGGATAGTTTCAGGAAAACATGGGAAGATCTATATGAACCAATGCAAAGTGAAGTGAGCAAAATCAAGAAATCATTTTACACATCAATAGCAATATTGTAATGATGATTGACTTTGAAAAACTTAGTTACTCTGATCAATATAATGATCCAAAACAACTCAAAGGACTCATGATGAGAGAAAAAAAAAAAAAGCTTTCCACCTCCAGATGGAGAACTGAAGACTTCACAGTGCAAACTGAAGTATAATTTTCTCACTTTATTTTTCACTCTTTTTTTTTTTTGGTCATATGGAAAAATGTTTCAAATGACTTCACACATATACTTGATATCATACTGCTTGCTTTTTCAGTGGATGGGAAAGGGGGGGGAAGAAGAGAGAGAATCTATAACTCAAAATTTTAAAAAAGAATCTTAAAAAGAAATAAATGATGAATTTTTTATAAAGTTAAAAAAAGAGATAATAACATAAATGATGAATTTTTTTATAAAGTAAAAAAAGAAGAGATAATAACATAAATGATGAATTTTTTTATAAAGTTAAAAAAAGAAGAGATAACAATAGAAAATTTGTATTCATCCATGTGGAAGGGGTAGTTGAAGCTGTGAGAATAAATGAGATTACCAAGGGAGAGGGAATGCAGAGGAGATAAAGAAGAAGGCCAAGGATGGAACAACCTCGAGGAGGATGAAGATTAAATAAGAACCATTGAATATGACCGTTAGGAAGTCTTTGGTGATGATTGAAAGAGAAATTTCAGTAGAATTTTAGGAATAAAGCCAGACTGCAGCAGCAAGTGGTCACTGAGAAGTGGAAGAGTCAGATAGAGACTTTTCAAAAAACCTGGTCATGAAGAGAAGAAAAGGGGGTGAGATGGAAAGTAGATGGCATAAAAGGGTATTTTTTAAAAAATGGATTTCGTGGAGATCTGGGCATGTTCACAGGTGGTTGGAATGGAGCCAGAGGAGGAACCCAAGGCCAGCCATGGGACCTCCAGTGTCTGCACATTGGACAAGTCACACCCGTGTTATATTTTATATCTGCATAGGGGCAGTCCCACTCCCTGCTTAAAATTGGGCCAGGGTCTTTAATGATGATGATGATGCATTTATATAGCATACTAAGGTTTGCAAAGATTATTTCATTTGATACTCATAACAACCTTGCAAGGTAAGTTCTATGACTTTTCCTTATTGTCAACATTCTCTTTACCAGAGAGGAGATTCTTTTTTTTTTTTTTTTTTTTGGTGAGGCAATTGGGGTTAAGTGACTTGCCCAGGGTCACACAGCTAGTAAGTGTCAAGTGTCTGAGGCCGGATTTGAACTCAGGTACTCCTGAATCCAGGGCCGGTGCTTTATCCACTGTGCCATCTAGCTGCCCCCAGAGAGGAGATTCTTAAGCAAATGCTCTAGCCTTTAACTTGGATCACAATGTTAATAGCAGTAGCACCTCAGCTTTAGGAGAAAAGAAAATTTTCTTCCCTTTACTTGGATACAGAGTATGTCTCTCTCTTTGGAGAATCCAGAGATCTTGAAGAATCTTCCTCCCTCCCCAGCAACCACATATTTTTCTGAAGGGAACTTCCCAAATGGATAAGAAAGACACCTTTTGGGAATGCCAGAACTGGCCAAGAAATCCCTTATGTAGGAAAACAGAAGCCTACCTATGCCATCTATATATAATCCTGAGCTTGACTTCTTATGTGGTGGTGGTGGTGGTAATGACTTTCAGAAGCAACTAGCTTTCTCCTAGGGTGTCATAGTATTTAGAGTAGGATTTCTCCCTGAGGAAACAGGGTTAGGAATAATCACATCTGTTCCAAAGCATATAATAGGAACCCCTGACATATAGGCAACAAGTGAAAACACAGGGTTCTCAGGGATGACACAGCTAAACTGGTCTTCTCTCTATTCTTCACACATAGTACTCTAGCTCCCATCTCTGTGACTTTACACTGGTTGTCTCCCATCCCCAACATGCCTTCTCTCCTCACCTTTACTGCATAGCATGCCTTTTCTTCCTTCAAGATTCAGCTTACATGCCACCTTCTACACCAAGGGTTCTTAACCTTTTTGTGTTATGGACCCCTTTGTCAATCTAGAGAGGTTTACAAAAGCCACCTCTCAGAGGAATGTTTTCAAATAACCGAAGTAAATGCTAAATTTCAGTTAGAGGTTAATGAAAATAAAGATATAGGGGCAGCTAGGTGGCACAGTGGATAGAGCACCAGCCCTGAATTCAGGAGGACCTGAGTTCAAATCCAGCCTCAGACATTTGACACTTACTAGCTGTGTGACCCTGGGCAAATCACTTAACCCCAATTGCCTCACTTAAAAATATATATATAAAGATGTATTTTTTACCCATTCAAATTAATAAACCATGCCTCTCCCAAAAAACAATCCAAGGACCTGGGGTGTCTTTAGATTTCAGATTACATATCCCTGTTCTACATTGTCTTTCATGGTATCTCCAACTTCTTATGCCCTTCCTCTCTGATTACCAAGTTTAACTGACTGCATTTGGGGCCATCTCCAGCCAATCTGATATATATCTTGCCACTGAACCCATATGACTCTGGAGGAGAGAGTGAGGCTGGCAACTTTTCACAGTCCTGTCTCACTTAACTCCAATTCACTGCAAGCCATGACATCTCCTCCCAGTGTCATGGTCCTCTTTGAGAATGAAGGACAAACAACAACCAAATATAACTATCTTGTATTCATTCTCTTTGTGTTTATTGTGTACAGCCATCCACACATATCCACATATATGTACATATACATATATATGTATACACATGCATGCTTACTGAATTCAAAGTTTCTTTGAGAGCAAGGATTATTTCACTTTCTGTATTTGTATCCTCAGGGCCCCATCACATAATGGGTTAAATAATGCTTGCTGATTGCTCGTTGACAGTGAAAGGAAATGAAACCTCCTTTTGGCAAACCAGAATGTACTGATTGCTGGATTCTGACATGCAATCCCTCTAGCTTGGCTGGTCTTTCTTAGGAGGCATGGTCTTTCTGAGAATTCCCCTAGAGATCCATTAAGCTCCTTGATGATGATGACAGTGGCTTCTTTTAGTTTGGTTACCTCCTTTCTCTCTCTAGATTTGTTAATGAAGTGGTTAAAAAAAAAAAGTGCACCATGTAAAGGATTCCAAAAGTGATTAGGTATGTTGTTGAATTCATGATGGCCAAGTGTCAAGTAGGAAAATCTTCTATTGTCAATGGAATATTTAATGACATTGATGGAAGGTTCACTGGTTTCACAGTAATCTCTCTCTTTTTTCTTTTTTTTTTTTTCGGGGCAATGAGGGTTAAGTGATGTAAAGAATTAATTGTTATTTGAGGTTTTTATGCCTCCGCGAGCACTGGCCTGGGGCTCAGCAAACTGCACGGTGCTCCACCCACTGGTTGTAGCTGTTGCCATGGTGCTGGCACCTCACGTCATCACCACTCCCCGATGCCTACATGGGCCTGGCAAAATTATAATGATTAGAAGCCTAATGAGGGCAGTCATGTGACTGTCAGAGCGGCCAGCCAATTGGCTGCGGGCTGTGTGGGGTTTTCTGGAATTGGGGAGGAGAATTCGCCATTCTAGCTGGAAGCTGGAAGGTGATAGGAGTGCTGCTGTATATTCTCAGCTGATTCCTGGGTGGTGGTATTTTTTCAGGTTGTATAATTTCCCTTACCCCATTTTATTTCCTTTCCCTTGATCCTACTGATCCTGTTTGTGGTTGTTGTTTTTTTAAGTTCATTCTTTTTTTTTTTTTTTTTTTTGCGGGGCAATGGGGGTTAAGTGACTTGCCCAGGGTCACACAGCTAGTAAGTGTCAAGTGTCTGAGGCCAGATTTGAACTCAGGTCCTCCCGAATTCAAGGCCAGTGATTTATCCACTACGCCACCTAGCTGCCCCAGTTCATTCTTGTTAAAATAAATACTGTTCTGTTTTGAGGGAGGCTGCCGGTCTCCTTTCTTGCCCCAATATTGCGGCGAGTTGCTTAGCTAACACTCCAATTAAAAATTGGTCCCCACATTGGTGCCCAGGGTGACACAGCTAGTAAGTGTCAAGTGTCTGAGGCCAGACCTGAACTCAGGTCCTCCTGAATCCAGGGCTGGTGCTCTATCCACTGCACCACCTAGCTGTCCCCTCACATTAATCTCTTAATCCTTGCCATGATGGCTAAGTTTTAAAATTATTTATTACCTAAACTAGATGTGAGGCATGTATGTTGACTTTCAAAATTTGCAAGTTTGACATAATTCAATTTTATTAAGGAGCTAACTTTTATTATGCATTTAACATTGGAATAACAAGTTTAGTAGGGGACCAAATAGTCGTGTAGTCGTGTGTGTGTGTGTGTGTGTGTGTGTGTGTGTGTGTGTGTGTGTGTGTGTAGGTGGGGGTGTCTTGTTTAACCCTTTTGTTTTTATTACCATATTATCAAGTGTGACTACTATCTAACTAGTATCTAACTATGAGGTTGTTGAATTGAATTGATTGAAATCTAACATTTATTAATCACTGACCCTGATATATAAGCCTATGCTAGGCATACTAAGTGAAAGGCATTAAATGAGATAGAAAATTGACATAAATCATACCTGCCCTCATGAAGCTTAAAGTCTAATAGGGGCAAATGGCACATCTGTAAAGAACTAGGGTTTAGGGGATAGACTTGTGATTTCACTGGTATGGGGAACTCCCTGGTAAGGAAACTCACTTTACCAATGTAGGTCAACACCTATGTAACTAATAGTCTTAATGTAGTTTCTTAAAACATTGATGTTACAGGGGAAATAGGTTGGGTGTTGGGGTCCTTAGGAATTCCTCTTTAAAGAATGACACCCTCTCACACACAAATCCAATTAGAATAAAATAATATTTTATTTGGGTGATAGAGAGAGGAAAATCTTGAGACATGTCTCAAGGGGAGATAGTTCCAGAGAGGTGGTTCTCTGAGATATCTATCTCCTCAAGCAGGAGAAAGGCAAATACTTTTATAGAGGACTGATGGTAGAGGGACTGGATGGGGTGATAATCTGACTGGAAAGTTCCCTTATTGGGGGTGATCACCCGAGGGAAGACTGTCCCCCTCTGGTGGTGGCTGGGGGAAGTTGGGCAAGAGGTGGCTCTGGTCTCTTGAGCCATCTCTGTCCCCCTTGAGTCACTCAGGCAGTGGCCACACCTAAGAGACTTATCTCTCTTGCTTCAAGGTGTGTCTCAAGGAGAAGACCCAAGTCAGCTGGCCAGGTTAAAATTCAATAGTCCTAACCCCGTAACATTTGAGAAATAAAATTATTTTCCCAGTGTGTCAGAGAGGACTTGAAACCAAGTCTTTTTGGTTTGGAGATCCTCTCTCTATCCATTCTAGCACACCAGTTCCTCATAGATAGCTCTTCCTAAATAACACATAAGCTCACAAAAGAACTACAAACTCAGTAAAGTTAGGTGTGGTAAAAACCGGAAATTTTAGCTGAATCATTTGAGAGTTGAGCGCATGCTACTGAAGCGGCTTTTGAAAGGACCGCTGCCCTTTTGGGGAGGAGACCGCCCGAGACAAACAGCCATGCACCTGCTGCTGCCTGGAGTGTGGCCAAGCACGCCCTACTTCCGGGACGCCAACTTAAAACTGAGAGTAGAAATGGAAGTTTGCTCTCTGTCTCGCACATTCTGGCTTCTCAGTTTAGCGGTGATGGCGCGTTCTGGTGAGCGGCTCTGGTTCTTGGCCTGGCAGGCAGTTTTGGGATTCGGTGAGTTTTATAAAAGAATATAGACTAAGGGTAGATCTAAGACTATTCATTTGTATTTCTACTTTCCTGTTTTCCTAATCCGTATCACCTGTTTGTTGTCTAAACAGTAAAGGCTAATCCCTCACTGATTAAAGCTCAGAGGCTTCTTTTCTTACTAGTCTTGGAGATATATAAGGGAAAAGTTCAAAGGGGAGTTTAATGCTATTATATCCAATTTTAAATCTCACATAGGGTTATTCCTAACAGTGGGCATGAGGGAGGATATCCTTCATGGAGGATAGATGTTTGAAATGGGCATTAAAAGATAGGCAGGAATTTGACATTAAGAAGAGAAAGGAGGATATCAAAAGCCCTTAAGTTGGGAAGTATAGGGTGTATTTGGGGGGAGGAGGAGAAGTAGAAGAAAGGGGAGAAGGAAGAGGAAGAGAAGGAGGAGAGCAAATGGGTCCAGCTTGACTGAAGCACAGAGCAGGGAGAGGAGAATAATAAGAACTGGAAAAGAGGAAGGCAGAAGACCAGTAATAGAAGGCAAATCGATTTGATAGGAAGATTGGGAATGTTAATATGAATATATGGATCACCTGGATTTGATGGAGGTGCCTTCTTATCTAAAAGTATTTTTTATGAAACCCTGGGTTAATAGGAGCAAAATGACCTTCAACTGAACTCCAAACTGAACCCAGATAGCTAGCAGATAAAGACCCTACCTAGTTACTTCTTTTCCCTCAGGATAGTAAGTCCCTATTTTATGGTAACATCTGGGTGTCTCCATCCTTGCCAAACCCCCTTTTTTTTTTTTGGAATCCTGTAATCTTATCATGATACTTCAGTATTTCCTCCATACTTGTTATAACTGAAATTGTTAAACTGCTTTTGCTTCTGTATCATAGTATTGAAACTGACAATGTCCTGTAATTAGTGGACAAAAAAACCATATATACCCTCAGAAATGGGGAGTCTCTGAGCTCTCTTCTTAGGAGGGGAATCTCCACATGATCATGTGTTATATATTTCTTCTCAGCTCATCTTGCCTTTCTTTTACTAGACTTTTAGTTCCTTAAAGTGGGGAACTGTTTCCAGGCTGCAGTATCCCAAGTTTAAGAAGTCCCAGGTGGTATGATTTAAGGAGAATCAGGTTCTTCACTCACCGGGCCTGTTCCCTGGTCCTTAGATGACCCCAGACCAACTTGCTAATCAACCAGCTTTGTGTGTTGTGGTTGTTATCTCTGATGAGCCTGTGTACCTCCCCCACCTGGGCCACTGCTACTCGGGCCTACCTCCTGGTTCTCACCAGGGGTGTAAAATCCAAGTTCTGCCTTAGCACCAGCATAGACCCCTGTAGTCTCCCCCCTGCCCAGGGCTCAGCCCTCTCACCAGACTGTGAGCTTAGTTCCAAACGACACTGGTGCTTCAGCTGATTCAGAGGCTCTGGGAGTCTCCTTCTCTGGTGAGGCCTTCCTGAGACTGGATCTGTGTCAGGTGACTGTGGGGTTGGGCCCGGACTCCTGTCTCAGCACAGCAGCTCCCTCCTTCTGACCTTCCAAGCCGTTCTTGGTTAGAAGATGATTTCAGCACATTCTTCTGTGAGTTTTGCTGCTCCGGGCATTTTCCTATGGCGTTATTTGGATGTTTTTTGGAGCGATCGTGTCATGAGTTTGGGTATATATTTCTTCTTGGGACAAAATATCAAATTGATATGATGTTTTTCCTATCCATTCTCTTATCTGGTTTCTGTGAGGTACCTACTTCTGATAAGAGAGGCTATTGCCTTCTCTGATCTGGGTGAACAAATTGTAGGAGATATTATTGATGTCTCTGACCAGTTTATTATCTTGTAGGAGGATGGGTATGAAAACTATATTTAATACTCCACAGGAGGCACTGGAGATTTTTGAGCCGAGGAATGACATGACTAGATCTACACATAAGAAAGACTACTCAGGTAGTTTTATAAAGGATGAATTAGAAGGAAGACATAATGGAGATTGGGAAAATCTGTTAGGAGGACACTACAACAATACAGGTAGGGAATGTAATAGAGTAGTAGAGATGGGGATAGGGAGGGAAGGATGGACTCTGTAATTAGTATTTTGGTATCAGGGGTAAGTAGGAAGAAATACACCTTCAAATTAACCTATTTAAGGCAAATTCAGTTGAAAAGTATGAGAGAGAGCCCAGGATACCACGCAATGGGGGAAGACAGTGTATGATATGATTATGGATTTGAGTCAGATTAAACTCTGAGGATGGGGTCTGGAAGGTACCCAGCCCTGCCCCAGTATAGTTTGTTTAGAAGTTTATTGCTTGTCAAATTCTCACTGTCTCCTTTAAGTTTTATTGCCAATTAACAGTATTTTTACTTCTGCTCAGTCTCCCCACTTGTCAGCTACATATTAGTTTTGTCTGCAATCCATCATGTGTCAGAACCCCAGTCAGTGGGTCAGCCCACCAATTCAATACTCGGGACTCAAGAAGAAAGGACGGGGCTCGGCACAGGATGCAGCCATTGAGTTGAGACAAGATGTTAAGTGACATTGTCTCTTTTTCTCAGAGCAGAATCCCCTTGACCCTAGGGTCCCAACAATGGATTATTCTTTTCTTCCCAACATAACCGAAGATAAATTTTAACCCAGTCATCCTTATCTTTAGAGGCAGGGGCCTGGAGAGGGGAGTCAGTGGGAACTGTGAGATCTGAAACATCTGACTCTCACTCCCCTGTTTCCTTTTCCTTTGGTTTGACCTTGTTCCCCCTCCCCTTTTCCCCCTTGTTCCTGAAACACGTATGCATGTCTCCATACATTGATCACGAGCTGAATATGCACCCTGGGTGAGACAGGATTGGATGTTAGATTGTGAGCTCATCCACCCTAGGTATATGTGGGGACAGTCCTTTTCAAGATTACTATAAAAACCTAGAGGATTGGGCATATCTTTGCAAGACTTCAATGTGTAATTGGGTTTTGCCCGTCCTCATGAGGATGTAATAAATCTGTCTCTGCTTGACTTGGTGGTCTCCTCGAGTTATTTGGGTAAACTGAGTCAGTTTGCTCCATACAACAGGAAAAAAGCACTGATTTAGAGTCAGAGGGCCAGGGTTCAAATCCTGGCCCTGCTGCTTATTACCTGTGGGTCCTTAGACAAGGCAATTTCCTCAACTAGCCTTAGTTCCTTGTCAGAAAGAGGGTTGGAATAGATCATCTCTGCATTACCTCTAGTTCTAAATCTGTGATCCTGTGATCTCATAGCCACAGTTGGAGAAAGGCACTGTTGGGTGGGAGAACAGTGAAGGATAGAACCAGGCCAGGAATCAACAGAGGTATCTACCATCACCAGGAGAGGATGTACAGGGGAGGAAGGCAAGCTACTAGGTAGCTTCCTATTTTATCTAATTATTCTAACTAGATGCGAAACTCGGTGGTTTCTGTGTTGCCAGTGAAAGCGAGTGCCCTGGGGCCAATGCCTGGGACCTTCATTCTCATTATATTTCTCCTAGCAGAGAAGGAATTGAAAGGACTTGTAAATGACTGAATGCCAGAGTTAGAGAAGGAAAAGCCACCTGGAATCCAAAGTTTTGAACTGGGGAGACTGGATGAATGGTGGGACCGTTGATGGGCACATGTAAGGGGAAAAATAATGAACGCAGCCTGCATTAGTCTTAAAAACAATTCAGATCCTTAAGGATGAACAGGTTTCTTTTGCTGTCTAAAATATTTGGGTGAACATTTATTGTTATGCCGCTGAATATAGACCCAGCCTGGGGGAAAATCCTGTCACTGTAGAGTGAGTCTGAATCAATTTCCCTCCAACCACCTCTAAAAAGTGTTTTGCCCTGGCACTTAGAACAGCTACTATTTCTGTGCTCCAAAACTCCTAAAAGAAGATATCTTGATCACATGGTCTCCAGTGTCTAAATTCCTAGTGGAGAGCGAGCAAGTCTGTGGCCAGACGAGAAAGAAAAATATACAGACCTTGCAATTCAGCCCTCTTCCTCCTACCTCACATTTCTCTTGACCACTTTGGCTAAAAATATATCATGAATGTTTTTCTACCCGCGTTTATGAAAAATTAATTTAGATCCTTTATAAAACAGTAATAATAACTAAATAGCAACACATTTATATAGGACTTTAAGGTTTAGAAAGTACTTTACATACAGTATCTCATTAGATCCTCACAACAAACTATTATTATTCCTGTTTTACTGAAGAAGAATCTGAGGCTGAGAGAAGTTAAGTGTCATCTACAAGTTCATCCAACTAGTAAATTTATGAGAAGAGATTTAAACTCAGTTCTCTCTCTCCAAGTCCACAGCTCTAGTGATAACCAGCAATTTAGTGAGAACTGACCGATCCCCACCTACTCGCCATTCCTAGGCCAATGAATTGCCTGGGGCTAACCAATCTTTGCCAATTCCAGAGTCTTTGATTGTCTAATGGATCTCCCCAAAACAAACTCCCCCCCCACCTTGTGGTGAAGATCAAATGAGATAATTTAAGTAAAAGCACTTTGTAAACCCAAAGTGCTAAGTAAATGTTGTTATTCTTTCTGCCTCCCTCCCCCAAGACTATAAAATGCCTGGGGGTTCTATGGCTTACCTGAAAAGGTGATTTAAGACCCTCAGGTTTAAGACTCTCTGGAGATGTTGTCTGACTTTGTGTCACCTGCATCTGATTTTGCTTCAATCTGAATTTGGTGCTTTTAGATGTCTCTTCAGTAGGCACTAAGAAAGAGAAAAACAAGAAATAACCCTTTAACTTAGTGTGTTATTTTATTTTTTCCAATTACATGTGATAACTACAAATTATTGAGAACTGACTAATTCCCCACTCAGTCCCCCTACCCAGGCAGGTGAATTGCCTGGGGCTGGCGGTCTTTGTCAATTCTAGACTCTTGATGGACTTATAGACCTGCCCCCAAGCAAAACAATTCCCGACTTTTCTTCCTGGATCTTATGTTATTATGTAAAAGTGTCCACCTACATTAGGTAGTTTCTATTTAGAGTTAAGTAGCAGCTACACTTAACTCTGGAGCAGTTCTATAGTTTTGTTTTGTTTTCATTTACATTAAGTAGTTAGTGGCTTCTGACTCTGATCAGTCTTTTGGTTCCCTTTTGTTCTGTTACCCCATAAAAACCCTGTCTTTGGTTCCCATGTTTGGGTATTCCTAGCTTCTTGTTTTGTGATACCACGAGCTATAGTTCCTCTGTCCTGTATAAGGTCCACTCCTGAGTTATGCCCATACAAAGAAGAGGGGTGGGAATACTGCGTTCTGATTAGCTAGTTTTTGCACATAGATTGTAACCCTTGAGTAATAGGGCCAATGATGAAAAAGGGGAGGGTCCATTTGCGTTAGGGACTAGGGTATAAAACAGGGTCTGTGAGCCCCCTTTCTTTGCATCCACTAGCTGCACACTAGGGTGCCTCCTCATGAGAAGGAAATAAAGAGCTTTTGTCACTTGGCTGCTGAGTTCCTGAGAATTATTGAGAAGAGTATGGTTTTTCCCTCACAGGGAGGTACAGGGGAGGATTTATCCTAATTTGGAGTTCCTGGGGTCCTAAGCCAACCTCCAGGCGGAGGTGTGTTTTTAGGGTTTATATGTCATAAGGTGAATCTGGGAACAAATTTGGCCTTTTCTGCGCATGTTTCTTTCTGATTCCCATGACTAGTTTCAAAATATCTTCATTTTCCATTTATTTCTAGTCTGAATTTCTATAACCTGTCAGTTTATCATTGTTCTTGTTATGGTCTCTCTGACCTGCCTCTTTATGTTCTTGTTATGTTCTTGTTACGGGTACTGATTAATGTGGGCACCGGAAAACCTAGGCCTTGACTTATATTAATGAAGACTCAAGTCTTAAGTTATCCATTAACTGGGGTCTGAATTCCTTTTAGAGCTCATATCTGAATTAGAGCTTTGGTCTTAGGTTTTTCTGTTAACCCCTTTTTTGCCTCCTACATCAAGTCTATCATAGTTGAACATCACAAAATGTTGTTGATATTGTGTACAGTGTTCTCTTGGGTCTTCTCATTTCACTCGGCATCAATTCATGTAAGTCTTTCCAGGCTTTTCTGAAATCCACCTGCTCATCATTTCTTACAGCACAATAGTATTCCATTACATTCATATACCACAACTTGTTTAGCCATTCCCTAATTGATGGGCATTCCCTCAGCTTCCAATTCTTTGCCACCACAAAAAGAGCAGTTATAAATATTTTTGTACACGTCAGTCCTTTTCCCTTTTTTATGATCTCTTTGGGATATAGACCTAGTAGTGGCATTGCTGGGTCAAAGGGTATGCACAGTTTTATAGCCTTTTGGGCAGGTTCCAAATTGCTCTTCAGAATGATTGGATCAGTTCACAACTCCACCAACCGTGAATTAGTGTTTCAATTTTCCCACATCTTCAACATTTATCATTTTCCTTTTTTGTCATATTAGCCAATTGAATAGCGGTGAAACCTCAAAATAGTTTTAATTTGCACTTCTCTAATCAATAATTGAGAACATTTTCCCCCATATGGCTGTATGTAGTTTTCATTTCTTTATTTCAAAACTGCCTGTACATATCCTTTGACCATTTCTCAATTGGAGAATGTCTTGTATTCTTACCTCTTCAGTTCTCTATATGAAATAACCCTTTTAAATCAACAGTACTGCATCATTAGTACAACTCAGAATAAATCCACTGACTCCACTTAAAAGGAAATAACTGAACTCTGAATTGGGGGGACTAATGCTAAGGGGGCAAAAAAGGTTGAATTATAATGGTTGCTTTAGAAAGAGAAATATGAATTCCTATGCTATTGCTTGTGATGGTTTTTTTGTGTGTCTTTTGTTAGACAGAAAAACTCATGCACAAGGTTATTGTTACACGATAAATGTAAATTTTTAATTTGCTCAAAGCATAGAGTGGCAAAGGAAGCATGTGGAACTTTTCAACCACTTAAGTGTTTTCTGCTTCAGTGTAGAGATCCAAGAGTCTGATAAACACAAAGAGCAAAATTAAGCTTACAAAAAACCCCAGTTTCCTGACAGGAAAGTCTGTATTTTTCCAGCCCTAATCCTTGATTCTGCATAGGCAAGATGCTCTGGCTGTGCTGGAATATATTTCTTCCTTATCTCTTAGAATCCTATCTTTCTTCAGGCTACAACTCACATACTATCTTCTACTTAAGGCCATCCAATTCCTGCCCTCCCAATCCCCCTCACCTCATCCCCAATTCCAAGTGCTCCCTCCATCTAGAATTCACTGTATAATTTTGTATTTCCTTTATGTATCCTATTCTCTCAATAGATATAAGATCCTTGAGGGCAGGGACTATTTCTTTCTTGTCTTTCTATACGTATATCCTTGTTTATAGTTTTGTTTAATAATTTTTGTTGTTGTTGAATTGAACAATTGCTTCTTGTTAAGGCAGAGGTGGGTAAAGGGTAGACCAGTAAATGAAATACTTCCCGCATACTCTGTAAAGACCCAGAGACTTGACCCTGATGTGTTGGAGGACTATGCTGAATGGATCTATCTACTTCCACCTACATACAATAGCAACTGTGGTTGATCAGATAGGCCAGGGGGGCTTGGGATAGTAGATAACCAGCCACCTGTGCTGAAGCCTAAAGCCTGGGGCAGCTGAACTCAGTAACCCCTGCTCTTTGATCCTATTTTGATTATTTTTACATCATTGCACCTGTTATTTTGTACCTGGATTCCAATTTAGCTTAAGCCTTTTCAGAAATTTGTTGCTGGGAAATATGATTTTCTGCTGCCACATATTGAAAATCTTCAACCTCATACCTGATATCAGGCAACTATGACTCAGGGTTCTTGTCTGGCCATCTGATGGTTCTATTGACAGGCTCTCTTTATATATCTCTGGGCAGACCATAGCACAGAATACACAGTCAGGTTCAGTGTCAGTCTGATCACACTCCAGAAACAGCATAGGTGGAATAGGTCAGGAGGAACCTATACTTTTTTTTTCATATAGAGTATAACCATGTGTGTGTGTGTGTGTGTGTGTGTGTGTGTGTGTGTGTGTGTGTGTGTGTGTGTTTTGGAAGTAGGGGAGATACTTAGGGAAAGGCAAACATGGCCAATCCAGTTTCAGAGTTTGGGACCAAAAGAGACTGCAAGGCATAGTAGAAGCACATGATGAGGTTAAGAGTGCCATGTTCTTATCCGGGTCATCTCAGGGAAGATTTAACAGGTTCTTTGAAACCGATCTCCCTGGCTTCCTTTAAATTTTAACTAAAATCCCGTCTTTGCTGGAAGTCTTCTCAAGCCCTCTTAATTCCAGTTTCTTCCCTCTGTAAATTATTTTCTACTTATCCTGTATAGAGGTTGTTTTGTATATATTTGTTTGCATGTTGTCTTTCCCATTAGATTGTAAGCTCTTTGAGGGCAGGGACTGTCTTTTGTCCTTTTTTGTATCCACAGTGCTTAGCACAGTACCTGGCACATAGTTGGTGCTTAATACATATTTATTGATTGATTAACATTAGCTCTTCCTGGTAGGTTATACAGAACATGCACAGTATTCCCTGTTTGGTTTCAGTCTGGAACTTTGAGGAGCCAGTTTCCAGAAATGTGTGACTGAGGAGCTTGTACTAAATGATGATGAAAAGTCTTTTGATTGGCTATAGATATGGAAGAGCTGATGATTCAGGCATTGCTGAATTGGAACTTCATGGGCATAAAAAGCTAGCTGGTGTCCACTGTCCTCATGGATGCTGTGTGTATTTGTGGAAAATGCAAGCCACATTTGGCAGAAGGTAATGTAATGTTGTGTACCAACTGTTCTTACACTTTGACCTTAGTAAATAATTTTTCTAAAAGTCAATTAAGTCTAGATATCTATTAATGGGGAGCACACTGGTGGGGACATGTGAATGATAGTACTTATAAAGAATTAATTGTGGGGCAGCTAGATGGCGCAGTGGATAGAGCACCGGCCCTGGATTCAGAAGTACCTGAGTTCAAATCCGGCCTCAGACACTTAACACTTACTAGCTGTGTGACCCTGGGCAAGTCACTTAACCCCAATTGCCCCTCAAAAAAACAAACAAACAAACAAACAAAAAAAGAATTAATTGTAATTTGAGGTTTTTATGACCCCATCTTTTGGCTAGAGTTTAAAAAAAAAAACAAAAAACCTCGGTGCGTGCACTGGCCTCTGGGGCTCCGCAAACGGCATGGTGATCCAACCACTGGTTGTAGCCTTTGTCATGGCGCTGGCACCTCATGTCATCACCACTTGCCGACACCTACATGGGCCTGACAAAATTATAATGATTGGAAGCCTAGTGAGGGCAGTCATGTGACTGTCAGAGTGGTCTCCTGGGAAGAAGGGAGGGTTTTCCTAGATTCTAGCTTGAAGCTGGAAAGCGACAGGATGCTGCTGTGTGTTTTCAGCTGATTCCTGGGCAGTGGTGTTGTTCAGGTTGTATAATTTCCCTTTCCCCATTTTATTTCCTTTCCCTTGATCCTACTGATCCTATTTGTGTTTTTTTTTTTTAAATTTCATTCTTGTTAAATAAATCCTGCTCTGTTTTGAGGGAGGCTGTCTCCTTCCTTGCCCCAATATTGTGAGCTGCTTAGCTAACACTCCCCAATTAAAAATTGGTCCCCACATACTAAAACCTCATCCCCTTGGGTTTACTTTTAGAAGCCCAAGAGTGAGTAGTCAACTGTCTCTTTGGGAACCTAAAATCTTGAATTTTGGTGTAGGCTAGGGGAGTGACCCTAGAGGGGGATATAGCACTAGGTAGACCCCCAGCAATGGCAGTCCTCTCAGAGCTTAATAGGTACTCAACATCTGTTACATTACACACTTCCTCCAGACAGAGTCACTTTGTGTTTAGACTCTTCCAACTTACCTACAGGCAGATGATACACTTGAGGTGTGTAGGTGAAAGAACATAGCTATCCCTTGCTCCCCTGTCTGCCTTTATTTGAGATTTGGCCCACCAGAAAAGCATACTGACATGCACTGAGAGAGACAGATCACTGGGGACCCCAGACCACTGCAAGTAAGCTCCTTCTTCCCAAAGCAGAGTCCTACCTGCCTCTTCTTTTTGTAAAAGACCATTCTATACAAGCAGAATGGTAACTGTCTGGCTTCTTACCTTAATGCAACTAATGTTGTCTCTGTAAATACCCTGGCTTAATGCATTTGGGGTCATGGTTAGGTGCACCAGAGTACACCCAGTGGAAGGGTGAGTTTCATCCCCTCCCTGCCATCTGTGGCATCCTATACTCTGTTTTAAATAGTATCTCCTTCCCAACAGCCCCATTCTATGTGATGTCACACCCCCAGTTCAGTTGGAAGTAGTGGCTAAGGCTTCTCAGAGTTGAACATAGTGCCTGGAACATGGTAAGCATTTAATAAGCTTGTTGTTAACCAACTCTTCTTACCGATAACTATCATCTATCCATGCTCTGGTCCTGCCAACTGGGCTATTCCTCCTCTAATCAACTAGGATCACTATTGAATAGTCTCCTTTGGGAGGCAGCTAGGTGGCACAGCAGACAAAGCACTGGCCCTGGATTCAGGAGGACCTGAGTTCAAATCTGGCCTCTGACACGATACTTACTAGCTGTGTGACCCTGGGCAAGTCATTTGACCCTTACTCCCCCCCCCCCAAGAATGTTCTCCTTTGCCTGTAGTTTAAATTATCTTAGACTCCATTCTTATATTACAAATCTCCTTGGATATCAGGAGGTCAGTCAGTTAGTTAGTCAATCAATAAACATTTATAATCACCTACTATGTGTAGGGCACGGTGCTAAGTGCTCATTACCATTGTTTCCATGAAAATTGCAGGTATAGATTAACTTGAAATAAGAGAAATGGAAAACTGGGTGAATCCTCTAGATTTTAGGGAGTCCTATTTCATAGGGGAAGTAATTGACAGGTAATGGTAAATGATTTTACAGAAATAGTTATATGTTCATCATTCAAGGCCTAGACAGACCTGGCCTCTGGACTCCCAAAATGGGACTTTCACTCCTGTTATTTACAAAATTATAGATTTAGAGCTAGGTCACTGAATCTAACCTACTCCTTTTACAGATGAAGAAACTGAGGTAGTGAGAAGTTAAGTGACTTGCCTAGGGTCACACAGCTAGTAAGTATGTAAGAAAGGATTTGAACTCAGGACAGTGGCTTATCCAACTACACACTGTTGTTAAACTGGGCAGCATATTGATTTAGAAAATCTCAAATTGGGGCAGCTAGGTGGCGCAGTGGATAAAGCACCGGCCCTGGATTCAGGAGTACTTGAGTTCAAATCCGGCCTCAGACACTTGACACTTACTAGCTGTGTGACCCTTGGCAAGTCACCTAACCCCCATTGCCCTGCAAAAAAAAAAAAAAAGAAAATCTCAAATTAAAATTATTTATGTTGCATTGTATTTTTATTTATTTTGTTGAACATTTTACCAATTATTTTAAATCTGTTTCAAGCCACACTGAGGAATTTTGCCTGTCTTGTCCTTGAAATTATAACAGAGCTTTCTTGGTTCCCTTGGATGAACGCTGGCAAAGCTCATTTTCTCCAGTTCATTAAAGACTTACATCCTTTTGTAGGGCAGTGAGGTACTAGGCCTTCAATGAATTGTGCTGCCATGGAATATGAAAGCATCTGATTGATCTCATTCTTCCTAGATATTGCTTGTAAACTGTGGCAATTGGAAATATTCTTCCCAGCTCTCTCTTGCTCTCTCTTGCTCGCTCTCTCTCTCTCTCTCTCTCTCTCTCTCTCTCTCTTTTTTGGTGAGGCAATTAGGGTTAAGTGACTTGCCCAGGGTCATACAGCTAGTAAGTGTTAAGTGTCTGAGGCCGGATTTGAACTCAGGTCCTCTGGACTCCAGGGCTGTGTAATGATTGGAATGATGCCACCTACTGGAGACTTGCTGTGGGAAAGCTCCACCCTGAGGAAAATGCCTCAGAGACATTGTGGCTTTTCCTTGGCGTCAGGAAATGATGTTTGCTCATGGGTGCTGTCTATCAAGGCTACCAGCCAATCAACTTGAGGAGCCTCCTATTTTCTGGGAGGAGACAGGAAGGAGGAAAGGGAGCCTGCGCGGAGAGCTCTTGGGTTTTTGGGTTCCTGACTTGGTGGTGGTGGTGGCGGCAGAGGACTTCACAGGAAATTTGAGGAAAGATAGGAATGCCAGGCTGTTGGAATTCTGTTCTCAATCTTTTTCTTTCTATTTTTCAATAAACCCTTAAAAACCTAAACTTGTTTTATCAGTGATTTTAGTCAGTTTCCCCCCAAACTGGGGGAACAGATTAGAATCCACATTTAGAATCTTAAATTACATAGCTGGTACTCTATCCACTGTGCCACCTAGCTACCCCTTAAAACACTTTTTTTTTTTTGGTGAGGCAATGGGGGTTAAGTGACTTGCCCAAGGTCACACAGATAGTTAAGTGTCAAGTGTCTGAGGCCAGATTTGAACTCAGGTCCTCCTGAATCCAGGGCCAGTGCTCTCTCCACTGCGCCACCTAGCTGCACCCCCCCACTCCCCCAGCTATCTCTTAAACAAGTGGATTATGCCTAGGGGTCAGGACTAAAGGTAGCTCCCAGTAATGCCTAGGTGGGTACTTTCTGGGGGAAGATGCAGCAAATTGAACTTGCTATTACAATGGTGACCCAAATACCACCCCCACTATTGCCAAGTCAACTATTCCCCAAACTATCTACTTTGTATGACCTTCTAACTTTTGGGTTAGTGGACTGGTAGTTTCTTGAAACAATGATACCCTCTCAGAGGTCAGCCTTCTACTGTAAGCAACAGCTTTGGAATGGTTTTTGTTAGTTGTTTATTTTCTACCATCTAGCTTAGACCTAGGTTGTAGTTTACTAAAGCCGATGAATTGATCAAGTCCTAAGCTTATCCTACGTATATTGGTACTGGACCAATTTGGTTTTTTTTTACTTGCTTCAGTTCATTGATGGAATCAGTCAACAGCTGTCTCCTCTTCTACTATAGCTCAGTGGTAGCTGCATCCACTTTCTGTGACTGCATGCCCAAATTTCTAATACTTCAGAGTTGAAGTGCCAATAATCTCTTCCCCCAACTCCTGGCAAGAAGCGTTCTCTTGAATGTTATAGGATTTATCCTTCTGAGGGCTTGCCTATAATAATTACCATGGATAGCTGCTCCATTGTGTATGAGTGGTACATTTTTTTTCTTTTTAAAATAGCTTATTGATGTCTTCTTCTCCTGATCCTCCTCCTCCTCTTCTTCCTCCTTCTCCTCCTTTTCTTCTTCTTCCTCTTCTTCCTCCTCCTCTTCTTCCTCCTCCTCCTCCTTTTCTTCTTCTTCCTCTTCTCTTCTCCTCCTTTTCTTCCTTCTTTTCCATCTCTATTTTTTCCTTCTCCTCCTCCTCCTTCTTCTATTGCTGTCACTTTCCAATGAAACTCTCCCTACCTTATAACAAACAGTACAATCAAACAAAACACACTGACCCATTGGCCATGTTGGAGGCAGATGTGTAATGCAGTGGATATAGTCCTAGTTCCAGAGTCAGGAAGACCTGAGTTCAAATTTGACCTTAGATACTTACTAAGCTGTGTGACCTTGGTCAAGTCACTTACCTATTTTTTGCCTGTTTCCTCATCTGGAGAATGGGAATAATAATAATAGCACTTGCCTCCCAGTGTTGTCATGAGGATCAAATGACATAATAATTATAAAGCACTTAGCACAGTGCCTGGTCCTTGGTGGACACTATATATAATTTCTGACTCATCATTATCATTATATGTCTGAAAATGTTTGACTCCTGCATCTGTTGCCTCCTGGGAAGCATGCTTCATCTTAAGTCTTTAGAAGCTGCATGGGGTCACTGTATTGTTCCAAGTGCTGAAGTCTTCCTTCCATTGTTGTTTTCCATGACTTTACTGTGGTTGCCATAGAAATTGTTCTTCTGGTTTTGCTTATTTTTCTGCCTCACTTACTATAAGGCTTTCCAAGTTTCTCTTAATTTTTCCTGTTCATTATTTCTTATGACATAATAATATTCCCTTGCATTCATTTACCACAATTTGTTTAGCCATTCTTTACTCCATGGGTGCTCACTTTCTTTCCAGTTCTTTGTTACTACAAAAAATGCTGCTTTAACTATTTTTGAGAATGTTCTTTCTATGAAGAAAGAACTCTCTGACCCCCTCAGGGTACATGTCTAATCATAGCAATAGGCCAAAGGGTATTTGCCGTTAACAGAATTTTTTCACATAATTTCGAATTGTTTTCCAGAATGGTTGGATCAATTAATAGTTCCACCATTGGTACTAGATCTCAGAGGCTAATTTTCACTGGCCCATGAATGCCATTGTCTACTTAAGAACACAGGCGGGTGAGGCTGTAGTGGACTTTGGCCAGAATGATACTGTTGAAATGGGTGGAAGGATTGGAATGATCACAATGACATAGATGGACTTCTCCTGAATGACCATCTTCACCATTACCCTATGGTACTCCATAGATACCTCCTGAGTTTTAGCTCAGCCCATACTGATCCTTTTTTTCAGGGTTAAGTGGCTTGCCCAGGGTCAGGGTCACACAGCTAATAAGTGCCAAGTGTCTGAGGTCGGATTTGAACTCAGGTCCTCCTGATTCCAGGGCTGGTGCTCTATCCAGTTCCCCATCTAGCTGCCCCAGGTTTTTTTTCTTTTTTCTTTTTGCAGAGAAATGAGGGTTAAGTGACTTGCCCAAGGTCACACAGCTAGTGTCTACTGTCTGAGGTCAGATTTGAACTCAGGTCCTCCTGAATCCAGGGCCAGTGCTCTATCCATTGCACTACCTAGCTGCCCCTGATCCTTTTTTTTAGGTAGGTGGTGGCAGGAAAAGGGCCTACTTTCATTATGCCAGTGTATTTCTCCCATGCTTAGCAGCCTTCAGGCACTTTAAGCATTGGATTTGGTTCAAAAGACCTGGGTTCAAATCCTACCTCAGACTTACTACCTATATGACCCCCAAATTAATCACTTCAATGTTCTTTGCTTCAGTTTTCTTGTGTGTAAAATGAGAGAATTGGACTTGATAGGCTCTGTGGTATGATTTAGTTCTCAATCTATGATCCTTTGAGTTATCTAAGATGGGACTTAAATAATACAGTGTCCACTAAATCTGAAGACCTAGGGTTATCATCGCCTCCAATCATAGGATGATGCTACTATGGTGGTCGGTTGGTTGATAGGCATCCATGACAGTAGTATACCAAGGACAAGAAAGATACACGACAGAGGACAGGTGATGGTGCACTGCTCATAAACCCTTCTGTTGGCCTCTACCTGAATGTCAGGACCAAAGCAGAGCACTGGATAACACATACTTTGTTGGTTCTCCATTGGTTACTGGCCTTGAATTACATGTGGACTCTTAGACCCTACGTTACCCTTTCTTGAGCTATCGTCAGGAGCCATGAATAATGAGCGGTTTTAAAAGCGAGGGCCTTTGAAACCTGAAGAATCAAATGAGGGGCACACCCCTAGTACCTAGATACACCATGGCTTACTCCAAGGAGAATACCACTTGCCCTCCTCCTCCTTTCCTTTTGAAATAAACTGTTCTGGTCAAATACAGTGTTTCTCCTTAAATGTGGCTCTGATTGTGGCTGGAGGTGCTGGGTACCCAGGGGGCCAAATGGCCCTCTTTGTTCCCTCCTTATCAGCTGTGCTGCCTTATCCTCTGTGCTAACATCTGGGGCTTGGTCCCCATCCTGCTACCTTGGGCTGGTCACTCAGCTCTCTCTGGGTCTCAGTTTTAAAATGAAGGGGTTGGGGGAGCTCTAAATTATTTTCCAGGTTGAAATTCTGATTATATGAGGACTCCAGGCTTAAATGACTTGCCCAGGGTCACACAGCTAGTATGTGTCTGAGGTCAGATTTGAACTCAGGAACTCTTCCTGATTATATGCTGATACCTGCCGAGGACCACTGAGCAACTGCAGAATAGCCTCTCCTGGGAGGCCCCCACCCTGGGCTCCATGCTTCAATGAGAAAAAAAGGGCCCAGCACTCAATCCACTGTGCCACCTAGCTGCCCTTTTCTGGGCATTTCTGGTACCTTCAATCTAAGCAGGAAATTATCTCCTGGAAATCTGTCCTCTGGGATATCTTACCGATGCCCAACAGCTTTGATTCCTCAGACTTCAAAGGTTCTTTCTCTTCTAACCTTCTAATGATGGCTCCTAATGATGGTTCATGGCTCCTAATAATCACTCAAGAGCGGTTGAAATTGGCACTGGATTTGACAGCCCATTTGAACCCCAAGGCAGATGACTAGAAGAGAGCCAGCATGAAGCAAATCCAGACACCCCCAGAGCTAGGTCAGTGCCATCACTTATTTTACACTGTGTCATTAAAGAGAGATCTGAAACCAACCTGCCTCTGCTGGGTACAAATTGAATCTGACCTACTCTTCATTCTGACTTTGCACTGTTTCTTCATGCTCTGGGGAGAGTGAAGAAGGGGAAGGGGACACCACTGGGGGAAGTGGCTATTATAGAAAATTGTGGCCCCAGGGAAATCAGGAAGCTCCAGTTTCTACTCTTTCCTCCTGCATCACAATGATCCCTCAGGTCCTGAGGAGAGCCTGTGAGAGCCCCCAAAGTCAGTCACGCTGCTGCCAATCCCTGTATCCCTGCACTGGCCTAGAGGACACTTCAGCTCTTCAGAATGTCAGTGTACATGACTTCCTTTTGCTCTCATTTATGCCATTAAAACTTTTGAGTGAGTGTCTTGGCTTGACCTCTTAGAAGAGGATCTGGTTTGGAGAAGGGTGGCCTACTGGTGTTCTTATTTACTTAAGGTAAGCAGAAGGGCCTTTCAGTCTGCCATTTCTCTTTTTTTCATCACAGAACACAAGGGGTGCTAAGTCAAATCTGTTCAGGGAGTTGCATATTCCTTATCTGTGACTGTTTATGAGGACATCCACCTGTACATGTATACACACCAAGTGGTTGCACCCACAACATGACAAAGACAATTGGTATTTGCAAGTCTTTCTTTTCCCTTTAAACAGTCTGTTCACAAAAGATTTTACACAGAAATTGCCAGTCAGCAGCTTTATAAAGGAAAAACCAGAACTCTCCCCACCCACAACAAACCCCTGTGGGCTCAGAAGATACCATGGGAATAAAATGAAAAAATTCTGTGAACTCTTCATTAGGGCATAGCCAGAAAAGAAGAGAGAAATTGTGGAAGGATGTCTGGTGGTTTGGGAAGACCCAGGAATAGACAGTTATTCCAAGACCAGAATTTTCTTTAGAGGTGGGTAGAGGGTGGTGTTGCCTTCCCTTTCCCCCCTGTTAGATTGGCAGCGGATTCTGGCTGTAGCACTAATTATCTCAGCAAATTTCTAACACCTGTGATTACCTTAATTGAATAGGATTGTATTGAATAATACATATTTATTCAGAAAAGAGGTAGGAGTTTGGTGAAGAAAGAAGATGAAGTTGGCATCTCTAAATACTGAACAGCGGTTTTCAGAACTATAGAATTCAGCCTAGTAATTAACCTACTAACATCAATGGGAACTGTCTAAATGCCAAACCAGGTACAATAAATAAGTCATAATGTGCTTAGAATTGGGTACAGAATCCAGAATTAAAAGTTTGACTGCTCATTAACTTTCCTATTTGGGGTTTCTGTCAACTTGTGCCTCTATTCGGTGAGATAATTAGGCTTATAGACATGTGGAATGTTAAAGTCACTGTCCATGAACTGACATGGCCTGAATTGTGGAGGTGCATACACCAGCTTTATTTAAGTGGAGTACAGAAGTCTATAGACCCTACCCTTCTCAACCCAACTCTTCCATTTGGATGCCTTCCTCGGGGCTGAACTAGGAGTTCTTCATGGAATCATAGAAGTTTGGAACTGGACAGGACCTGATGCCTTCTAACTTGTGTCTGAACAAAAATCTCCTCTACAGCATGCCAGCCAAGTGCCATCCAGCTCTTTTGTGGAACAGACTCAAGTGGGGGTGGGGAGGACCCATTACCATCTGAGGCAACCCTTTCCATTTTGTCACTGTTCTAATTACTTGGGTCTGGTTTTTAAAAAAATATCAAGCCTAAATTGGTCCCTTCTTCCCTTCCCCTTCCCCTTCCCCTTCCCCTCCCCTCCCCTCCCCGAAACATGCTAAACTCCTTAGAACCTTTTCTGAGATCCAGATTTCCCCAGAAGATACTTTATAACTATGGGATTCTTACTATGCCATCTTAGAGGTTAATGGTTGTTGTGGTTGTTCTTTGTCCTTTGTTCTCCACAAGGACCATGACATTGGGAGATGATGTCATGACTTGTAGTGAATTGGATTTAAGTGAGGGAGGACTGTGCAAAGTCACCAGCCTCACTCTCTCCTCCAGAGCCATCTGGGTCCAGTGGCAAGATGACTAGAGATGGCCCTGGATGTTTTAAGGCAAATGGGATTAAGTGACTTGCTGAGGGTAACGAAGCTAGTAAGTGTCTGAGGTGAGATTTGAACTCGGGTCCTCCCAACTTCAGGGCCAATGCTCTATCTACTGTGCCACATGGCTGTCCCTAGAGGTTAATGGACTACACTAGGGAAGGAGGAAGGGGAAGAGAGGATACATTTATATAGTTCTTATTAGTTGCCAGGTACTGTGCTAAGTGCTTTACAAATTTTATTCTCACAACCACCCTGTGAGGTTATTATTTATATTTTTACATTTGAGGAAATGGAGGCAGATAGAGATTAAGTGACTTGCCCAGGGTCACACAGCCAGTAAGTGTCTGAGGCTGCATTTGAACTCAGGTCTTCCTGGCTTTGACTCCAGGACCAGTGCTCTATCCACTGAGCCACCTAGTTGCCTACTAACAACATGTGTCACAGTGGTGAATAGTAGTTGTCACTTGAAGGTGCAGAGCTACCAAATGTCCCATTGTTCTTGAATTCTCCTTAATTTTAGTGTGCTTTAATAACAACTGTTCTTATACTGATCAAAATCCCCCATTTAGAACTAACTCATCTTCCCAGATAAAAAACACTGTAATTGACTTTCTGGGAGGTGGTGATGCCCTTGGCCTTGCTCCTCCCTCCACTGCTGACCAAGACAAATATCTCTAGTCTAGAAGTGCCCACAATCTCTACTGTGCCAAGCTGATGGTGCATGCTAACCCTATCCAAAACAGGAGATCCCAAGGCCATTTTCGGCATTCATTTGTTCATAGGATCAATCATGGATTTAATCAGAAGAAGGCTGGAAGATATTTTAGAAATTATAGGATGTTAGATATAGACCTCAGAGGTCTTATAAGAAGTGATTTTTCCAAGGTAGGAAATGGCAGAAATGGGCTTTCCATTCAAGTCTTCTGTCTCCAAATCCAGCACTTTCCCCACTATACCTTACTGTCTCTTGCCAAAGCAGGATGCATAAACTGTTACCCTTCCATGCCTTCCCAAGTGTCCCAGCATTTTAGGGAACACTAATATTCCAACCTGTCATGTCATATTCTTCCTCTTACATTTTTCTTGAATGTTGGTCAACGATTCCTCAGGATCTGTTAGAGGCCTCTCTGCAAAAGAAATAAGAAAAAAGACATAAGGTGAAACTGGATTATGGGAGATGGAGGAGGTTGGGGACAGAGTTGGGGGGGGGAGGGGAAGGTCAGGACTGAAGTAAACCTTAGACTAGAGAAGAAACAGAAGACATCTTTCATCCCAAGGCATCTGATTTTGTTTCATATTCCAGAGACAACTCGGTTGGCAAGGGAGTATGGAAAAGCTGCATAGATAAATTAGAATTGAAATATTGAGACCTGAAGCTGAGTCCTGGGTTTTTACTCCTGGTTCAGATACTTACTAGCCAAAGGACCTGGGGGAAATGATTCACCCTGAGTTCCTCCTCTGTAAAATGGGGATGCAGAGATTTGCACTACTCATTTCACAGGGTTGCTTCAAGGAAAGTATTTTAGAAATCTTAACACATTATATAAATGGGAGGTGGTGATGGTAATGGTGGTGATGATGGTGACGATGGTGGTGGGGATGATGCATACTTGCCAAGCCAGGAGGGTTTCTACTGGGCAAGCCCAAACTGTAGAGCCAATCCTGCCAACATTCTAAGTGGTACCTCGGTAAATGATTGATTCTAAAAGGATGCTCTGTTTTGGGCATGCTCTCCAGTGCTGAACATGCTGCCTCTCTTTCCCCCTGACTCAATCACAGGCCCCTCCCTTCATTGATCAAATAGTATACTTGCTTGGGAATAGATCTAATTGTCAGATCTCTGCTCAAAAATTAGTAGTAACAAGGGCTAATTAGGGTGGTGGTAGCAGGACTAGAGAAGAGGGGAAAGATGTGACAAAATAGTGTTGATCTCACAAGTCATTGTCTGTTACCATCTGCACTATGGCCATGTACACAATTCCTCCTATAATAAAGATCTTTTGCAAGGATATTGCAACTTAAACTAGATACTCTGTAAATTAAGGCTGCTGGATCTTTTTACAATTTTATTTATTGTTCATTTATGGAATAAAACAAGCATTTCCATAACATAGACCTTATAAAATGATAATAAAAAAAGAATTCTTGGAAATAAAACCTGACTCTCTGATTTTAAATGGATATGGATGAGCAGAGGAAAAATCCATGATTTCAGAAGCAGAATTAAGTTTCATTCTAAGTCCCCTCTCCCTCCCCCCTGCTTTTCCACACCCCACTGCCTATTCCTATCTTCTCTCTCTTCTCCCAGGTCCTTTCAAACTCGGCCTAGAATTTTCCAGGTTATTGCCCAAGAGAGATGACTTTCAAAATCCCGCTTATGAATATTTAGATGAATTGCTTT
This sequence comes from Dromiciops gliroides, assembly GCF_019393635.1. NCBI lineage: Eukaryota > Metazoa > Chordata > Mammalia > Microbiotheria > Microbiotheriidae > Dromiciops > Dromiciops gliroides. Next base: position 90,704,614 of record NC_057863.1, on the reverse strand, counting down.
GATTTTTCCTGGGGTTAAAGCTTTGGTGCCTACTGGCTTTGAAATGGCCCTAGATTATGGGGCAGAATCTAAGCCATAGAAACTGGTAAAAGCCACAAATGAGCTAGTTTTCCCTACACATGGCTCCTTTTTCTCTCCCATCCACCCCATGCTGCTTACTCCCCTGGATTCTTGGCTTGGTGGGTCTTGTTTCTTTATTTCCCTTTTCTTTTTCTGGAGCCCTTGTTAATTTCATATTGGCGAAGTTTAGCGGGTGGAGGGGGGCATTTGTGGAAGAAAATCTAATTTACTGCTGCTGTGACTACAGTTATGAAATAAAGCACTGATTTCATGATGGATCGATAACACTAAGGTTGGATTTAAATTATTAATAACAGTGAGAAATGTGGCTCAGCGCTCGGTGAATCATCAAATTCCTAAAGTTCTGGGCCTTTGGGCTGTAATTGTGTAGAGGATTAAGACACTTGAAACAACTTTTTGGGAGTGCTTTTTCCAGGTGGATCTCAGCTTTGTGTGCCCAAGGGAAAGCTCCCCAAGCAAATGCTATTGGCTGCTTAAATGGTAGAGTGGAGGAAGCCCAGTTCTGGCCACCAACTCTGAATGAAACCTGGATGGGGGGGTGGGGGGATGGGATGGGAGTGGGGGGTGAGGTTCGGTGAGATTTGTCTTCCTGTACTTCAGTTTCCTTGATTGTAAAGTGAGTGTGTTTGGCTAGGTGACCTCTGCTGTTTTGAGTTCTAGGCTCAGTTGGGGGAGGGGTGATAAGGAAGGGCTTGTTTTCATTTTATATATTTTTGCTTGTTTGTTTATTTTTGTTTTTGCGGGCCAATGGGGGTTAAGTGACTTGCCCAGGGTCCCACAGCTAGTAAGTGTCAAGTGTCTGAGGTTGGATTTGAACTCAGGTCCTCCTGAATCCAGGGCTGGTGCTTTATCCACTGCACCACCTAGCTGCCCCCTGTATATATATATATAATTGTTCATAATAGGCACTTACTTAATAAATATTCATTGAATTGAAATGAATTGCAGAGAAGGAGAACTAAAGAGGAAGAAAAATTGGTTATTTGCTTTCTTGCCACCCTTCTCCCTGGAATCCCAGAGAACAAAGGAGGTAGTTAGAAGGGTTGACAGGGGAAGGTCAAGAAAAGGTCCCTTGGGGAACCTTCACCTTCTACCCAAAAAGGTAGCTAGGGAACACAGTGGATAGAGTACTGAACTTGGTTAAAGGAAAATCTAAGTTCAAATCCTGTCTGAGGCACTTGCCAGCTATATAACCAAGGACAAATCATTTAACATCTTTCAGCTTCAGTTTCTTCATCTCTAAAACGAGGACAATTATAGCACCTACTTCCCCATTATCATTGTGAGCATCAAATATACGTATAGTTGTGAGCATATAATATACGTATAGTACTTTAAAGCCCTATATCAATGCTAGCTATTATTATTACCCAATCAACACAACACCTATTATATCTCAGGCACGGGGCATGCAATGACAAAAATTAAATAGCCTTCCCCCCAGTCAACTTATAGGCTATCGTGTATGACTACCCAGAAACGCTGGCTCTCCAGTGAAAGGATTCCCCCCAAAAGCAACGTCAGTGTGCATCGTGGGCTTTGGTTGTTGTTCTGACTCAGTCAGTGATTTCATTATGTAGGACAATTTTTTTTTTTTTTTTTTTGCTGTGGAAACTATTTCCACTGATGCCAATTGAAGAACTCAATAATTTCCAGTCTTTAGATTGTTGTCTGAGGCACCGAGTTTAGCTAACCCTTCTTACCCCAAAGCAGGTTGTCTCTCTGCTATCACACCCTACCTTTCCTCAACCACATTTAATTTATCACAGTATTTTGACACAGGTACAGGCTGTACATAGCTATAGATCTTTATTGCCATCATGAAGAGTTCTTCACTTCCCTGCCCCACGACAGAAATAACCAGCGGTTCTGCTCACCTGGATCATCTGCCATCCATCTGGTCTGGGTTGCACAGTGAATGGAAGTTGACTTTGTGATCTCTAATAGTCGAGATTCAAGTTGTGCAGCAGGAACAGGGATTGGAATGGGGGCATAAACAGAAGAGCTGGAAGAATCCTCAGTATACAAAGAAGTGGAGGGAAAGGGCAACCTGTGGAGAAGTGGAACAAGATGCAGGTATGTTAGTGCCACAGTAGGCAGGAAGGATTGGAGAGGCTGGTAACAGCTCATTAGCATTGGAATTAGGGCTCTTACAAAAGTGGGAAGACAGATTGGCCCCTCTTCTCTGAGGGAGGGGGGAGAGAGGAGGGGGGGGGAGAGGAGAGAGAGAGAGAGAGAGAGAGAGAGAGAGAGAGAGAGAGGGAAAGGCAGCTAGGTGTTGCATTTGTGGAGTGTGGGACTGGGAGTCAGGAAGACCCACATTCAAATTCTGCCTCAGGTACTCACTAGCCATGTGAACCTGAGTTGTGCCTCAATTTCTTCATCTGCAATATAGGGATAATAATAGCACCTTCCCCATCATAGGGTTGCTGTGAGGTTCAAATGGGGTTATACATACATACATACATACATACATACATACATACATACATACATACACACATACATACACACATATACTTAAACACAAATGTACATATATGTATGTATGTATGGTGTGAGGATCAACTTAGATAATATTTGCAAAGTACTTACTTAGTGCCGAGCACATTGTGAGTACTATATAAATGTTAGCTGGTGTTGTTATTATTGCCTCCCAGGGTTGTTGTGAGGACTGAATAAGGTAATATTTGTAAAGTACTTACTTATATAGCATCTGGCACATAGCAGGTACTTTTATTCCTTTCCTTTCCTTCTACCTAGTACAATACACATGCAAGTGTACATGTGGCATTGACGCTAGAATTTCATATAATTAGCATTAGCATGTGCCTAGTAACATAATATATGCATGTAATAAAAGATGTGACAGCATTGCATATGATAAACTAAGGGCACAGATCTCGTGCAATACAAATACATAGAATCATATAACACTGAATTAGATGCCTAAGTGCATAGATCACATATGGAAGCATAGGAAATGCAATATAGCAACTGTCAATTGCACGATATAAAATACTACTGCAAATAGCCAAGATACACACCACAATTATAAGAGCATATTGCAGAATAATCTAATGTGCCATATATGACACCAAATAGCATGTATTGGAGTTACAAAGCTCACATTATGAGCAATCCAGCAATGGGTGTCATTTGACTATTTGAGTAACCTCTTCTCCCATTTCTCCTAAAGTATGGTCCACTGGAACTTCTACTACAACCTTCTGAGCTTGTCAAAGACTTGGGAGACTCTTGGATCCACATACCCGTTGACCTGAAGTGCTAATCCTGAGCTGGTGGATAACCCAGGCTGATTGCCATTGTCTCTAAACTTGGTGAAAGCAGTCTCTTCCCTAGGCATCTCCACGACTAAAGTATTCTACCCATTAGGAATATTAGACAGGAAAGATTATTTCTGGGTTCAACTCATACCTCTTCTGTTGTCTTCCTGTGACAGATGAACTCTGCTGAATTGCCTGACCCTCTGGTGAGAACCACTGCTTACTTGTTTCTCTGCAGAATAAGTCATCTGGGCTCTTATATAGCTCAGATAGGCACCCTGTAACTGGTTCCTCAAAGTCCTCTTGGCTGCCTCTCCATCATTTCTTTCCTACTGTTTAGTAGAGAATTATCCAGGTAGACCAACACCATGAGGTAATTCATGTATTCAACCCATGGTACACTTGAGTTCCCATGTTCAAAATCTAAAAGTCTTCTGCTGCATCATTTTTGTAGTCAATGCATGGGGAATTTGGTACTCTAGGATGATGCTATTGATGAACAATTCTGTTAGATGGATCCTGTATCTCTGATAATGCAATCTTTCTAGCCATTCTGAAAAAAGTTCAGGAATTGTTGATTTGAATTTTGTGTGGTACTTCCCATTCTACATTGCACTTGTGCTGGGAGAATGTGTCAGTACTTGTACTGAATTTCTTTCTCAAGGGTTCCTTCCATTATTCAGGGACTGGAAGGTCATCAAAGACAAATCTCTCTGAATCCACTTTTGAGCCAAAGGATTCAATGCTCACGTGATGCTCTATGCCACCACTTGCTTCTGGTTTCTGATAAAATTTGTCACAGGAGACCTGGCTCATCAGGGTATCTAGGTATCAAATTCCAGCTTGCTACCTGTGGTATTCTGCTTATACCTTGAGTATTTGAAAATGGTCCCAATAAATGTTAACACACCAGAGATATTCACTATGCCTGGATATACCCAAGTCAAATTATCCTCCTTCTTGCTAAGATCTGTGTCTTTTGCAGGGAATTTCTAACACACAGCAGTCCAAATATAGATAGATGCTCAATTCACAGAATTCCTTTATTCCTTGCATAGGCTGCCAAGGTATTTTTGGAGGGATGCCTCTGAAAGAATAACTGGAATACAATGTCTACCTGAGATCCACTGTTTGGCACAAGACCCACAATAATTTCGTAACTTCCTCTGCACAAGATCCTATGAGTCCTGGTGGAAAACATACATGGAAACTGGCAAAGAGGTCAAACACAAGGTTTTGAGGGTCTAGGCTGACTTCTGTCCATGACCCTGTCCTAATTTCCTTAAACTGACACTCAGTGTGTGAGTGAGCACCTCCCCTTCCTTTCCTTCTTCTCTTCCCCTCCCTATTTCCCTTCTTCCTTCCTTCCTTCCTTCCTTCCTTCCTTCCTTCCTTCCTTCCTTCCTTCCTTCCTTCCTTCCTTCCTTCCTTCCTTCCTTCCTTCCTTCCTTCCTTCCTTCCTTCCTCTCTCCCTCCCTCCCTCCCTCCCTTTGCCCCTCTCCTTTCTTTCTTCTCTTCCTCCCTCATCTTCCTTCCTTCTTTCCTTTCTCCCTCTCCTTCCTCCCTCCCTCCCTTCTTTCTTTCTTTCTTTCTTTCCTTCCTTCCTTCCTTCCCACACTCACCCCCTAATCTTTGTAAGCATTCTAATGCTGTGATATCAAGATTGATTTCAAACAGCAAACTAGGTTAAATCCTGATCCCACATAGCTCTCTATCTTCAGCATTTCTTCATATTAGCCATCTATTTCCCACTTCTGTAATATCTCTATGGCATGTCCTATTCAGAATTCAACTGGTTCTTCACCAGATGCATTTGGCAATTCTCCTGAAGAGGATCCTAGTCTGCTCTAATGGAGTCCTCATACTAGCTTGTATCCAGCTTGCCCTCTCTCTCTCTCTCTCTCTCTCTCTCTCTCTCTCTCTCTCTCTCTCTCTCTCTCTCTCTCTTTTTTTGGTGAGGCAATTGGGGTTAAGTGACTTGCCCAGGGTCACACAGCTAGTAAGTGTGTAAAGTGTCTGAGGCCGGATTTGAACTCAGGTACTCCTGACTCCAGGGCCGGTGCTCTATCCACTGTGCCACCTAGCCGCCCCCAAGAAGTGGAATTTTTAAAATGACTTTTGGTGACAGGAAGCTGCATCAAAGGAAGCAGGGACCAATCAAATGCCAGGGATAATTGTGTTACCTTTTAGGGAAAATTTCAGGGGAATGACATCCCATCACTGTATGGGCTTCCCCCTGCCCCAGCCCTTATCTCCTTTTAATAGTCAAGGTAACACCCACAATTATACCCCTTGGCATATTTTTTACCTCTTGTACCCTGGCTGTCCTGATGTTATATGACTTAGGTCTTTAGGCAGAGAAGGGGATTCAGAATGCCCCAAAACATCATCACTTGTGTATAGTTAATAATTTCTGGGTTATTAGTCTACCCCATTCAGGTGTAAGTCTCTACTACTTCAGCCTTGGCTGAAAGGCCCTGGAATGTCACAACTAAGTTGAAAGACAATTAGATTAAATAGAATGGAAAAAAAATTTACCCTGATATGACTTCTTTGACATTTTTCAATTTTTCTTTGTAGTCTTCTGCAGGGAAAAGAAAACAGAAATAGAATGTTGAGAAATCATCTTTCTTTCCATTAAAAAACCAAAACTATGTCATTTATATGGGGGTGGGGAGGACATACTTATTATTATAATTATTATCTATCAGTTTGCCAGGTAGTAGACAATGCTGTGGTAACAAGAACTTCTCCATTGAATGGTCTTTTTTAAATGATTAAGTTGGAACATTTTTCTTAAAAAGTAATTAGTGGGGGCAGTCAGGTGGCACAGTGGATGAAGCACCAGCCCTGGATTCAGGAGGACCTGAGTTCAAATCTGGCCTCAGACACTTGACACTTACTAGCTGTGTGACCCTGGGTAAGTCACTTAACTCTCATTGCCCCGCAAAACCCAAAATGAAACAAAAGAAAAACAATATTGCTGTTACTATGTACAACATTCTCTTTACAAAAAAGGTAACCAATGCCTGAGAAGATGCTTTTCAAGAAACAATGGGCATCACAAAGGCAAAATTACTTTGCTTTCCCCTTTTGGTTATCGTGAGGGACTCTCTCCTTCCATCCCCAGATAATGGGCTATGTGGGCTGTGGGAAATGCCTGGGATGCAAATTCTTTTCTTAAAGCCCAGGATGCCTTTTTATGCAATCTGGGTCTGTGTCCTGAATCCACCAGGAATTTCTTGCACACATAAAATAACCTGTGACATTTAATCCCATGCCATAATCACCTAGGCATAATTTTAGACCTGGAAGGGACCTTAACTTGCAACTGAAACTTTCCACAGGCGTCATCAGCCCCATTAGAAAGTGAAAGCAGGGACTGTTTTACTTTTCATTCCCCCAGCACTTAGGACAACTTTGTATGCAGTAGGTGCTTAAATCATTCATTCATTCATTCATTCAATAACTCTTTCTTTTTTGTTTGTTTGGGTTTTTTTTACAAGGCAATGAAGGTTAGGTGACTTGCCCAGGGTCACAGAGCTAGTAAGTGTCAGGTGTCTGAGGTTGGATTTGAAATCAGGTCCTCCTGAATCCAGGGCTGGTGCTTTATCCACTGTGCCACCTAGTTGCCCCCAACCCTTTCATTTTACACATAAGGCCATGACAAGTAAAGTGACTTGTCTAAGGTCATACGGACAGTAGGATAACTAAGATTTGAACCCAAGTCCTCTGACAATGGAGTCAGTGCTCTTTCCAGTGTACCATGGCTACCTCTCCATAAACTCCCTCCTTCTCTGTCAGGGAGGAAACATTAATTAGTCAGTACAGGTTAGGGCAGCTGGGTGGCTCCACAGTGCACAGAATGTCAGACATGGAGTCAAGGAAGACTCATCTTCCTGAATTCAAATCTGGCCTCAGACACTTACTAGTTGTCTGACCCTGGGCAGGTCACTTAACACTGTTTGCCTCAGTTTCCTCATCTGTGAAAAATGAGTCAGAGAAGGAAATGACAAAACCACTCAAGTATCTTTGCCAAGAAAACCCCAAATGGGTCATGAAGAATTGGAATGACTGAAACGACTGAACAGCAACAATAGCCTAAGAAACCTGAGAATTGTACAAGTCTTCTCTCTAGAACAGAACTCTCTCTCTCTTTTGGTAAGTGGGATTAAGTGACTTGCCTAGGGTCACACAGCTAGTAAGTGTTAAGTGTTGAGGCCGGATTTGAACTCAGGTCCTCCTGACTCCAGGGCTGGTGCTCTATCCACTGCAACACCTAGCTGCCCCGAACAGAACTCTTTTAGCCACCTGAACCTTGTTTTGTCATTTCTGCAAATACTCCTTTTCCTGAGGAAAAACACTCTTGGGAAATGTCACCCAGGTCCCTCAAATCTTGGTCAAAAAGACATCAATTTCCATATCCCCTGTCTTGATAATAGGGAGAATCAACATTTTCCCAGGACCTGTCTGAGCAAATACAATGATCAGGAATACACCTGTTAACCCAAACTTAGAATTTCTTGTATTGTCTGATTAGATCTTGGCTTGGGTAAATTTCTAAGAGAAATTTTTCACACTGGTTGGTTTCTGGATGAGGAAGTAGAAAAGGGGGAAAACTCTGCTCTTAATACAATAGTCATTAATTTTATTTTATTTTAATTTTTTTTGGTGGGGAAATTGGGGTTAAGTGACTTACCCAGGGTCACACAGCTAGTAAGTGTTAAGTGTCTGAGGCTGGATTTGAACTCAGGTCCTCCTGAATCCAGGGCTGGTGCTCTATCCACTGCGCCACCTAGCTGCCCCAGTCATTAAATTTAGAGAGAAATATCCATTTCTTACAATGTCAACCAGAGAGATGTCTTTGGTAGATTGTTTCAGGGGCTCTATTCTTGGTCCTGTACTATTTGACATCATAATCCATTGCTTGGTTTAAGACATTGATGGCAAGATGGCCCAATCTGCAAATCACAGAGTTACGAGGGATAACTGATGCATGGGATGTCAGAATTGGGCTCCAAAAAGATCTCAACAACCAGGAACAATGGAATATATTTATATTTACTAAGATGATATTTAATAAGGATAATACAACAATCTTCAATTGGGTTAAAAATCAGCTATACATGACCAGGATGGAGGTGATAGGGCTGGACAACAGTTCCAATCAAAACAACCTTGGGATTTTATTAAACTTCAAATGCAATAAAAGTTGATAGAAGGAATGACAGCCAAAAAAGCTAATGTGATCTTACTATATATTAATAGAAATATAAAATATTTAATGAGAAGTGACAGTTCTGTATTCTGCCCTGGTCAGATCACATCTGCAATATGGCATTTAGTTCTTGATCCTGTGTTTTAGGAAAGACATTGACAAGCTGAAGAATGCCAAGAACCGCAAAAGGTACCATACCAGGACTGATGGAAGGAACATGAGACCCATCTTCACATATTTGGAGGGCTATTAAGTGAAAGGGAACTTAGATTGGGTTTGCTCGGTCCCAGGGGCAGAAAAAGGACAACTAGGTGAAAATGATAAACATATCTATAGAAGCATCAGATCTCTATGGAATCTATATACAGGTCAGATCTGAAGAATCTATGTAAGGGTCAGATCTATATAGAGGAGAGTCTATGTGGGGAAGAGTCTATAAGGGTTAGAGCTCTATAGAGAAGAGTCTATAGAGGGAAGAGTCTATAATAAGGGTCAGAGCTCTATAGAGAAGAGTCTATAGAGGGAAGAGTCTATAATAAGGGTCAGAGCTCTATAGAGAAGAATCTATAATAAGGGTCAGATCTATATAGAGAAGAGTCTATAGAGGGAAGAGTCTATAATAAGGGTCAGAGCTCTATAGAGAAGAGTCTCTATAGGGAAGAGTCTATAATAAGGGCCAGAGCTATATAAAGACCTCTATAAGGAAAAACTTCCTGGTAATTACAGCTATCTCAAAGTAGATTGTATTATTTTGGGAGGTAGTGAGTTTCCTTTCACTGTTGGTCTTCAAATGGAAGCTGGCTCTCTACTCTTTGGGGAAATTGTAGAGAGGATTCCTGCTTCAGATATGGATTGGACCAGGTGACAGCTGAGATTTCTTTGAATTTTGAGATTCTACAATTCAAAATCTCCCAGAGGGTGTTACTCTATAAAGGAAGGCTATGGTAAAGCCTTTTGCAAGATTAAGAATCCTGTCATAAATCCCTTCCCAACTTAACATGCTTGATAAATTTTGAAGGATTTTTTTTAGTACACATTGGATTTTTCTCTATCAAGGCATAGCTAGATATAGGTTGTTTTTTTTTTTTGGTGGGGCAATGAAGGTTAAGTGACTTGCCCAGGGTCACACAGCTAGTAAGTGTCAAGTCTCTGAGGCTGCATTTGAACTCAGGTCCTCCTGAATCCAGGGCTTGTGCTTTATCCACTGAGCCACCTAGCTGCCCCTATATATAGTTGTAAAGGCATTTTAATATTACCTACAGTTTATCAACCTCCTTTCCCTTACCAGAAAGACATTTATTTTTGAGGTTTCTGCTTTATATACCATTCTGGTCAGTTGACACTCCTATATTTGTCCTGTCCATCAGGGGAATCTATTTACAAAGATATGACTCACCGGGGTATATGTTAAGAATGCCTGGGGGCAGTCAGGTGGTGCAGTGAATAGAGCACTGGCCCTGGATTCAGGAAGACCTGAGTTCAAAGCCAGCCTCAGACACTTGACACTAGCTGTGTGACCCCAGGCAAGTCACTTAACCCCCATTGCCCTGCAAAAAAAAAAAAAAAAAAGAATAAGAAAAAAAAAGAATGCCTGATTCCACACTGGGCAGGAAAAAAACCTCTGAATACTATTTTTCTTTCTGGAATGTGAGCAGGATGGATATTCGTATTCTGAGGAGCAATTTTTGGTAAGACTGGCACAGAGAATATGGCACTTTTTCCCACTTCCATCTAACCCCCTGAAGAGGTCAGACTGACTTAGAGGCCAGACCTAACTATATAATGCTAATAGCCCCTGGATGAATTATGGTGCAGTGAAAAGACTTCCAAGCATGACAACAGCTAAGTCACTTATTTTCTATGAAGCCCAACTTCCTCACCTAAACATGGCTATAACAACAATGATGATGGTGGCAGCAGTGATGATAATATTACTCTTTGTACTATCTACTCACATCCTCACTGAGTTTTTGTAAGAGAACTCTTTGTTAACCAAAGTACCATATAAATGTAGATTGCAAAGAGTTTCCAGATTGGATAAAGCTAAGAACAATATTCTAATTTTTGGCTTGTGCCCTGAGTGTGAATCATGGATCAAACACCAAGTTTTGCTGCTGAGGGAGTATTAAAATAATTTATGAAGAAGTGAGTACCACTGATTTCCTAATTGCTCATGGTGACAGTGAGCTTAAGTTAGATATTTCCCTCTCATTTTTTGTTTTTTTTTTTTTTTTTTTTTTTGCGGGGCAATGAAGGTTAAGTGACTTGTCCAGGGTCACACAGCTAGTAAGTGTCAAGTGTCTGAGGCTGGATTTGAACTCAGGTCCTCCTGAATCCAAGGCCAGTGCTTTATCCACTGTGCCATGTAGCTGCCCAGATATTTCACTCTCTTAAGCTTCCAGTGAAAGCAGTTATATGGTCTATGAAGAAATGGATCTAAGATCCAATTTTTAGTATTAGTCACACGGGTGGCTGCTACATCTCTTGAGGCAGTTGGTTTTGTTGATAGAATATAATACTTAAGGTCAGAAGAACTAGCTCAGTCCTAACTAGCTATGTCATAGTGGATATTATTTAAATTCTCTTGGGCTCAATTTTCTTCTGTAAAATGAAGTTGTTGGGGGGAAGCTAGGTGGTGCAGTGTATAAAGCACTAGCCCTGGATTCAGGAGGACCTGAGTTCAATCCAGCCTCAGACACTTGTCACTTACCAGTTGTGTCACTCTGGGCAAGCCACTTAATCCTCATTGCCCCGCAAAAAAAAAAAAAATGAAGTTGTTGAGTGTATCAAATGATATAACACATGCAAAATGACTTGCAAGGTACTATATAAGTGTAAATGCCTATTATTATTGAGCAAATAGTTGAAAACAACTGAAGGAAATATTGCCAATTAAGAATACATGTTATATATTTCTATATTATACATTTATGTATGATTTTATATATATATATATATATATATATATTTATATCTTTTTTAGTGTAGGAAGTTCCCATACATAAATTCCCTTCATCAATACAGACCCATACCTTATCCATAAGTTATAGTTTTAGAGAGTTGCCTGTGGAACTCAGGGGTTAAGTGACTTTATTCACTCTGAAACAGCTAGTATGTGTCAGAGGATGATTTGAACCCAGGTTTTTTGACTCCAAGACTAGCTCTCCATCCATTATGCTACTGCTGGCTCCCAAGAATAAATATCATCATTGCTGTTGTTATTAAAATTAGCCCTATTATGAGTGAAAGACCTTGAACATAAATGATTCCTTCCTGGAAAATACAAGGTCTCCTTAGAAATGCTAATTGACCTCCAACAAATATTTGCCTGGGGGCAGCTAGGTGGCACAGTGGATAGAGCACCAGCCCTGGATTCAGGAGGACCTGAGTTCAAATCCGGCCTCAGACACTTGACACTTAACTAGCTGTGTGACCTTGGGCAAGTCACTTAACCCCATAAAACTCACCACAAAACAAAACAAAACAAATATTTGCCTGATTATTATGTTGCTGCCAGAGGTATTGGTTATTTCACCTGTGAAGCCCCTTGGAGCTGCAACAAGGCCTGGGAATAATTTTTATTAGGGATTCTTCTTACCTTCTTCTGATGAAGCGATTGATGATGTTGTTTCTGAACTTTTAGATTGTAGGTCAGAACTTTTCAGTGGAGCGAAAGAAAAAGAGGACAAATGAAAGGTGTTGGGAGATGAAGAGGCTGAGGAAGCAGTTTTATCATAGCTCAGGAATTCTATCTTTTTTGGAATGTTTTCAGTTTGGGGTTCTTCTTTTTCTTTTGTTACTAAGATTTCAGGAAGCAACTTTTGATGTTCTTGGTTTATGAAATTTTCCATTGAAGAAGATAGAGAACCAAATGATAGTCTATAATCCGAAGGGTTTGGACTAAGCGGTTTTAGCTTTTCCTTAGACATGTTGGCAAATCACTATACAAACAGAAATCTTCAGTCACTGGAGATCCCATCCATCATCATGATAACCGAAGAAGAAAGGAAAAACAGAGTCCCATTCATCATTGATCAGAAAGAAATGTATGGCTTTAGATTTATTTATTTATTTTTATTTCTTTTATTCTTAATTTATGGAATAAAAAAGCATTTCCATAACATAGTATAATGAAAATGATTGCAAATGAAATGGCAAATCTATTATGTACAATTTGCTATTTCTTTCAAATATTTAATAAAGTTATCATGTACATTTCTTTTTTCCCCCTTTCCTCCCCTACCCTAGAGATAGCTACCATTAGACACAAATATGTGTGTCTGTGTGTGTAAAATCATTCTATACATACTTCTTTTTTTTATCTGTTCTTTCTCTGGATGCAGATAGCATCGTCTTTCTTATCTTCTTTGTAGTTAATTTGTCTATTCATAATAGTTAAAATGACTTATTTGCTCAAAGTTGTTCTTAAAACAATATTGCCATTACTGTACACAACATTCTCTTGGTTCTGCTCATTTGTCTCTTCACTATTTCATGCAAATCTATCCATATTTTTCAAAGATCATTGAACTCATCATCCATTCCTCAAGTGATGGGCATCCCCACAATTTCCAATTCTTTGCCACCACATAGAGAGCTGATTTAAATATTTTTGAACATATAGGTTCTTTTCCTTTTTTGCCTAATAATCTTTGGAAATAGACCTAGTAGTGGCATTGCTGGGTCAAAGGATATAGGCAATTTAATAACTCTTTGGGCATAATTCCAGATTGGTCTCCAAAATGTTTGGATCACTTCACAGTTCCACCAACAATGAATTAGTGTCCTAGTTTTTCCTCATCCCCTCCAACATTTGTTATTTTCCCCTTCAATCATTTTAGCCAATTTGATAGGTGTAAAATGACACATCAGGTTGTTTTAATTTTCGTTTCTCTAATCAATAATGATTTAGAACAGTTTTTTATATGGCTATAAATTAGTTTTATTTCTTCATTGGAAAACTGCCTCTTCCTTTCCTTTGACCATTTATCAATTGGGGATCGATTCATATTCTTACAGATTTTACAAAGTTCTTTATATGTTTGAGATATGAGACCTCTATCTGAGAAAGTGTCTATAAAATTTCGACCTCCCCACAATTTTTTGCTTCCCTTCTGATCTTGACTACATATTTTATTTGTACAAAACTTTAAAATTTTAATTCAATTAAAGTTATCCATTTTACACCTCATTCTACTATCTCTTGTTTATTCATAAATTGTTTGCTTATCCATGCATCTGATAAGTTCCATGTTCTTCAAATTTTCTTGTAATGTCTCTCTTTATATCTAGGTCATATATCCATTTTGACCTTATCTTGAATGGTGTAAGAGATTGGTCTATGCCCAGTTTTTGCCATATCGATTTCCATTTTTCCCAACAATTTTTCTTTATCAAGTAATGAATTCTTATCCTTAAATCTTAAGTATTTGTACTTGTCAAATACAAGGTTGCTATATTTATTTGCTGCTATAAATTGTATGTCTATTTTGTTCCATTGGTCTACCTTGCCATTTATTTTTATTCATTCAGTAAGAATTCGAGGACCCTGGGTGTGTTCAGGGCACTAACAAAGAGCTCTAGGGAGGCACCAGTGAAATAAAGTACATTTCAACCCCACCTTTCCATCCCCAATACACACACACACACACACACACACACACACACACACACACACACACACACACACCTGAAAGATGATAAATTCATGAGTACACAAAACAGTGCTGCTCAGTTTAACTCTAAGTGACTCAAGTGATACAGAGTAGATGAAGGGGGTAGCTTATGGCATAGGGGAGGAAGCTGTAAAGCCAATGAATCATAGAACTATAATGGACTTCAGAGAACATCAACATTTTTGCAGGTAAGGAAACAGAGAGCTTGAGTCTCAATTGGATCCCTCTTAGTCTTTCCCTATAGCCCTTAAAGACCTATTCATTTCCAGTAAGGGACTCATAGGGGCAGCTAGTGCACAGAGTCCTAGACCTGGAGTCAGGAAGACTCATCTTCCTGAGTTAAAATCTGGCCTTGGACACTTACTAGCTGTGTGACCCTGGGAATTTCACTTAACCCTATTTGCCTCAGTTTCCTAACCTGTAAAATGAGCTGGAGAAGGAAAGGACAAACCACTCCAGTATCTTTGCCAAGAAAAGCCCAAATGGGGTCACAAAGAGTCAGACATGATTGAAGAACAACTGAACAACAACAATAAAGGGACTTATAAAAGACATTTGAGATGCTCTAAGGCAGCAATTCTCAAAGGTGTTGTCCATGAAACTCTGGATGTTCCCTATACCCTTTTGGGGCTTCATGAAGTCAAAACTATTTTTATGATAATACTAAGATTTTTTTTGCTTACTAAAATGTCTTCTTTTTCCAATGACATATCTGTACAAAGTCAAATTTCATTCACATACTTCAACCAAAATGATATCATAAAACACTGAATTCAGAAGCAGATATGAGAATTCCATTGTCTTCTCTTTAGTTAGATATTGAGATTTGCAAAAATATATAAAACAAATGCTACTTTTCTCAAGAACTTTTGATTTGGCTAATAGTTATTTTTCATAAAAATATGTGATTTGTGACAACATATAATAGGGTTATTATTATTATTTTAAAATAAATAAATACATATTAAAAATTTCAAAGTTTTAATTTCTAATAGGGTAAATATTATAAGCTATAACTCAGAAGGGTGTTTTTTTTTTTTTTTTTTGCCTGGGGTGGGGAGGAGGAGGGTAATAATTTCAGTTTGGGTCTTAATGAGTTTGTGAAGTTTATGAGGCATACAGTTCAAAATGTCCAGGAGACAATTTGTAATGTAAGACCGGATCTTAGTCAAGTTCAAGAATTGGATATATAGATGTGGGAGCCACTTGCAAAGAAATAATATTTAATCTTGTTAAGGGCTAAAATTCTAGCTAGTCTGTCTAAAATATCTAATGAGTGGTCGCCAATAAATTATAAGCTTTAGCAAGAGTTAGACTTTTAAGCATTTATTAAGGAGAATAAGAATTTGGTAAAGAGAGAGAAAGGCCTAGATTCCTATCTATTAAAGGGAGAGCACATTTCTAGCTCCCTTCTCCACCAGAGTCCAGAGGAAAGGAGCCTGAGAGCGAGCGCCAGTCTCTTCCTTCCTCCTCCCACTAGTTCGCGTCACTTCCTGACACCAAAGAAAAGACTCCTGGTCTTGCCCTCAAAGACCTTTGCTTCATGGGCAGAACTCTTCTACAGTAAGTCTCCAGCAGGTGGCGTCATTCCAATCGTTACAATCTTATGAGAGCTGATGAGATTACCAAATAATAGTGAAGAAAGTAAAGAGAGGGCTCAGGACAGATCCTTGAAGTATACCTATAGTTAGTGGGCATGACATGAATGACAATCCAACAAAGGGGATTGAGGAGTGGTCATTCCATTAAGGAGGAGAGTTAAGAGAGCAGCATCCTAAAAACCCAGAGAGGAGACAGTATTGAGGAATAGAGATGGGATCAACAGTGACAAATGCTTCAGGGAAGTGAAGAAAAATGAGGATTGAAAATAGGCCATGTCTGTATCACAAAGGGATTACAAAAAAGGAAAAGGACCCACACGTACAAAAACGTTTATAGCAGTTCTTTTTGTGGTGGCAAAGAATTGGAAATTGAGGAGATACCTATCAATTGGGGAATGACTGAACAAGTTTTGCAGTATACGAATGTAAGGGAATAGTCTCATTCTATAAGAAATGATGAGCAGGCAGATTTCAGAAAAATGTGGAAAGACTTACATGAATTCATGCTAAGTGAAGTGAGCAGAACCAGGAGAACATTGTACACAGTATTAGCAAAATTGTGCAATGGTTGACTATAATAGATTTAGCTCTTCTCAGCAATATAATGATCCAAGAGAATTCCAAAACACTCATGATGGGAAATGCTATTTACATCAAGAGAAAGAACTATGGGGTCTGAATGTAGATTGGAACATACTAGTTTCACTTGTTTTTTTGTTTTTTCTTTCTTGTGGTTTTTCTCTTTTGTTCTGATTCTTCTTTTACAACATGACTAATGTGGAAATGCATTTATATTTTTATATTTATTATATATATTATATATTATTATATATTATATATTATATTTATAATACATGTATAACCTATATCAGATTGTTTGCTGTCTTGGGGAGGAGGAAGGTGAGGCAGGGAGGGAGGACAATTTGGGACTCAAAATCTTATAAAAATGAATGTTGAAAATATACCATGGATTTGGAAATTAGGAGATTATTGGTAACTTTGGAGTAAATAGATTGAGTTCAGTGATGAGATTGGAAGTCAAATTGTAAAGGCTTGAGAAGTAAGTGAGAGAAGACATGGATACATGAGTGTAAATAGTTTTTTCAAGGAGTTTGGCTAAGCAATGGGGGAGAGCTGTAGGTTGACAGCTATTTGGGATGCTAGGATGTAGTAAGGGATTAAAAAAAGATATGGAATACTTGATTATTTTTGTGGGCAGAAGGAAAGGAAGCAGTAGATAAGGAAAGACTGAAGATTGGAGGGAAAGTGCTAGAGAAGACGTACATAAAACAAGATTTGTTGACATGTATAACGACAAAGATAGTTTTGACAATTCTCTGATCATATTAAGCAAGGCATCAAGCAAGAAGATTTGTGTTCAACAGGGTAGTATGCTACGATCGTGGAGAACAAGCAGTGTAAAGTCCCAGTGGAAGAGGGATTCACATTAGATGTCTAAGTTTTCCAGATGTTCTTGTTGGTGATTGTGATCATGTCATCAATAACACGGTAGAGCTTCCTAAATTATACCTGTAATTGCTGGAAACAGTTTGAATGAATTATCCAAGATGAAAAAAATTAAAGAAGTGGATGGAGAATGATTATTATCTAGACTATGAAATACAACTGATTGGACAATCTATGGGACCTGTCTATCAGTGCATATATCTTGGACAGGCACTGTAAACACATAATACACTGGTTTCTGAAATGAACAGGAAAAGGAGACCTGGTTAGAATGGCTTTAGGAAAGTATACAGTTATTTGAATAACTTCTCTCTGTAACAAGAGCCCATCTTTTTAACACCAGTGCTTTATTCTATAAAGAGAGAAAACATTTTATTGAAAGGTTGAAGACTTATGAACAAGTCTGACCTCTAACACTTACTATCTGTATAAACCTGTGCAAGTTATTTAACCTTTGAGTATTCCAGGCAACTCTCTAAGACTAAAATTTGAAAATAAGTTCCTGATCTCTATTGGTAGTCTTTATTATACCAGTGAAATTGCAGATGTGTGTTGTTGTTTTTTAAAGACTATTCCAGTGATGCTTTTGGGCTGTCAGAGATAGAAGGCCTCTGTTTCTGATGAAGTAACATTGAGCATCATCCAAGAGGCAACAACAGAGTGGCTCATAGTGGGCAAAAGCAGGCTACAAACCATTATAAAAAGCAATTGTTCAGGGAAGGAGTTTAAAGGATATTATCAGAGAAATTTAAGACTGGAAGAAGAGGTGGGCTGGTCACCTAGTAAGAATGAGGGATAATCAGTGGACAGTATGCAGTCTCTACTGGAAGGCCACTAGCATGTTGTGTGAATCCTCTGTTGTTGATGACTTGGACAAGAGTGGCAAGATATTGTCAGGCATGCATGGATTGAAATCTACATAAATAAAGGCAGTACCTACATCTATGATATCACAAATCTATTGGAGTATAGAACTGGCTGGCAAACAAAACTGAGCTTTTTTTTTTTTTTTTTTTGGTAAAGACTACCAAAATCGATAAAGCATTAGCTAACTTGGTGCCAAAAGAGCTAGAAGAAAATCAAGTTGCCAAAATAAAAAAATGAGCACAATGCATTTACAATGAACAGAGAAGAAATGAAGAGAATTATCAAGGGCATTAGGCAGGGAGACATAGACAATTTAAAAAAACCTAGAAAATTAATTAGCAGTCTGAAAAGGAGCCCAAAGAAAGAAATGTTGAAAATTATATGAGAAATACCTACAATTGAAAATTAAAAAAAAACTATAGTGGGGGTATGGAAGGATTGTGGAAGATTTTAAACAGCTGTAAAATGGTGGAAAATTTGTTTTTTATCTCATTGATGTAAGTAGTCCAATCAATGATGCTATTTTACTCAATTATTTACAGGTAGACCTGAGAATTTAGATGAAATGGATTATTACTTACTAACCATGAAATACCTAAATTAATAAACCAATAAAATGAAATCTTTTTTAAAATTCCAAAAGAGAAATAATGCAAATCATAAATGAATATTCTTTCTTTTTTTTCAGGGTAATGAGGGTTAAGTGACTTGCCCAGGTTCACACAGCTAGTAAGTGTTAAATGTCTGAGGCTGGATTTGAACTCAGGTCTTCCTGAATCCAGGGCCAGTTCTTTATCCACTGTGCCACCTAGCTGCCCCCCATAAATTAATTTTCTAAGGGAAAAGAATCACAGACTTATCTTAGATATATTAAACAACTGAATTATATCTCATTTAAAGAGCATTTTATATCTGTGATACAAACATAATAGTTGAGAAAAAGGCATTTTATCAACCTTCTTTTATGAGATAAGTATGGTCTTGATACCCAAACCAAGGAGGTCTTGATACCCAAACCAAGCAGAGAAAGAGGACTATGGAGCACTTTTGGTAATGAAAACTGATGCAAAAATTTAAAAATAATCTTAGCCTATAGTTACTATAAAAAATAGAGTTTACAGCATCATATAAAATATTCACTATGACCCAAATTGGATTTATATTTAGGAACTGAGTATGGTTCAACTAGAAAAATTAATTATCCATGTTTTTAAAAATCACAACATTTTGTTAATAATGATTTTTAAAAGCCTTTGACCAATTTTTGTGCTCATTTGTGTTAAAACCCTAAAAACCATAGATATGGAAAGGCCCTTCTTTTGTACAGTCAAAAATATGTATAAATGAAGAGCTAGAATTATCTGCAATAGAGAAACACTGGAAATCAAATGAGACAATGTACACAAAGTAACATAATTTCAAAGTGTTATTTATATTAGCTATTATTATTATATTGTTCCTTGAAAACCCAGGGTCCTGTAATACCTAGTTCAACTCAACTATCTTTGTTCAATCAATGATCCAGAGCTTTTGCCACCTCAACTATCACCTTGCAAAACTTAATCTATTTAGTTTCCCATTATTCTAGAATGAGAGGTTTGTTTGTTTTTTAGTTTGTTAGATTGTGGGCTAGTTAAATCAATAAACTTAACTACATTAAGTATGTTCAGTGGGTGCTAGTTACCCTTCTAAAGAAATATTTTTTAATAATTTTAATAAAAGTTCTCTAGACAGAGTGTTTTAATTCAAAGTAATGATTAGATTATTGGGAATTTCTGTGCTCCTCAGGGGATGAAAACATGAGTTAAAACCTAGATGAATTCTGCTCTATTATGTAGGATTTGAAGAAAAATTTTGCTATCTGATAAATCCCCTTCTTATGCCCACTTGAGTAGCTAGGTGGCACAGTAGGTAAAAAACATTAGACGTGGAGCCCAGAAGAACTGAGTTAAAATCTCTCTTTAGACATTTGCTAGCCCTGTGACCCTGGGCAAACCTCATAACCCCTTTCAGTCTCAGTTGCCTCATTTGTAAAATTGGTAGAAGATAAATAACTTTTTAGGAATTTATTATGTCATTTGCTTTCTTACTCCTAGAGAAATAATAGGGAGGGGAGGGGTTAGATGATAGATAGGAGGATGGGAGAAAGGGATGAGAATCACAAGAAGGAGCTATTTCCAGAGGCAAGACTGACAGTGAAGCCTGTGAGAAATGATTTTTGTAAATAATATCTTGGACATAGAATCCTGACTTCGCCCATTCCAAAATCCTTCTTGACAAAATAAAGTCAACTCTGTTTAAGGCTATAAACCTCTAAGTTAAGATGTTCTCCTTGGCCTTGGTCACAGCTATAAACTTTTAGAAATCTCGGTAAGAATGACCCTTCTAAATTCTTTTCAGGGCAATAAAACTTTGGTCTGGGGTGAAGATTAAGAGTTAACCCTAGGTTGGGGGGTAGTCTGTGATTAGGCCTTCATTTTAATATAGCCTACTTCCAAATTAAGTTGACCAATCGGGAACACCTCCTCTTGGAAGGGCATATAATCTGTGACCCTGTGGCCATTAGTAGTCTTTCATGAGAGAGAGATGGCCATAGATCTCGTTTTAATGATAACTCTACCAACCTTATTTATTTTTTTTAATTTAAATTTTTTTTTCCCTTCGGGGCAATGAGGGTTAAGTGACTTGCCCAGGGCAAGTGTCTGAGTAAGTGTCTGAGGCCAGATTTGAATTCAAGAAGATGAGTCTTCCTTACTCCAGGTCTGGTGCTCTATCTACTGTGCCACCTCACTGCTATACATACACACATATGTACACGTATCCATACACACATACTTACATATGTGTGTGTTTAATACTAGGTGAATATCCTTAAGTACCAATACATTTCTCATGGATCTGCAATGGCTAGGAAGTTGTTTTGTGCTAAAAGACTAGCGTGGGGGCAGCTAGGTGGCCCAGTGGATAAAGCACCAGCCCTGGATTCAGGAGGACCTGAGTTCAAATCCAGCCTCAGACACTTGACACTTATTAGCTGTGTGATCCTGGGCAAGCCACTTAACCCTCATTGCCCAGCCCTCCCCCAAACCAAAAACCGAGCCAAAACCAAACAAACAATCAAAAAAAGACTAGTGTGGGGCAGCTAGGTGGTGCAGTGGATAGAGTACTGGCCCTGGAGTCAGGAGTACCTGAGTTCAAATCCGGCCTCAAACACTTGACACTTACTAGTTGTGTGACCCTGGGCAAGTCACTTAACCCCAATTGCCTTTAAAAAAAAAAAGACTAGTGTGTTCATTGCTTCTAGTCCCAACGCCATTTTGGGGGGAGAGGAGGGCATAAGAGGCTAGAGATCATGACCATTACAAGAGTGATTTAGAAGCCTTTTCTCTTTGGCTTTGTACGCTATTAACTTAAACATTTATCCTTGTTGCCACCTCATTGTTCTGTATGGAAGACAGTAGGCATTCAGAGGCTGGACTAAGGCAATCGAGAGGAGTGGCTGGCAGAGAGAGTGGAGGAAGTACAGAATGAATGAAAGGAATGAACTAAAAAGCATTTATTAAATGCTTACTATGAGTCAGTCACTGTATTAGCTCTGGGAATAGAGATATTTTGAGAGTCCTTGTTCTCAAGGTGCTTAACATTTAGTAAGTGGGGAGGAGGGACAATGCATAAATGCAAATGGAGGCCAGGGAAAGGACTTTTGCTCAAGTGGGGGTAGAATCGAGGAGGGGAAGAGGGAACAAGCATGGTAGAAGGGATATAGTGAAATAGCCAGTGTAGAAGGCTCTATGGGATGTGAGGCTAAAGCATGGTCTGTTGACTAGGGGGTTGTAGTATATATGGTGGGCTAAGTGGGCTAGATTGCATATACTTGGTCACCAGGGTTCGATCCTTGGGCAGGAGCTTTAAAGATGAGTAGACTAACTCCCTCCAGGCTTGGGGACATGGATTCTGGAAGATTTTGTCCAGGTATCATATTAGTCTAGTGTGGAAGATGCTGGTCCAGGTGACAAGGAGCAGATGGGATAGCTTAGATAGATGGATGGATGCCTAGATTGGATGTAATTTAATTGAAACCATAAAATGAATTCCGTTTCTCTCTTACAAATACAATAAACTCATATAGGTTGGTCAGTCAACACGTGCTGAGCGCCTACTGTTTGGCCAGCACTTATTTAGACAAATGTTAGATACTGGGCGGAGGTTAAGATTTATGAAGTAAAATAGAATCACAGGCTCATACAATCTCAAAGCTATTAAAGAGACCCTTGGGGATTACCTAGTCCAGAAAATAAAATGATCAGGAGCAGGTTAACAGGATTAATACAGAAGAATGGTCTAGTCAGGTAAGAATGCTGCCAGGAATGCTAACACTCAAAATGAACTGGGACTAGTGATGAATGCGAAGGAAAACAGAGAGGGCTTTTGAAGCTGTGCTGAGATCGTGAATAAGATCAAAGAAGAGACTGTTGCTTGGAGTGACAGGTTGATGATAACAGACAATGGGGGGGAAGACAGAACTAGTCAATTTTTACTTTCCTTTCATTTTTCTTATCAAGAATAATCTTTAGACTTTGAAAGATAGAACAAAAATATTTAATAAGGAGTTGAGAAGTGAGGATATGATAAAAGAACTGCTCTCAATATATTCAGATCACTGAAGGAAAGATGGGGGTGGGGTTAGACTGATGTAGATACCGTGAGGTGGATTTGAAGCTCTTCCTTCCTTCCTTCCTTCCTTCCTTCCTTCCTTCCTTCCTTCCTTCCTTCCTTCCTTCCTTCCTTCCTTCCTTCCTTCCTTCCTTCCTTCCTTCCTTCCTTCCATTTTTTCTTCCTTTCTTTCTCCTCCCTTCCCATCCTCCCTTTCTCCCTCCCCTTCCCTTCTTCCCTCCCTCCTTTTTTCCTTTCTTTCTCCTTTCCTCCCACCATCCCTTCCTCCTTCCCTTTCTCATTTCCTTCCTTCTTTCCTTTCTCTTTGCCTCCCCTCTCTCCATTCCTCCTTCCCTTCCTTCCTTTCCCCCTTTTCTTCTTTTCCTTTTTCCTTCCTTCCTTCCTTCCTTCCTTCCTTCCTTCCTTCCTTCCTTCCTTCCTTCCTTCCTTCCTTCCTTCCTTCCTTCCTTCCTTCCTTCCTTCCTTCCTTCCTTCCTTCCTTCCTTCCTTCCTTCCTTCCTTCCTCCCTCCCTCCCTCCCATCCTCACCTTTTTTCCTTCTTTTCTTTCTATCTGTATATACAAAAGTAAGTTCTAAAGCACAACACACTACAAGATCCATCCACTGATCATGTTCATAGAAAATCATCCTTCTATAAGAAAGAGTGTCAGGGATAATTATGTGCTAGAGCTCTTGATTTGGACTCAGAGGACCTGGGTTCATATCTTGCCATCATGTGACTTTGCTAAATTGCCTAATCTCTCTGGGCCTTATATTTCCCCTCCTCAAAATGAAGTCCTTGGATTGCATGATCTCTAAGATCCTTTCTAGGGCAAAATCAGTGATCCAAAGATCTTATAAGCTAGAGTTCTGCTGAATGATACTCTGGTCAGAGTACTGGGTTCAAGTCCATGTACCACATTTTAAGAAAGGTATTGACAAAATGGAAGGTGTACACAGCAGGGCAAACAGGACAATAGTTGGAAGAGATCAGTCAAAGGAAATGGAGATGTTTAGCTTAAAGGAGGTAAGATTTAGGGAAATAAGAGCCCAGAGCAGAAGCACTGGGCACAAGGAGTTCATGCAATTCCCCATAGGGAGAAATTTCCTCACAATGAAAGCTTCCCCAAAATAGAAGGGGCTGTCCCAGGAGGTGGTGGGCTCCTCCTCACAGGAGGTCTTTAAGTGGAAGCTGGGTGACCCCCTTTTGCTTGTTGTTTGGATATCATTTGGTATGGATGGACCCACTCCTAACTCCTTCTGACTCTAAGATCCTAGGATTCTATGACAGCTGTCTGGGAGACCTATCTGCTGGATCTGGAGGCCCTCTCTTTCTAGGTCCATCAATCTTTCCAGCCATCTTCTGATCTCCAACCATAACATCTACTTATTAATGCCATTCTTTCTCTCCCTGTTACTTTCTTCTGTTGCACTTGGGGTCAGCAGGAGTGAAGAGTTCTTAGCTGGAGAATGAACAATGGGAGAGTGGCTAGCAGGCTGTTCTAGACCCTCAATGGGAGCATTAGTACAAAGCCACTTCATTTGATGCATGTTTACATATCAAGGATCTTTTGCTCTTCATATTTTTAGCTGGTTAAGATGAAAGATTGGGATCAGCTTGTCTCCTCGAGAGTCTGAAACTATTTATGAGGCTGGGTGCAAGAGTGTTTTCCAGAGAGATTGGTGGTTTTTTTTTTTTTATCTTTTTGGGTCAGGCCACTCACATACAGAGTACTCAGGCAGCATTAGAAGTTTAAAGGTTCAGAAATCAACAGCAGAAGGCTCACTTATCAGTTGCACCAGCATCTAGAAATCCTCTCTTTTGGCTTGGAAGCTGGGGAGCAAAATCTATTCATAAGAGTGCCACTAAAGCTACTCCCAGATATCACAGAGCCAGCAAGAAAACCCATATTCTCAGATGTCTATATACAAATGCACAAAGTATAATGAGATGAAATAAGATCTGAATGCCAGAAGATACATTTAACCTCAAAGTTATCACCAAGGCTTGGTGTGAGGAATCTCACGCCTGGAACATGTTTTATGGAAGGTTACTCCTTCAAAAGGGGCAGTTAGGTAGCAAAGTGGATAGAGTGCTGGGCCTAGATCAGGAAGACTCATTTTCTTGAGTTCAAATCTGGCCTTAGACACTTACTAGCTGTGTGACCCTGTGTTAAGCTGCTTAACTCTGTTTGCCTCAGTTTCCTCATCTGTAAAATGAGTTGGAGAAGGAAATGACAAACCACACCAGTATCTTTGCCAAGAAAAGCCCAAATGGGATCATGAAGAATTGGACACGACTGAAATAATTTAACAATGACAAGAAGACTCATTCAAAAATCTTCCAAGGACACTATACTTTCCTAATTCTCTAAATTCTCCAACCTTCTGACCACACCTTCCTTGTCTGACTAGACCTTCTTTGTCTCCTTAACTGGTCCTTCCTCCTTCTTTGGCTCCCTAGATTTAGCTCTGCCCTTAGCTCCCCGCCTCTTTTCTTTCTTCCCCATTTCCCTATCTGC
Organism: Dromiciops gliroides; assembly: GCF_019393635.1. NCBI lineage: Eukaryota > Metazoa > Chordata > Mammalia > Microbiotheria > Microbiotheriidae > Dromiciops > Dromiciops gliroides. Next base: position 90,679,243 of record NC_057863.1, on the reverse strand, counting down.
AAAGTGAAGGAATTTAGCTAAATGGTCTCTAAAGTCCCTTTCACTCCCAGATCTTATGCTCCTAGATAGCAGGGCTGGGACTTTACCCATTTATCCTCTGACCTTAAGAACAGGATTCTTCCCACGAAACCGTGTTCTTTTCCTCCTCTGGGTGCTTAGCACAGCAGGCATTTGATACCTGTTTGTTGTTGACTCTGTTGAGCAGAGTCCCAGGGTGGATGCAAACATCTGGCTTTACATTTCATGTTAAAGGGATCAGCAGTGCCTCTCAGTCTGGTTGACCTCTGGGTTGACCTCAGTGCCTTTCATCATCATTTTCAGAAAGGGTGCTTTGTTCTTCTGAACTGATGCAAAGCATCAGTTATGAATAGGAGTGGGAGCAATTAATCAGCCCGAGTTCCTCTGGGAGGGACAGGAGAGGGAAGGACGGGGCTAGTTCAAGCGGAAAAAAAAAAGTAAGCAGGCTTGGCTTAAACAGTCAGCCCTTCCCTCCACTGCCTTGTTCCTGGTTTGTGTACGCCTTGCATCAGCACCAGCGCTGTCCAAATCTCCCTGGCAATCAGAATTGACATGTTTGTAGGAAGCCGCAGCAGGACCTCATTTGATCTAAGGCCTCTGGGCACCAAATGGGAGCTGTGTGTCAGTGCAGACTTCGGCCTTTATTATTTATTCAAAGAAAAAGAAAAGCATCTGGTTTCTTGACAAGGAAGCCAGATGAAATTGACTGCTGAAATGAGCTGGGAGCACCCTCGCGACCTCCTGTCACTTTGCATGGTGCACCAGGCGTTGCTCTCGGTAGCACAAATGTGCCAGTTCATTTCTCCATCCTCCAGTGTACCTTTTTTAACACCCAACACCTCAATCATACCACGTCAACACCGATTCAATTCCCAAAAGACATTATTAAGCAAGCACTGCGCGAGGTGCTGGGGAAACCAAAACAACATTCTCTGACCTCAAGGAGCTTACATTCTAAATTATCCTCATGCAGGATAGTACCTAGGGCACCCCCATCTCATAGGCAGGGCACCTGGAAGAGGTATCCCAGGTTCCATATAGTCCACATCCCACTCAAAAACTCACTAGCTCATGCCATATCCACTCAAAAACTCACGAACAAATAAGATATAGATAGGATATATGGGAGAAAATATCAGAGGGAAAGCACTAGCATTAAGAAAGATCAAGAAAAACTTCTTTTAGAAGGTGAGATTTGAGCTGGGACTTGAAGAAAGCCAGGAAGCCAGATAGAGATGAGGAAGAAGAGAATTCCAGGAACGGGAGACAGCCAGTGAAAATACCCTTCAATGAACTAATTGAAGGAAATGCTAAATATTTGTTCATAAATAGTTAAAATAAATATATAATTTTTTTTCCTTCCAAGTTTACAGACTCCCTTGAAATCTATTCAAGCTTCCTAGGACACTATACTTTCCTTATTCTCTCTCTCTCTCTCTCTCTCTCTCTCTCTCTCTCTCTCTCTCTTTTGGTGGGGCAATGAGGGTTAAATGACTTGCCCAGGGTCACACAGCTAGTAAGTGTCAAGTGTCTGAGGTCGGATTTGAACTCAGGTCCTCCTGAATCCAGGGCTGGTGCTTTATCCACTGCACCACCTAGCTGCCCCCTACTTTCCTAATTCTCTAAATTCTTCTGCCTTAGAGGTAGTGAGGTTCCTCTTTACTAGAAGTCGCATTGGAATGTTCACTCTTCTGGTATGTATAGAGGTGATTATTGGTAAGTTATGGGTTGGCTTCATGCCCTCTGAGCTCTTTTTCAAATATGAGATTTGTGTGATTTTATGAAATGCCAGGAGGATGGTTATATGGAAAGGGCAGCATCTAGCTAGAACTTTAAGGACAGGTAAGATTCTAATTGTCAGAGATGGGGGCATGAGATCGGAGATATTTTTGGCATAAAGGAAGCATCATCCTGACCCTGTTTACTCTCTTCTTTCCATATTTTATTATTAGCAATAAACACTTATAATGAACTCCATGTTAGTTGCACAGAGAGGACCCAAATGACATCACTATGTTGGGGTCAAGGTACAGTGTATCTGACTGTGGCTGATCAGACCAGTATGAGCTCAGAAAGCTCTACCACAGGTCAGGCACAAATAATCCATATGAACATTTGGAGTGGAGATGTCTCTAAATCTGTATATCTCACATTTCTTTTGAGCTACTGCAATTCTGCTTTGCTCATAAAGCACCATACTTTCTTTGATGTGGGCACATCATGCTGGACAGTCCTCTGCCAGTGTCTCCCATGTCTCCCATGTCTCCCAATTGATTCCAAAGTTCTTCAGGGAGAGCTTGAAAATGTCCTTGTATCTCTTCTTCTGACCTCCATGTGAGCGCTTGCCTTGTGTGAGTTCTTTGTACAATAGTCTTTTTAGCAAACGTATATTTGGCATTCAAATAATGTTGCCAGCCCATCAGAATTGTGTTCTCTGTAGTAGTTTGAATATTTGGTAGCTCTACTCAAGAAAGGAACTTATTGTCTGATAATTTATCTTACCAAGTGATCTTCAGAATCTTCTTAAGAAAATTTAAATGGAAATGATTCAGTTTCCTGGCACAGCACTGTTATACTATCCAAGTTTTCAAAGGCATAAAACAATGAGATCAGCATAACGGCTCTGTTCCCCTTCAGTTTGGTGGGCAGTCTAATATTCTTCTCTACCACATTTTCCTTCAGAGTCTTCCAAACATTGAGCTAAGTCTGGCAATGCATACACCAACCTCATACTCTATGTGCATATCCTTGGAAAGTATATTGCCAAGGCAAGTGAACTTATCCACAGCATTCCAAATTTCACCATTTGCTATAATCAATATACAAATGATGTGGTGCTGGCTGGTGGAGAACCCCTATTTTCTTGTTGTTAATTGTCAGGCCAAAAATTAGCACAAACATCAGAGAATTAATCCAAACTCTGTAGCATCTCAACTTCAGAGGCTGAATTGAGTGCACAATCATTTGCAAACAAAAAGTCATGTACCAACTCTCCCTCTACTTTAGTCTTGGCTTGTAGCTTTTTCAAGTTGAACAATTTATTGTCAGTGTAGTAGTTGACCTCCATGCCATTTTGGTCCTTGTTGAAGCTGTCCAACAACATTACAGAAAACATCATGCTAAAAAGCATGGGAGCAAGCACAGAACCCTGCTCCATTCAACTGGTGACTAGGAAAGTGTAAGAGCATTGTCTGTTATCTAGAACCTGTGTAAGCATGGTGCATAAAACTGGCATACAATACTGAAGAACTTCTCTGGGCACTCAAATTTTGCCATGTTATTTCACAAGCTGTCACAACTGACAGCATCAAAGGCCCTGGTCAGATGTATGCATGTTATATATGAACCTCTGTTCTGCTCCTGGCATTTCTCAAGGAGCTGTCAGGCAGCAAACATCATATTAACTGTTCCTTGGCCCTTTCTGAAGCCACACTGACTCTTGGGTAGATGACCATTTCCCAGGACTCTGGCAATAATCTTGCTGGCAGTGACTAAGAGAGAGAGACATCCCTGTGATTGTCATAGGACAAACTATTTCTCTTTCTGTTATAGAGATAGATAATGGAGGCATCCTGGAATTCTTGGGAGATAACATCTGTTTGACATATAACCTGGAAGATTTCAGTCAGCTTTTGTATAAGCAGTGGACCCTATGACTTATAAATCTCAGCTGGAATAGAATCAGCACTAGGTGTTTTGCTATATGAGCGTGGTTAATGACATTCAAAACCTCTGCTTCAGTTCAGCCAGAGGCAGATTGACTTCAATCTGAGGTATATGGTCAATGGCTTCAGAATTGGTTGATAACAGTTTGTTGAGAACACTGTAAAAGTGTTCATTCAGTCCATCTCTCCAGGATCATGTCTTCATCACTAATCAATGTGGCTCCATCAGCACTGAGTAGTTGAGATTCTCCAAAGGTCTTTGACCCATAAATAGCCTTCAAGACATCATAAAAGCACTTTGGATTGTTACTATCAGTATGAAACTGAATTTCATCTGCCTTCTTACAAGAGCCAAGTATCTTGTATCTCTCTAAGATTGTCTCAAACTTTACTTTTTTTTTCTTGCAGGGCAATGAGGGTTAAGTGATTTACACAGGGTCACACAGCTAGTAAGTGTCAAGTGTCTGAGGCCAGATTTGAAGTCAATTAACTTCTGTGTGTGTGTGTGTGTGTGTGTGTGTCAATTGGGGTTAAGTGACTTGCCCAGGGTTACACAGCTAGTAAGTATTAAGTGTTTGAGGCCGGATTTGAATTCAGGTCCTCCTGAATCCAGGGCCGGTGCTCTATCCACTGTGCCACCTAGCCGCCCCGAAGTCAATTAACTTCTAATATTAGCACCTCCCTCACAGGATTGTTGTGAGGCTAAAATTTTATATATAATTTATACACACATGTATCTATGTGTGGACATGCATGTATACACAATACACATATACACAATATATAACATACATATATACACATATGTGCGTGCTCACACACACACACACACACACACGACTTCTTGTAAACTTCAAAGGGCAGCTAATGCTGATGGTGTAGGTGGGGCTGTCCTGTAAGTAACAGGAGGAAAGAAAAGCATGGTAGGATTCTGAATCAAATGAGAGAATATTAAAAAAGTGGTTGGCACAGTGTTTTGCACATAATAACTGATTATTCTGTCCCTCTTTTCCTCCCTGAATTCTTGGCAAAGAGCAGGGAGAATTAAAGGTGGCCTTCTTTAATAAGATTAATTTTGAAACTTGAAAGTAGTTGGTATCTCCCAAAAGGTATAGAACATTTGTATCTATATGAGATTAAGGGACCTTTCACACAAAGATATTTCATTCTGATCATCAAAGAAACTCTCAGAAGGCATTGGTAGAAGGAATAAACATTTTAACTCAGGTAACATGTGAAAAGCTTCTAGAGGCAAAAGACTTACATGTCTCACCAGAGGAATTCTAGGCTCTAGGCAATGCATTGTTCTTTTCTTTGGAGACTACCTTTCTGAAGAAGTCAGATTGCTTTAACAATCTTTAGTTTCCCCCCAATTACATGTAAGAAACAATTTTTAATATTAATTAAGTTTTGAGTTCCAAATTCTATCTCTCCCTTCCTCTCCTCTCCCCCTCCTGTCCCCCCTCCCTGAGGTGGTAAGCAATCTGATATGGGTTATACATGTGTAATCATGTAAAACATTTTCATATTAGTCATTTTGTGCGGGGAGGGGAAACAAGAACAAAACAAAAAAAAAGAAGGAAGAAAGAAAGGAAGAGAGAAAAAAAGTGAAAAACAGTATGATTGGTCTGTATTCAGACTCTATCAGTTCTTTCTCTGGAGGTGGGCAACATTTTTCATCATGAGTCCTTTGGGACTGCCTTCTTAGCTAAGTCACTTAGCTACAATGTTGCTGTTTACTGTGTACAGTGTTCTCCTGGTTCTTCTCACTTCACTCTGTATCAGTTCATATAAGTCTTTTCAAGTTTTTCTGAAATCATTCTTTTCATCATTTCTTATTGCACAATAATATTCCCTTACAACCACATACCACAACTTGTTTAGTCATTCCCCAGTCTATGGGCATCTCCTCAATCTCCAATTCTTAGCTACCATAAACAGAGCTACTATAAATATTTCAAATTGCTTTCAAAATATTTTCCTATTCATGTGATCAAAGATCTAGATCTAGACAGGACCTTGGAGACCATGGAGTCCATCCTTTCATTTTACAGAGGAGGAAACAGAGACAGAGAGAAGTTAAGCCACTTGCCTAGGATAATACAGTTCGTAAGTGTCTTAGTGAGTACTTGAACATCATTGTTGGAAGTGTGGTGACATGGAAAGAGCATGGATTCTGGAGGAAGAAAACATCTGGCTTTAAATCCCACATCAGACAATTACCATCTGCGTGACCTTGGACAGATCATTGAAGCTTCCTGTATCTCAGTTTTCTCATCTGTTAGAGGAGGATGTTGAATTAAATGGCACCTGAGATTCTGTGCAGCTTGGGATTTATCTTCCTATGATATGCTGTGAAACTATTCTCCCAGGGCAGTGGATCCATGCCACAAAATGAATCAACAGATATTTCCATGTTCCAGGCACTGAGGATACAAAGACACAGTCCTTATTCTCATGGTGAAGGAGACAAACACGCACACACAACATAAATTCAAAGTAGTTTATGGGGGACCATATATAATATGAAATTTGTATTGTAATAAATATGTATTGTTGGACAGATTAGGAAAGATAGAAGGTAGTTCTTGATCTGAGTCTTGAAGAAAATAAGGGATTCTTTGAGGTAGAGGTGAGGAAGGAGTATGTTCTAGACATAAGGGAGAGCCAGTACAAAGCCACAGGGATGGGATGGGGTGGTACATTGTTGTATGGGAGGAAGAGTGATAACAATTTTGCTAGACCTTAGAACAGGGATTCTTCAATCCAAATTTTGTTATTGTTGTTGTTGGTGGTGAGGCAATTGGGGTTAAGTGACTTGCCCAGGGCCACACAGCTAGTAAGTGTTAAGTGTCTGAGGCTGGATTTGAACTCAGGTCCTCCTGACTCCAGGGCCAGTGTTTTATCCACTGTGCCACCTAGCTGCCCCTAGAACAAGGATTCTTAACCTGTTCTTAACCTCAGACCTCCAACAAGTCTATGGATAGATTTCTGGGGCAGGAGTGGTGTTGGTGTTGTGGATGTGGGTAAGAAGATTACTTTCTCGTTTCGCTAACGTCTCTCTGAAATTTAACATTTCCTTCAATTATGAATGAAGGTAAAAAGCATTATTCTGGTAAGGGATCCATAGGCATCACCAGGCTGTCAAAGGGGTTGGGGAGTCATGACTGTATAATGAAACTGGAGAAGTAGGTTGGAACAACATAGTGAAAGGCTTTAAAAAGCACACAGAGGCATTTATATTTTGGTTGCAGAAGCAGTAAGAGTCACTGGATTTTATTGAGTATGGCTGTAACCTGCACTCAAGGAAACTGACTTTAGTGGTTGTAGGGAGATGTGGAGCATGGGCTGGCCTGGGGAGAGATGAGGCTGGGAGGCGAATTAGGAGGCTATTGAAATAATCTAGGCGATAGGAGATGAATATCTAAATAAAGTCTGGTGGTATCTGGGGGAACAGATTCAAGAGATTGGGAAGCAGAAATGGCAAGATTTGGCAACTGATTGGACATATGGGGCAAGAGAGAGTGAGGAGTCAAAGATAACAACCAGACTGCACTTGCTAACCTTGCCATCTCTCCCCTTGTTCCCTAATTAGTCATGCTTGTTCGCCCAGTCTTCTCTGTGAGTGAAAGAGTCAAATGGACTGACTAATAAAATGACCTGCCAGCTATTGCACTTCCCAGGGCTGGCTTAAATACCCCTTTTTGTGCCTCTCATCTTCTCTACAATCTCAGGTAAATTCTGGTTCTTTAGAAAGGGGTTTCTAGTTTTAACCAAAGGAGTAAAATGAGTAACCACATACAAAATGTTGTGGACTATATTAATGCTTTAAAAGTTATTATTTTTTTTGTTTGTTTGATTTTTTTAGTAAGGCAATTGGGGTTAAGTGACTTGCCCAGGGTCACACAGCTAGTAAGTGTTAAGTGTCTGAGGCCGGATTTAAACTCAGGTACTCCTGAATCCAGGGCCGGTGCTCTATCCACTGAGCCATCTAGCTGCCCCAAAAGTTATTATTTTTAAAAGAAGCATTGAGTCCTTATCTAGACTAGTCAGATTTTAATGTGGGCTTTGTCCCTTACTACAAGTGTAATTTCAGGCAAATTGTTATTTCTGGGCTTCAGTTTCTTTATTTGTATGAAAAGGGTGGAGATAACCATTATTGAGGTTCCTTCTACCCCAATTTTATGATCCAATGATCCTTTTTACCCCTGCAAACACACTTGACTTTTGACAAACTGAAGCTAGAAGCATGGTCCAAATCTAGGATTCTATCTTCCTTTTAGAAAATTCCTTCCAGGGCCTTGGTGTAACCCCAATACTCCATATAATCAGCCTGGGAATCTGGTGATTACTACAATTTTTTTTTTTTTTTGCAGGACAATGCAGGCTTAAGCAACTTGCCCAGGGCCACACAACTAGTAAGTATCAAGTGTCTGAGGAACAGATTTGAACTCAGGTCCTCCTGAATCCAGGGCTGGTGCTTTATCCACTGCGCCACCTAGCTGCCCCTGGTGATTACTACATTATTTTGAAGTACTAAAATCACTCCATAGTGGCTAACACCTTTCTTACATTTTCCCCCAAACAGCCATTTATGTTCTATAAAAACAGACATACATTTTGGTATAATGAAAAGGGCACCAGTTCTGGAATTTGAAGACTTGAGTTCAAATGTCATGTCGTATTACCTATGTGATTTTGACCAAGTCACTCACTAAACCTCCTTGGGCCTCAGTTTCCTGATCTGTAAAATGAAGGCGTTGGAAAAGATGTCCTCTGGCATCCTTTGTTATAATTTATCCACTCATCAAAGAATGATAGTTTCTTTGTTAATCTTTGCTATTTTGCTGACAGGAAATCTGAGTCATGGAAAGGTTAAATGCTTCAATAATAGATTATACTATCAGCCAAGATCACATAATAGCTAGATCAGACTGCCTTGTTGATAAAGCATCCTCCATTTCTTCTAATTAAGCTATACACCACTGTGCCCACTAGGGCCTCTGTTGTGTGATGATAGACGTGTTTCTGGCCTCTAGAAACCAGACTGCTTACCTCAGAGACCAAAAGGGGAGAAAAGCCAAAAGGGAGGAAAACCCTGACAAGAGTTGGGATAAGAGCAGGAATGGAGGGGCAGCTAGGTGGCGCAGTGGATAGAGCACTGGCCTTGGAGTCGGGAGTACCTGAGTTCAAATCCAGCCTCAGACACTTAACACTTACTAGCTGTGTGACCCTGGGCAAGTCACTTAACCCCAATTGCCTCACTAAAAAAAATTTTAAAATTAAAAAAAAAAACCCTAAAAAAAAGAGCAGGAATGGAGGGCCCTTCTGAGTCATGCAGTGGTGTTTTTATCCAGGTGGCTTACGGAAGGCCCTTGAAAGGAAATGCTCTTTGGGAGTTCATGTAGAGAGCTTGAGGGAACTTTTGAGGATTTTTCAAATTCCCTCACGTCCTTTTCTGGAAAAGATTCAGCTTTGTTTTGCATTTAGTTCCTGTGAACACTAGGGCATGTTGCTTAGAAACTGAAGGGCCAAGGGACCGGTGGAGAAGAAAGAAGGATAGAGATGCAGCTTATGTCTTCACTTCAGAAGCCAGGATGGCAGGAGGCCTATCAATCCTAGTCACTCTGGGGAGGAAAGATGGGGAGAGAGAAGACTTCTTGTCACTACTGTTGTATTACACGCACCCTGAGGACTGAGTCTTTTACGGCAAATACCCCCCAAAGGGGTCCTCTTCAGGTGAGAGACTTCGGAGCCAATAAAATTAGCAGCACTCAGGCAGGGCTGCTTGAGTGGTACTGAACATGCTAGCATCCCTTGTGGGTCTGTAACCCCATAGGAAGCTAGTTACACAGCCTACTATGGTTAGTTAAGGTCTGTGACCTTACAGTTGCCCAGGAAACACAAATCTCTTACTTGACAGAGGGGTGCAGTTTGTTTTCCCAGCGAATGCATTTATAAACATAGGCCCAAGGGTAACAGCTCCCATGGACTTCAGCTCTGACTCTGGTGGGAAGGGGCTTAGCTCCAGAAGAGCTAAGAATGCATTCGCAGATTTTCAGGCAGAAGCATACTTAGTTCTTCATCTTTCATTTTTTTCCATGGGATTTGGACCCGAGTGGTAGATCATTAATCAGATTTGCTGCCCGAGCATTTTTTCTACCCTTCTTTTAGACTACAATCCAATCAAATGAGATTAGGGCAACCAGCAAATATGGAAAACAGATTATGTTTCATCAGGATGATTGAGTCTTATAGAGTAATGGGATCTGAACAGCAAAGCCTCAAAGTCAGGTCAAACATTCAAAGGCACGAACGCATAATCAAGAGGGGAAAATTAGCAAGTACTGGGCCAATAAAATGAAAAGCAAGAGCTGGGAATGCACTGAGATTCTTTCTAAAAAATCAAGTAATTGAACACCTAAGAAGGACTCACACAAGTCAGTAGAGATGGAAAGATGGATTCTCCAGTTTCAATCAGTTTTAGTGTTCTTACTAGCCACTCCCACAGTTGGCGTATGGATGATTCTCTTCCTTAAAGGACTGAATGGCACCAACACCTTTAAAAGCTCTAAATCAGGGGCAGGGTTGCTATGCATCCCTACCCAAACTTTGATGACCCCAGAAAGGGTAGCCCTTGTTCATACTTTGTTACATCATTCAAAAAGGTCATTTTAAGGTGACCCATTGACCTAGTTATATCACCAGGGAGAGGAAATCTTTGACAGAAAAATGGCAGATCCATTTCCCCATGGTCCATATAACTCAGGAGGCCCTGGCTTTCTGAAATTTCTATCAAGAATTTCAACACTCTCTAATGCTTTCTATTTAGTGACCCCTAGAGTGGAAGTGAGATGCTCTTTTCCTTTTATGAACTAGATTCCAGAATGCTCAAATGACCATTTGGATTGTAAGCAAACTTGTGATTTGGGAATATCACAGTGGAGAGATTAAATATTTTTTAATACAAATTCTAGGAAAAGATGCTTTGGGGTAATAATTAACAGTCAATAAGCATTTATTAGCCATCTACTATGTACCTGGTAGTCAAGTCAGTCAATAAACATTAATCATATATGCCAGGTATTGTGCTGAACAAACTGTGGGAATAAAAAGAAAAGTCAAGGAGTTCAGGGAGGAAGATAATACTTAAGAACAACTGAGAGTGGGGAGAAGAAGGGAAGGATACTCCAAGTGGGAGCGTATTGAAGTCTTATATACAGTTTTGTGTCCTGGGGACCTTCCTTAAGTGGTGGATGTAGACAAAGATCTCCTCTGACAACTTTCCATCCTCTCAAAGAAGAGGGAGGAAGTGGCCCCAGGGGCAGCCCATATTGAGAAGAGGTGAGCTTCAGAATTGATTCAATCTTGCATGAAGATGAATTTGTGGAGACAGTGATGAAGGCACTGAGCTATATTTTGTGAGTATAAAGACAAAATTAAATAGTCCCTGCTCTCAAGGAATGCACATTACATGTATTAACTAGAAGATAATGCCTACCATTTTCTGGTCAAACCTGATTCTTCCTAATGATTTAACAAGATCAACAGGACGCTTGACCTCCATTATCTTATGTTAACTCTCTTTACTGTATCAATAGATCATCTTCTCTTAGGCTTTCATGGATTGACTGAGTAGGAGGGAGTCTCAGTCTTTGCTAAAACTTTTAAGGAATTGGCATTTTTCAGTCCAATCTCTTCTTTTTTTTGTCTTATGGAGGACATCAATGTAACCTCCATTATTTTACCTTAAGGTAGCCCTTCTTAATGACATAACAAAGAATTACTGGGATCATAAGAGTTGGCTAGGTTAGAGGAGCCTTTGGCTCCTACATGAAACTCATAGGTTATAGGTGGATTCTTCAGCCTTGGCCCACTTTCTCTCTAGCATTTATTCATTTATTTGTTTGTTTATTTATTTATTTCCAGGGCAATGAGGGTTAAGTGACTTGCCCAGGGTCACACAGCTAGTAAGTGTCAAGTGTCTGAGGCCGGATTTGAGGTCCTCCTGAATCCAGGGTTGGTGCTTTGTTCACTGTGCCACCTAGCTGCCTCACCCCCCTCCTTTCGTGGTAGGCTTGCTCCCAATATGTGGCTCCACCATGGCTCTTCTCTTCTCTCCTGTCCTCTCCTGTCCTCTCCTCTTCTTTTCCTTCTCTCTTCCCCTCCCCTTCCTTTCCTTTCCTCTTCTTTTATCCTTCAAACAACCTATTTTGGGATTGCATTAAGCTTTCTTGTCAGTGACTGAACTGTATATAACCCAAAATTCTATGTATATCAGATTTGTTTCATTTAAATAAGGGCCTTTTTAAGACCTAGGTGCCTACACATTTTTTATGTGTCTATCTGTATTCTAAATCATGACCTAGAGCCCTTATTCTCCTTGCTTCTATGGTGAATTATTGATCTGACTTTCTAACCTTAATATTCTGCTGATCAAATTCTATTAGTTGCCTATGTATTTAAAATATTTATGATCACTCGTTCTCAGCTAATGAATAGTCTTAGCTACTTTGTCAGTGAATATTACTCAACAAAATTTGTTGAATTGAATTCACATGGACTGTGTGACTATGGACAAGTCATTTAACCTCAGATGTTACCCTTTTCTCTCTGGTAAAGACAAAGAGGGGGCTTGACACTGAAGGAGGGGCATGTATTTCTCCCACTCTCTGGCCTATTGCCCTCATACCATAGAGAATCTGAAGGAATCTCTAAAACAAAGTTTAGGGGTGATATGTCTAGGGTCTTACCAAAAGTGGGTAAAAATAATAAAAGTGGGTAATCCTTCAATACAATACACATACATATAATATATGCATATACATGTATGAATATAGACAGGAGTATCAGGTACAAGACAACAGTTTATGTCTTCTGTCACTGAAAATGTATAAAACATAGATGACTCATTAGCATGCATTGACAAAGGCAGAAATATGTCCTTTCCATCACTAAACCCATGACCCCATGAAAACAGCTGCATGTCACACATTACACTCTCCTGAATGGTAAAGATGACTTTATGGGATGGTTGAAATTGATATTTCATTTTCATTTAAAACCCACACTATCTAAAAATCCCAGAATGTCCAGATCTCCAGGCTAGCCAAGGCATTGTTTGGGTTTTCTTTTCTTTTTGGGGGGGGTTGTTTCTTAATCCTTTCAGTTATAGCATTCTCCAGGTAGTACCTCTTTTGCTACTGTGAATGCCCTCTCTGGGTTAGGTTACAATTGCTCTCAAGGGTCAAGATGGGCTCAGAAGAGGGCAAGTTGGTTACCTACACACTGTCAATAGCTAGTAGAGTGAGTGGAAGCGTGTTGAGCTGTAATGGGTGAAATATGTGTGATTGTGTCAGAGATAAGACCCATGATTGGCCATTGTAGGGAGTGTGGGATACTACCCATCTTGCCACACTCTGATTGGTTGATCATACAACAGGGGCCGAGCCCCATCCCCTTTGTTTGAAGACCACTAAGAGGTATCTCATGGATAGATCTTTTCCTTGCAAACAGCATGATCTCAGATCCCTTGTCTCTTTAGCACTTACTGTGTTCATCACTCTTACATTTACCTTAGAGCAGCATTGAACAGTACTCAACAGAATTCAATTGCCTTTAATCTCTTTCCTGTGAGCCTTCTTCCTCCTCCTCCCCTGTATCCCACTTCTACGATGTGGTGGGTAGCATCCTGGCTTTTTTTCTGCCTTCCTTCCAAAGCCCCCACTCCTAGAAGTGCTGATTCTGGCCACCTAGCCTTAGTTTCTAGATGAGAATGTCTTGGGGGGACAGAAGGGAAAGACTAGCAAGTGCTGAGAGATTACATCTATTACTTCCTGGTATCTGTCTGTCACTCTCTCATAGAAGGAAATTAAATTGGTCTGGCACAATGTGTTCTTCACAGAGCCAAGTTGGAAGCTTCCTCATACCTCATGTTGTTCAAGGGGAAGGAAAATTGATTAGTTGAAGATCTATTTGAGCATGTTTCTCTAGTTCAGCTGAGCAAATAGCATGGCACAGAGGAAAGAGAACTGAGTCAGGAGTTGGGAAATTTTGATTCTTACTCATTACTCTATTAAAAACCATCAGTGTGACCACAGGAACATGTTTTAGGTCAGGCATGGCTTAGGACCATCTGGCAATTTAGGTTTGAGATTGTAACACTTGTATACTATCTGATAGTTAACAAAAGAAGGCTTATTTAACCATAGCAGGAAAAGGCTATGTAGCAAGAATACAGTATTGATTCAGGTGGGCATAGCTTGTCTGCCTTGGTCAAAAGCCTGATCTATATGTCAGATACTGATCTGACCACAAAGCATGGCATTGATTTGACCTCTCTGGGCCTTATTTTTTTCATACATAAAAAGAGATGGTAAAACTTTATCAAGGGTCCTTCACATGGGGTTAATTGACCCTCAAAGGTTTATACCTAGCCTAGATTTCAGAGGGTCCATTAACTTAGATGAGAAAAAGGACATCATTATTTCAATATGACTATTCCCCTTTTATAATCTGTGTTTTATTTTATGCACTTCAAATTATTTTTCTGAGAAGGGATCCACAAGTTTTAGCATCTGGCCAAAGGGTCCATGACACAAAGTTAAGAACTCCTCCACCAAATAATCTCTAAGATCTCTTCTCTCTGAGCCCACATCTATGTTGCCTTTTGGCTGAATATTGGGTAAAAGGGAGAGTATTGGGCATGGGTGTTCCAATATATTCAACATTTGTGATTCTTTCTCATCTGTAACTTAACAGAGAAATCGGAAGAAGCCATCTGCTAGAGGCACAGAGAAGTTAAGCAATTTTCTTCATGGTCACACAGCTAGTTTTTGGCAGAGCTAAGAGTGAGCTTGCTTCTTTCTGGCTCCAAATGAAGCTCTACCCACCATACCATGTAAATTACATAGTGGCACCATTAAGATGATGCTGACTTTGGAAGCTTCTTTACATGAAGCAAATTGACATGTGTTGAAGTCAAAGTTTTTCTCCTAACAGTTCTTCTGATACTGTCCTGTAAAGAATCCTGCCCCCTCCTGCCCTTGACTTTGACCTTAACATCCCCCCAGACCTTTCTGCTTTGTAGTCGCCCCCATCAGAACGAGAGGATTTTCAGGATTTCTGGCTTTGCCCCCTGGACTGGCTTATATGTTTTTCCGTTTACACTTCCATTTCCTCAGGGCTGACGACTGTCTTCCTATCTATAGCTCTTCTGCACACCCTGGCCCCTCCCACACCTCCTGGGACCGAGGACAATAAGATACCTTTCAGCTCTAAACAGGGCCATGATTTAATCTGTAATCTGTAATTGCCAGGGTCTCCCTTTTATCTTTTATAAAGATGGACCCCCTTATTTTTCCATTTCTAATATTGGCAACAGCCTCCCGGGCACCAGGATTCGTGTTATCAGGTTCCGCGGACTTGAATGCATGCAGTTTTATAAAGCACTTTTCAACTATTTTCTTCTTTATTCCAGTTTGGCTTCCTAGCCTCTCATCCCAGGGCTCCCTAGCTCTGGCTATCTGATCACACCATACTGCTTTTTTATTTGACTAGAGAGGTTAAAAAATATTAAAAGAATCCCTTTCCTTTTCATGCTTCTCTGTAATCAGCTTTCCCTCCCTATTTATCAGATGTTGACATTTTTCTTGGTACTCTTCTATTGCTTTATATAATTGAAGAATGATTTCCTGTTACTGCTGAAATCTCTTACAAGCCAAATATAATTTCTTACTTAGAGTATTCCAGCCCTTGTCCATACACAAACATTTGATAGTCTTTCCTATGTCACTGGTCTCAGAGGACCAGGAAAATGGTTTACTCTATTATGTGAGACAGGTAAATTATAAATCCATGTGGGGAGCAAGATTTGACCTCCCCAGCTTTACCAATCTAACCAAATCGATGGAATATTGTGGGACGTTATATAATATAATGTGATTTTTATTGTGTGTGTGTTTTCACTGTTATCTTTTCCCCCTTTTAACCACATTTTCATCTTTAGTCCAGGCTGGATTCTACATTTCTCCATTTAGTCAGTTTGACATAGTACCACCCCTTTTATCTTTTCTAAACACTGTAGAATTTGTTTTTGTGCTCACAGAACTGTCTGTGAGTTAAAAGCATTCAACTCTTTTTATTTTTACTCTTAGATTTCCCCCCCACCTGGTCATTTATAACTGTCCTGGACTTGTTGAGATTTTTTTTCTGATCAGGTTTCAGACCCACCAGGGTGGTGGCATTTTGAGATATCAAGAAGAGTATCGGGGCAGCTAGACGGCGCAGTGGATAGAGCACTAGCCCTGGAGTCAGGAGTACCTTAGTTCAAATCCGGCCTCAGACACTTAACACTTACCAGCTGTGTGACCCTGGGCAAGTCACTTAACCCCAATTGCCTCACTAAAAAAATAAAAATTTAAAAAAAAAAAGAAGAGTATGGAAACCAGGCAAGTCAAAAAGATTTTGCATTCGCAGAAACTTGTTCAGTGACCAATTTGTGTTAGTGACTGGACTCTATCCATTCTGCTCTTTAGGCTTCCTATTGGCTATCTGACTCCAATATTAGTTTTTAGATACTGTATTGGTTTATATTAGGCTTCATTTATCTCATTTTGATCAGGATCATGGTCCATGGACTGGTATTCTGATCATATAACTGCCCATCCTTTGCATTTGGAACCAGAACCTTCTTTTTTTTAATGTGAGTTTACTTAAAAAAAAATATGTTTAGTATTTTATTCCCCCTCCCCCCAATTACATGTAAAAACAACTTTTTTTTTTGGCAGGGCAATGAGGGTTAAGTGACTTGCCCAGGGTCACACAGCTAGTAAGTGTCAAGTGTCTGAGGCCGGATTTGAACTCAGGTCCTCCTGAATCCAGGGCCAGTGCTTTATCCACAGCACCACCTAGCTGCCCTCAGAACAACTTTTAACATTCATTTAAAAAAACCTTTGAGTTCCAAATTCTCTCCCTTTCTTCTCCCTTTCCCTATTGAGAAGGCAAGCAATTCAATATAGGTTATACAGGTATAGTTATTTCTGTATTAGTCACGTTGTAAAAGAAAACAGAAAAAATCTAAAATAAAAAATATGATTCAATCTGTATTTAGACACCATCAGTTCTTTCTCTGGGGATGGATAGCATTTTTCATCATAAGTCCTTCAGAGTTATCTTGGATCATTGTATTGCTGAGACTAGCTAAGTCATTCACAGCTGATCCTCCCACAATGTTGCTGGTACTTTGTACAGAGTACATTTCACTTTGTCTCAGCTCATGTAAGTCTTTCCAGATTTTTCTGAGATCATCCTGCTCATCATTTCTTATAGTACAATAGCATTCCATCATAATCACATACCACATTTGTTCAGCCATTCCCCAATTGACGGGCATCCCCCTAATTTCTAATTTTTTGCTATCAGAAAAGAGCTGCTATCAATATTTTTGTACGTATAGGTCCTTTTCCTTTTTTTAAAATCTCTTTTTGGATACAGACCTAGTAGTAGCATTGCTGGGTCAAAGAATATGCCATGGTTTTAGGGCCCTTTGGAGCCAGTACCTTCTACTTTTCCTTTCCTGCCTTAGGATAAAGCAAGGATGTTTATCCTCCTACTTACTTCTCTCTGAAAAGGGTGAAGCGCCAACTAAGAGATGTAACAGACACAACTAGGTATAGCTAGCATTCTATCCCAGCCAAGGTATTTCTGCCCTCTGCAGAACCCTGAGAATTGTGTCAGTGGAAGGAGGCGCCTCTAATTAGCAAAGTAGACTCTGCTAATTAGAGTCTGCAGACATTTAATCTGTCTTTGAATTTACTTCCTCCTCTTAGCAGGAATGATGTTCTTATTCCAAGTCTTTGACTTAGGGTTAGAAAAGCCCCTTTATTTCCTGTATATTACTGACTGCTGGCTTATATTCATTCACTTTCAAACCATTAAAGCCATTATATATAACTTATCTATATAGCTACATATTTTATGGCTATAATAGTTTGATATATATATATATGTATATATATGTATGTATATATATATATATACACACATGCACAGATCTATAGATACACACACACACACACACACACATATATATACATATGTAACGATTGGAATGACACCACTTGCTGGAGACTTACTGTAGAAGAGTTCTGCCCATGAAGCAAAGGTCTTTGAGGGCAAGACCAGGAGTCTTTTCTTTGGCATCAGGAAGTGATGCGGGCTAGTGGGAGGAGGAAGGAAGAGACTGGCGCTCAGTCTCGCGCTCTTTTTCCTTTGGACTCTGGTGGAGAGTGGAGCTAGAAACATGCTCTCCCTTTAATAGATAGATGAATGTAGGCCTTTCTCTCTCTTTACCAAATTCTTATTCTCCTTAATAAATGCTTAAAAGTCTAACTCTTGCTAAAGCTTATAATTTATTGGCGACCACTCATTAGATATTTTAGACAGTTTTGCTAGAATTTTAGCCCTTAACAGCTATAATAGTTTGATATATATATATATATATATATATATATATATATATATATATATATATATATACACACATGCACAGATCTATAGATACACACACACACACACACACACACACACACACATATATATGTAACGATTGAAATGACACCACCTGCTGGAGACTTACTGTAGAAAAGCTCCGTCATGAAAAGAAGGTCTTTGAGGGCAAGGCCATGCGGCTTTTCTTTGGCGTCAGGAAGTGACATTTGCTGGTGGGAGGAGGAAGGGGGAGCCGGGTGCTCTGTCTTGCTCTTTTTCCTGAGGACGCTGGTGGAGAAGGGAGCTAGAAATGCGCTCTCCCTTTAATAGATAGGAATCTAGGCCTTTCTCTCTCTCTTTACCAAATTCTTATTCTCCTTAACAAATGCTTAAAAGTCTAACTCTTGCTAAAGCTTACAATTTATTGACGACCACTCATTAGATATTTTAGATGGTTTAGCTAGAATTTTAGCCTTACACATACTTGCACATACATTCATATATATTACAGGTAATATATATACATAGCACTAATATAACAGGGTTACATGCAGAAATAGATACATAGGCCTTATAAAGAAACATAACATGATATAGCAATATTGCCTACATACTAGCACACATATCAAGGAAGTATATAATATAACAATGCTATATTATATAGGGAAAGTAATAATAACAGATAATAGCACACATTATGGTTATATACAAAGCATGTAGCACACACCGTATAGCAATGACTACACAAGTAACTGCTTCTTCCACTTTTCCTGAAGCATCCTAAATGAGCTTGGTCACTGGATAAAAATAGACTTGGCACCTCTCTAGTGATCCCCCTGACATTTCACGAGTGGAACAATGAAATCAAGAGTGGTCCCAGGCACACCAGCCATCCTTATTCTTGTCCTGCAATGCCCAGAGTTTTGTTACCTTGCCTTACATTATAACCCTTGTAATCTCTTCAGCTCTTTCTAGTTTTGAGAGAAGGCCCGCCTTTAGAAGCTTTAAGGGGCAGGATTGAGCTGAAACATGGGACTCGGGGCTTGTCTCCACCTTCCATACCCTGGCAGCACAGAATCCAGAGTGGGTTCTGCCTGTATAGAAATGTCACATGTTGACTCCCCTGAACTTTCTGCTCAGGCCCCAGGGTCCTCAGCTTATTCAGTACTGAATTTTTTTTTTTTGGGTGAGGCAATTGGGGTTAAGTGACTTGCCCAGGGTCATACAGCTAGTAAGTGTTAAGTGTCTGAGGCCGGATTTGAACTCAGGTCTTCCTGAATCCAGGGCAGGTGCTCTATCCACTACACCACCTAGCTGCCCCCTCAGTACTGAAAATTGACCTGTTTAGAGGGAGGGATAGAAGGTGTGCTTTCAGATTTCACTATTGCTACCAAGGCTAATGCTTCCTTAAGTAGTTTGCCTTTCAAGTTCCTACCTTGGCCAGAGGGATCCTGGCAGGAAAGTCATATTGTAGAAGATTTCTGGTTCTTGGTTGGATATGACTGGACATATTGAATGAAATACAGAGGGGATTTTGTTCATGCCTTTTCTATTTTTCCATTGAAGAAAAGTTAGTGATCATAAACTTTAAGAGGTGACATTGATACTCTCCAATTAGACAGCGTGACTTGGAAGAACTTTCCTTTGAAGACATAGAATAGAAACCTCATTCTTATAGATTTATTTACTGCTATCTGAGACCAGTAGACTCCATTTAATACCTGCTTTGTGTTCTCCTTTGACCCAAGGTTCCAAAGTCATCACAGATGCTTTGATGGTGAGAGAGTGAAAGATCTTGGGTGGTGCCAGCTGCTTCCTGGTACTATGTCTGGGATCGGTTAAAATCCAGTCTAGCACTCAATTATATAGAGTTTTAATGGCCATTCCCTAACAACGGGACTTTCTTCTGGGGAATGAAATTTGATTTTCTGAAGATCACTTTTTTGTTCCTTGTTCTTCAATGGTCATCACCACAGCATTAATCTCATGTAGCCTATGAGACAGGGCATCTGCTGAACTGCTACTCTTCCCTGTTATCTAGTGCATGATAAACATAGAGTTGGCTAGTATTACTCTTTATTTCTGACAGGCAGCATCCAAATGACTCCTGATCAAAATATGTTAGCATATTGCTCTCTGTCCATATTTGAAATTGAATTCCATAATATAATTTTTGAACTCAGTGATAGTCTACTTCAACAATAAGCATTTATGAATCCCTTATGCTTAACAGGCAAGGTCTTCAATAGGACAAGGAGTTTTATTGTCAATAAGTCCTCTAGTGGCAAATTAAATAGTTTTTTGGTGGCCATCACTCTCTTAGTACAAGATATCCTGGCATCCATATACAAAGGGTATCTCTAGGCTTACCTAATTCCAAGCATATCATTATGTCATCTACAAAAAGAGAGAATTTCATTACCTCATTCCCTGTTCAAATTCCTATTTCTTTTTCTTCACTCATTGCTATCGGTAGGAATTTCAATACAATATTGAATAATATTGGTGACAATGGACATCCTTGCTTCACACCTGATTTTCCTGGGAAGGAGTCTAATTTATTTAATTTAATACTGGCACATGTGTAAGGCAGTTAACTTCAAGCCTTGTTCATATTTTTCATCTCTATGATGTCCAAATGGTATGATGAGATGAGGCCTTTCTGCTTTTTTGATTCTTTTTTTTTTGTGAGGCAATTGGAGTTAAATGACTTGCCCAGGGTCATACAACTAGTAAGTGTCAAGTATCTGAGGCCAGATTTGAACTCAGGTACTCCTGAGTCCAGGGCCGATGCTCTATCCACTGTGCCACCTAGTTGCCCCTGCTTTTTCTATTCTTAACCATATAATCATGAGTGAGATCATAGAGAGGCCCAACAATAATGTATTTCTTCACAGATTTTTGACATAACCACCATATCCTGGAAAAGTCTTAAGTGCTTAAGATTCTTTAGACACGGACAATGTATAACAGGCACTTTTATCTCCTGGAGATGAGTATCCACTCTTTGCTGAGAGACTCGTGAACTTAACAGATGATCTGAAATATTGTCACTTGTCAGTTGACAGCTTCATATCAGCATCTTGAAGTTAATCAAACATTTTTGTGAGTCTTTACTCATGTATATCATCTTTCCAAAGATGTGGCAATAATGCAGTTGCATTGATACTACCAGGTAGTTCATGTCTCCAACTTTCTTCTCCTCATCTCTCCATACCTACTTGGCATATATTCTATATATACTTTAAGAAAACAATGGACTTTGCCAACACCCAAAGGCCCCATCTCAAGCGGATTGATTTGGACTGAGATTGACTGACTTTCCTGATTAACTCACTTAAAGTTAATTCAATTGAAGCCATACCTGCCTGGCCCTCAGGAGGGTGTGTTTTCAGAGACTGTGAACTCTGACCTCAGTACAGGACCACCCTCAAGTCCAGTGAACCAATGGATTTGGGTGATGCTAGCCAATTAGCTTGAAGCAGTGTGGAAGGACCGCCTCTCCTTGGGATGCAGAGGAAGCTTCCATGCTCAGTTCATCTCTCAAACAGGCTGGTAGTGGAGAAATTGAGGAAGAACCAGGCAAGGCTGGGACGCTAGGCTAGAGAGGCCTTTTCTTAACTTTCTGACCCAGGTGTTCTCTTTTTTTCTAATAAATTCTTAATGCCCCCAAACTGGTGCTAAGGCTTCTAATTTATAAGTAAACCCTAGCTAGCTTTCCCTATACTTGGGACAGGAATGAGGTGACCACACATTTAGTTTTACTCGTCACAATACATAGTTGTTGGTGTGTTCTCTCCTCCACTGGAATGTGAGCTTTTTGCCTTTCTTTGTTTTTCCAGTGTTTAGCACAAACTAAGCATGCTTAATAACTGTTTATTAACTTATTGACTGATGCTGATGCCCTCAGCCAAGTTCCCATATGGGATGCATGCATGGTTAGGGTGTCCAATACTGAATCTTAGCCTATGGTGTTCTATTAATTCTTAGAATGGGCTATTGGTCCTAGAAATGCTGACATGCTAGGGATATTTGCCAGGCCTTCCTTCTTACTGATATCCCTAACTTCCTCACATTACTCCAAACTGTCACTGATGTCACCCAAATAGGTATAATTTTTCTAATGCTCTATAGAATCCTAACCCTATAACATAGAGAGATATCTTTTGCAAATTGAGGCATTTTGCAAATGTCTCACAGAATGACTGAAATACTCACTTGGGCTCCACTGCCCAATATCAGGTCACTCTATAACTTCCATTAGCCTTCACCAGAGATGTCAAACTCATTGCCAGGCAGGGCCACCCAAACTTCCAAGTGTCTGAATCAGATTAAAATGTAATTGAGAGGGCAGCTAGGTGGCACAGTGGATAAAGCACCGGCCCTGGATTCAGGAGTACCTGAGTTCAAATCCGGCCTCAGACACTTGACACTTACTAGCTGTGTGACTCTGGGCAAGTCACTTAACCCCCATTGCCCTGCCCCCCCCCCAAAAAAAAAGTAAAATGTAATTGAGGACTGTTTAACAAAATAAATTAAAATACAGTATGATGGAGATAATGTGAATGTGTGGTTTTCTATTTAGAATTTTTATTTCCCCAAATTACATGTAAAAACAAATTTTGACATCATTTAAAAAAACAACAACTTTGTGTTCCAAATTCTCTTCCTTCCTCTCTCCCTCCCCCCGTCCAAGAACTCAAGCAATTCAATATAAGTTATACATGAGTAGTCATGCAAAACAGAATGTGTGGCTTTCTAAGTCAATATGTAGCCACAGGGATCTGTTTCTGTTTGAGTTTGACATCATTAGCCTACACAGTTTCTTCCTATTGGCCCTGAGCTATGGCTGTAGTGGTTTAGCGATATATTCTATCTAGACCTTCAGTGGAGGTTCCTGTGAAGGATGTGGGTTCTCCCCTGAGAAGCTTTTTATCTTGGGGTAGTGAGGTCCAGGCACTAGAAAACTGCCTAATTAGCATCTTTATCCTGAAGGTGTCTCCTTCTCCAGCATCAGACATAACAATCTGTTTATAGATATTCTTTATCTCTTGATTGTTATGGGCCAAGGATTTTTGCCTTTCCTCAGTATATTCTTTTCTTTCTTTCTTTCTTTTTGTAGGCCAATAAGGGTTAAGTGACTTGCCTAGGGTCACACAGCTAGTAAGTGTCAAGTGTCTGAGACCGGATTCGAACTCAGGTCCTTCTGAATCAAGGGCCAGTGCTTTATCCACTGTGCCACCCAGCCGCCCCTCCTTAGTGTATTCTTTTTTTTTTTTTTTTTTTTTAGTGAGGCAATTGGGGTTAAGTGACTTGCCCAGGGTCACACAGCTAGTAAGTGTTAAGTGTCTGAGGCCGGATTTGAACTCAGGTCCTCCTGACTCTAGGGCCGGTGCTCTATCCACTGCGCCACCTAGCTGCCCCTCCTTAGTATATTCTTAAAAGGTATTGAGATAGAATTGATGTACCAGAAAGAGCTTTGGACTTGGAGTCACAAGGCCTGGCTTTAAGTGCTCACTCTGTCTTTCAGTAACTGTGTGACCAAGGGCAAGTGACTTATATTCTCTGAACCACAGTTTTTTCACATGTGAAATGGACACAATATTTTCCCTATCGACTTTGCAGGGTTGTTGTGAGGATCAATTAGGATAAGAATTTCTGCCACAAACATTAAGCCATGGGAATGTAGCAAATAGGGCACTGAACTTGGAGTTCCAAAGACTTGGGTTCAAATTTACAAATGCTTACTAGCTGTGTGACCCTGGGCAAGTCACTCAATTATTCTCCATCTTCATTAACTCCTTTGTTGGGGGGGGGGTTGCATTCAATAGTTATAAGGTCCCTTCTAGCTTTAAATCTATGATCCTATGATTTCTTGGGTACAAGGAACTCACAGGTGAGGAAAATCCCTTTACCAGTGCAAATTGGGACTTTCTCTTCAACTTATAGTCTCAAAGTACTTCCTAGAGCAGTGAGAGGCTATGTAATTTACCCAGAGTCACATGATCAGTGTGTATCTGAGGTAAAATTTGAACCTTGACCTTCTTGGTTTCAAGTTAGCTCTCTATCCATTAGGTCAATGCTGAATATTAAAGTGATTTTTAAAAAGAGCTGAAAAGTCAAACGTCAGCTACTTTTATTTTAGAAGGATGACTAGGTGGGTTTGACATTTTTTTAAAGTAATAAACATTTTTAGTTATGGTTTTGAGTTCCAAGTTTTATCCCTCCTTCCCTCCCTACTCTAACCCCTGCCAGAGGCAGTAAGCAATCAGGGTTATACATGTATTATTGTGTAAAATATTACCATATTAGATATAAAACTTGAATGGGTTTGACATTTGTCAACATTTTCACTACTTTAGAAGAAATATTATCTGCTCCACTGATTTGGCTATATTTGGCTAGCTTAGAAGAAAGGTACTTTTTATTGGTGCCTTTTGTCTTTATATTACAATCATTTCCCAATTTGCCTCCAGATTGAACCCTCCTTTGTTGTAAAGAAAAAAAATTAAACAAAAACATTAGCTGTAGAAACCTTGTCTGACTATGATATTCCATATGAATAGTCAGTCCCCCACTTCTTTGCCAGGAGGGAGGAGGTCTGTTTCCTTATCTTTTTTCTAGGACCCTCATTGTTACCATTACTCAGAGTTAAGCTTTGTTTTAGTGACCTCATTGACATTTTTTTACTCAAAAAGTTTAGGGTTTTTTTTTATTTTACTAATTTTAGTTTTTTGGTTTTACTAATTTTGTTCTGTATCAGTTCATGTATATCTTCCCATGTTTCTCTGAGTTACTGTCAATTAATCCAACTTCTAAAAGTGATCTCCGGGCATTCCCTTCTCTTTTGTTTTTTGTTTTGTTTTGTTTTGCGGGGCAATGAGGGTTAAGTGACATGGTCACACAGCTAGCAAGTGTCAAGTGTTTGAGGTTGGATTTGAATTCAAGTCCTCCTGAATCCAGGGCCGGTGCTTTATCCACTGCACCACCTAGCACCGCCCCCCTTCTAATTAAAAAAACAAACAAGACATTCTCATTAGGAAATTAAAAAAGTTTGCATTTGTCATTCACCCACATCCAAAACTTTGCAGTTGGATGAAAAGACAACAGAGGCAGCTTCTTCTTAATACTGTCGTCCTGGGAAATAGTGAAGCAGGTGTTAACAAGAGGCTAAATCCACCGCAATATTTGAATTTGTTTGTAAAGGTAATATATTTATTTTTTTTTTTGCGGGGCAATGGGGCCCAGGGTCACACAGCTAGTAAGTATTAAGTGTCTGAGGCTGGATATGAACTCAGGTACTCCTGAATCCAGGGCCGGTGCTTTAACCACTGCACCATCTAGCTGCCCCTGTAAAGGTAGTATTTTAAAGGTGTAGATAAATGGAGTGGTCTTTGTAAACTGATCACTCCATTTATTTCTATGTTCTCTTTTCACCCAAACTCACAACTTATCATGATTTAAAGGAAGGAGCCTTTTGAAGTGTTATCTTAAAATGTGCATAATTTTTATAACCTGTTCCAGGCAGCACATGAACTCATCATCTTCAGAGTGTCAACGGGCTTCAGCAAAGCCAGGCTGTGATTGGACGCCTGCACACTATGATTTATAGTCCCGTTTAATGCAGCTGGGATTGGGAGCGAAGGTCGGAGCAAGTATTTTCGTAGATGTATGGGAGTGGATTTTCAATATAAATTATGCAACACTTGGCATTCAACACAGATACAGGTCGAACAGCCCCAACAGAGTATTTGTGGGTGTTCTGGCTGATTTGCGGCCTGTCCTGCCACTTGTGAGTGAGGCTAGGTCATCCCCTTACTTATGAAAGTGTTGCACTGGAGGCTGCTGGTAATTAATTACCTCTGCAGGTGGTAGGGTCACAAATAGGAAACCTGGTATTTTGATCCTTTAAATTTGTGTTGTTGTGTACCTGCCCTCAGAGGCCACAGTCATAGATTTCTTTAACAGGTCACCAAGGATCGGTTAGCTCATTCTCTCTGGGTTCAACATAGGAGACTTTATGGTTGCATTAGTCCCACTTCTTGCCCTAATTGCAAAGTAGAGCTTCTACTTAAATCAGATCATAAGATTTAGAACCAGAAGAAATCTTCATGGTTATCTAGTCCCATTCTGTAATATTACAGATAGAGAAACTGAGCCCCAGAGAAATAAAGGAAGTTGTCAGAGGTCACACAAATAAGAAAGTAGGCAAAATTCTCCTAGGTCATCATGTCCAATCCCCTTATTTTGCAGATAGGGAAACTGAGGCACAAGAGGTTAAGCAACTTGCCCAATGTCACATAGGTAGTAAATGCTAGAGACAGAGTTTGAACCCACATCCTTGAATTTCAGAGGCAAAGCTCTTTCCACGGCACCATACAACCTCTCTATCATAGCCAGCATTGAAACCCAAATCTTCCAACTCGAAATCTAGTGCTCTTTCCACGCCACTGCCTTCACAAACAAGAGAGCCTTCCTGTCCAAGATGGAGCTATGGGGCTCCCTCAGGATGATTTTGTTTTCTAAACATTTTAAATAAAATTGATTTTTCTCTCTTTCATTAGAAAAACCCAAACCAAACAACTCAGCCCTACCGCTCCAGAGCTAATCAAAGGAAGGACAACTTGCGGCTATGAAGCAGCCAAGAATAATTTGCCTTCACATTTACTAATCGGAGTGAATTTCCTTTTGGCGGTAGCATGGATACCCTGAAGCTTTGGCTGGAGTATTTTTCTGAAAAAAGCAGAGAGAGCCTCAGGAGTCAAAGGCATTATTTTTGCATGAAGTATTTAATGCTAAACATAAATATTGAGAAGACCAGGCTCCAGGGCAAGCTTAGACTTTGCTCTGATGCTCCAGAGAATCTTTCCTCACATCCAATTAGTCAAAGTGCAGGCTTAAACAAATGAAAGACTGATTAAAAACTGCTGCAGAGAGGAAACTTCTAGGGTCCTCTTTTCTAGCTGAAGAAAAGTAGGCCACTGTACTGTTTCATTCCAAATACCCATGGTACTTAGGGTACCTACCCTTTGGTCTGTATTACCTGAGTTACCGAGACATCCAAGGTCTTGAATATAGATGGGACTTGTGATGGAGGATGCTTGTCTTATTATTGCAAGGGGGTGGGGCTTGTAAGCAAGTTTTCATAGATAGACAGGTGGATAGAGCACTGAGTTTGGCCTCAGGAAGACCTAAGTTCAAATCCAGCTTCAGACACTTATTAGCTATGTGACCCTGGGCAAATCCCTTAACCCTGTTTGCCTCAGTTTACTCATCTATAAAATGAGCTGGAGAAAAAAAATGGCAAACCATTCCATTATCTTTGCCAAGGAAGCCCCAAAAGGGGTCATAAAGAATCTGAAATGACTGAACAAAACCTATCTCACAGGATTTCCGTGTTGCAAATATGAGGTAATTAATTGAATATGCTATTTAAATGCTATTATCTATTATTGTTATTAACTGACCATTGATAGTACTGTTTCTTATCTAGACTGTCCTCATTCTTTTCTATTTTTACACTGGGCCCTAGCATCTACAAGGCATTCACCACATTAGAATAAGGAGCCAGTACAAATCAAGCTGTTTCAGCCTTTGGAAATGTCATATTTCATTAGGAAGCTCTGTCCAAGCTCTAGGGTCTCTTCCCAACCCAGTGCTCAATATGGCAAGAATTATATAATTTCCTTAGCACAGACTTACCTTGGTGGTCAGATGTCATCATATAGTCCCATCCCCAAAAGGTTTTAAGGCTATTGCATTTTTTATATATGTAGTCACATTCTATCTTTGTTTTTTTTTTATCATTTCCTAAATTATATCAGTGTAGTTAATATAGTCACACAAGCTCCTCCCGCCTCCCCCTCAGCTTGGGTCAATCAATTAATCAATCCACCAAAAGTTCAAACAAGCTTTAATCAACTTGAGGGGAATAAAGTGCTTTCATCAGATGGCACCACACAGGAAATATCTTGTGTTTGGCTGAAAGAACCGGACACATCCTTGGCCATTTATTTTATCCCAGAAGCTGTAGTCTTTGGGTTTATCAAACAGTAGACTACTAAAATCATTTATTATTGTGTCTCCTGTGCCTAACCTACCATTATTGATCTACTACTCTATTTCTTTTTCTTCTTTTTTTTCCAGGGCAATGAGGGTTAAGTGACTTGCCCAGGGTCACACAGCTAGTAAGTGTCAAGTGTCTGAGGCCGGATTTGAACTCAGGTCCTTCTGAATCCAGGGCTGGTGCTGTATCTACCGTACCACCTAGCTGCCCTTACCACTCTGTTTCTTAGCCAGTACCAAATAGTTTTGATGACTGCAGCTTTATAGTATAGCTTCAGATTTGGTATGGCTACTTGGCCATTTATTTCAAACAAGCCAGTTGAGAATTTTGCAGATTAATGGCAAGCCAGCCCAGCGGCAGAGGAGCTCCAGAACCCAGAAGAGGCAGTAGCTGTGGTCACCTGAGAGGCAGAGGTAGTGCCCAAAGACAGATTTGGAAAGACAGTCACCTGAAGATGGTGACAAGCTCAGGGTTTAAGACCCTTTCTGTAGAAGGAAGGGCTGGCTGTGGACTCAGCACAGAGGTCCAGCAGTTATCTACATCTAAGGGGAACTTCATGAGGCCTCTATGAGGAAAGAAAAATGCTTCTAATATCCAGAAACTATGTGTTTACCCTTTGGCCATTTGTGTTTTCTGTGCCTCTACCTCACTGCTGATGGACTTTATCTCTGAGCGCAATCTCCCCAGGGACCTTGTGGGAGATGGGGAAGGATGTGTCCCTGGTTCAGGGGAATGTTCTATACCAACACTTCTTACTTTATTGTTTAGGAAATCCCTTTTCTACATGCTAATTAAAGTCTGGCTGACTGATTTTAATAGGAAGCACACCTATTAGAACTTATGAGCAGCAATACTAGAAACCTAGCCCCTTAGAGTTACCCCTAGAACTTTGGGTGGTGGTAGTAGTGGTAGTAGTGGTAGTAGTGGCAGTAGTAGCAGCAGCAGCATCAACAGCAGTAGCAGTAGCAGTCGTAGCAGTCATAGTCGCAGCCTTAGTTGTAGTCATAGTAGTAATCTACTCTTTGGGGACCTGGCCAACCAGTTCAAGTTGGAGAAATGTGTATTCATGTACTAGAGCCTGTGCTTACACACACGATCACAAATATACACACACCATTTTAAAACTGCAACCCAGTGGACTTTTGTCTGGTGCTTGTGTTTGAAATACTAAGTTCTGAAGTCAAATCCTTGCTGAGGCCATTCATGCTCACTCACTCATTCATGCTGGCCCACATTTGGGGGAATTCTTTACTCCTTTGTCTTTCTCTCCTTTTTAGCTTTTCTATCATATTCATTCACCTGTTCCTGATTTTCCAGAGCTCTGCAGTTCCCAGGTCTTATGCATTGTAGATGTGACAGGCAAGCCCTGAAAGGTTACAGCCTACTCACAATTTTGCCCTGATGACTTCATGTTAGAGAGGGCTAAAGAGGGAAGAAGAGTTAGGTGGGGGGACAGACTTTCCAAGAGAGAAATAGATAGACATGAGCCAGTGTACCACTAGGGAGCCTAAATTTTTTTGCCTCCTGTCCTATGAATGAGATTGAGAAACTAGGTCTTATGCCTAAGAAGACCCGAATCCCAGGTACTTAGTGGTGTGAAGAACAGTGAATATAAACCAATTGCACTGGGAGCCATTGAGGACTGAGTGCCGAGATAAGGGGACTGGAGTGGGGAGATTAATGATCTTCCCACCACATTCAGCAATGGCATGTCTAGGTCTGAATCCAAAAACATGTACTGTCCTCCCAGAAGTCCTGGATTTGAGAATGTCTACAGACAATTTTGGGGCTACTTGGGGCTGGTCTAGAAGAAACCTTTCACATAAGACCTAGGCTGTAGTTGCTTTAATATATTTTTGTTTTTGTTACTATTATTTTTTTTGGGTGGGGCAATGAGGGTGAAGTGACTTGTCCAAAGTCACACAGCTAGTAAGTATTAAGTGTCTGAAGCCAGATTTGAACTCTGGTCCTCCTAAATCCAGGGCTGGTGTTTTATCCACTGCATCTTTTATTACTATTACTTTAAAAAATTATATTACCTTTAATTTTTATTTGCCTAGAAAAGATTGTATAATAGCTAGTAGTATGTAGTACCATAAAGTTTGAAAAGTACTTTGTATGTTTTCTCATTTGATCCTCACAACAACCCTATTTAACAGATGAGGAAATTGAAGCTGAGAGGGGTTGTATGACTTGCCTAAAATCACACAGCTAGTGAGAGTCGGAGGCAGGATTCAGACTTGGGTCTTTCTGTCTCCAAACCCAGCACTCTATTCATTATGCTTTCTAGTTGCCTCGCCCCAAATTCCTTTGTTTGTGAGAAATTAACTTTTTGTAGAGGTCTACAGTGTCCCTCTTTATATCTTGGATGGATGCACAATGTGAAAATGCATTTTGTATACTAATAACAGGGCAGCCAGGTGGTGCAGTGGATAGAGCACTGGGTTTGGAATTAGGGGCCTGAGTTCAAATTTGACCTGAGACACTTATTAGCTGTGTGACTCTGAGCAAGTCACTTACGACTTATTTGCCTCAGTTCCTCATTTGTAAAATGGGGACATACTGGAGTATGTTTTCAATTTTGCCTGATTCTTCTTTACCCTTTTGGGGGTTTTCTTGGCAGAGATACTGAAGTGGTTTGCCATTTCCATTTCCAGCTCATTTTACAGACAAGGAAATTAAGGCAAACAGGATTAAGTGACTTGTCTAGGGTCACACAGCTAGGCGGTGTCTGACGGCAGATTTGAACTCAGGAAAATGAATCTTCTCTGGTCTCTTTGCCAAGAAAACTCCAAGGACAGTTGGTTTACAGGGTCAGTCATGAAGGTTGGATATCACTGAACAATAACGACAACAACATTAATAACATCATTCAGTTACTAATTTGCTCTCAGTCCTTCCCATTAAAGCATGTAGGGAAGTGGCCTATATTCCTTCTTGTCTGGCCCTCCCACCTGTGTGTAGGACAGGCTTCTTCTGCCCATGGGGATCCTTCAGGTCATGGTGTTTGCAAACAGGTTAACCTTTGCCCTAATGATTTTGTAAAGTTTTCTTTTTTATTATATGCTTAACAAAACGAATTATTTCAATATTCAAATAACAAAAAATCCTAAGAACTGTTACATAAGGGTTTTCCCCTCCAGGGCAATGAGGGTTAAGTGACTTGCCCAGGGTCACACAGTTAGTACATGTCAAGTGTCTGAAGCCAGATTTGAACTCAGGTCCTCCTGAATCCAGGGCTGGTGCTTTATGCACTGTGCCACCTAGCTGCCCACATGAGGATTTTTGTTTTGTGTTGTTTTGTTTGTTTTTAGTGAGGTAATTGGGGTTAAGTGACTTGCCCAGGGTCACACAGCCAGTAAGTGTTAAGTGTCTGAGGCCAGATTTGAACTCAGGTCCTCCTGACTCCAGGGCCCGTGCTCTATCCACTGAGCCACCTAGCCGCCCCCACATGAGGTTTTAAAAAGTGTTTTTAAAGAATTAAACACATCAGTACCAAATTGCCCTACTTGTCTTGTGTAGCCAACTCTATGAAAACCACGGGGAGTTTGGGGTTTCACCAAGAGATTTCTCTAGTATTGGATGTAGCGCACACTTGCTGGTTTGGGTGGTAAAAGTAGGCAAGTAGGGGCAGTGAGTTGGTACAGTGGATAGCCCACCAGGTATGGAGTCAGGAAGATTCATTTTCCTGAGTTCAAATCTGCCGTCAGAGGCCGCCTAGCTGTGTGACCCTAGACAAGTCACTTAATCCTGTTTGCCTTAATTTCCTCGTCTGTAAAATGAGCTGGAAATGGAAATGGCAAACCACTTCAGTATCTCTGCCAAGAAAACCCCCAAAAGGGTAAAGAAGAATCAGGCAAAATTGAAAACAATCGGACAACAACAACAACAACAACAAAAGTGTGGAAGTGTAGGACCCCAGACATCATCAAGCAAATAGGGAAAAACATTTAGGTAGCACCATCTTCTTAAGGTTAAATATAAATTCAATAAATATTCAGCAATCACCATCCTGAAGCTAACAAGGAAATAGACTCTCCTTTGATAGTCGGGATTGACTTATTTTTGGTTTTGTGTCCCCAGCATCTAGCACAATGCCTTGCTTAATAAATGTTTGTTAAATTAATGAATCCGGAGGAGTAAGACATAGGTAATCCTTGAATACTACTGTCCCAGATTAATTTATCAGTTAGCCTTGTGTTAAAGCCAATGGGGAGAAAGAAATCTTTTTGTTGGATTTAGAGGGAACGTTTTATAAATTCAAGAGATGCGTGTGTGTGTGTGTGTGTGTGTGTGTGCATACACCCAAAAGTCAATGGTATCCCTAAACAACTTTTATTTCTCTTGTCCCTTACTTCAACCTCTACATTGGATCAGGCAGAGGAAGGGGATGATGTGTTCTTTGAGTATGAACAAGAGAGATTTTCTCTTAAACCCTGTATACATTTTAAAACTTCTTCTAGGCAGTTGATAATCTCACCAACCTAAGGAGATTCCCCAAAGAGGAGGCAGAAAACATCCTACCTTCCCACCACATTGTTGCCAGTGGGGACAAAAAGTGGATATCTGCCAGCCTAGCCTGTATGGTACCCTGTATGTTTTGAATTTTTTCTGAGGAAGGAAGAAAGGAAAAAGAGGAAGAGGGAGCTGCAATGGTCTGCCAATCTCTGGAAGCTAAAGAGGCAATATGGTGTAGCAGAAACACTGAGGATCAGGAGGCCAGGGTTCTAGAACTGGCTGCGGCAACACTGTCAAACTTTGGGCAAGTCACATTATAGTTCTGGGGCTTAGTTTACTCATTAGTAAAATGAGAAGGATTTGGGGGCAGCTAGGTGGTGCAGTGGATAAAGCACTGGCCCTGGAGCCAGGAGGACTTGAGTTCACATCCAGCTTCAGATATTTGACACTTACTAGCTGTGTGACCCTGGGCAAGTCACTTAACCCTCATTGCCCCGCCCCCCCAAAAAAAAGAAAAGAAAAGAAAAAGAAAAAAAAGAGAAGGATTACAAATGAGCTGGAGAAGGAAACAACAAACCACTTCAGTTTCTTTGCCAAGAAAACCCCAAATGAGGTCATGGAGAGTCGGACGCCATTGAAATGACTGAACAGCAACATTAATGATCTCAAGGTTCCTCCTAGTTCTAATATTTTCTGATTAAAACTCTTCCTGGGAGCTTAGCTTCCTGAATTCTTGCTCTGCTGGTTTTGTGGAGACCATGTTGCCCCTGCCTGGGTGGGCCTGCCAGACCCCAAAGGATTTGCAGTATGCCTCCCTAAGAAGGTGTTCATGAGTACGGTGGAGCTTTAAGAAGGGTTCTTGTTATCCAGCCCTGGGGGGGCTGTAGAATCTCGGCTGGAATCTGGTCTTAGAATGACTGTGAAATTTCTTCTTTTGCTCGCAGGAAACTTCTCTTGATTGATCACCCAGGCTGGGGGAAGGAGAGAAAGAAAATCACTGAAAAGAAGGATTATAGTATACTACGGAGTCAAGAAGGAAAAACAAATCCTGACGAGCTCCCTAAAATATTTTTTCCGATTCTTTGGATGTGTTTGCTGAATAGGATGCTGTCTTCTTTGTTGTATTTGGTTTAGTTCACAAGGGAGGCCGTGTGCTACTGCAAAATGAGGATAACCTTTAAAGACAAAGGCACTGCTTAAATTTTCACTCACCTGTGTGACGTTAGACACGGGTCTCAGTTTACCTCCTGTGTAAGATGAAGAAGTTGGACTAAACAATATTGAAGTCTTTTCCAGCTCTTAAGAGTCTTAGAATTAGATGCTACGGGACTAAACAGTTAGGTCTAAATACAATAAATATTTATTGTGTGCAGAACACCATGCTGGTTGTTGAGGGAAGAACATAGGTTTGGTAAGATACTATTGTCATCCTAACAGAGCTTAAATCCTGGTTGGGGGATGAAAGGCAAAGAAGGATTTAATTCACCATTTCCCATGGTAAGTGTATGGGAAAGTAGAAAGGAAGGAAGGACACAAGCATTTATTAAGTGTTTTCTATGAACTAGACGCCATGCTAAGTGCTGGGGTTACAAGTCAAAAAAGACCAGGATATTGGAATAACAAGTTTACATTTTTACGATAAAGATTTTTATTTAAAATTTTCAGCTCCAAATTTCATCCCTCCCTCCCTGAGGCAGTAAGCAATCAGATATAGGTTATACATGTGCAGTTATATAAAACATTATCATATTAGTCATTTTGTTTGTTTGGGTTTCTTTGTTTTGTTTTGTTTGTTTGGGCGATGAGGGTTAAGTGACTTGCCCAAGGTCACACAGCTAGTAAGCATCAAGTATCTGAGGCAGGATTTGAACCCAGGTCCTCCTGACTCCAGGACCAGTGCTGAGCCACCTAGCTGCCCCCAATATATTAGTCGTTTTGTACAAGAAAACTCAACTAGAAGAAATAAAATGAAAAAAATAAAGTGAAAAATAGCATGCTTCAGTCTGTGTTCAGTCAATATCAGTTCTTTCATTGGAGGTGGAGAGTATACTTCATCATTAGTCCTTTGAGATTGTCTTGGATCATTGTATTGTTGAGAATAGTAAAGTCATTCACAAGTCTTCATCAAACAATATTACTGTCTCTCTGCACGACATTCTCCTGGTTCTGCTGACTTCACTCTATATCAGTTCATATAAGTCTTTCCAGGCCTTTCTGAAATCATACTGCTTGTCATTTCTTAAAGCACAATTATATTCTATCCTCATCATACACCACAGCTTGTTTAGCCATTTCCCAACTGATGGGCATTCCTTTGATGTCCAATTCTTAGCCACCACAAAAAGATCTTCTAGAAATATTTTTGTACAAATAAGTCTTTTTCTCTTTATTGGGATGTCTCTGGGATATAAACCTAGCAGTGGGGTTGCTGGATCAAAAGGTATGCACAGTCTTATAATCCTTTTGGCATGGTTCCAAATTACAAGTTTATATTCTTTTTTTTTTTTTTTTGGTGAGGCAATTGGGGTTAAGTGACTTGCCCAGGGTCATACACCTAGTAAGTGTCAAGTGTCTGAGGTCGGATTTGAACTCGGGTACTCCTGAATCCAGGACCAGTGCTCTAACCACTGCGCCACCTAGCTGCCCCCACAAGCTTATATTCTAATGGGAGAAGACAACCCATTACAACCCAGCTGAAAGGGGGTGAGGGTAGGTTGGGAGGAGGATTAGGGGATGAAGATACCTGGCAAATAAGGGCATCATTTTGAAGTCCAGAAAATCAGGAGCTGAGCCAGGAGGGGAATGAAGTCAAATTGGAAATGGAGGTCCCAGAAAGACATCCCCAGTGGGAGATGGAGGGTCCTCAGGGCAGAGGGATATCTGAGGAGAGGACACAGAGGAGGTTGGATGTTCCAGGGAAAGGAGGCCCCAGGTGCTGAGGGAAATTCTAGGATGAACTAGCCACCAAAGCTTGTTTGTGAAATTTGGCAAGTCAGTAATAGAGTCAGGAATGGAAGGAACATGGGAATTAGAGACAGAGGATCTGGGTTTGAATCCTGCCTCCTTCTACTGTTTTTGTGATCTGGGGCCAGGCCTATCACCTCTCTGTGAGTTTCCTCAGTTGTGAAATGGGTGGGGGGTTCAGACTAAAAGAACACCAAGGCCCCTTTGTCTTCTTGCATCCAGGAGCCTGTGAGAAATGAAGCACATGAAGAAGAATCCACGGGACTGCAAGATAAAGAAGTCAGCGCAGGCTTAGAAGAAAACAGACTTCCTGCGGCTTAGAATTTAAATAAAAATGGAAGGCCTGGCCCCACAGCACGAATATGATCATTATTCAGGCTACTAATAGCGGCCACAGACAGGGATCAAGGCATTCAGAGCTGGAAGGGACCTCAGATGTCATCTGCTCCAAGACTCTCATTTTGGAGATGATGAAACAGGGGCCTCTAAAGGAGAAGTGATCTGCCCATTGGCTGAGTGATGTATTTTCAGACAAAAGTGGCTGCAGAATGAGACCCCAAACCCCAGCGACCCCAATTTCAGTCTGTTACATCTGCTTTTGAAAGGGAAGGGGTGGAGGGGCTGAGATTGCCTCGGAAGAGACAGATCAGTTGGCACATGCGGAAAGCAAAATACTTTTATTTGGGAGGCACTTAGGTAGCACAGGAACATCATACCGGATAGGAAGACCCGAAGTGAAATATAGCCTGAGTCACTTACTAGCTATATGACTCTGGGCAACTCTGCCTCAGTTTCTTCATCTGTAATATGGGCATGATAATAGTACCTACCTTCTAGGGTTGTGGTGATAATCCAAGGAGGTCATATTTATAAAATGTTATGCCAGGGGCAGCTAGGTGGTGCAGTGGATAGAGCACCGGCCCTGGATTTAGGAGGACCTGAGTTCAAATCTGACTTTAGACACTTGACACTTACTAGGTGTGTGACCCTGGGCAAGTCACTTAACCCTCATTGCCCCCCCCATAAAATAAAATGTTATGCCAACCATAAAGAGCTGCACAAATGCCAGCTATTATTATTTATCGAGGGCATTTTAACTCACACAAGGAAAGGCTCATGGAATAACTTGAAGTATCGGGGGTATGAGGAGGGGAGATATCTGGAAGCATCTTTGTCATCTTTTATTGTTGAGCCAACTTAGTTTGTTATGGGCACCTCAAAAACAAAATCAACAAAGACAACACCAAAAGTGAGGGAGATACACCTGTGAGTGCAGCACAGTAAGAAAAATAAAGAGTGCTGGATGCATCATAATTATTTCTATTATTGTTACGTCTGAGAGGGTGTTGCTGACAGGCAGCAGAAGGGGAGGGCAGCTGAGCCTCAGTCATGCCTGAGCTGCAGTTCAGAGGGGAGGGGGCCTACAGTGAACTCAACCCCATCAGCCATACACTAAACTGAGAAACCTATAAATGTAAAATGAGCCTGACATCGAACTGAAAATATTTACGAAGTCACTTCAGTAAACCTTCATTTTGGGGGCACAGTTCTTTGTTTTTTTTTTTTAAAGAGGTGACTCTGCATGGAAATGAATCACCCATAAAATTGTTTATAGCATGTGATCTAAACATTCACAGGCCTCATAATTTCCCCAGAATCCTCTAGCCTTTAAATAACTCTGTGCAGCTTGGAATCTGGGGGAATACAGCTCAGAGGGAGCTGCAAAAGAAGTTCAGAAAGTCACACTGGTCAATTTGAAGTTGGTATGATTAGTGGGATGAAGTGGGTATTTTTGTCAAATAGCCAAAAGAACTCAAGAGAAACCTTACTGTGTTCTAAATAGCATCAATTCAGTGCTATCCCAGGAAGTCAATGATGCAATCGACAATGCCCAACAAGTCATTCTTACTTCCTCCTTTTAGGGTCCCTGGCTTCCTTCAGGGATCGGTTCAAATGCCACCTCCTGCATGAGGCCAGACTTTTCCTGATACCTTCAGTTAAAAACGGTTTTTATTATTTTTTCAATTAACCATTGTTAATTAATTAGCCAATTAATCATTTATTTTTTTCCCTCTCCCTCAATTGAATAACAACAAAAGAAAAATAAAGCCTTCATAACAAGTATGGGCAAGCAGGGCAAATTTCCACATGGATGTCTAAAACTAGGTGCCTCATTCTGCATCTTGAGTCCCTTACCTCTCTGTCAGGTTGCTGCTGCTGTCGGTGCGTCGTCATCATCATCATAGCTAGCATTTATAGAGTGTTTTAAGATTTGCAAAGCACTTTACAAATACTATCTCATTTGATCCTGGAGGTTAGGGACTATTATTATTATTTCCCATTTTACAGATGTGGAAACTGAGGCAGACAGAGGTTAAATGACTCTTTTTACTCCAAGTCTAGGACTCTAGCCACAGTACCACCTACTGTGCTTCATCTTTAGTGTTGTGGGATCATTGTCTTTTTTCTTGATTTAAGTTTTCAAGTATTTTGAAATTATTTTTCTTTGTAATGTTGAATACATTATTCTCATTCTAGTCATTTCACTTTCCATCAATTCATGTAGGTCTCCCTATTTTTCTTAGAAATCATCCACTTTTTAAATTTTTTATGGTGCAATACTATTCCATTACATTCATGTACCATAGTTTGTTGAGCTATTCCCCAACAGATAGGTATACTTCATATCTAATTGTTTGCCATTAAAAAAAAAGATGCCAGGCAGCTAGGTGGCACAGTGGATAAAGCACCGGCCCTGGATTCAGGAGTACCTGAGTTCAAATCCAGCCTCAGACACTTGACACTTACTAGCTGTGTGACCCTGGGCAAGTCACTTAACCCCCATTGCCCCACAAAAAAACCAAAAAAAAACAAAAGATGCTATAAATATTTTGGTAAAAATGTTTTTTTTTTCCTTTTTTGATCTTTTTGGGGTTTGGATCCAGTAGTGGTATCACTGGGTGATTGTCCTACTTTAAAAGACCTCCTCCATTTTATATTACTCTGCATATATGTTGTATGTATTGAAGTTGAGGGGCAGCTAAGTGGTGCAGTGGATAAAGCACTGGCCCTGGATTCAGGAGTACCTGAGTTCAAATCCGGCCTCAGACACTTAACACTTATTAGCTGTGTGACCCTGGGCAAGTCACTTAACCCCAATTGCCTCACCCAAAAAAAAAAAAAAAGAAAAGAAGTTGAATGAACCCTATAGAGTCAATCCCAAGTAATGTGTGCCCAAAATTTCCCTGGAAACTTCTGGGGGATCTGAGAACAAGATCACTCAATGCTTTTGAGGGATGACAAGTTTCCTGGTTGCTCCTGGCTAAGTAATGACCTAGGCTAAAAGGAATTTTTTGGCATGCTAGAATGTTGTGATGGATATCAAGTGTACCCTGAATCATCTCTTTGTCATCCCCTACCTGGTGACGGTGCTGTATCTGTTAAAAGATGGCATTTGGCTGCAGATTTCCTGGTGAAAAGATATGGTTTTAGCACAGGGTAGAGAAGAAGACTCATAATAATATTAAGAGGCCACCTGTGTGGAGAATGGATTTGACCAGTTGAACTTTCATGAGGCTCCTACCTGTTCCTTGCCTTTCTTGTGGGTTTTCTTCCTTTTAGTAAGAATCCCATGATCAGAGTTGAGGTTTAAGAGGAATTTGGCAGTGGGGTATGGGTTAGATTGGAAGGAACTGTGACTAGAAGCAGAGAGTCTAGGCTGAAAATACTTGAAGTAGGAAGACCCATTAGTTTAGTATGAAAATAGTGAAAGCCTGGGTAAATTTTATTGGTGATAGGGCCAATGGAGAAGAGGGCTCATTTCAGAAATAGGACTTTTAGGACTTAAGATTGACTCTATTGGGATTGTGAGGGAGACAGAGGAATCAAGAATAATAATGATGATGTTAGCTATTATTACAGTTATGATGTTAAGGTTCATTTGTATGATACTTTGTGGTTTTCAGAATACCTCCACAGGTGCCCCCTCATTAGATTCAGAGTACAATCTTGAATTAAGCTGTGCTTTTACATAGTTCTCTAGATGCTGATTGTGTACTTTCTTGTGTTTTATTCTATTTTAGTTTACCTACATGTATACATGTACATACATAAGTACATAAGTGCATGTATACACATTGCTATTATGACTCATGATAAAGAAAACTACACGCTTCCCCAAAGCCAAAAGTCAGGCCCTATTTTTATCCTATACATCCAATACTTTTGGAATACTCACTCACTAAATCGGTGTGGTCTTCTACTAGGATATTCAGAAAGGAACTTGGTGGGTGGTTTAGAGAAGTATAGTCTTTAGAAAATTAAAGACAAACCCAGACTTCCGCTTGAGGAGCTTATACTTTAAAATAGAATCACTTCAACAACAAACATTGTCTCCTATGAACAAAATGAGTGGTAGCATATTATGGTGGATTCATGTCTGTCCTTGGAGCCAGGAAGACCTAGGGTCAAATAGTCTCTGACATACATTTATTGTGTGACCTGAGTTCCTTTGCCTCTGGGAGTCCTGAGCAACTTCTAAGACTAGAAATTCCATACAAGTCATGGATTTCCCTGGATTTCCACACTAGGATCTCTAAATAGTGATGAAATCATCGATTTGGGACAATGTGCAAGGTGCTCAGCCAGGTGCTGGCAAGTCCCGTTCTCTTCAAAGTCCCTTTTGAGTGCTTCCATGGCCTGAGACCAATTCATATTTTTCTTGGAAGCTTTGGATGTGGGATCTTTGACTTTGTTATTGTCTTCTTCTGAGGGTATATTCTGATCTACTTCCCCCCCCCCAAAAAAAAAAGCTTTCTATCATCCGCTGTTTTCTTTGCCTACTCATCTCGACCCGGAAGCAGATGTCTGATTGAAATCTGATTCTCTATGGTTGGAAGCTTGGTGTGTCTGTGCCCCTTCTCCACTGGGCCGCCACCCCTGGGCACTTTGCCCCAACTCCAGCAGAGGCCACAGCCACTTCACCCTGGCCAACCAACGAACCCCCTCACTAGTCTGCGAACTGAGCCTCATAAGAAGCTGCTGGCACCGAAGACTCCAAGGCCCCAGAAGCACAATCTGTTCCAGGTTGGGTCCACACAGCTCACCGAGCTCCTCTCTCCGTCTGGGGGCTGAGTTCCAGAAGCAGCTGCTGCCCGAGTTGAGTCAGAGGTTCCTAAGGCCTGGTTCTCTGGGGTTGGGGCTGGGTCTGCTTAGCATGTTTCACTCTCACCCGGTATAACAGACCTTTTCTGCTGACCCTCTGAGCTGTCTTTGGCTGGAAAATTACTTCAGCCTGTCCTTTTTTTGGGTTCTGCTGCTCCAACAATTGTCTTGTGGCATTATTTGAAGGTATTTTTGAGGGGTTTTGGGGAGAGGTCAGGGAAGTCACTGTCTTTCCTCCGCCATCTTGGCTCCATCCCCTGCAAGTCCTGTTCTCAAAGAGCTTACATTCCACTGTAATATCAACACAGACCAAACTCCCAACTCACTATGAGTTACATTAAACATCCTAGCACAGGTGAAATATCTACTGCTTTCACAGGAAGCACACATGAAAGTCTTGTATAATGAAGACATAGCTCAGGCAAAATGAAGGAATCTTCCCTATCTTTATCTGGGGATTTCAGAGCGTGTTTGACATCAAGTTCACTGTCCCCTTTTAACATGGCTGTCAAGTGAACTTATAATCAAAGAAAATCAGAAAATTGAGCTGGAAAGTCCCTCAAGGCCATTTTCTCTAGTCTTCTGCCACACTATTAAGGCAATCCTTTCCAAATTAATATTTTTAAATGACTAGAAATGAGCTGTATCAAATCCAGCTTGGTTCTAGAGGTACTGGCCCATTCAGAATCTCTCATTAATTTAGTTATACATGCATACACATGTACCTATGCCCATACCCATTTATATGAATATATATGTGCATATATGTCTGTATCAATAGCTGATCTATATCTATATACATATCTATTTCTATCTTTACCTCTACATTTCTATCTATCTCTATCTTCATCTAACTGTATTTAACTATATCTACATCTATACCTATTCGTATCTATATCTGCATCTATCTATATTTCCATCCATCCATCTATCTATCCATCATCTATTTTTTATCTACCCTCTATCTATCCATATCCGCAAATACCTCTATCTCTATCTAATCTCTATCTACATCTATCTATATCAATATCTGCATCTCTTTATATTTGCATCTATCTAGATCTGCAACTATCTACATATCTAATCTATATCTACATCTATTTCTATCGCTACATCTGTATCTCTCTCTCTCTCTCTCTCTATCTACATCTATCTATACCTACAACTGCATCTATATCTGCATAAATCTACATTTGCATTGAGGGTGTCCCTAAAAGTCTTGGTAAGTTTTAATAGCTTAAAACTTCCCTGAGATTTTTGGAAAACACTGCATATTCTTCAGAGAGTAAGATTGTAGGATGTCTTAGGTCACAGTGTTAGAGCTAGTAATGATCTTTTAGGTCATCTAGTCCCATAAGGTCAAATGGGGAGTAAAGTGACTTGCTCAAGGTCACCCAGACAGTAAATGTCCGATTACAAACAATCCAGGTCTTCAATTCCAAGTCAAGCCCTCTTCCCACCAGGGTAAACTACTTGCAGGGCACCTTTCATCTTTCTTATTCACCCTTCTTACCTGCCATTTTACTTCAAGGAAGCAATCAAAGCAGCAAATTAAGTTTTGTGACTAAACTCCCGGCCCGGAATACATTGTCGCATCAGCAAGGTCCTTGTACCTAATGAATGTTCAAAAAGTATTAATGCATTGGTTGACTAGAAATGAGAGCTGACTTTTGGCTTGGGGGACCCAAGCAGCTTCATTTACAGCCGGCCATTTGATGGCAACAGCCAGAAGCGGTAGGGCCTGAGAGCTGAATCCTGTGCTCAAGATGTATTCAATCAGGCCAGCAAATGAACTCCCCTGTGTTTGTTAGAGTCTTGTACTTTACAAATTAGGGTGCTACTGCTCTTCCTTAATACTTACATTTAGCCTGCCATTGGCCAATCATAGTATGCTGGTGACAATCCTTCACTGGTCTCTCAAGAAGATTTTTCTTTGACTTTAATCATGTTGGTAAGGGACCAAAATCCAAGATTCTGATTATGTGGGGCAGATACATATAATTACTCAGCTTGTATTAGTGCAGCTAGTGGGAAGCGACACGTCGCCGGTTCATATTCTCATAAAGATGATGAGGCATTTCAAACCAGCAATTTGGCTTTAAAAAAAAAAAAAAAGGCTGCTAGACTCCAAATAAATTCGTTCCTTTTCTCTCCCTTCCCTTTCTAAAAGAATGTTAAAAATGAAACTGTGTTGGCTATTGAATTTCAAATGCCCTGAAATCCCATAAACTCAAGGTCAAATTTTAAGGGCATGCTTCTTGTCCTTTCCCACCCAATTAACCTTGAAACCATATTTCTTCAATTACTCTTTCAAGGTTTGGGCAGTCTGTCTGATTACCCCGTAATTTTCAATTATTCTTTGCTGCTCTAGTTTAGACACTGGCTATTACTAGATGTGTGGCGACAGGATAGGTTAAATCCAAAGTAAAATGTATTTGAAAGAGGCCAAATCCAGGAATCTGGTTTTGTCCTAACACTTTTCAGGTCCAGAAAAGTTGTGGAATAAAAGTATCAGAGACATACTTTCATTTTTGTTGTTCAATTGTTTTTCAGTTGTGTCTGACTCTTTGTGACCCCATCTGGTGTTTTCTTGGCAAAGATACTGGAGTGGTTTGCCATTTACTTTTCTGTCTCGTTTTATAGATGAGGAAACTGAGGCAAACAGAGTGACACAGGGTCACACGGCTAGTAAGTGTCTGAGGCCATATTTGAACTCAGGAAGGTGAGTCTTCCTGACCTCAGGCCCAGCACTCTATCCCATTATGCCACCTAGCTGCCCAGTCCTCTCTTGGTTCTAAAAAAATCAAAGTAGCCACAGTAGAAAGAACTTTACTGCTTAGATTAGATGACTTTAAAGAAGAGATTAGTGAAATATTGACTGTCACTTTGGAGGCTGTTGAGAATGAAGTCAAAAGATATACACACACACACATACATACATTTAAAGCAGTCTTGTGGTTCCACTGGAAATGAATGACAGTGGTGGAAATCATAGGAAGACTCTAATCTCTGCTGTCTCGAGGAATAAGTGATTGGCTGACTGTGCGATACAGAGGAGTCTGGAAATGATAGAGAATCCACAGCTAGACCAGAGAAAAGAGAGCAGTAAAAGCCAAGGTGTGGAGTGACAAAATTATGTACTGGAGACTGTGTTTCTCCTTGAGATAATGTAGACCCCCGAAATAGAAATGATCCCAAAAGGGTAATAAAAACCTCAGCAGCCTGATGGATAGGGGCATTAATTTTTTTTTTTTTGACATTAAGAATGGGATCCCATGAAAGCATTTCCTAACTAGGAAAATGATTATCACAATGTAGGCTGACTGAAAGTATTTGTGCCACTTGGTATATAGTGTCTGCTGTCCTTCCAATTTGTACATTTGTGCTGAAATATTGTTGGGTGTAGAAAGTCTTTCTTTAGTGACAACACTGAGTGTATTTCGTTCTCAGCCTTTTTTGGAAGCCTTCTGTGTGTCTGGAGGACCGGCTTTATTCCTGAGGTTTTATGACATTTCTCCTCGCTAGCAATAAGTTTGCCGTCCCTCTCCCCCCCACAACCCTCTCAGGAGGAGAACTCCATTTTGGAGGTAGGAGAGTGTGTGTTCTGTGTTACTATGTCTGAGATGGGGCAAATACTGGAGGAAAAGACTGGCTTATTGGAAAGCCATATAGCAGTTATGTGGCTACCATCAATAATGGTGATTATGGTTATATAGCACCTCTCTCTGAGAAATTCAAAGCACTTTATAGATGATGTCTCATTGATCCTCTGAATGTGAGTGTGAGAGATCTCCCAGTGTAAGGTATTATCATCATCAGGTTTAGAGATGGGGAAACCAAGGAGGGGTAGAAAGCTTTCAGTTCATAGTAGGAACAGGTAATGGGATACAGGGTCTTGTGGTTTCTAAAGCAGGGAGGGTGCCATCTCTTTCTTTCTTTCTTTCTTTCTTTCTTTCTTTCTTTCTTTCTTTCTTTCTTTCTTT
The DNA here is from genome assembly GCF_019393635.1 of Dromiciops gliroides. Lineage (NCBI taxonomy): Eukaryota > Metazoa > Chordata > Mammalia > Microbiotheria > Microbiotheriidae > Dromiciops > Dromiciops gliroides. Next base: position 90,634,436 of record NC_057863.1, on the reverse strand, counting down.
CTTTCTTTCTTTCTTTCTTTCTTTCTTTCTTTCTTTCTTTCTTCTTTCTTTCTTTCTTTCTTTCTTTCTTTCTTTCTTCTTTCTTCTTTCTTCCTTCCTTCCTTCCTTCCTTCCTTCCTTCCTTCCTTCCTTCCTTCCTTCCTTCCTTCCTTCCTTCCTTCCTTCCTTCCTTCCTTCCTTCCTTCCTTTCTTTCTTTCTTTCTTTCTTTCTTTCTTTCTTTCTTTCTTTCTTTCTTTCTTTCTTTCTTTCTTTCTTTCTTTCTTTCTTTGGCAATTGGGGTTAAGTGACTTGCCCAGGGTCACACAGCTAGTAAGTGTCAAGTGTCTGAGGTCAGATTTGAACTCAGGTCCTCCTGACTCCAGGACCGGTGCTCTATCTGCTGCACCACCTAGCTGCCCCTTGGGGGTGTCATCTCTATACCCTAGATGGGAATGTCCCAAGGAGCATTTCTGGCAAGGGGGCATCAGAGGCTTTGCTGGAGTATGAAGAGCAGAAGAAAAATGTAAGGGTGGCTTAAGCTATGTCTCATCAAGTCCAAGTATCCCCCGAATAATCATGTAAGCCTGTTTTGTTCTTTTTGTGTAGGAGATAGATGGCTGGTCTTTGTCTTAGGAAAACCTGGATTCGAACTGTGACTTTGACACTTGTTGGCTGTGTGGCCGTGGAAAAGGACTTTATACCCTTTTAGTCTGAGTTTCCTCATCTGTAAAAAGGATATAATAACAACTATACCTTCTCCCACAGGGTTATTCCAAGGCCAGAATGAGAGAATATATATATATATATATATAATATTCATATAATATGTACATATATTACGTACAGTATAATAATCTTTTCAAGCCTATGCTAAGACTTTTTGGGAAATAACACATATGCATACATACACATATGTATGTAAGTTGAGTCTGGGATCAGTCTTGTGGTAACCTGTCTTTAAGCAGAGGGATTCAGCTCCCCTTTCCTCACACTCTTTGGCTACTTACATTCTCTAACACACCAGGGGAAAATTGCTTTCGATTCAGATTATGGCTCCTATCCAGGTCTCCTGAAAGTGAGGAGTAAAAGAGGCACTCTCTGTACAATGTGAATCTGGTATGGGACAGGTGATTTATTCCTCCCCACAAAGAATGGATGCATTAATAGAATGAATTGAACAAGATTCATTAATTGATAACTACTGTTACAGCATGCTGAGCAGATATTTAACCTCACTGGAACATAAAGCAGTTTGTGGACTGCTAATTAGGCATTTTGCATTTCACCTCTGCTGGGCTGTTGGTAAAGTGGCCAGGCTTGATCTGGCCTTCTTATTGTTGGTGGTCATTCTCTTCAAAAGTGCTGGAGTGGTTCCTGAAACATCCTTTTTGCGCACCCCCATTGCCCATTTAGGTCTGACCTCCATTGGGACCTAGAGACCTCTAGAATTCACAAGGTCAACTCCAATCCTGACGTGTCTACTGTGGGATGTTCATTCAGCCAAGGGCCCCTTGTACTTGCTGCCAAGTGGGTGAAGTAGTCATGATGTTTCAAAAGAGAAGGACCCATCCGTCCCCACCCCTTTCAGAATTCTACCTTTAGTGTTGCAGCCAAGAGAGCATCAGCCTCTTTTTTGGGAGATGGTACAAGATCCCGCTCTTCTGCTGCTGGCATGGGATAGGGGATGACTGAGCGGCCACTCAGGCAGGGTTCACCCTGTCCTACCAAAATGCCAAGTCCCTTTTGTAGTGGCTCATCACATGACCATAAACAGGTAGCAAGTTTGTCATTTCCAGTGTGAATCATATGCAGTCATGCATATCACTGGCCAGAAGCAGGCAGATAATATCCAAGTAGACCCCCATGAGGTTTTCTTGGCAAAGATACTGGAGTGGTTTGTCATTTCCTTCTCCAGTGGATTAAAACAAAGAGGCTAAGTGACTTGCCTAGGGTCACACAGCTAGTGAGTGTGTGAAGCAGGATTTGAATTCAGGTCTTCCTGACTCCAGGCCCAGCATTTTATCTACTAAGCCACCTTAGTTGCCTCCTGGGGCCTCACCACATACAATTCAATTCTATAAGGTCCTTCCCAAGGCTCTGCAGGTCTGAGCAGATAATTGTTATAGTCACTCTTTCTACCCTTTCTCTCCCCTCCTTCCCTAGAACACAGAAACTTAACAGGTCAAAAATAGTTAAAATGAACAAGGCCATGGGTGGGGGAGGGAGGAGGAGATAAAGACTTCAAAAAGGAACTGGGTAAGTGATGGCCTGTGCACACCTGTTATATCAGGGTGCCATCCCTCCCCCTATTTACACAGATTGTGTGTCTATGAGCCTCAGGCCTTTTATTTTTTTAAAGCACCAGCTGGTTCTACTTCCTTCTCTAACTGTAACTGAGCCCTGCAGCCTTCTGGGATTCCATAGAGAATGGGGCCCGGGGCAATAGCTTTGGTTTTTCCATACTCCGGAGATCATTCTGGCACTTCAAACCATAAATAAGAATCTCAGAAAAGGCCCTTTTGCTCATTGTTAATAGCAAAATCAATAGATTTCCAGGATTCTTGAAGAACAAAGGCTCCAAAGAGATGCGATGTTATCTGTGGGGCCCAGGAAAAAGGATGCAAGGAGGAGAACCTGCCTCTCTTGTTTAGCACAGTGCCCAGCACATAGGAGGTGCTTAATAAATGTTTGTTGCCTGCTTGCCTTGTCTTCCTGAATTCTTCCCAGGATATAACACCTCCTGAATCTGCAGAATATAACACCTTTAGTGAATTAGAGGGGTTGACTTTTCCTTAATAAAGAGAAAGAATGCAACTGTTACTGGACTCCCATTTCCAGAGCATGGTAAATTTCAAAGGGTACCCATCTCCTAACAACCCAGGGACATAGGAAGTATAAATATTTGTTATCCAGATGTTACAGATGCTGAAATTGTAATGGGGCCTGTGGTCGCATAGCTAGTAAGTACCTGAGATGGGCCTGGGACTCCTTTCTCCAAAACTCTTCCCACTACCCTGAGTTTTTTTTTTGGTGGGGCAATAAGGGTTAAGTGACTTGTCCAGGGTCACACAACTAGTAAGTGTCAAGTGTCTGAGGCTGGATTTGAACTCAGGTCCTCCTAAATCTAGGGCCCATGCTTTATCCACTGCACCACCTTGCTGAGTTCTAAAGATTTGTCCAAGGCTTCAAAAATCACCCAAATAAATACTGAGAAAGCCTCAGGAAGCCCCTGGAACGCCATAAAGCACCATCTTTCTATCCATTAAGCACTTTAATTAAAATTTTGCCCAAACGTGTTCCTCAGTGAGAGGGAGGATACTAGAAACGGGGGTGGAATGGAAAAGCAGGTACAGTGCCTTGCTAACCATTTGCAACTCCTTTAACTTCAGGTAAATGCAACCCGATTTGGCCAGTTTTGGATCTAATTTCTGTTTCTTAAAGCCTAGGAAAGGAAAACTCAGCTTTGGATGCTTCCCAGTTAATTGCTGCTGAGTTAAGTGTTTTTTCAACCACCTTCATGCTGACACACAATTTAGGAAATCAATCAGGTAGAGGTGGAAGAAAAATATGAGTCTAAAATGCTCCTGGCTAATTACTGAGTGCAGGCTAGTAAAGACTGAGGGGGTACTGAGCATGGAGGCCTGTGGCCCAGTTCCACGGGGAAAAGCTGGTGCCACCCAGGAGCTCAGTGTGGAGTGAAGGAGCAGATGGATGGGGGTGGAAGGGGGGGGGGCGGAAGAGAGGTCTTCATTTGTTTAGATCAAGATGTTTCTTGTACAGTGTCCCTTTTCTCCCCATTTCAAAGATACTTTACCCAGAAACTCTCTCTCTCTGCCAAATAGTAGTGTTGATACAACACTGGAAAATCACCAGTTTTAGAAGCAGAGGAAGAGACTAATCTGTTTTTAAGTCCCTGGAGATCAAGTTTCAGTAGATAATGCCTATCTATGGGACCAGTCCTATGTGAGACTGAGAGCCTGGCAAATTTTGTTTGCTAGGTGAGGCTGCTAGCACTGGGTCTGGGGGTCAGGAAGATAAATTTCAAATCTGGCCTTGGATGCTTACTAGCTGTGTGACCCTGGGCAAATCATTTAGCTGCCATTTGCCTCAGTTTCCTCATATGTAAAATGGAGAGAATAATAGCACTTACCTCCCAGGGTTGTTGTGAAGATTAAATGAGATAATAATTGTAAAGTGCTTAGCACAATGCCTGGCACAAAGTACTATATAAATGGTAGTGGTGGTGGTGGTAGTGGTGGTGGTGGTGGTGGTGGTGGCAGTAGTAGTAGTAGTAGTAGTAGTAGTAGTAGTAGTAGTAGTATTTTATTCCACACTTGTTGTACATTGGAAAGATAATTAATCCCAGAATGAGTACATTCCTATCCCACCTCTGTCATTGACTAACCACCTGTGTGGCCCTTGGATAAAAGTCACTTAATTTCTCTGGGCCTCAATTTCCTTCATGTAAAAAGAGCACTTTGGACCAGATGGGTTCTAAGATCCCTTTTAGCTCTAAACCTATGATTCATAAATTATATGCCCCTTTTTTCTGTTCCTCTCATTCCTTCCTGGTACCAGTTCCATTTTGCTATCAAAACTTGATTTTATGAAAAGACCTGTCAGCCTTTAATGGACATTTATCCTGTCAGGATCTGAAGAGGGAACCAAAATACTCCCTGCCTTTAAAGAGCCTGGATTCATTCTACTGGGGGGAAGGGGAATGTATAGCATGCAAACAGGTGAGTAAACATGAGGTAACTTGAGGAGAGATGGGTATGGTCCTGTGGAGAGAACACTAGATTTTGAGATAGAGGACCTGGGTTAAATCTCATCCCTATCCCTTACTAGATGTGAGACCTTAGGCAAGTCACTTAATATCTCTAGTGCCCAGTTTTCTTATCTATAAAATGAGGGGGTTGCTTGAGATGCATAATTATGAGAAAACTCCCTGCATTAATCTTTGGATCAGACTGGGTTTCTGGTTGGCATAACCTAGGTTCTTTAATTTTTTAATTTTAATTTTTTTTTTTAGTGAGGCATTTGGGGTTAAGTGACTTGCCCAGGGTCACGCAGCTAGTAAGTGTTAAGTGTCTGAGGCCGGATTTGAACTCAGGTCCTCCTGACTCCAGGGCCGGTGCTTTATCCACTGCGCCACCTAGCTGCCCCTTTTACTTGACCTCTCCTCTAGGGGGCAGCTAGGTGGCGCAGTGGATAAAGCACCGGCCCCGGAGTCAGGAGGACCAGATGACAATGGCGCTGCAGCTGATTCAGAGGCTCTGGGGGGTCTCTTTCCCTGGCTCAGCCTGCCTGGGACTGGATCTGTGTCAGGGTGACTGTGGGGTTGGGCTCCACTCTTGCCTCAGCACAGCAGCTCCCTCCTGCAGACCTTCTAAGCCATCTTTGGCCGGAAAATGATCTCAGTCTGTTCTTTTGTGCGTTTTGCTGCTCCAGGAATTGTCCTATGGCATTATTTGGGGATTTTTTGGAGCCATTGTCGAACTTGTTGAGTTTTGAGAAGCTACGGCACATCCAGTTTGGAGAGAGGCTAGGGTTGCATATACAGACCTGAGAATCATCTGCATGGAGATGATAATTAAATCAATGGGAGTTGACAAGATCACCAAGTGAATCTGGGATAGAGTGAAAAGAGAAGACCCAGGAGCCTTGGGAGCATTGGGAGATTCTCTTGGTTAGTAAACATGGCAAGAATGAGGAACCATCATGGAAGATGAGGGGTGGTCAGGCAGTGAGGAGGAGAACCTTGAGAGTGCGGTGTCACAAAAACTAGGAAAAGGTGAGCAAGTGTCAGATGCTGTAGAGGTTAAGGATGAATAGGACTAATAAAAGGCCACTAGGTTTGGCGATTAAAAGGTCTTTGGTGACTTTGGAATGCTGAGGTTGGAAACCAAATGTGAGAGGAGACTAACATAATAAAAGGTTGAAAAAGTAGATCAAGGATGAAATTATGGAGGACTTTTATGAGCTTATATTTTATCCTAGAAGTAATAGGGAGCCCATGAAGGTTTTTGAGCAAGGAATCTATGAGTATGGCCAGACAGGCTCATTGGAAGGTGTTGAGAGGATGTATCCAATGCTGCCCAGAGTCCCCAACATTCTTGGTACCAGAACCAGATTAAATGCTATTGGGAATTATTTTACCTTTTTTGTTTAAGAGTATTTTATTTTTTCCAATCACATATAAAGACATTTTCAACATTCTCCATTAGGAAATATTAGACAAAATTAATTTAAAATATAATGGAACATAAATAATGTTAATGTGTCTTTTTCTAAATCAATATGCAGCCCATAGGAATCCTTATGTACAGTTTAATGTCTATTTGAGTTTGACACCATTGGTGTGCTGAATGAATTAGAGGAGAAAGAGACTGAAATCAGGAATCATTGTATTTCCTTCAGGGGTATTTATATTTTAAGCTGCATCTCTGCATGTAGAATGACAGGCTCTGTTTTCTTTTTTCTTTTTCTTTTTGCAGGGCAATGAGGGTTAAGTGACTTGCCCAGGGTCACACAGCTAGTAAGTGTCAAGTGTCTGAGGCTGCATTTGAACTCAGGTCCTCCTGAGTGAATAACCGGGTGCTTTATCCACTGTACCACCTAGTTGCTCCCTCTGTTCTCTTAATGTAGGAATTACAGGCATCCTCCAGCAGATGGTCAGAGGAATCTTCCATTAGGTCCCCAAATCACCTCACCCAAGCCCAGCCCGCCCCCCCCCCCCATAGCCAACCACACCATACTGGAAGTCTCAGACTGCTTCGTTCATGAATAAGGCTGATTTTTACTCTGCTGGATAAAAGGTAAGCAAGTATAAATCATGTGCCAGGCTTTATACTTAAAAAAAAAAAAACAACCCACCACCACCAAAAACCATTTTCTATCTCTGGAGGATAGAAGGGAAAGCAAAAAGAAGGACGATTTTTCTTCTCTGTCTGTCAAGAATTTTTATGTAGCTTAGGAAAAGAGGTAAGGATCCCCCTTTGTAAGACCACCAGAGCCTTGTCAGGCAGCTTCACTGTCTTCTTTTTCTAGATGATGGAGGCAAGATAATTAGCTAAAGATGAGCAGCTTGTTCCTGTCACCGTAGCTTGGGTGAAGAGCTCATTGATCCACGATGCTGCCTTTCAGTTCCAGAAATGTGATATTCTTTTTTCCCCCCCCCTTTCCCCAGCACCCTCCAAGAGGAGTAAAAGGCAGCAGTGCCTGGCATCTTGCTTCTGTGTGAGGATCATTTATCCCAGCTTCCTATGAGCACATGGCTTTCCTTAGCAGGGAACATTTGACTGTTAATGCTTTGAGATCGAATGGAACACAGCCCGTGGAACTGAATTATGGGAGACAGTGAACTTTTCCTGTATATAACCTTCATTTCTGGAATTCCCTCTCTCCCTTCCCACCACCGACAAAGTCCAGACCTGTCGTCCTTCAGGGCACAGTGCGAGACTAAATCTCTTTTTAGGGTTGGCATTTTCTGCTTAGTAGATTCCTGTTTCCTACCCTAGCCTTCGCCTTCACTTTAACAGGCTATTATTACATTATCTTGTTTCTGTACACCGGCCAGAGGCACATTGGCAACCTGTGTGCTTTTTTAAGTCGAACAAATAAATAACTAGGATTCTCTAATCGCCATCAGGGCGTCCAACCAGCACAGTGCTACTATGAGGATAAAATTAGTACCTATTTTCAAGAGAAGGAAGGGGAAAAAGAAGGGTCCAGGAAATTAGCAACCCATAGCTCTAATTCAATACCTGATAAATTTCTTTAACAATCAATGAGACAGACAGTGCGCAAGCACCTTTGGGAAGCTAACATGATGAATGGGATGTATTCCTGTTAATGGAACAAATGAGGTTTGCATATGGAGGCCATTTTTGCAGAGGACAAAGGGTACTGCTATGGGAACATAACCAGTCTGCTTTCATCCCTTTGGGTGCAGGTCAAGAATATGGCTCAATGAGCTTGGGGGCTGGGAGTGGGCAGGAAGGGAGTGATTTCACTCAGAAGCTGACTAAACCTGGAGGGAAACTGGATTTTCCAACTGGAGGGTAAATCCACTGAGGGAGACTTAAACATCCAGGAGATTATAGCTGTGCAGAGGTTCCCAGGTAGACGTCCAGCTACCTCAGGCACCTCAGGGACTAGGAGAGGCTTAAGGAACTGGAGGAAAAATCTTCAAGTCTATTCGTTATGTCTTTTTGGGGACTGAAATTTCCAGGCTCTACTACTTATCTTTCTAGGTACCTCACCAAAACACCCTACTGACCACAATGGGAGCTCCTTGCATAGCTGGGGAAACAGACCATTGAAGCATAAAGCATTAGAATTCTCAATCTCATTTTCTCTCTCTCTCTCTCTCTCTCTCTCTCTCTCTCTCTCTCTCTCTTTCTCTCTCTCCTCTCTCTCTCTCTCTCTCTCTCTCTCTCTCTCTCTCTCTCTCTCTCTCCTCCCTCTCTCTCTCTCTCTCTCTTTCAATTCTTCTTCCCTCCCCTCCCCTCTCCTCCTTTCTCTCCTCTTGTTCTTTTCCAAGTCCTCTAATCTCTTCCCCTGTCTATGTCTACATCTATGTCTATGTCCATGTCTACTTATGTCTTTGTTTCTCTCTTCTCCTGGTCTCTACCTTTGTTTGACTGTGTCTGTGTCTCTATATTGTTATGGGGAAAATAGGGTAGGGGGTTTGGGATAGGGGTAGGGGTTTGGGGTCCTTAGGAATTACTCTTTAAAGAATTACACCCTCTCGCACACAAATCCAGTAGAATAAGATAATGGTTTATTTAGGGGCTGGGGAAGGGAAACCAAGAGAGAAATCCTTGGACTTCTCATGGGGAGAAGGCATAGCACAGAGCGTGGCTCTGAGATATCAATCTCTTCGAGCAGGAGACAGGCAGATACTTTTATGGTGGTCTGATGAGGTGATCGTCTGACTGTGGAAAGTTCCCCTATTGAGAGAGGACCGTCCCCCACTGGTGGTGTCTGGGGGAGTTGGGTGAGGGGTGGCTGCGGATCTGTCAAGCCATCTCTCTCCTCCTCCTGACACAAAGGCAGCAGCCACACCTAATCTTATCTCCCCAGGGGTGGGGGAGACTGGAATGAAGGGTGATGGTCCCGGAGCTACCTCAGTCCTGATCCGGTTCCACTTATCTCTTTAGGTGTGTCTGTCCTCTGGTTTAGTTTCTTAAGGAGAAGGTTCTTTGATGTACCCCAGAGAACTTCTGGGGTGCTAGGGCCTATAAAAATATGATTGTTTCTGTTTTTGTCTCTTTGTGTCTTCATCTCTGTCTTGTTCATGCTCTCCCTTTGTGTGAAGAAATCCTATCTTTTTCTTTATACCAATTATCAGCATTTTTATTTTTTAATATTATTTAGTATAGTATTCATTTAACATTTTTTTGAGTTCTGAATTCTTTTTCTCCCTCTCTCTCCTCTCCCACCCATTGAGAACGCAAAAACTATGATAGAAATTTTACATGTGAAATCATTCAAAACATATTTCCATATTAGCCATGTTGCAAAAAAGCAAGAAAAATAAAGAAATTGAAAAAATATGCTTCAATATGCATTCAGATTCTATCAGTTCTTTCTCTGGAGGAGGATAGCAATTTTCATCATAAATCCTTTGGAATTCTCTTGGATCAAGATAGTTAAGTCATTCACAGTTGGTCATCATACAATATTGCTGTTGCTATGTACAATGTTCTCTTGGTTCTGCTCACTTTATTTTGCATTAGTTCATATATGTCTTTCTAGGTTTTTCTGAAACCATCCTACTTATCATTTCTTATAGCCCAATTATATTCCATTACAATCATATGCCACAACTTGTTCAGCCATTCCCCAATTGATAGACATTCCCTCAATGTCCAATTTTTTTTTTTGCCACCACAAAAGAGCTGCTATAAATATTTTTTGTAAATATAGTCCTTTTTCTTTTCCTTTTATGTCTTTGGGATACAGAGCTAGTAGTGGTATTGCTTTGTCAAAGGGCATAAAGAGTTTTATAATCCTTTGGGCCTAGCTCCAAATTGCTCTCCAGAATGGTAGGATTAACTTACAACTACATTAACAGTGCATTAGTGTCCCAATTTTTCTACCTCCCCTCCAACATTTGTTATTTCCCTTTTCTGTTCCAATAGCCAATCAGATGGGTATGAGGTGGTATCTCTGAGTTATTTTAATTTGCATTTCTCTAATCAGTAATGATTTAGAGACTTTTTTCATATGACTATAGATAGTTTTAATTTCTTCTGAAAACTGCCTGTTCATATCCTTTGACCATTTATCAGTTGGGGAATGGCTCATATTCTTATAAATTTGACTTAATTCTCTATATGTTTGAAAAAATAAGGCCTTTATCAGAGAAACTTACTGTAAGATTTCTTTTCTTTTCTTTTCTTTTTTGGGGGTGGGGTGGGACAATGAGGGTTAAGTGACTTGCTCAGGGTCACACAGCTAGTAAATGTCAAGTGTCTGAGGCTGAATTTGAACTCAGGTCCTCCTGAATCCAGGGCTGGTGTTTTATCCACTGTGCCACCTAGCTGCCCCACTGTAAGATTTCTTCCCCAGTTTCCTGCTTTCCTTTTAATCTTGGCTCATTGGATTTATTTGTGCAAAACCTTTATAATTTAATGGAATCAACACTATCCATTTTACTTCCTGTTATCCTTTCTATCTCTTGTTTGATTGTAAATTCTTCCCTTATCCATAGATCTAACAGGTCAAATTTTCCATGGTCCTCTAATTCATTAGCATTTTTAAAAGTTTCCTAGCAATTCAGTTAAAACAGGATTGGGCTTTTTTGGGGGGTAGGGGGGATGTATTCACACACTTGAAAATTGCTCTAAACTTTCAAAAATGACACTTTTGATGATTACAGTTTGAATTGGGGGGAAAGGAAGTGGTTACTGAAAAAAAAAAAAGAACAATTGGGGACCAGTGGTCCTTTTGACCCAGAACAAACCATTCTTTGTGAAATCATTCTTTGATTAACTCCTATCTCAGGTATGGAAATCCCACCTCTTGTAGTCTAGGTTGGTCCAAAGTCTTCACTTGAATGGAGAAGTTTCATTCTTAAAACTTTCCAAGTAAAAGGTGCCATATGTTTGGGGAGTATGTTTCATCCTGACTTTGCCATGGAGTTTCCTACTTTCTTTGTGACTGACTCTCTCTTCTTTAGAAAAAACAACAGCAACAACAAAATTCAAACCTGACAGGATTTTAAGGATATCTTAGCATTGGAGTGCTCATTGAAAACTAAGTTATCAAAAGCAGTGATCACCAAAGCATGACTCCATACCATAACTAATAATATCTAATCATTATGTTATCTCCAACACACCCTAGGACTCCCCTACTCCCATCCTTCCTATAGCTGTCTATTCAGAAGCGTGTTGACATCTGGGTAATAGATATCCTTCATCCTTCTGGTCTTTCCTGTGTGGATAACAGACCAGGCTCCTTTGAATGAATGATTGCAGATTTCTGTTAGGAGACTCAGGGCTTTTGAAGTCATCACTATGGTATCATCCATGTTGCAAACTGTCTGCTTATTGCCATCCACAAACAGGGATAACTATTCCACTAACTGATCATACCACAATTTATTCATCCATTCCTCAATCAATGGCATAACATCCTCCCTGAACCCCCTTCTGAAGATAGTACAGTCCCTCTTTGGGGAACTATTTCTTCCCATTCCCAACAATAGAAGTAAGGGGATAATGGGGTCATAGATTTAGCACTAAAAAGATATCAGAGATTATGTAACTGGACCTCCTCATTTTAGAGATGAAAGCCCAGGGAGGAAAAATAATTTTCCTAAAATTTCACACAGGGAGAGAAGCAGGATTTGAACTAAGTTCTTTTGACACAATGGGATTTTTTGAAAACAGATTTTTCAAGAGCCAAGAAAAAAAATCCAGATTCACAAAGCACATCAATTAGAATATAGCAATTTGCTTTAGAGGGGTTCTTCACTTTGCAGAAGGATTCACAACCAGGTGATTTAGCATGTGACACATGATTTCTAAAAATTTGATTTTCTTTCTTTCTTTCTTTCTTTCTTTCTTTCTTTCTTTCTTTCTTTCTTTCTTTCTTTCTTTCTTTCTTTCTTTCTTTCAGTGACACAATTGGGGTTAAGTGACTTGCCCAGGGTCACACAGCTAGTAAGTGTCAAGTGTCTGAGGCTGGATTTGAACTCAGGTCTTCCTGAATCCAGAATACTTTATTCACTGCACCACCTAGCTTCCCCTAAAAATTTGATTTTCAAGCAAGTGAGAGGTAACCTAGTATAAATACCTGGATTTTTGTTCTGGATCTGTCACTACAACTAGCTTATTTAACTCACTTCATTTTAGTGTACCTCAGTTTTCTCATCTGTAGAATGAGAGGGTTGAACTAGATGACTTCTGATGTCTTTCCTAGTACTAGAATTATGTGATTTTTTTTTTTTTGGTAACAAATTAGAGCAGAAATGTGAAACACATCCTCAGAGACATGGCTTTATATCTAAATGGGGCTGGTAAGTAAGCAATATTGTTATTTTGATTTAGTATATTGAGAAGTTGATGGAGAGAAACATTTAAGAGCATTGGCCTGAGGTCAAATGGTAAATCAATGACCTGTCTGAGAATAGGACTCGAGGGTCCTAGATGCCAGACAACTGTGTTTGAGCTCTTCTTCTTCCAATCTGAGTAAACCCAAGCGACACTTTTTCAGCTTTATCTTCTTTTTTTTTTTTCAAAGTCTGAATTTTGTTGCTTATTTTGTTTGTTCCTTGCTAGCTACACCAGTAAATAAATGTCTTTTGATCCTAAAAGGGAACAAAAAGAGAGATCCTTTTGGAGCTGAATTTGAAGTAAAATGACTGTTGGCAGACAACCATTTTTCATTTATGTGTAATGTCTCTTGGGAATAATGGAGTTAGCTATCATTTAATTCCCTAGGAAAATGACCAGTTGGAAAGCCCAGGATCTGAGGGCATTTGATCTGCAATGACAAATTAAATTTTGCTTTTAGTAGAAATTCAGTCAAGCTCAAAGTCCTAATAGAGTACTCATCATCTATGGCTCCAAACTATAGTATCTCTGCCCTCCACTCCCGTTTCCTCTGCACATGTTCCTGGGCATCCAGCCCTTCCTGGTAAGGGTTAAGAGATTTTCCTTAATGATGGTAGATGAAAGCAATTTCACAGAATCAATTTCAATTTTAGAAGCACCTTGAGAATTACCAGGAGTTTGTAAGTTTTATTGTGTTGAATTAATAGACATTTTTGAAGTTGAGATTCTAGAGCCCGGGTCATCATTTTTTTTCTTTTTCCTGGCTTTACTTCAATGATCATAACGGGAAAAATGATGTTTAAGTGAAATGTTTGAGCCATATGTCATGCCAATGAAAATGGAAAATAGGTTTTCCTTAATCACCCAGACCTGATCACAGATTAAAATTCACGGGCTGGTTTATTGATAAGATTTCTCCTACACTCTTCCTTCTCCTTCTTAAGGAGACAAATCTATTTTAATTTTTCACTAGGGAAAATAAAAGGACAAGAATGACCAGAGAGAAAAACTGGGATAACATGCCCATGGTTCCTGCTATCCCAGAAGCAGTGTTTGGATATATCAGTTCTTCCCAACTGGACCTCTAGGGAGTTGCACTATTGGTCAGGCCTTCTACCTTTAGTTGACTTTATAATAACAATACAATACTGTTGCAGGGATACAACATCTTTATGTAAGGGCCTGATATTGCTGGTGAGGAGAGAATTAATGGCTTCTCCTAAGCAGATGAACTCTTTTAGTTCAACAGGCGATCATGTGGTGTGATGGAAACTCATACCTACTAAGTCATTTCTAATACTCTGAAAAAGCTAGGTGTTCTTTCTCCAAAGTCCCAAACCCAGATTATTCTGCCAGATGCCATGAGGTTACCCAGAGGATGAGGTTTTGTTGAATCTGAAAACAGCTGACTGAGGTTAGAACATTAAAATCTTGTTTCTAGACATCTAAGAAAAACCATCTAGTTTAATTTTCTCATTTTGTGATGATGAAGTTAAGGTCCATAGGAGATGGGTGACTTTCTCAAAGTCACATAGTTCATTAGCAGCAATTAGAACTTGAAATCAGATCTCCTGACTCCCAATCTAGTGCTCCCTCTATTTAGTGCCCTGGGTAAAAGGCAAATCAATCAATCAATTCATCAACAAGCTTACTATATGTCACAAAAAAAAAATTAAAAAAAAAAAAACAAGCTTACTATATGCCGGGGACTGGGTAAAGTGCTTAAGATACAAAGGAAGATACCCCCTGCCAAACACACACACACACAAACACTCCACACAAAACTCAAAATGCTAACATTTTATTTATAAAATATATACAAAGCAGATGGAAGGTAACTTTAGAGGACAAAGTTCTCTAGATAGATGCTAAAGAATAACCCACAAATTTTCAGTAGGAAAGAAATAGGGTATCTGGCATACAAACCAAGGCTGTATTCTGCTATGGTAGTAGTTGCTCAGGATAAAAGAATTGACACGAGGATGTTCTTATGATGGTAATGATGATTACTCAGTCTTATAATAATCCCTCATAGTCTTGCCGTCTTCTATTAGCAAGGGAGTTTCCATTAACTAGTTGCTTGGATGAACTCTGAGAGGGTAGAGAAACTGATTTGATGATAATATTGGGAAAGTTTGAAAATCTTGTTAAGACGATATTGTTTTTCGTTCCACTGGGGCAAGCCCAGCTGACCTTTTCTGCTAGGCAGGCCGTTGAGGAATGGCCAGTTCTTCTTCAGTTGCTTAAGAATGCTTTTGCTCCAGATCCCTGGGTGAACTATTGTCATCTCCATTTGCTTTCCTGTTTTGCAAATTCTTACTTCTTTCCCAAATCAAGGTTTCTTCTCTCCCTTCCTTCCCCTAGTCCTTTGGCTCCATTCTGCCTACTTGGTTTGTGGCATTCCACTCTGTCCTTACAAGTGTCTGCCTTACCCTAAGACATTGTTTCCAGGGAAGCCAATGGGAGTTTACAAACTTCAGCTTTGTATATTGAAAAGTCATCTTCCTGTCCATTGATTGGAGAATGGCTAAAAAAGTTGTAGTACATGAATTTAAACAAATATTATTCCACTCTGTGATATGATGAATATGATGAAACAGAGAAGCCCAGGAAGACTTATATGAACTGATGCAAAGTGAAGGAAGCAGAACCTGGAAAACAACATGCACACTGACTACAAAACAAATGAAATTGAATGTTGTGAAATTATCATCACCAAGGTTGGCCCCAGCAAAGAGATAGGAGAATGCACCTCCTCCATCTTTCTAGAGATGGCATACTATGAGTATGCAACTGTGTATACAGTGTCAGACTTGGATGGCATGTTTAGTTTTGTGGAACTGTTTCTCCCTCATTATTCTTCTTCAGTGTAAAGGAATGGGAATAAGTATTTATATAATGCCTACTACAAACCATGCTAAGTGCTTTACAAGTATTGTCTCATTTAACTTAATTAAATGAGATATATGAGATGATAGTATAGCTCTCTGGAAGGAAAATGGAGGAAGAATACATTAGAAAATGTAGATGATATAAAAAGTGAAAGATATTAAAAATGAAAAAGAAAAGGGATGTGCCATTTGAACATGATTCTTAGACTAAGACATATGTCTTAGACTAATTGCATACATGGTAATAGTCTATTGTTTTGCTCAGTCTGCCACTTTTAGCTCTTTGAGCCTATTTACAGCCCTGGAGGACAATAAGCTTCTCCTCTTGACTGGCTTCACCTATGGTCATGGATACCTTCTATCCACCCCCAGTGCTCCCAGGGAGGAGAGAACAGTAATGTTTTCTTCATAAGATGGCATAACAGGCAGCTAGGTGGCACAGTAGATAAAGCACTGGCCCTGGATTCAGGAGGAACTGAGTTCAAATCCGGCCTCAGACACTTGACACTTACTAGCTGGGTGACCCTGGGCAAGTCACTTAACTCCCATTGCTCCGCCCCTCTCAAAAAAGGAGAAAGATGGCATGAAATAATTCTACCAGTTAGGAAGTTTACCTGAAAGAATAGTGATCTTTCCTAAGCTATACTCCTTCCTTTTCTAATCCTTAAACTGATATCTATAAGTGAGTTTTAGTTGTTGTTAATATTATTTCTCTAATAGAAAGGATACATTCCATATACAATAATTATTATGATTATATTATATAACATAGCTATATAATATTGTTATATTGAATTGTATATTATTGTGTACTTGTGTACTGTATAATATTATATGTTACATATCTAATTATTATTATATACAAAATGTATTGATGATAGTCCCATATAATAATAGCATTTATATAGCAATTTAAAATGTGCTAAGTGTTTTATAAATATTTTCTTATTTGATTATTATAACAGTTCGGGGAATAGTCCTTGGAATTAGGTGCTATTATTATCCTCATTTTACAGATAAATAAATTGAGTCAGACAGAGGTTAAGTGACTTGTCCAGGGTCACACAGCTAGTAATTTAAGCAATGCTTTTTTTTGGGGGGGGGGGGATGCGGGGGTGCAAGGCTTTATCCACTGTGCCACTTAGCTGTCCAGAAATTCCTTATAACATTTTTATACAAACTAAGCCATGCATACCACAAAAGCGCTTGGACTATTTTTTTCTAATGTTTTTTTTTTTAATGGAATGAACAATAAATGAAAGTACATGATGACAGCTGGGTAGGAGAGCCCTGGACTTAGAGTCAATAAGATCTGAATTCAAATTCTGCCTGAGATGCTCACTACAGTGTGATCCCAGACAAGGTGTTTAACCTCTCAGACTCACTTCCTTCATCTGAACATGGGAATAATAATAGTACCTACTTCACAGGGTTGCTGGGTAGTCAAATAAAATAATATATGTTAAGGTACTGTGCAAACTTTAACGTGTCATATGAATGTTACTATTATTATTAAACTCATAGAGAGTTCTGTGGTGACTTGTATCATGTGTTCTTTTTTCCTTTGTCTCAAGGGTATAGAAGTCTCCAAAATGTTTTAATTTTTCTTGGTCAGGGGAAGAGACTGGGGGAGGGGAGGGTCCAGACCTCTGATTTTAACCCATATCAAAGTCCCTCCAAAGAGGCAGATTGGCAACTTCTCTATAATTATAGCCTAAAAAGCTTCAGGGGGCAAAACTTGGACCCAGGTTTTCCTGACTCCAAAGTCAGCCCTGCTACCCATTATGCCACATGCTTCTCAAGAATTTAATTTTGAATGCAAATATAGGCATTTTAAAGCACTTTGATGTCTGACATTTTAGAGTCTTTGATGAAAGACATTATCAGTCTAGAAGCACCTCTGAGAAGTTAGAGGTAGATCTTGGTGAATATAAAGGGTCTATGGCATTTAATCTGGTGAAAAGAGGAGAACTGAGTTCTAGTCCTAGTCCTAGTAACCAGCTGGGCAATCTTGGATAAATGACTTCATCTTAGTTATGCCATTCGTAAAATGAGGCAGTAGGAATAGATGATCTCTCAGGTCTCCTTCAGCTCTTAAAAAACAAAAAATCAAAACACAAAACCTAAAACACTGGGATCCTTTCTTGCTGAACAGAATTTAGTGGGATGTGCGCTACCTATATAGATGTATATTTTCAATTTACTCCATTGGTCCATAGGGGTTTTTTGCTATGCACATTTTTTCTATGCCCTACATTGGGTGGTCTAAGCCTCCGGCCACTCATTCTAACTTTATCCCTATATGTCCAATCAACTAATTCCACTGCAAAGAGAAAACTTGGACAGATGTGTGACTCACTTGGATGTCAAATTAATTCAGCACAAGCACCATATAATGGATTCCAAACTATTGGGCACTTACCGATTCAGCTGAACATGGCACAAAAGAATTTCAAGCAGATTACTGAATGTGTTTTTAGTTTAGGGTTTTTATGAGCATTTCATTTCTGGGATGAGAAAAGTATGATTGGGAAATAGAACCTGGATTTAGAGAACTGCCTTTGTTGATCCCCCACCAAACAATTTGGAAGGGGCTTTGGTGTGAGTGTAAATCACTGTCTAGCCAGCATCTCAGAACTCAGAAACAATGAGATATTACCTCTAAGAGAGGGAAGACAAGATCAACTTCCTTGCTAACTCCCTATCTTCTCCCCGAGGGGAAATTGCCAATTCTGGTGTTCAATAAAAATGTTTATGTATTTATTTTAAAGATGCTTTTTTTCCACCTAGACTTAACTTTACATAACAAAAAACCTCATCCATTTGAATATACATTCAAAACCATTTGCAAAAAAATTTAACATACAAATAGTGACTGTTTATCACTACATTCCTTTTCAATCCTATTGATCATTCACATGTATATATGCGTTTGCTCATAAAAAATGACAGTTGGAGGCTTTGTGTATAATGTTATTCTAGTTCTGTGCTGTAGAAGAAAATCAGATGGGTATCTGGTAGGGACAGTCAGTTAGTGTTTGAGTTGTGATAATGGGATTCTCATTTACTTTCAGGTTGAATAGTCTAGGGGAAGCTTTACAGGGAAGAGAAGAGGTGAAGTTATAATATATTATATATTATATTATCTCTCTCTATATAATATTATCTATATATTATAGAGACACTGGGTGGTGTGGTCAATAGAGGGAAAACCTAGGTTCAAGACTGACCTCTGACACATACTAGCTGTGTGACTTTAGGCAAGTCACCTAAACTCTTAGTGCCTCGGACAACTCTAACATTATTAAGAAAGGAAACAGCATTTTTAAAATGCTTACTATGTGTCAGGCACTATGATGAGGGTCCTTACAAATGCCACTTCATTATATCCTTGCAAAGACTCTAGGAGGCACATGCTATAACATATTCTCCAATGGGGAAAATATTATCCCTATTCTGTAGCTAGGGAGCTTGGAATCAGGAAGGAAGACCTGAGTTCAAATCTTACTTTAGACATTTACTAGTTGTATAACCTTGGGCAAGTCACTTACCCTGTTTGCTTCAGTTTCTTCAACTGTAAAATGGTTATCAATGAATTGGTAGTAGTTTCCCCACACAAATGAAACTATAAATTTTAAGAAAAACTAAGGAGGGATTGTAGAGCCTAATGATCATAACTGAATCTTTGAAATTATTGTGGAAATTAACCAAATGAATTTCATATGAGCTTCAATCATCTTACCAAATGACTTTGTGATTCTTAGTCTATCATTCACTGTAGGTATAAAAGTTTACATAATGGTAATTTATTGAATGTTAATCAATGTTAATGTAACATGTCATAATACAAATTAATTGGATCTTATTAAATGTTTGCTTTGTACAGCATGTGAACCATATTAGACCTTTTTTTTGGTCTCATCAATCTACCTGTATAGTTGGGTAATTGTTGTTCACCTCACCATGTGGATAGTCATCCCCTGTATCATTGGTCTCAAGAGTAATTGATGAGCTGTGGTATGTGATGGTGATGGAATGTTATTGTGCTATAAGAAATGACAAGCCGGATGATTTCAGAAAGGCCTGGAATGACTTATATGAACTGATGTATAGTGAAGTGAGCAGAACCAAGAGAACATTGTGCACAGTGACAGCAATACTGTTTGATGAAGAACTGTGAAAGACTTAACTAGTCTCAACAATACAATGATCCAAGACAATCACAAAGTACTATTGATGAAGAATACTATCTACCTCCAAAGAAAGAACTGATATTGATGGAATATAGACTGGGACATGCTATTCACTTTATTTCTTTCATCTTTTCCTTTTAGTCGAGTTTTCTTGTACAAAATGACTAATATAGTAATGTTTTACATAATTGTACATGTATAACCCATATATGATTGCTTACTGCCTCAGGGAGGGGAGAAGGGGAGGGAGGGAAGGAGGGATAAAAATTGGAACTCAAAACTATAAATAAAAATGAATATTACTTTTAAAAAAGAGTAATTGATGCCTGAAGGTGCAAATCAGAAAGAGACAACATGGGAAATTTTAAAGGAAGTCAGTAACTGTGGCCCCTTTCTCATTCTTTCTTCTACTGAGGCTCCAAACCTCAACAGTTGAGTCTCTTTTAGGTGATAGTCATTTTCAAATCCCTAAAAACACAAGGATTCTATGACTTTCAACAACTCTAGGTAGAATATTGGTATTTTTAAAATAGGGGCTTTGGTTTCTGGGAGAAATGTGGGTCATAAAATCCTAGGATCAGAGATTTAGAATTGGAAGGGAATTTAGAAGTCATCTAGTCTAACTTCTTTGCTTTACAGGTAACTCAGATAGAGATGTTAAATAACTTGAACCAAATTCAAAGAAGTAGAACATAGCAGAGCTGGAATTTGAATCCTGATTCTCTGACTACTGAGCTCTACAATTTCCTAAAGGCAAAGTAGCCTGCTCTCTTCCTCCCATTTAGTTCAGGGCCTAACTCATTGTTCATTTACACTGTTTGTACCCAATTTGTAGGGCAGCTAGGTGGCACAGTGGCTAGAACTCTGGGCCTGGTATAAGGAAGATCTGATTTCAAATCCAGCCTCCGACACATACTAGATGTGTGACCCTGGGCAAGTCACTTCACCCTGTTTGCCTCAGTTTCCTCATTTGTAAAATGAGCTGGAGAAGGAAATGGTAAATTACTCCAGTGTCTTGGCCAAGAAAACCCCCAAATGGGGTCATAAAGAGTTGACACAACTGAATAACAAAACAGAGACCCAACATGTGTAGACATACACATATATACACACATATGTATATACTCTTATGGATAATCTCTAAAGGTTATATGTGTATACATACTTACACACACACATATATGTATGTCTATATCTATATCTGTACCTGTATCTGCATCTATATCCACATCTACATCTATCTATATGCCTAAAGATTGTAATCTGTGTCATAATTTGAACAGTACTTTCTTCAACCATTTGATTTTTCCTATGTGAATGGTAGGCCATTGCAGAACCTTTTGGAAAAGATCTATAGTTGTTAAAAAGGGTTTGGACTAACCATCCACATAGACTATTTGGATATGGGAATATTATTATAATGTGACTTTAAACCTGCGTATATTCTTCTAGGTTGATTACAAAGTGCTTTATGATGTGTCAAGTCAACAAGCATTTACTAAACTCCTACCATGTGCAAGGGAAACAAGAAAGGAAAAAAAAACAGTTTTTGCTCTCAAGGAGCTGACGGTCTAATGGGAAAGATCAAATGCAAACAACTATGTAGAAATGAGGATAAATTGGAGATCGTATCAGGGAGAGAGAGAGACAGACAGACAGACAGAGACAAAGACAGAGAGACAGAGAAAGAGAGAGACAGAGAGAGACAGACAGACAGAGAGAGAGAGAGACGGAGAGAGAGACTTAAAGAGGACCAGGAAATTCTTCTTGTGGAATGTAGCCTTTAACTGAGACTTGAAGGAAGCCAGGATAACCAGGAGGCAGAAATCAATAGGCAGAGAGTTCTAGGCATGGGGAGCAGTCAATGAAGCTGCCAAGTCAGGAGCATGTGACACATGTGAGGAAAAGCAGGGAGATCAGGGTCACTAAATTGCAGTGTATGTGAAGAGGAGTAAGTTATAAGACTAGAAAGGTAGGAAGGCAACAGGCTAAGGAGGACTTTAAAAACCAAGCAGATGATTTTTCATTTGACCCTGGAGGTATTTTGTGTGTGTGTGTGTGTGTGTGTGTGTGTGTGTGTGTGTGTGTGTGTGTGTGAGAGAGAGAGAGAGAGAGAGAGAGAGAGAGAGAGAGAGTTGTACTTTAGGAAGATTAATTTGACAACTGAGTGGAGGATAGACTGAAGTGGGGAATGATGTGTCAAGGAGACCAGCCGCCTGGGACTATTGTAATTCCATCCAGAGGAGATAAGGGGGCACATGGGAGAAATGTTGCAAAGGTAGAAACAATGTAACTTGGCAACTCATTGGATACAAGGGTTGGGAGTGAGGAGTCAAGATAACACCTAGGTGGCACCTGCCTAGATGAATGGATGGATGGTGGGATCCTTGACAGTTATAGGGAAGTTAGGAAGAGGGATAAAAATCATTGGTCCAGTTTTGTATAAATTGAGTTTTAGATGGCTATGAGACATCCAATAAGCCGTTGGAGGTGTGAGACTAGAGGTCAGGAGAGAACTTAGGTCTAAATAAATAGAACTGAGAATTATCAGGATAAAGATCCATGGGAACTGATGAAATCTCTAAGCAAAATAATATAGAGGAAGAGGAGAAGAGAGTCCAGGATAGAGCCTTGGGGGACACCCATAGTTAGTGGGCATGAGTTGGATGAAGATCCAGCAAAGGAGACTGAGAAGGAATGGTCACACAGGTAGGAGAAGAACCAAAAAAAGCACTTTTAGGAAAACCTAAAGAGAAGAGCATATCAAGGAGTAGCTACACTGTCTTATCCTCACATCATTCCTTGTGAAGTAGAACAGCATTGGTATTTTCATCCCCCGCCCCTTTTTTTTTACAGAGGAGGAAACAGCTTCAGGACATTAAATGATTCTTTCTTTCCTTCCTTCCTTCCTTCCTTCCTTCCTTCCTTCCTTCCTTCCTTCCTTCCTTCCTTCCTTCCTTCCTTCCTTCCTTCCTTCCTTCCTTCCTTCCTTCCTTCCTTCCTTCCTTCCTTCCTTCCTTTCTTTTTGGGTGAGGCAATTGGGGTTAAGTGACTTACCCAGGGTCACACAGCTAGTAAGTGTCAAGTGTCTGAGGTCGGATTTCAACTCAGGTCCTCCTGAATCTAGGGCTTGTGCTCTATCCATTGTGCCACCTAGCTGCCCCTATGATTCTCCCAATGTCACAAAGCTAGCGAATGGCA
Source organism: Dromiciops gliroides (assembly GCF_019393635.1). Taxonomy (NCBI): domain Eukaryota; kingdom Metazoa; phylum Chordata; class Mammalia; order Microbiotheria; family Microbiotheriidae; genus Dromiciops; species Dromiciops gliroides. The sequence goes on along the minus strand of NC_057863.1, from coordinate 90,611,602 downwards.
GAAATGAGACTTAGCCCCCCCCCCCAATTTGGACTCTGTCTAGGATCCTTTTCATTGTAGCAGGCTACCTCTCTGACAGAAAACAGGTTTTCCTGTTTGTCCCAGAGTCAGAATGTCCCACAGAATGAAAATTCAGTTTTGTGTGCCTTGGTCAACTCTATGAACTGGAATAATTCCAGGGTTCACTCAAGTTTCTCTACTGCACATTTTCTCTATGTTTATCTTTGTCTTTCTCTGCTTTCCTTCTCTGCTTCCTTCCATATTTATCTTGAGGAATCCCCCAGTGAATACTGTCTCGGTTTCTTTTTAAAGCATCAATTAAACCAGGCTCTTGAAGCACATGAATATTAGAAACTAACAGAGATATCTCAGATTATACACAATTGTTTTTAGGGGGGGGAGTGGGTGTAGGGGGAGTGGAGAGCAGTGTCTGCACCTGTGTGTTCATTAGTGTTTAGGAACTTGAGGCATGGAAACTCCCTCTGCCAATGAAGATTGGTAACTTTTTTGCACTTGTAGCTTTATAGTTATTTGGGAGAACTCATAGGTTGCCTCAGGTTACACAGTTAGTATTATGTCAGGGGCAAGACTTGAACCTAGTCCTTGTATACAGTAGATGTGCCCATGCTTCTCCCCTACAGTAGAGATGTTTGTGAAGAGTTGTATATAACCCTGCATTTTGGAAAATCAAATAATCTTTTAAATGTATGACTATAGTTCGTTATTTGAAGGAACTGGGGGAAATTATTCTGAAAAGTGAAATATCCTTTTGTAATATGAATAACTAAATTATTTATTGCTTCTGGTTTTTATTTAATATATTGAGTTTTCTTAGAGTGGAACAAACCTATCCAGTGCTTCTAATAAAATTAATCATTATTTTTAATTTCTTCACTGTCGAGCATAAGCTTAACTGTTATGTCCTGAAACATCAGCTATTAGAACCATAGAATTGGAGCTAAAGTAAGCCTTAGGAGTCATCTAGTTCAACCCCTCATTTTGACCTCTCTGGCACTCAGTTTCCTCACCTGTAAAATGAAGTTGTTGGCCTTGATAACCTCTAAGGTCTCTTCCAGTTCAAAGTCTATGTTGCTGAGTAGTAACTTGTCCAAATTCCCATAGGCAAGAAGAGGCAGAGATGAGATTCAGATCTAGCACACATAGTTATTTACTTTATCTATCTATCTATCTACCTACCTACCTATCTACCTACCTATCTATCTATCTATCTATCTATCTATCTATCTATCTATCTATCTATCTATCCATCCATCCATCCATCTATCTTTACAAAACCATGCTGGCTAGGATGAGGAAATCATAATCATGATAGTGTTTCTACTTTATTTGACAATGTCTTTTGGATCTTCCTTCCTTCCTTCCTTCCTTCCTTCCTTCCTTCCTTCCTTCCTTCCTTCCTTCCTTCCTTCCTTCCTTCCTTCCTTCCTTCCTTCCTTCCTTCCTTCCCTCCTCTCTTTCTTTCTACTAATATTTTTTAAATGTCTCCTACCAGGTTGTGGAGATTTCAAAGATAAATAAGCCAGAGTTCTTGCCCTCAAGAAGCTTATAACCTAATAAGGGAAATATTAATGTACACAAATTACTATATGTCTATGCAGATGATTTCCATATATAATTATATATATATATATATATATAGACATGCAGATGATTTTATATCCATTCCTGTTCATATATCTATTTCTATCCATTTGTTGTTATTCAATTGTTTTTAGTCATGTCTGATTTTCTGTAACCCCATTTGGGGTTTTCTTGGCAAATGGGGTCGTGAATAGTCAGATGGGACTGAACAACAACTGCCATTTAAATCTCCTCACAATAGGGACCCTTCTTACCTTTCCCATCTTCTTATGCTTTGCTCCCCTATAAATAAGCTAAACTCTGGCAAAACTGGCCTATTAGCGACTCCATGAACAGGATACTCTATCTCCTGTCTGACTGCCTTGGCACTGGCTGTACCTCATAGCTAGAATGGTCTGCTACTTCACCTCCACCTCTTAGTTTCTCTGGATTCCTTAAGACCTAGTTCAAATTCCACCTTCCGCAGGAGGCATTTCCTGGTCTTCCCCTCTCACATAACCTTTCATCTACTCAGTCTATATCTTCTCTATGCCTAGGTATTTACAAGTTATCTTCCTATTGCTCTCCGAAGTCAGATGCTATTTTTCTCCCTTATCTTCACTGCTTAGTATAATGCCTGGCACAGAGTAAACACTTAATGAATGCCAGTTGAATGATTATGTAGTAATTTCCATAACAGTACAAACAACACACTCTAAGATTCAGTGACTAGAGGAGAGATCACTGCTAACGAGAGAGATTTAATTTGATTGAATTAAAAGGCATTTACTAGGTGCCTATTTTTAAGGCACTGTGCTAGGCCTTGGGATAGAAAGACAACAATGAAATAATTCTGGCCCTCAAGGAGTTTACATTCTACTGAAATAATACCAGGTTTATTTGGGGAATCTAAGGGAAGGTTTTGTGGAGGAAAAGATATTCTAACTGTTGTGATTTTGATAACCTCACCTTTTAATTTGATCCCATAAAGAGGGCCAAATGCTTAATTGTACATCATCACTACTTGCTACAATTTCTGATGAGCTCCAGGATTTCTTATTCCTTGAGATGTTAAAAATACTAACATTTCTCTGGTATATACCGTATGTTTCTCTAACTGCAGTTCAGCAACATATGGAATTGGCCACTCAAAGATTAGGTGCTTATTTTTCCCCTTTCCTTCGTTATCCCTGTTCATTGTGATGTCTCCCCCCACCCTTTCTTTGACTCTTCAGTGGTGCACAGGTGTGGAAGTGAGATATATTCCCCTTTATGTAAACCTTAAAAGATTGTCCTTCACCAGGTTGATGGCAGTCCCGGCTTTGCACCATTTATCTGAGAATTGGGCTTCTTATGTGCCAATGATTAAATTTGAGTAAATGGGATTCTTGTTGCTTTTTCAAGAAATAATTTAATGAATTCATTTGGCACTATCCAGAGATCACATGTTATTTGGTAAGCATTCCATTATCATTAAGAAGTAACTAATGGGCAATTAATTTAAGGGATTATACACTTAGCTAATTTGATGATTTTTAATTTTGGTTAGATTAAAATATACAGGATCACATAAATCACTATTAGGCTGGCCCTAATAAGCGAAACCCTCAATTTTCTCCTTGTCACTCAGAAATGGAGTGGAGGGCTGACTCATTTACACATATCTATTCCCCCCCAGGAAGCCTCTTTAGAGCTTTAGACTGGACATATGATCCCTGCTAATTATTTTCTCCCAGGTGTCTTCTCTTTGAGTTTTATCCTGGTGACCCCATTTGGCTTTTTCATACAGAAGAGCATTTGATGCTTCTTTGCCAGTGAATGTCTCTGATGAGCGATGTCTTCCATGGGAAATTCCAAAAAGATCCCATCTGGAAGAGGGCAGTTGGAACCTGAGGAGTTCCTGATTGGCTTCTGAGTCCAGACCCTGAATTATGGAAGGTCACAGTAGATAAGGATTCTTAACCTGCAGACAGGTTTCAGGGGTGGGGATATTTAAGAATTTAGATAAGAAAAAATACATTTTTATTTTCCCTAACTTTTAATGGAATTGAGCATTTATTTCAAGGATGAATTGAATAAAAACATTATTCTAGGATGAGACTTCACCAGACTGCCAAAGGAGTCCATGATTAAGGGTAAGAACTACTGGTCCAGGGACATCCTTGGAGACTTGACCAACTAGAGACTCTCCCAAGTGTCCCCAGGTGTGGGCTGCTCACTAGAAAGTCTAACAGGCTCAGCCTCAGAAAGGGAGATTTGTTGTTGGGATGATCTTTGTTTCTGTGGAATGTTAAGTCGAACTTCTTTCCTCAGCATCTCCACTCTCTGCTGACTCCTTCCTCTCTGCTTTCAAATATGCACCCCACCTCCCTTCCTTTGTCCTTGTTGCTGTTTGTCCTTCATTTCTGAAGAGGACCATGACATTTGGGTGATATCATGACTTGCAGTGAATTGGATTTAAATGAGGGAAGGCTGTGCAAGGTCACCAACCTCACTCTCTCCTCCAGAGCCATCTGGGTGCAGTGGTGAGATATATATATCAGGATGACTGGAGATGACTCTGGATGTTGGAGGCAGTTGAGGTTAAGTGACTTGTCCAGGGCCACACAGCTAGTAAGTGTCTGAGATGAGATTTGAACTCAGTTTCTCCCACCTTCAGGGCCAGTGCTCTATCCACTACATGACTTAGCCCTATTCCTTTTGATGTATTCTATGCTTCTGACAAACTATTCCTTGAACTCATCCTGTTTCTTCCCTTCCCCATGCATCTGTTCAGGTCATCCTCCACAGTTGAGTTGCACTCCCTTCTTCACCTGGCCATGTTGAAATGCTTCTCTTCCTTTAAGCCAGAGATGTCTTTAACCTGGAGTCCATAGATGGATTCTGTGGAATCAGTGAACTTGAACAGAAACAACTATGGCTGTTTCTTTCGGTTGAAAGTGATCTCTCCCTCATCAAATTGATTCTATTTCTTCACCTGGGACTCTCCTTTGTCTCTATCACATTTGATTTGACATCACGTTGACTTGTGAATGTGTCTGATTTCCTGTTTTATATCGTTAAATTCTGTGAAGTTAGGCAGTATGTCATTCTTGATCTTTGGATCCCTAGCATTACGCATAGTGGCTTACACATAGTAGGTGTTTAATCAGTGTTGAACTTGAACTTTTTTAAATTTTAAAAGTATTTTATTATTTTCCAGTTATATGTAGAGATAGTTTTCAACATTTGTTTTTATAAGATTTCTAGTTTCCAATTTTTCTCCCTCCCTCCCTTCCCCCCTCCCCAAGTAATTTGATATAGGTTATATATGTACAATCACATTAAACATATTTCTGCGTTAGTCTTCCTGTGAAAGAAGAATCAGAGCAAAAAGGAAAAAAAACCTCAAAAAAAGAAAAACAACAGCATCAAAACCAAAAGAAATAGTATGGTTCAATCTGCATCCATATTCCACAGTTCTTTTTTTTTCTGGATTTGGAGAGCTTTTTCCATCATGAGTCCTTTGGAACTATCTTGTACCACTGTATTGCTGAGAAGAATCAAGTCTATCACAGTTGATCAACACATAATGTTGATAATACTGTGTACAATGTTCTCTTGGTTCTGCTCATCTCATTCATCATCAGTTCATGCGAGTCCTTCTAGGTTTCTCTGAAATCCACCTGCTCATCATTTCTTATAGCACAATAGTATTCCATTACATTCATATATTACAACTGGTTCAGACATTCCCCAATTGATGGGCAACCCCTCAATTTCCAATTCCTTGCCACCACAAAAAGAGCAGCTATAAATATTTTTGTACATGTGGGTCCTTTTCCTTTTTTTTTTTTTTTTTTTTTGGTGAGGCAATTGGGGTTAAGTGACTTGCCTAGGGTCACACAGCTAGTAAGTGTTAAGTGTCTGAGGCTGGAATTGAACTCAGGTCGTCCAGGGCTGGTGCTCTATCCACTGCACCACCTAGCTGCCCCCTTTCCCCTTTTTAATGATCTCTTTGGGAAAAAGACCTAATAGTGGTATTTCTGGGTCAAAGGGTATGCACAGCTTTATAGCCCTTTGGGCATAATTCCAAATTGCTCTCCTGAATGGTTGGATCAGTTCACAGCTCTACCAACAATGCATTAGTGTTCCAATTTTTCCACAGCTTCTCCAACATTTATTATTTTCTTTTTTTGTCATATTAGCCAATCTGATAGGTGTCAGGTGGTACCTCAGAGCTGTTTTAATTTGCATTTCTCTAATCCATAGTTATTTAGAGCATTTTTTCATATGGCAATAGATAGCTTTGATGTCTTCATCATAAAACTGCCTGTTCATATCCTTTGACAGTTTCTCAATTGGGGAATGACTTGGATTCTTATAAATTTGATTTAGTTCCCTAAATATTTTAAAAATGAGGCCTTTGGGGTGGCTAGGTGGCGCAGTGGATAAAGCACCGGCCCTGGATTCAGGAGTACCTGAGTTCAAATCTGGCCTCAGACACTTGACACTTACTAGCTGTGTGACCCTGGGCAAGTCACTTAACCCCCATTGCCCCACAAAAACAAACCAAAAAAAAAATGAGGCCTTTATGAGAAGTACTGGCTATAAAAATTGTTTCCCAGCTTTCTGCCTCCCTTCTAATTTTGGCTGCATTGCTTCTGTTTGTACAAACCCTTTTAAATTTAATGTAATCAAAATCATCCATTTTGCATTTCATACTATTCTCTATCTCTTGTTTGGTCATAAACTGTTCTCCTTTTCAAAGATCTGAGAGGTAAACTAATCCTTCCTCTTCTAATTTACCTATGGTATCACCTTTTATGTCTAAATTATGGACCCATTTTGACTTTATTTTAGTATAAGGTTTAAGATGTTGGTCTATGCTTAGTTTCTGCCATACTATCTTCCAGTTTTCCCAGCAGTTTTTGTCAAACACTGAGTTCCTATCCCAGAAGCTGGAGTCTTTGGGTTTATCAAACAGTACATTACTAAAGTCATTTACTACTGTGTCTCCTGTGCCTAACACATTCCATTGATCCTCCACTCTATTCCTTAGCCAATACCAAATAGTTTTGATGACTGCTGCTTTATAGTAAAGCTCCAGATTTGGTACAGCTAGCCCACCTTCCGAACTTGGACTGCCCCTGCTGTCCCCTCTCTCACTATCTTCTTGTATCTTTCCTTCCTTTTGTAGACAAAATCCTTAAGTGCATTTGAACCTGATTGAATATATAGCCATGATAAAGTTTATGGAAGCTAGGTGGCTTCATTAATAAGAGTGCTGGACTTGGAATCAGGAAGATCTGAATTCAAATCCTGCCTCTGTGTGACCCTGGGTAAGACTGTTAACCTCATTTAGGCTGCAAAATGGAGATAATAATAGTACCTGCCTCCCAGGGTTTCTGTGAGGATCAAATGAGATAATATTTGTAAAGTCCTTAGCAAAATGCAAAGTGCTATTTAAATGCTGGGTTTTATTATTATTATTATTACTATTAATTCATAATAACAACAACAAATTCAATAATTAAGCAATGCCAGCTTGGAAGAAGGTCTTTTGTCTTAGAGGTCTTCACAAGAGTGGTATGGAAGCAGCCTGAACAGGCTTATGAAAGCTGATTGTTAAATTTTCAATGTGAGCATTTCACACTTAGGAAATTGACAAATGAGACAAATTGGGGATTGTTTTTCTTATTTTGCTGATTGTCTAGACTTAAGAAAACAATGGGAAAATGTGAGTAATGCAGATGCAACTTAAAAGTGTGTCCTGTGTACAATTTCCCCCGGTTGTTAAACATTTACCAGAATACTCCTAGGAATTACCTGCCAAGGTTACCTTCCTTCTACATTCCTTATTTTTATTTATCTTATACATACCAAGTTATTTACATGTTTTTTCCCACTAGATTATAAGCTTCTTGAGGACAGGGACTATTTTTTCCAGTGATGTCAAACTCAAGTAAAAAGGGATCTCTTCCCTGTGGGCAAGATACTTACTTAGAAAACCACTAACTAACATTATCTATGTTACATTTTATTTTTTGTTAAACATTTTCCAATTACATTTTAATCTGATTCAGTACACTCAAGTTTTGCTGGCCAATTGCAGCTTGCTAGTCATGAGATAGAAACATCTACACAGTTCCCAGCACACAATAAATACTTCATAAATGAAGAATTCGATGTTGTTGATGATGTCTTTTTTCTGGAAATTCTTTTCTCTTGACCTTTATGATGCCACATTACTACTCATCTGTATCCTTAAATAACTCCTTTTCTTTGTTGTTTGGTCATTTTTCAGTCCTGTCTTACTTTTTGTGACACCATTTGAAGTTTTCTTGGCAGAGACACTGGACTAGTTTACTGTTTCCTTCTCCGGCTCATTTTACAGATGAGTAAACTGAGGCAAACAGGGTTAAGTGACTTGTCCAGGATCATACAGCTAGTAAGTGTCTGAGACTAGATTTGAACTCAAGAAGATGAGTCTTCCTTACTCCAAGCTGGTGCCCTGTGCACTATGGTGCTACCTTGTCACCCAACTGCCTTTTCCTCCTTCTGCCCTATAATATGGGTGTTCCTTAAGATTCAGTACCACTCTCCTCTCTCTACAGCAGGAGATATTCTCAATCTTTCTTGTGCCTGAGAGCCTTTTAACAGTCTGATCAAGGCTATGGACTCCTTTGAAAAAAAAAGTTTTTAAATGCATAAAGCAAAGTATATAGGATTACAGAGAAAACTAATTATATTGAAATAAAGATGCAAATTTTCTCCCCTCCAAGTTAAAGACTTCTCCTCCCCCATCCTAAAAATCTATTCACAGACCCTAACTTAAGGGCCTCTATTCTACAGTCTTCTCTCTGTGTGGGACTGAATCTCAAGAATTGTCCATATGGGGCAGCTAGGTGGTGAAGTGGATAAAGCACCGGCCCTGGATTCAGGAAGACCTGAGTTCAAATCCGTCCTCAGACACTTGACACTTACTAGCTATGTGACCCTGGGCAAGTCACTTAACCCTCATTGCCCTAAAAAAGAAAAAAAAAAGAATTGTCCATATCTGTGGGCTAGAAGAAAGGCACCATTGAAGTACATATAGAATCTTACTTCTCCTTTAAGTTCCTGGATGGCAAATACTACATCTCATACTCCTACCATGACTGATGGTGTCTTATACACCCTCAGTAAATAATTATTGACTGATTTTTTTGTACTTTAAATAGGTTTGGGTAGCTTGATGACAGGTTAGGTCCATACATGCTTCTCTCCCTTAGGAAGACTTCCTACATATAAATTTTGTCTTTTAATCCAGGGTTTTAATTATATCTTTCAGTTTCCTAAAAGACAGAGGTGCAGCTCCCCCCAAAAAACACACACACACACACAAACCAAAAACCAACCAGCATTTAAAATAACTAATTTTACCTGGATGCATAAGAATTGCCTTATGGGGTCAGACCAATGGTCCACTATCTCTGACATTGGTATCAAGAGATGTTGGCTGAGAGAAAGTGTTAGAGATTGCTAACTCCCTAAAATTATAGCAATGCAGTAATATGAACATACTCAACTTGCCCATTATAAATGTAATTTCTTTTTTTCTTTTCTTTTTTCTTTTTTTGCAGGGCAATGAGGATTAAGTGACTTGCCCAGAGTCACACAGCTAGTAAGTGTCAAGTGTCTGAGGCTGGATTTGAACTCAGGTCCTCCTGAATCCAGGGCCGGTGCTTTATTCATTGCGCCACCTAGCTGCCCCTTCTTTTCTTTTTATTTTGTGAGGAAATGAGGGTTAAGTGACTTGCCCAGGGTCACACAGCTAATGAATATCATTTCAATATTTTTTTCTTACAATGCAACAATAGACTATGCCTGACATTTCTTTTTCTATAACAAATTCTAAAACAGAATGGTCACTTGTCCTCCGATCCTCCATTTTTCTCTACTTTAGTTATCATTCCTTGTTAGCTAGAATTGGATTGAGAAGAGTGGTTCTCCTTGTCACTTGTTATACTTTTGAAGAATGAAATCATCAGTACGGCAAGCTAGGAATGTAGCTGCTATGTTTTTGGCAAAGAAAGATATCATTAGTGCATCATTCTTTCATGCCAAGCTTGTCATTCATTCCTCAAACTTGACTTTTTTCCTCCTCCTATCCAGGTGGTCTGAAGCATAAAACCATGCTAACAGTGCTTCTATTTCTCCCTCTCTTGATCTTTATTCAAATATCCCCCCTCTTTGATTTTTGAATTTTCTGTCAGTATATCTTTTTGATACCCTATCCCATCTCTTTTCTATTCTGTTCCTTTTGAATCAGGTAAACCCTTTTTGAGTCCTATTACAGTCATGGTTTCCATCCCACCCAGGTCTTTCACCATCAGTCCCCATCTTACCTATACAACTTTAATTTCCCATTACTTGCCAAGCCAAATTTGTCTGAAGTGAATCCAGTCTCTTTATTGTCTTGCTGCTAAGTCTTTCCTCATTACAGAAGCACAGAATCTCACTGATAAAAGGGACCTTAGAAGTCATCTAGTCCAAATCATATCCCCAAAGGAATCACCTTTATAACATCATTGACATATAACACCCTGCCTTCTCCTGAAGACATTCAGTCATGAGGCATCATCTACCTCCTAGGGGAGAACACTCTGCTCTGGGACAACTCTAATTGTTAGGAAGTTCTCCTTTACATCCAGCCTAAATTTGTTTCTCTTCAATTACTACCCATTTCTCCTAGTTTCCCCTTCTAGGGTAAAATAGAACAAATTAAATTCTTCTTCCATGTAATAATCCTTCAATTATCTGGGAGACATCTGTCATGTGCCCACTTCCTGTCTCTCTACCAATATTCTTTTCTCTAAGCTTAACATCCATAGTTATAATGATTGATTGGTCCTTCTATGTCATGGTCTTCAAACTCCTCTGCATGCTGGTTGCTTTTACTTTTCTTTACACAATATAGTTTTTCAATGCCTTTCTTAAAATGTTGTACCCAGAACTGAACACATGTGACCCTTTCCTTAAATTCCTTCCCATCTCTCCTCTGACTTTCTATTATCTATCCATTCTTTAATACCTAACTCAAACTCCTTTCTTCCCTACCAAACCTTCCTTCCCTCACTACTCCAGCCTTCAAATATGTGTCCTCTTAGATGACTACTGTTGCTACTGCTGCTGCTGCCATTCGTACTACTGCTACTTCTACTACTGCTACTTCTACTACTACTACTACTACTACTACTACTACTACTACTACTACTACTACTACTACTGGTACTGCTACTGTTGCTACTACTACTACTGGTACTGCTACTGTTGCTACTACTACTACTGGTACTGCTACTGGTACTGTTGCTACTACTGCTACTATTGCTACCACTACAACTGCTACTGTTGCTGCTACTACTGCTACTGCTGCTGCTGCCGTGACCACCACCACTACCACCACCACCTAGCTACTACTACTTAGCTGCTGCTGCTACTACTTGCTACTACTTACTACGACTACTACCACCACCACCACCTAGCAATCATATCATTCTTTAATGTTTGCAAAGTACTTTACGAATACTGTCGCATTTTATCCAAACAATAACCCAAGGAGATAGTTACTATGTTATCTCCACTTTTACTGATGGAGAAACTAAAACTGAGGGAGGCTTGTCCAGGGTCACATAGCCAGTAAGTATCTGAGATCAGATTTGAATTCATGTCTTCCTGACTTTAGGTGCATTACATTCTCTATCACGTGATTTCTTTACTTTCTTGTACTGTCACCAATTATATATATATGAGAAAATTATTAATAATAGGGTGTTTTGGGGGACTCAGAGACTCCCTCCACACATACACAGATAGGAACTCTGGCTGGTTTTGCAGGGCCAGCCCAGAGTCAAGAGAATTTCAAAGGAAATGTAAATAGACCTTCCTAATTAACCAAAGAGAGTTAACTAATTTAAGACCACCTTCAAGTCCTATCAATCAATGGACTTGAATGTTATCGGCCAATTAGCTTGGATCAAGGTGGAGTGACCCACCTCTACATGAGACAGGTTAAAAACCCTGGAGAGGGGTCTCTCACTCTCTTGGCATGCTCTTCCCTCTCCCACAATGCTCTCTCTCCCTCCTTTATCCTAGGTATGTAGAGCTTCTGTAATTTCTGAGCCATGTGCTCTATCTCTTTACTAATATTTAATATACTTTAATAAATGCTTAATGCCCCCAAATCGGTGCAGTAGCCTCTCATTTCTAAGTAACAAATATATTACATTAGAACCCCAGCTAATTTTCCCTAAAACTTGGGACAATTATAGGGCAACCCCATAAGTTTTTATTTGCCATATATATCTGTGTGTATGTATACATATATACATACATACATGTATACATACACACACACACACACACACACACACACACATACCTAGGCAATGGAGTGGCTGTGTGAGGTGAGGTAGAATGAGGAATCAAGGATTACTACAGAGTTTTTGAATCTAGGAGATGACAGTCCTCTCACTGTCAATAGGAAAATTCAGAAGAATGGTGGGTTTTGGGGGGAAAGATAATGATTTCTACAGTGGGTGTGTTGAATTTATAGTAATCTACTTTGAAATGTCCAATAGCTGCTGGTAATTCAGGTCTTGAACTCTAATTAGAAGCTCCAAGTGACCAGGGGTCCCATGACTTATACTTTCTCTGTATTTTATGTAATGCTTATCATGGCGTTGAGTACGGGGTCACTCACTACACTGATTGATGAGTTCAGCTGAACAAGGTCAGTTATACATTATTTTATGGAGCCAGCCTAGCTTCCCATTATCTTGGTATATTCCCCACATAACTGCTAAAAGGGAAATTTAAAGTCTAAGTAAAAGCTAGGTGTTTCCTGTTGACCTCTTCTAAGAACACTTGTCTTTGATATATCAGTCTGTTTATTGTAGACCCTAAGATTAAAGAGTTGTGGTTGCCTGCCCCCCACAAAGCCAAACAATATTGTCTTTGCAAAGCCAATGAACTAAGTAAATACACCAAATGCTCCTGCTTGTTTTGTGTGTAGTTTGGGAATCAGGGAAAGGAAGAGACCAGTAAAAGATGGAGTAGAATCCTCAACCATTATAACTTGGAGAACTTTATAGATCATCTAGTCTGACTTCCTCTTTCCATAGATGAGAAGGCTAAAAGTTGTTGCCTGCCTAGCTATGGTCACAAAGAGAATTAATAAATGGACATGGACTAGAACCAAGGTACCTTGCCTGGTCTGATGAATGGCCATTTTCATTGCATTAGGCTCCACCTGACAAGTTACCATTATAATTGGTCCAACACTTTATCCACAAAGCAAAAAGTCACCAACTAACTCTGCCTCTTATCTCCAGAGAGTTGGTTACAGGTTGCTAATAGTATCCAGCTTCTGGGACAAATCCTTGGCAAAGGGAAGAAGAGATCTATGGAGGGAACCTTATGCTCTACCACATTCCTTTCTAATCACAAGGGACAGCTAGGTGGCACAGTGGATAGAGTGCTGGCCCTGAAGTTGAGAGGAACTGAGTTCAAATCTCACCTCAGACACTTACTAGCTGTGTGACCCTGGGCAAGTCACTTAAACCTTAATTGCCTTAAACATCTTCAGTTGTCCTGACATATATCTCACCACTGGACCCAGATGGCTCTGGAGGAGAGAGTGAGGTTGGTGACCTTGTACAGCCTTCCCTCATTTAAATCCAATTCACTGGCGGCAGCTAGGTGGTACAGTGGATAAAGCACTGGCTCTGGATTCGGGAGGACCTGAGTTCTAATCCAGCCTCAGACACTTGACACTTACTAGCTGTGTGACCCTGAGCAAGTCACTTAACCCTCATTGCACCGCAAAAAAAAATCCAATTCACTGCAAGTCATGATATCACCTTGATTTCATGGTCCTCTTCATGAGTGAAGAATAAACAACTACCACCTCCCTAATCATAAACAAAGCTGGATTTTTTTTGCATGTGTCTTTATCCTTTCATCTCAGGCTGAGGGGGAAGTATTGTACCCCTGGAATGGATGGACATCTTTCCCTTTATTTCTGTTGTCCTTGCCTGTCTAGATTTATACCCATCAGGCATGTCTAGTTCAATGCTCAGTGTCAGGCCTATAGTGTGAATTTAGCGGGGCTTGCTCACAGAAATAGATGAGTTATGAGAATGTTAGTATGAAGAATAATAGGGGAATTATGTGTAAGATAAGAGGTGGGGCATCTGATTCCTGAAAGGAACGTAGGTAATTAATAACTGGATATGCCTATATTGAGGTTGGGACATACCTCAAATGACTCAGTTTACTAGATCTGTCTTTCTAAAAATAACCAGGAAAAATGAGTTGTAGGACCACAGCCTTCTAAGGCCAGCCCTAATAGTATGTAAGACCCATTTTTTCCTCTGATTTGATTTGACATCTGTCTAGGGAGCAAGGGGATTAGTCATATGAAAGCACCAGGAGTCTTATCTATCCTGATTATGCTCTTTGTGTTAATGAGGCAGGTGGTCTTTCCCTAGGTCCTCCTGGCGTGGAGACTAGATGACCCCACATCCTTTCTGGCCCTGAATTTCTGTGATTCTATGATTAAGTAACCTAACAACTGAAGAGCTTAAATGGGATAGTGTGTTTCTCTCTCAGACTGATTAATTGAGGAGGGAGGTGAAGGAATAGAAACTTGGGAAGCCTGGGGCTTTATCATGAAGTCCAATTACCTAACAGTGTGGTATGGATGGTAGATTGAATTTTTTTTTAATTAAATTTATTTTTTTGGATGTTAGACTTTTGTATTTTTCTTTGTTCAGCCCGAGTTAGGTTTGGGACTGTTCCTAAGCTAACCACTTACAAGTGACATAAACAAGATTCCCACATAACAAATAGGCTTTACATATCGGAGGTAGCCTTAGACCCACCCTCCCCGAGAGGGAGAGCTGTCCTTTGTCAAGTGTGACTGGCAGCAGAGATGACCAAACCAGGGGCCCATTTGTTGGGGCTCATTATGTGTCACGAAGCTCTGTTCAACTGTGTAGACAAAGATGCCCAAGGACAATTTACTTGTCTGTCCATCACTCAACTGAAATGCCATATTTGTATGTGTGTGCCTCTGAGGAAAAGAATGTGCCCTGAGGATGTGCGGTAGTGGTTTGTGATGTCAGCTCTAGAATGTTCCGAATGCTTTGGAGATCAACTTCTACAAAGAACATACACCTGGAATTTCACTTTGGTACGATTTTATCTTTCATTTTGAAAAAAAAAATTATCTAAAATGTAAGCAGGTAGGCATTAAGATAGCTGCTCCAAAATACAATATAGGTATAGAAGGAAAAAAAATAGGATCACTGGCATTTTCTAAACCATGGAACCCTTGTGTTTTGATTAAAGGGAGTACCATAGAGTATCCTAAGAACATTTCCATGCTGGTGATATTTTTCCTCTAAAATGAAATATAAAATTATATATATTAAAACATTATAGTGATTTTTTAAAAGTATATTCCCTTCTAGTGAATATCCAACTTCTCCACAAACTCTACCTTTTTTCCTGGGGGGTATTCTATGCCCCCTTTCCCCTAGGTCTCCTGGACCAGTCTTTAATATCTGAATTCATCAAGTTGATACCTCAAAGCAGTACATGGCTATATCATTTAAGGAAGTGTTCCTCTAGACCGAAGCTTCTTAAACTATGGTTCACAACCCCATATGGGGTCATGTAACTGAATATGGGGATTGTGAAAAATTTGGCAAGAATAAAAGATTATGTGTACCTATTTTATATACCTAAGTACCTGGGTCACATAAAAATTTCTTGGGCAAAAAGGGGTCACGAGTGGAAAAAATTTTAAGAAGCCCTGTTCTCAACCATCAGTTATTTGAAATCAGGGCCTGGATGGTGAGGTAGAGTAACGTGCCTGTTTTTTCACACTCAGATTTCCTTCCTTAGGGCACAAATAATTGAGGGTGTAGATGGCAAGCAAAAAGGCAGTAGAGCTATTTTCTTTCTCTTCTGTGGGTAACTGAGGTTTGAGTATCACTATGGAAGCAAACGTTTTTGCTCCACTGAGCCAAATTAAAATTCAACTGGGGAAGGGATGGAGGCGGAAGTGCCAGATCTGAGAAGCTTTTTGGTTCCACCTGTGACAGACCTAGGAAAAGAAAATTGCAGATGGTGGCTTTTAGTTAAAGACACACTTACTTCTTTCCCAAAATTATTGTGCAGTGTCATGGAAATAATGTTGAATATCATCAGAATATCAGGATTTTAGCCCTAGCTTTCTCTCTGCCACAATTAGCTTCGTAGCCTTGGGAAAGGGACTAAATCTTTCTGATTCTAAGCTTCCTCATCTGTAAAATGAGGCAGCTGGTCTGGATCAGTGATCTCCAAAGTGCCGGGGGCATTGTAATGACTCCAAGGGAGTTGTGACTTGACCCTAAGGAGAGAGTTGATTAACCAGTCATCATGTGGGAAGATGGGTCCCGTCCTTGCTTCCCCTTCCCCAGATAATGGTGGGGTATGTCTCTTAACATAACTCAACCACTTCCTTTAACACTTCTCTAGGTAACTTTACTCACTCCCTCCCCCTCCTGCACATCTGGCCTTCAGTGGTTGTACACAAATGTGTTGGTCCCTTAGGGACCTAGGCACCAGGCAGCATCTGTGTCAGCATTCCTTCCCACCCACTTTTTCCCCCTGATATCCTCTGGATTGTCTACAGAGTCTGAGCTCTGGGGAAAAGTAACTATGCACCATCATCGTGGCACAAACTTTTCATTTTTCACTGGGAAAGAATAAGTAGCAAAGAATGAACAGATATAGATGGATTACAATGACATTATCTTTTACTCCCAATACACCCCTCTTTTGAACTTCCCCATTTCTGAAGAGGCTACCATTATGCATTCCATCAGCCAGGTTCTCAACCTCCATCTTATCCTTGACTTTTCATTCAATTGAAATTGTTCTGTTTAAAATGACCATCAATCTCTTTAATTGCCCAGTCTGATGGCCTTTTCTCAGTCCCCATCCTTCTTTGACCTCTGTGAGCATGTTGAACCCTGCCTTCCCTTCTGGATACTTATTCTCTCTTCTTTGGGTTGTCCTGACACTGCTATCTTTTGGTTCTCCTATTTCCATAACGATTCCTTAATTTCCTTTACTTGTTGTTCTTCATGTCACACCCCCTAATGGTAGGTATTCCCTTCAGTCCTTTTTTTTCTTTATACCCTCTTACTTGTTTACCATATCAGTGCCTATAGGGTCAATTATTATCTCTATGTGGATAACATGCATATGTGTGTACATATGTACATATTATATATATACATATATATACACATGTGTGTGTATTGAGTCATAATCTTTCTCCTGAACTCCAGTCTCACATCATGAAGTGCCTATGAGATATTTTGATGTGCCCCATCTCAAAACCAACCTGTCCAAAAGAGAATTCATTAACTTTCCCTCCTTCATGCCCCTTCCCCCGACCCACCTGTCTTCTGAACTTCCCTATTTCTGATGAGCACACAACCTTGTCCATTTAGTCACTCAGGTTCTTAACCCTAGGGTTATGGATTTCTCCTCACTTTCCCTCATCCTGAATATTCAAGTCATGCCATTTTTTTGCCTCCCCCAAATCTCCTTTATTTTTCTCTCTACTCATACCATCACTACCCTAGTTCAGTGCGTCACCTAAACTAAAGTAATAGTTTCCTACTTTAGTCTCTTTACTGAAGGTCTATCCCTTCTCTGATAAATCCCTAACACAACAGCCAAAGTCACTTTTTCTTAAAGTACAGGTCTGCCCATGTTACTTCCTTACTCTTCATTAATTCCAGTGGTTTCCTATTGATTTTAGGATCAAGTATTATTTTATTTGTCTCATCCTCCCCTCTCCCACAGTTCCCTAAGATCATATCAACACAACATCTCTATGTAGGCGGCACATCTGCCATGCCTTATTTCTTACCCAGAGTCCACACTTCTTTGCTGTTATTAGATGGGGGCATGGTTCATTGGCTACAAAGATGATCTTTCTTTATAGTCCCCTGCCAGCTCCAAATTTCTATCATTCTATGAAATAGCCCACCATCTCCAAACAGTTGCCTGACACTCAAAGGAGAGGGGTCAAACTGGTCCTTAGCCTCAGTGCATGAAAATGAATATATGTGGAGACATTTTAGAAACACAAGGTAAAACTAATGTTACAGTGACTATCATTTTGATAAGCAATATAAGTTACTGTCTCCATGACTACTTACCAAAAATGAAGAGGGTGGAGGTTATAAATTCTTTGGCTTCAGCAGACAGAACAAAGACTATTGAACTGGTTAATTTTCAATTCCTGCTTCCCTAGTTACCCAATTGCTTTTCATTTGGTTGCCGTTAGATGCTACCAGAGGTTTGGATTGTCACCTTGTGCTATGTCACAATGGGGGGCTGACTTATTCTTCTGGTGTTGATCTCCCCCCGCCCCGTTTACAAACCTCAGCCATTCAGGTTGAAATGTGGAATGAAGGAGTCAAATGTGGAGGTAAAGCCTAAAATATTTGATACAGGAATGACTAGGGTCAAAACAGCTTTTCAGTGGGCAGAGAGTGATCTAAACCCAACCTTCCCAAAGAGTTTTCAGAAGGAAAGTAAAAAATGGGAGGAAAATGATTGGAATTCTCTCAATTGTAACAATTTGGGGCTAGTGTGACCAGCTGGATCGCACAACCTTCCAACAGAGCCTTGGCAATTCGGGACCCTCAGATTCAGATTGTATTTACAGCCTCATGTTCAATAGTCAATTTTCTACCAACTTGACACCATGCTGATTGACCAGAATTAATTCTGTATCTCCTTATTAGGAGATGCTGCTTTATTATGGTAGAATTACCATAATGGCTGTATGAGTGTGTGAAGACTCATGTTTAGAACTTAAATACTGGTAGGATTTTTTTGGGGGGGTGGCATGGTGGTGGTGTGGGTGACTGTAGGGGTGGCAAGCAGCTCCTGGAAGCATCTCTTGCTGTTGGTGGCTCGATCTTTGGGGTTCCTGTCTACCTACCTCATTAGGGCTCTATTAATATTTGGAGAAGTAGCATGGTGTGAAGAATACAGAAGCCAACCTTAGAGTCAGAAAGACTTGAGTTCAAGTCCAGCTTCTGACATAATTTGGTGGTGTGACCCTGGGCAAAGTCACTTAATTTCGGGGGCGGCTAGGTGGTGCAGTGGATAAAGCACCAGCCCTGGATTCAGGAGTACCTGAGTTCAAATCCGGCCTCAGGCACTTGACACTTACTAGCTGTGTGACCCTGGGCAAGTCACTTAACCCCCATTGCCCCGCAAAAAAAAAAAAGTCACTTAATTTCTCAGTGTCCCTGTGAGGCTGACTCTCTTGAATTGCTGACCTGTATTAGTAGAGAAAATCACCTGAGGTCTGCTAAAACACAGGCATACACCCACAAAAACCTTATTGACAAGTGACAAAGGTACAATATACTCATGGGAAACCAGGAGAGGGAAGGAAGGGAAATGATGTGGTTTTGAAGAATTTTTACCTGAAAGAGCTATCCTGGATGGTAACTACCTTTGCAAACTGGCAAGCAGTTCACAGGAAGTAAGGACCCAAAGGTGATGAAGGATGTGTAGATAGCAGGCAGAAGAATGGAAGGTGGGGAGTGTGCTGGGGGAGGGAATATTCACCAAACTTGATCTTGTGTTTTGGGGGAGGTGAGTATCCTTTTCTGCACAGTAGAGGGGTCTATGGGGGATTAGGTATGGGACACATAGAATGTTTTCTGGTGATATTTGATGAAGATGGGATAACATCTTCCCAAGGGTTCATTGGCTGAAGGGACAGGGTGGTATCCCAGGATTAGACATTCTGTTTCTATGCTATGCAAATTTTCTTTTAAGAAATTAAAGAGGGGCAGCTAGATGGCGCAGTGGTTAAAGCACCGGCCCTGGATTCAGGAGTACCTGAGTTCAGGTCCGGCCTCAGACACTTGACACTTACTGGCTGTGTGACCCTGGGCAAGTCACTTAACCCCCATTGCCTAAAAAAAAAAAAAAAAAAAAAGAAATTAAAGAAAATCTCTCCTCTTGCTATGTAAGGAATAATTCTAGATAAGAGGTTACTTTTTTTCTAAAGTGCTTCAAATTATTACTGTGCTATATTATGCAAAAAAAATGTCTGATGTATTGAAAAGAGCTGGAGTAGAATTTCTGGCCCTTGCTCCACCAATAACTAGCTTTGTGGCTTTGGGCACATCAGTTCATCTCAGAGCCTTAAAGCTCAACATTTGTAAAATGAAGATCTGGGCTAAATCAGGAGTCAGGAATTGTTTGAGGGGAGAGAAAGAATTTATTTTGTTAAGATGAATAGAATATAGTTTTTTGAAGAGGCACAGTTTTTTTGTGAGTATATATATATATATATATATACACACACAATTTCAATATATATGACATACACACACATCATAGAATCATAGATTTAGAATTAGAAGGGACTTTGTATTTTTATTTTTTAAATGCAAAGATCTTATTGTTTTATTTTTCCAAGAGGGCTATTGTTTATTCCCACGCCTGGGATGGGAATTATTGTGAGGGTTCTTTGTAGCCTCTCCAAACAATCTCAAGCCAATACAGTTCCCTCTTCGGTAGTTAGCCTGGCAGAGCTGCTTCGCTGTACCCCCAAAAGTACGGCTGCAAAACACAAAGTTCACCCTTTGCTTTGTTTAGTCCAGGGAGAAGGGTAAATTCATGTTGGGTTTGTCTCAATAACTTTTTTTTTTAACTTCTGTTTGACATTTCCCAAAGAGCTCCTCCATATTTAGCCAGGTCAGGTGTGTACAGGGTTTTCCTCTCAGTAACAATGATTGTTAACAAGGGGATATTTGCTGAGGGGATACCTCCAAACAGGCATCTCTTTTCTTACAAACTAGTTATTTCCTACACTCTGTCGCAGACCTAGAAGGGACATAAGAAATCATCTTGTTCGACTCTTCATTTTACAAATAAGGAAACTGAAGCCCAGGGATAGTGACTTGCCTAAGGTCACACAGGTTGTAGAACCTAGGATTAAAACCCAGGTCCTATAATTCTAAATATAACTTTTTTTTACTGTCCCAGGCATGGCTCAGCTCATATGATACCTCTTTCCTGATTTTCCTAGTCATTTGTATATATCTTTGCTGCCTCAAATTATATTGCATTTATTCATCTGTTTAAATATTGTATTATTCATCCTTCTCCTCCCTTCCCCAATCCCAGTAAAATGTTACCTCTGTGAGGTATGGGACTATTTTACCTTTAATTTTTTATTCCCAGCAATTTGCACAGTGGCTTGTACATAGTAGGCACTCAGTAAATTCTGATTTAATTGAATTATGTGTATACATATATACATGCATTATATATGTGTGTGTGTATATATATATATATGTATATATATATATATACACACACACACACACACACATATATAATTTTGTTGTCAGAGGTTTTGTACCAGTCGAATCTATAGTGTTTTATATATTGTTGTTTTATTTAATTCATGTACAACAAATCATTGGGAGGTAGCTTAGTGGGATAAGAGTCTGGAGACCTGGCCTTGAGGCACAAGATCTGAGTTCAGACTGTTTTCTGATACATCTTGCCTGTATGACTTTAGATAAGTCACATAACATCTCAGTGTCCCCAGGCAGTTTCTCTGAGAAGACTGAAAGTTCAGAGTAGGTATTTATATATGAATTGGTAGAGGGGCTTCCTCCTACAGAGATGAAGCCAAAGGTCTGATAATAACAAACAAACCAACACTGCGAATGTACATATTTGTTGTTGTTCAGTTGTGTCCAACTCTTGGTGACCTCACACCAATACTGTCCATGGGGTTTTCTTGGCAAAGATACTGGAGTGGTTTGCCATTTCCTTCTCCAGCTGATTAAGGCAAATAGAGGTTAAGTGACTTTCCCAAGGTCACGCAGCTAGTATTTGAATTCAGGTCTTCCTGACTCCAGGTCCAGTGCTATCCATTGAGCCATCGAGCTGCCTCACAGTCATAATACAATACCAAATAATGCCTATTCGTGTACTTTGATGGTGTGAATGAAAACATATATATATATATATATATATATATATGTATGTATATGTGGGTGTATGTATATTTCTTTATATACATACACAGATCTATATCTATATCTATAAATTTATCTATCTGGAGAGAGAGGCGCTCATTTATTTTACCTGTACATAGAGAGCCCACTGCTTTCCTAACCCAACTTTAAAGTCTCTTCTATCTCTCTGCTTGTATCTTCAAACATAAAACAATCTTTCCCCTAGTCACTCTTACTGCTCTGCTTCAAAATGCTTCCAGGAAGTCAATATATACCACATTCAAAAAAGCCCTGACTTTAAAGCAAGAGGATCAAGGTTCAAATCCTCCCTCTGACATCATTGCCTTTGCTACCTTAGGCAAGATGCTAGTTTCCCTGAACCTCAGTTTCTTCACTTGTAAAATGCAGGGCTTGCACAAAATGACCTCGGAGGTCCTGTCCTGGTTAAGATCTATGGTCTGTCCAGTGGAGCTTTAGGAGAGTGGGAATGTCCACTATTTTGTCAACAGGATTTACAGGACTTGGGCTCCATTTCACTATACAAGCGCCTCTGGGTCTACAGCCCATCAGATCTTTTCTTTCTCCTCTATTACATTGCAAATTCACAGAGTTTGCTATTTGTTATCACCTCTAGGTCTATTCAGGCTTTATTGATTTCCACTTTTTCTTTCTCACATTAAATATTTGTGTTTCTGATTTATTTCCCCCCAGTGCATTGACTCGCAGTATTTTTTTTTTCCAAGCTGTCATTGTTATTTCTTGCCTGGATGCCTGACCTGTGAGTTCCCTTTGTAGACAACAGTTTCAGTTCTCCCTGATATTTGCAACATTTCCCAATTGGAGGAGGCTCTGCGAATTTCATTAAGGCATTGTTTACTCCTAGATCCTTAATGAAGATTCTAAATAAAATTGGAATGAATACAACCAGCTCTCCCCTCCTAGGCTGTCTCCTGACACATTTCCATTTCCCATTACCCTTTGTTTGTGTCTGTCCTTCAGACACTGTTGAGTCCCCCTGACAGTACTCATATCCATGTCAATTTAAATAAATGTTTGGAGTAAGATTTCATGAGATTTTGTGTCAAATGCTTAACTAAAACTACAATATATGACATCTCCTTTATCCTCTGTCTGCTTATGTTGTAACTCTATGAAAAAACACACCCTGCAATCAAATTTGTCTTCCTGGGATTTATGAACACATGCTGTTTATTGCCCATTATCCTTCACATGTCTGCACATTTTTTTTCTTCTGCTAATATATAGACTTGGTTATTGTACCTGGAGCCAAGCTAGATTTAAAGATCTGTGTTAAGGGAGGATCTCTCTCTCTCTCTCTCTCTCCACTCTGTTTCTCCCTCCTTCTCTTTCCCTGTCTCTCTACCTCCCTTTCTCCTCCCCCCCCCCTTCTCACCAGTACCATCTTTGGTTTTTCCTGTTGAGTTTAGAGGCTCTCTAGTTCTGCAATTCAATTTTACTTAGTTTAATAGAAATGTATTAAGTACATGTGGTGTGATTTGCACTGAGAATGAAAAGATGAAAAATTCAAGACCTGATTTCAAATCTGACCTCAAACACTTAGCTATGTGACTCTGGGCAAGTCATTTAAACCCTATTTGCCTCAGTTTTCTCACCTGTAAAAATGAACTAGAAAAGGAAATGACAAACCGGTCCAGCATTTTTGTCAAAAACAAGCAAACAAACAACAAAAATCGAAATAGGGTCATGACAAGTCAGACAGGACTGAACAAATAACAAGTGAAGGAGGAACCCACTACTAGTTGGGGCGGCCCATTCTACTTTGGGGTAGCTCTAATTGTGAGGACATTCTTCCTTACATTGAGCCCAATCTGCAATCCAAAGCACTCTAGGGAAATTTTAGAAGGAAGAGATTACTTGCATGGGGGCAGGGGGCGGGGTTGAGGTGGTGATGAGAGTAGTGCCAGAGACAGCTTCCTAGAGGAAGTGGCATCTGAACTAGGCCTTGGAAAGGATTTAAGTTAAGCCAAGAGGGCATTCCAGCATGGGCCGTAGGAACTGCATCAATGTATGGATGTGGATAATGGGCTGGCTACTGTGGTCTTCATAATAATTCTCATTGTTGTTGTTCAGTTGTTTCAGACACTGTGTGATCCGATTGGGGTTTTCTTGGAAAAAAATACTGGAGTGTTTTGCCATTTCCTTCTCCAGCTATTTTACAGATGAGGAAACTGAGGCAAACAGGGTTAACTGACTTGCCCTGGGTCATAGACCTGGTAAGTGTTCAAGGCCCGATTGGAACTCAGGGTCTTCCTGACTCTAGGCCCAGCACTGTATCTACCATACCACTCAAATTCTAATAATTCTAAAATAGTAGTTTAAAGATATTAGTCAGCAGGTTTGGAGAGAAAGAATTCGTGTGGCACAGTGGAGAGAGTGCTAGCTTTGGAACCAGAGGATGTGGGTTCAAATCTTGGTTCTGCCACTTTTATATGTTAGACCTTTGGCAAGTCATTTGATTTTTTTTTTGATTGAGCCTCATTCTCATCTGTAAAAGCTGGATTAGATCAATCAATTAACAAGTATTTCTTTCTTTCTTTTTTTTGAGGGGCAATGAGGGTTAAGTGACTTGCCCAGGGTCATACAGCTAGTAAGTGCCAAGTGTGTGAGGCTGGATTTGAACTCAGGTCCTCCTGAATCCAGGGCCAGTGCTTTATCCACGGTGCCACCTAGCTGCCCCCAACAAGTATTTCTTAAGATTCCTTATGCCTCTAAATCTATAATTCCATGACTTTCTTCCAGGGGACACTTGGACATTTTACCCAATGGCCTATGGGTAAGTTGCCTACAATTTCCCAAGAGCAGAGAGGAGGACAAGCTTTGGCATCTGGCTACTCTGTTCCACCTTCAAATAGCACCTAGTCCCACCCCTTATTGATATGAGCCAGGAGGCCATGATTCTTTGGAAACTTTGACTGCAAAACCCTCCTCCTTAGAAACACCCCCAAACAGCCTAGCATCAGGACCAGATCTATGTACAATTGTGAAGCAGGTGAAGTTTGTCTTTGAAGCCCCTGCCTGTCCTTGACTGTATCCCCTCTGCCCCTACTCTTGCTCAGGTGTTTGTATTGACATAAAGGGACAGAGCTTCAAATACCCCATTCACACTAAGGTATGAGTAACTTAATGGTTTCCTCCTCCTTATTCTATAAGAGGATGGTGTGCGTTGACCCAAAGGAATAAATTCCTAATGGTGGATTTTGCAGCTCTTGCTAAAAGTGGCTGGGGGAGTGGGGGTTAGGGTTTGTTTGGACAGAGGAGCTTTCTGAGCACCCCTCAAGTCATATCATTTAGGCAACTCTTTCCAAGTCTAAGTTCTCTTGAAAACCCAAGATTATATAAATCTGCTTGGCTGAGGCTGACTGGAGCTGGCATTTTAGAAGTATCCTAATCCATTTCATGGGACTATCAAAATCCATATAGTAATCAATTTTATACACACATGCATACAGATATACATGCATGTATAGGTATACATACAACATACATATATGCCATTTGCCTATCTAATACACACAAATGATTATATGCATATGGATATACATGTATGACCATATATTTAGAAATACATAGTTTTTATTTATTTGACAACATCCCTCTTCTTCATAACATTATTCTTTTCTTTTCTCCAAATCAGGGAATGCATAGTGAGCATCCATTACCTTGTACAGCACTTTGCTAGGCAAAGTCTCTTTCCTCTGTGAAATTACCTTCCCCTACCTTTAACAGAGAACATCAGCTCATCTTGCTTTAGGATTAAAAAAACCCAACCAAACAACAATTGGTTCTAACTACCTAAATGTCTGATCAGTTGCTGCGTGGGAATGTTTGTGGTGAACAGGCACTCTGGTAGCGTGATAGACTGCAAAGCTTTGCTTGGGATTAAATGAATATCCAGGGTAGAATAATTCCAGCTACAAAACATGCCCAGTGCTGTCCTGTCTGCCAGAAATACATAAAATTAGGTGTTCACTCAAAGCCCAGGGCTAAGAGGTTTATCCTGGTGGCATTTATTCCAAACATTCTTTAATTTGCTATGACTGTGGCTGCACAGGTGTCCCTATGAGCAATTGCAGAAAGCTTTTTTAGGATCTTTGACTTGCGGAAAGTCCTTGAGAAAAAAACACCACACACATATAAAGAAAAATGATGCATTTTCCACACACACACACACACACACACACACACACACACACACACACACACACACACACACACAGAGTTCCAAAGAACTATACCAGAAAATTTCAAACTTTCTGAAGTTTTAGAACAGGTATTTTTTTAAAAATTAATTTCAAAAATTAAATTTCAAAAAAATTTTAAATTTTAAAAAGTCACCACCTTGAGAGTTTTGAAGTAGTACAATATAAACCCAGAATAAATATGTCTTCCTGGACTGCAAATTCCTTTAAAGAAGCCTCGAGATGTGTGCCTTACGGAATGAAGATAGAAAGCAACCGAATAGTTTCTATGTTAGAGAGATACTATAGTGAGACTACTATTATAGTTTATTGAATATATTTTGACATACAATGGGGTATATATATGTATTTATGTGCATATATGCATATGTATATATAAAAAGATAAATATCTCTATATGTTAATATATAGCCCTGTTTCTGTTTGAGTTTGACACCATTGTCTTAGAATCTTTGCTTTGTTGGGGGGTTTTTTTGAGTTTTTATTTTTTATTTTTATTGTTTGCTTTCATTTTTAAAGGAGCCCAAACTATCAACCACCATATGGAAAAAAATTCTCCAAATCACTAATAATTTTGAGAGATGCAAATTAAAGCAATTCTGAAGTTCTCCATCACACCCATCAGATTAACAAATGGAAAATGACAATTATTGGAGGGACTTTAGGAAGACAGGCACATTGTTGCACTTTTGGTAGAGTAATGAATTGGTACATCCATTTTTGTTTTGTTTTTGTTTTGTGGGGCCATGAGGGTTAAGGGACTTGCCCAGGGTCACACAGCTAGTAAGTGTCAAGTGTCTAAGGCCAGATTTGAACTCAGGTCTTCCTGAATCCAGGGCCAGTGCTTTATCTACTGCACCACCTAGCGGTCCCCTTGGTACATCCATTTTTAAAAGCAAATTGAAACCATGTTCCCTGGAACATCACTGAGCATACCCATGGATTTAATGATTCCACTAGTAGGCCAGTACTCTAAGATCAAAAATGGAGAAAAAGAACACACCAAAAATACTTGTAGCTATTCTTTTTGTACTGTCAAGAAACTGGAAATTAAGAGGGTACCCGTGTACTGGGGTAATGACTGAACACATTATGGCATATGAATGTAATGGAAAATCATTGTACCATAAGAAATAATGAATGATGAAAAGTTTTATAGCAACTTGGAAAGAAGACTTTTATGAATTGATTCAAAGTGAAGTCAGCAGAATCAGGAAATTAATTTATATAATTACAATAACTTCATAAAAACAACAAACTTTGAAAGACTTAAGAACTCTGATCAACTCAATGACCAGTCATGATTCCAGAGGACTGATTATTTATTTATTTATTTTTTTTGCGGGGCAATGGGGTTTAAGTGACCTGCCCAGGGTCACACAGCTAGTAAGTGTCAAGTGTCCGAGGCCGGATTTGAACTCAGGTACTCCTGAATCCAGGGCCAGTGATTTATCCACTGTGCTATCTAGATGCCCCCAGAGGACTGATTATGAGGAAAGCTACCGATTTTTCAACGAGAAGCAAAGGATTCATCTTGCAGAATAAGACATACATTTCAGAAATGGCCTTTGTAGGAATTTGTGTTGCTTGATTATGTATATTTGTTAGGAGGTTTTTGTATCTTTTTTTCAATATGCAGGGGGAATGGGAGGGAGAGGTTAGGAATGGGGTTGTCAATAAAGAAATAAAGATAAAAGAAGGTCATTAAAGGATTTTTTTAATACACAAGAGGATAGAAGGACTCATAGATAAGCAGGATGTCTTTGAAAATTACAAGTGAAATTTGATATATATTTGAAAATAAAAGTAAGTTGCTTATAATGGAGATTTGCAGTTTTATGTACAATCTTTTTTTCTGTTCTTATATATATACACACATGTTGGAACATATACACATACATATTAGAACATAAGGAAATGCCCATTTTATTTTACTTTATTTTGGTTTATTCAGTTCAGGATAAAAACAAAATAAAAGATTAGGAAAAAAAGACTCTTTGCCTTTCAGAAAGCAGCAAAATAGAAAAGGACCTTGAGTTGAAAGAGACCTTAAAGACTATCTCCCTCATTTCACAAAGGAAGAAACTGGAGCCCAGAGAGGTGAATAGCTTTGCCTAAGGTCACACAGGTACACAGCAAAGCCTGATTTGTACCCAAACTATTTCCAGAACCAATGCCCTTTCTACTGTCAGCCACTGCCCCTGTAAGAGCAAAAATGGCACTTGTCTTCCTGACTTCTCTGGTCTGTGGGGCTTTCTACATTTTTTTTTCTTTCAAGATATCTTTCTTCATTTTTCTTAATACAACTAACAGAGATTCAGGATGAAATTGTATAAAGAGGGCTGGCTTGGGATTCAGGAAGATCTGGTTTCAAATCCAGCCTCTGACACTTTCCTCAGACTGAGTAACTTTCTAAGACAAGTCATAACTAGAGACAGGTCTGGTGGTGGACAGTCCCACACTAAGGAAATCACAAATTGCTGACATAGTGTAAGGAATTAACCTATTAATAGGTCATCAGAAAAAAAATATTTAAGAAGTTCTGCACAACTGACTGTCAGGGAAATGGTATAAATAGAAAAGTATATTTAATCTCACTACCCTAGATACACTTATGTTGTAACTGGGCCTGACTGAGTGGCTTCTCATAGGACTTCATTAAATGAGGTCTGCACTGTTTAGAGGTCAAATTAAAATAGAAGCAGATGAGTGAAATCCCCATTTATGGAGTTGCTTAAGTCATGAGATTAATCATCTTAAAATGTTTTTAAATTCTAAACTTAAAATGAACATTTTCATATACAAAGAGGAGCAGACAATTTTATCCAACTTTAAAAAATTTCCCTTGAGATTCTTGAGCCTCTCTTCCTTCACATAAATTTTGTCATTATTTTTTCTAGTTCTAAAAATATTCTTTGAATAATTTGATTGCTATGACACACTGAATAGGTAATGACTTTAGGTAGCAGCATTGCCACTTTTACTATATTGGTATAACCTAATCATGAACAATTTCTACTTCTCCAATTCTTTAGGTCTGCTGTTATTTCTATAAAAGGTGTATTGTAGTTGTATATACAGAGTGTGTGTCTATTAGTAGGTAGACTCTGACATATTTTATTCATTCTGTAGTTATTTTAAATGAAATTTGAGAATTTCTTTCTTTCTATTCCTTTCGAGTTGAGTTGGTAGTATATACAGAAGAACTGATGATTTATGTGGGTTAATTCTATTTCTTGCTAGTTCGCTGAAGTTGTGAATTATTTCATTTAAATTTTAGTTGAATTTTAAAGGCTCTATAAATAGAACGTAATATCTGCAGAAAGTGATTGTGTTGTTTTCTTTTCATCTATGCTTATTCTCTCAATTTCTTTTTCCCATCTTATTTCTATAGCTAGTATTCATAGGAGTATGCTAGATAATAGTGGCAATGATGAACATGCTTTCTCTATTTATGATCTGATTGGAATGACATTTCTCTATTACACTTAATTTTTAAATAGATACTATTTGCCACATTAAGGAAAGGTCTGTTTATTCCTGTGCTTTCTCAGATTTTTAATAGAAGCAGGCATTGAATTTTTCAGAAACTTTTCCAGTTCCAAATAAGATAAACGTGTGTTTTTAATTATTTTATTAATATGGTCTGTTATCTTTGTAGTTTTAAAAAAATATTGGGGGCAGCTAAGTGGTGCACTGGCCCTGGAGTCAGGAGGACTTCAGTTCAAATCCAGCCTCAGACACTTAACACTTACTAGCTGTGTGACCCTGGGCAAGTCACTTAATCCCATTTGCCTCACCAAAAAAAAAATATTGAACCAACCTTGTATTCCAGGTATAATTGTAGTCAATAATTTAAAAAGCATGTTGTTGTTAGCCTCTGTGCTAATATTTTATTTAGTATTTTTGCATCATAGATCATTAGGGATATTGGCCAATAGTTTTCTTCCTCTGTTTTTTCCCCCTGTTCTTAGTTTGGATATCAAGACCCAAATATTTGCAGTTATTGTATTATAGTGTTTGTTAACATCCATCATTTGGTCCTGGGGCTTTTTTTCTTTGGGAATTGATTTATGGTTTATTTAATTTCTTTTTTCTGAAATTAGATTTTTGAAATTCTCTACTTCTTGTTCTGTTAATATACTATTTTATATTTTTGTAAGCATTCATCCATTTTACCTAAGTTGTTGATTTTATTGTCATGTAAATAAGGGATAATAACTTCTGGTAGTTTCCTTTATTTCAGCTTCATTTATTGTGAATTCTCTTTTTCCCTTTTTGATACTGACAGTTTGAATTTCTTTTTTTTTTTTTTTAAATCAGATTAGTTGGGGCAGCTAGATAGCACAGTGGTAAAGCACCGGCCCTGGATTCAGGAGTACCTGAGTTCAAATCCAGCCTCAGACACTTGACACTTACTAGCTGTGTGACCCTGGGCAAGTCACTTAACCCTCATTGCCCTGCAAAAAACAAAACAAAAACAAAAAAAAAACAAACAAAAATCAGATTAGTTGACTGTCTTATTTTTTAAAGAGGAAAGAGAAGGGAATGAGCATTTTCTAAGTACCTATTATATATGTCAGGCATTGTGCTAAATATTGTCTCAGTTGATCCTCACAACAACCCTGTGAAGTAAATCCTATTATTATCCTCATTGTATAATTGAGGAAACTGAGGCATATAATGGCTAAAATACTTACCCGCATAGCTAGTAAGTGTCTGAGGCCAGATTTGAACTCAGTCTCCTAATTCCAGGCCCTGGATTCTATCCACTGCTCTTTACTTATCAATTCAATGGTACATTGGCTTTGGTTGTTGACTTTTGTTGTTGGCTTTGTTTGGTTCTTGGTGTTAATCTTTCGTTGAGTTTCAAACTTTCTGTTTTGGTGTTTAGGGAAATTGTGTGTGTGTGTGTGTGTGTGTGTGTGTTGCTTTAAAAATATTTTTTAGTTGCATTTTCAATTCATTAGTTTGTTTTTTCTTTCTTTTGTTGACAGTGGGGACTGCTTTGACTGAAACCCCATCACGTTTGTATATTGTCTCACCATTTTTTCTTGAGATTGGGTATCCTTATTTCTCCCAGACTGAAAGATCAAGGGTCAGTCACAAATCTGATTCCACTACTGAGGAGCACAGGAACTTTGAGCTTCTGACCGGGGCTGGTTCACCCTTGCTCACTTGTAGCTCTGTAGCTCCTGGGGATTCACCACAATGGTGCCAGACAGCATCTGATCAACCTGGTCACTGCAGATCAGAACTCCCAAGCTCAAAAGATCTCCAGTAGCAGGGATCAGAGGTGTGTCATCTGTCCTGGCTTTGTCATTTTCTTTAGATTCCATTTGTTCAATCATAGTTCTTAAGCAATTATTTTCTTCAGAGAGCTTTTCCATTTGGCTTTTCAAGCTATTGACTTTTTTCTTTTTTCTTTCTTTCTTTTCTTTTCTCTTTCTTTCTTTCTTTTTTTATTACAGGGCAATGAGGGTTAAGTGACTTGTCCAGGGTCACACAGCTAGTAAGTGCCAAGTGTCTGAGGCCCTCCTGAATCCAGGGCTGGTGCTTTATCCACTGTGCCACCTAGCTGCCCCTGTTGACTTTTTTCATGATTTTCTTGCATCACTTTCCTTTTTCTTTCCATTTTTTTCCTCTACCTCTTTTACTTTATCTTCAAAGTGCTTTTTGAGTGCTTCCATGGCTTGAGACCAATTCATATTTTTCTTGGAAACTTTGGATGTAGGAGCTTTGACTTTGTTATCTTCTTGTGAAGGTGTATTTTGATCTTCCTTGTCACCAAAGAAACTTTCAATGGTCCGCATTTTTTTTCTGTCCATTTTTTCTAGCCTGTTTCTTGACTTTTAACACTGTCTTAAAGTGGGGCTCTGCCTCCAGGATGCATTGTCCCAAGCTTCAGGGGGACCCTGCTGGATCAATTTAGGGAGAGGCAGATTCTTTACTCCCCTGGCCTGTTTTCTGGTCTATAAATAGCCCCAGGCTTGCTTGCTCTTTAACCCAGAAACAGAATTCTGTCTCACTATGGTTGCTAGCTTTGGGCGTGCCTGCACCCCTCCCCGACCTGAGCCTGCCACTCAAGACTGATTCCCAGCATGGGCAAGCCAACTGAGTTCCACCTCAGCACCACCAGCGACTCCTGTAATCTCCTGCCAGCCAGCTGCTTGACCCTCTCACCAGACCATGAGCTGAGTTTCAGAAGTAGCCACAGTTGCAGCCAATTCAGAAGCTCTGGAGGTCTCTTTCTCTGCTGCAGAATGCCTGGGTCTGGACTCCACTCCCACCTAGGTACAATAGACCTTTCCTGCCAACCTTCTAAGCTGTCTTTGGCTGGAAAATTATTTCACTCCATCCTTTTGTGGGTTCTGCTACTCCAAGAATTGTCTTATGGCATTATTTGGAGGTTTTTGGAGTGATTGTGTGGGGAGCTCTGAGAGTTTGCTGCCTTTCCTCTGTGATTTTCTATAATTGGAACTTGACTGGGTGCCTTGAGGAGAAAATTAATCCAATCTCATTATCAGCAATATCTTTCAGATGCTGGTTTGGCCTGAAAGTCTATCCCCTCAGCAGGTCTGTCCTCTTGACTCTGACCTCAGCAGGTACTGCTCAATTTTCTGTTATTTTCTCTATGAATCATCTTGCTTCTGTGATTTGTTCTTTGACCCACAAATTCTTTAGGACTAAAGTAGTCTCTGATTTTTAATCCTTTCTTCAAAGGTCTTTTATTACTATAATTTTCATCTATTGTGGTCAGTAAAGGATTTAATCACTGTTTTTCTGCATTTTTGAAGTTTTTTATCCCCTGATAGATGGTCAGTTTTTGTACAGGTGCCCTATGCAACTTGCCCTTTTTATTTCCATTCAGTAGTCATCAAAGCTCTAACATGTTTAAATTTTCTAAAATTCTATTTATATTTTTAGCTTTCTATTTTTTGTTAGATTTGTTGAAGTCTGAAAGAGGTACACTGAGATCTCTAATTATTAATGGTTTACTATTTTTCCTGTTAAATAGATTAAGTTTTCCTTTATATATTTAGATCAGAGTTTTGGACCTTTTTTGGGTCATGGAACTTTAGATATTCTTGTGAAACTTATGGCCTCTTCTCAGAATAATTTTTTTTTTTTTGGTGAGGCAATTAGGGTTAAGTGACTTGCCCAGGGTCACACAGCTAGTAAGTGTTAAGTGTCTGAGGCCGGATTTGAACTCAAATCCTGTATCTAGGGCCGGTGCTCTATCCACTGCGCCACCTAGCTGCCCCCAGAATATTTTTAAATGCTACAAATAAAATACATAAGACTGAAAAGGAAACCAATTTCATTTGAAATGCAATTAATTATCAAAGCACCTTTTAAAAAAAATGTCCATAAACCACAAGTTAAAAACCCTTTATTTAGATGCTGTGTCATTTGGTGTTTACATATTAAGCATTGATATCACTTCAATGGTGCGTCTAAGCATAATGTAGTTTCCCTGTTTCTCTCTTAATCGTGTATATTTTTACTATTAATTTATCCGAGATGAGTATTGCTAGTTCTGCTTTTCTGAGTTCAACTGAAACAAATTCTCCTCTGGTCCTCCAGTTTAACTCCTTATGTTCATGTTTTATGTACATTTCTCATAAACAGCATTGTTGAGTCTTGCATTACAATCCATTCTGCTATCCTCTTCCATTTTGTTGGTGAGCTCATCCCACTCATTTTCACAGGTATGATTCTTAATTTTGTATATTTAATTTCTTTATATTCACATACTATTTCCTCTTCCTGTCCTGAATCTTCCTTTTTACAAAGAAGGTAGTAAGAAAGAACATGCACCACATTAGTAAGTGGTCTGTGTTTGTTCTACTGTCCTTCTCTTCTCCTTGTCCAGACTTCTATTATAGGTTTTTATTCCTTCTTTTTAGTCCCCACTTCATGATCCACACTCCAAAGTTGGAGTTTGTTTTGCTTATGACTAATCCTTCCTGTATCCTACCTTTCCTCTCTCTTCTCCTGTTCTTGCCTGTTTCCCTGTTGAATTCAATGTTCTTCTTCTTTTTTGGTGGTGGTGGTGGGGCAGGGCAATGAGGGTTAAGTGACTTGCCCAGGGTCACACAGCTAGTAAGTGTCAAGTGTCTGAGGCTGGATTTGAACTCAGGTCCTCCTGAATCCAGGGCCAGTGCTTTATCCACTGTGCCAACTAGCTGCCCCAGGTTCAAGGTTCTTCTATACTAAATTCATGTGTATGTGTGTCTTTGTAACCTTTTTTTGTTTGTAACTTAGTCTTTTGTGATTCCTTACTCCAAGTTTGCGCACTTTTCTCCTTGCTCAAAATTATTTAAAATAACAAGCTCCACCCCTTATGCCTATCTTCTTCATTTGGCCATACTCCTGTCCCCTCCTCCTTTTTTTTCATTTAATTTCAACAAAGGACAAAAGTAGTCCCTGTTTATCTTACTTAATTTCCTTGATGACTCTTGAAGACATGAGGGGACATTTGTTTTTCTCCCTCTCTTGGAATGTAAACCTTCTCATTGTATAGTTCTTCTAATTGCTCCAATATATTTCTCTATGTTTTTCTTTGACTCGTGTTAGAATTTCAAAGATTCTATTCAGTTCTGTTCTTTTCATCAGAAATGCCTGGAAGTATTTTTATGTGATTAAATACCCATTTCCCTGATTGTAGTAGTATACTCAGTTTTGCCAGATAAGTTATTCTTGGTAATAAGACTTTCTTTTTTGCCTTTTGGAATATCTTGTTCCAATCTCTCCAGTCTTTTATAGTTGTAGCTTGCAAGTCACAAATGATCCCTATTATGATTTCTTGGAACTTAAACTTTTTTTTCTGGTAGTCTTTTTTTCTTTAATCTGAAAATTCTGAATTTTTGGCTGTAATGTTCCTAAGCCTTCTCATTTTAGAGCTTCTTTCAGGAGGTAGCCTATGGATTCATTATTTCCCCTTCTACTTTAACCTCTGGTTCTAAAACATCCAAAGAGTTTTTATTTATGATTTCTTTAATATAGTATGCAGGCCTATATTTTTGGTTATAGTTTCTAAGTGGTCTGATGGTTATTAGATTATCTCTCCTTGACCTTTTTTCTAGGTCTATTTTTTTAAGTGAGGCAATTGGGGCTAAGTGACTTGCCCAGGGTCACACAGCTAGTAAGTGTTAAATGTCTGAGGTCGGATTTGAACTCAAGTCCTCCTGAATCCAGGGCCGGTGCTCTTTCCACTGCCCCACCTAGCTGCCCCTATAGGTCTATTTTTAACAAGATATTTTACATTTTTTTCAGTCCTTTGATTTCATTCTTGTATTTCTTACTGTCTCACAAAATCATTGATTTCTGTTTGTCCGTTCTAATTTTCAGGCATTCTATTACTTGGATAAGATTTTGCACATCTTATACTAATCTACTTATCTTTCTAATTCTTTCCTGTAGATCTCTCATTTAATTTGTAATATCCTTTTATAATCTCTTATTTAATCTCTTCCACGAATCCCAACAGACATCGTGACCAAGTCATATCTTTGTCTGAGCCTGATTAGGTTTCTGGTTAGATTTCCTGGGTGTGCATAAACATTATTTATCACTGGTGTCTTCTTCTGTTTCTTCATATTCCAATGTTACTTCCTGAATTGGGATTTTTTTGTCAAGGACAGGTTACAAGTGACACTGTGCTCTCAGATGGGATAACAGGCCCCTGATTGGTATTGGTTATGTTGTTGGCCCTTCCTTCTGCTAATGTCTGCTATGCATAAAGTGCTAGCAAGTCCCTGACTTGCCAATCTCCTCTGGATACATTCTCCTGAACTCTTCAAGGTCATCAGGGACAGTTCATATAAGATTGCTACAATTTTTCAGAACCATTAGAATGCATTGACTGGCTGTTGCCTCCTTGGTAGTGTAAGGGCCAAATTTAATATGGGGAATTAATTGGGCAGCTCACCATAATATTGGGGTAAGGAAGGAGATTAACAGCCTCTTTCAGAAAAAAACAAAACAGGGTTTATTAATGGGAACAAATTTAAAACACAAGTAAGGTTAATGAAATAGGGACAAAGGAAAAAGGATTAGGAGAAGTAAAATTATATGACCTGCAATCACACCACCACCTGGACTCAGCAGTTCCCAAAGAGTACACACCTGCGTCCTGGTTCTCTCCCTCATACCCGAATGAATGTTTCTTCCCTTCCTAGTTCCTCTCTCCCTCCCCCAAAGGGGAGGTCCTTCAAGCTGATTGGTTGTGAGTGGTCTCTTGCTGACATCAGTAGTACACCAACATGTCATTAAGGGCCAGCCAGGTGTGGACTCCATACAATCATCCTTAAGTGGGTACTTAGTCAGTTTCTCATTCTCACCTAGTTCAAACAATACTAAATCAATCAGTTGGGGCCTCTGGGCATCTGCCAAATTCCATTATTTTATCACAGTAGGAGATTTGCCATCTCACCTGGTCTCTGTTCCCCACCTAGGAGTCCAGAGCTCTGTAGGTATGCTTACGTGCCCTGGGATTTGATGGAGCTGTCCAGTTTTCTGACCCCATTGGGGTATGGCTGGAGCACTCTGAGGCTACTGGAACTCTGGAAGACTTCCTAGCTTATACCTGTCCCTACCAGGCTCCTTTGGCTGAACACTGCTTACAGCCAGAGCTCCACAGTCATTGTTGAGGGGAGTAATCACTATGGAGAAGAATTTCATTTTCATTGCCACCACCACCAACTCCAGATAAAAAAATCCAAGAGACTCAGGACCAGCAGCTCCCCCTAGACTATCAGTCTGTTTCTAGCTCTGCTCAACTATCCATCATTCCAGGAAGCAGCTCCTTTGGAGATATGGACTGATCACTATTTCTATAAGGGCTGAAGTGCCTGTCTCTTCAGCATCTATAGCTACTCAGACCAGGAAGATAAAATTCCAGCCACCAAAGTCCTTGGTTATATTGAATGGTTCAACAACAGAAATATATAATGTCATTAAGAGAGATGCATTACCATCTGCTTTGCAGCTGCATCCTACACACCATGAAATTTATAGTTGAAAACTCCTATATGTGTTGTCTCCCATTAGAATATGAACTTGAGAGAAGGGACTATCTTGCTTTTTTTCTATTTGTATTCCTAATGTTTAGCTCAGTGTTTTGAACAGAGTAAGTACTTAATAAATGCTTTTTCTTTTTTTTCTTTCTTTTTTTGGTGAGGCATTTGGGGTTAAGTGACTTGGCCAAGGTCACACAGCTAGTAAGTGTCAAGTGTCTGAGGCTGGATTTGAACTCAGGTCCTCCTGAATCCAGGGCCGGTGCTTTATCCACTGTGCCACCTAGCTGCCCCATAAATGCTTTTTCATCCATTCATTCATTCATTCATTCATTCATTCACTCACTCATATATGTTCACTCATTTATATATATTATATATATATATATATATATATATTCACTCATTCATCATAGGATTTAGAGCTGAAAGGGGCTTTGATAACTGATCCAACCCTTTCCTTTACAGGTGAGGGAAACTGGGGCCTTGAGAAGAAGACGGATTTGTCTCTCAGCTCAAAGACTTATTTATGGCCTTTTATAAGTTTACACCCACTGCTTATGCCTCCCCCTCTACCCCCCAAAAAGACAACACTATGGTAATGATTTCCCAGTAGAATGTGAGCTCCTTGAAGGCAGGAATTTTAATTTATGTCTTTGTGTCTTCAATGTCTGGCACATATTAAATGCTTTAATAAATATTTGTTGATTGAGTGATTGTTTACCTAAAGTCAAATAGCCAGCAAATAGCAAAGCTGGGAGCCCCAAACCCAGGGGTGGCTTAATCACTACTCTGCTTCTTCTTGTGGTAAAAGGAAAAGAAAAAGGGATTCAAATGAAGAGCATTGGGATGAAGAGATAAGTTCAGAAAAGCTTGGGATCTTGATTGAAAAAAATAAGGAGGGGGGGCAGCTAGGTGGCGCAGTGGATAGAGCACCGGCCCTGGAGTCAGGAGTACCTGAGTTCAAATCTAGCCTCAGACACTTAACACTTACTAGCTGTGTGACCCTGGGCAAGTCACTTAACCCCAATTGCCTCACTAAAAAAAAATAAGTGGGTATCCCCATAAGTCAGCATCTATAGAACACTGCTTGATCACTGGGGGACTCATGGATGAGAAAGCAACACTCTCATCCTTCCCCTTGAGGAGTTAGCCATATCAGAGGGCTCAGAAGGCAAACTAAGCTCAGGACCACAAGGCTGTGGCTGCAGAGAGTCCCAGGTTCGAGTAATAGGAGTGACAAAAGCACTCACAATTTTGAATGTTGTGTATAAAATCCTAAGAGTCTGGGGATTTAGAGCCAACGATTTTTTTTAACACTGTTCAAAATCCTTTAGTCATTTCTATCTTTTCCTCTCAGTGGGTCCACATCCCTCACTTGGATAAGAAGGCACATTTATACAGGCAGATCACCTGTATAAATATATATATATCACCTCTTACAGATAAGGGAACTGAGAACCCC
Source organism: Dromiciops gliroides (assembly GCF_019393635.1). NCBI lineage: Eukaryota > Metazoa > Chordata > Mammalia > Microbiotheria > Microbiotheriidae > Dromiciops > Dromiciops gliroides. The sequence goes on along the minus strand of NC_057863.1, from coordinate 90,573,201 downwards.
ATTGGTTCCTTATCACCTCCAGGATCAACTGTTAAATCCTCCAGCATTCAAAGCCATTCATTACCTGGTCCCTCTGCCCCTGCCCCAAACCTTTCTAGTTTTTTCATATCTTACCTTCTTTGCTGTTTCTTAAACAAACCACTCTATGATCCCATCTCTGAGTATTTTCACTGGCTGTCCATCATTCCCTGAATGTTCTCCTTCATCAGCTCCACCTTCTAGCTTCTCTGACTTCTTCCAAGTCCCAGCTAAAATCTCACCCGATAGGAAGCCTTTCCCAGTTTCTTAGTTCTAGTATCTTTCCTCTGTTGGTTATCTCTTATTTACCCTGCACATATCATGTTTATAAAGAGGTTGTTTTGTGTGTGTGTGTTTTTATAAGATTTCCAGTTCCAGATTTTTCTCCCTTCCTTCCCTCCTCTCTCCCCAAGACAGAAAGCAATCTGATATAGTTTATATATGTACAATCACATTAAACATATTTCTGCATTAGTCATGTTGTGAAAGAAGTTCACTAGGGAGGAAACTCAACTCTGTGAGCTAAACTGCCTCTTAGGGTCCTAGAGAGTTGTCTGCTACATTGATAGATTAAATGACTTGCCTTGGATCATAAAGCTAAGTATGTGCAGAAATATGACTTAAAGCAAGGTGGTCCTTACCCCAAAGACCTTTTTCCTCTACTACTTCACGTGGTTTCTTAAGCCCATGGGGTTCGTGTCTTATTCTTAGGGACTAGAAAAGAGACTGGAAGCTAGTTATTTAATGCCTCTCCCCATATATGCCTGGCAATTACCCACACGTGTGGAACTCGTCCTGTGGCTTGCCATGGCCAAAAATTCATCACAACATAGTTTCTTACTGATGATGAAACTCTACACTTAGCAGGAGGGAGCAAGCAATTATTAAGCACCTGCTATATGCTAGGCACTGTGCTACACCTTATAAATATGTCATCTGATCCTCACAACAAGCTTGGGAGGTAGGTGTATTATTATCTCCCATTTTACAGTTAAGGAAACTGAGGGAAGCATAGGTTAGTTGACTTGCCTAGGGTCACTCATCTAGTAAGGGTCTGAGGCCATATTCAAACTTGGACCTGATATGGCGGTAACAGTGACCGGCCCAAGGACAAATGAAAATCATTTGGATTTGCTACCCATTTGCCTTGGTCAGTCTTCTCATTCCCCAATCATTAAAGAAAGTGCTTTTTAGAGTAGCTGACCCCGAGTTTCAATGTGATGACATACTCATGGCTGCAGAATCCAGTGTGCATCTTGCTGATTGTGAAGACTGAAAAGCATGAATGCTGAGTTTAAATTTGAAGTAAATAAGATGCTGATTGCAGAATACCCTTTTTACCCTTGCTATTTGGAAGATTAAGCCTGTCGTTGCAAAGTTAATGACATACTTTTATTGCAAAGTTAATGGCATATTACAATGCTTTCTATTTATTTAGCACCTTTATTTCTAAACGATCCCAGAGAACTTTATATACCATGAAGCACACACACACACACACACACACACACGATTCTAGAGATTAAAACTTCACTAAGACTTTTGGGACAACATATATATTTATATGTATGTGGTGTTATAGGTAATTATAGATAACGACTCGTGTTGCATCTTTTCTATCTTTAAAATTGTGAAAGTAGCATAAGAAGCCAGAAATTGATATATAGAAAGTATTTCAATATATCTAGAGGAAATGTCCTAGGTGCAAAGTAACAATAATTATTATCATCTCCTTATTTAAATGTATTACAGCAATTGTATTCTCCTCTCCCCATCCTATTCCACTTGCTCAACACTCTTTTTTGAATACCTCTCAAAATCTTTTTGCCATTTGAATCCACTTCTTTTAACTTGGGCCTATCCTTCCCTTAAGAATAACTTGCATTTGTATAGGACTGCAGTTTATAAAGGGCTTTCCTCATGACGATCCCATGAAACACATAGGGAAGATAACACTATTTAGAAGAAAGATGAAGAATCTAGTGTTTAGAGATATTAAGTGTACTAAGACCTGGAGTCAGGAATAACTGAGTTCAAATCCTGCTTAGGACATTCACTAGCTATCTGACTGTGGGCAAGTCATTTATCTTCTGTAAGACTCAGTTTTGTTATCAACAAAATGGAGATAATAGCTAATATTTATATATTTCTTTCAGATTTACAAAGCATTTTGCATATATTAGCTAACACTCAGAAGCAGTTGGTATCATATACCCCTGTTTTACAGGTAATGAAACTGAGCCAGAAAGAGGTCAAGTGATTTGCCCTGACTCACATCTAGTGAATGTCTGAGGCAGGATTTGAGTTCAGGTCTTCCTGATTCTAAATTCAATACTTTTCTCACTATGACACCTGATTCACAGGTTTGTTGTAAGGATTAGAGAAGATTAAATATTTCATATGTAAAACAATCTGCAAACCTCAAAGTACCATTTAAATACTGGCTATTATTATTATGGACAGCTAGGTGGTTCAGTGGATGGGGCACTGATCTTCCTGAATTCAAATCTGGCCTCAAACATTTACTAGCTGTGACCCTGGACAAGTCACTCAACCCTGTTTACCTCAGTTTCCTCATCTACAAAATGAGATGGAGAAGGAAACAGTAAACTAGTCTAGTATTTTTGTCAAGAAAACTCCAAATGGGGTCATGAAGAGTCAGACATGGCCAAACAACAATTTGTATTAGTTGTTAAATGATAGAACCAGATTTTGAAACCAATGTTTATTCTACTGTGTCATCTAGTTATTTTGTGTTTTTATTTGTTTGTTTATTTTTTTAATGGGGCAATGAGGGTTAAGTGACTTGCCCAAGGTCACACAGCTAGTAAGTGTTAAGTGTCTGAGGCCAAATTTGAACTCAGGTCCTCCTGAATCCAGGGCCGGTGCTTCATCCACTGTACCACCTAGCTGCCCCTGCACTAATTTATTTTTAACTTTTCTTTTTTACATTTTAAGTTCCATATTCTCTTCCTCTCTTTTTAGCCCCTCCCCTCCCCTCCCCATTGAGAAGGTAAGCAATATATCAATTGTAAATGTGAAAGCATGCAAAACATTTCCATATTAGTAATGTTGAAAAAAGAAAAAAAATAAAGTGAAGAAAGTATGCATTCAGAATTTATCAATTCTCTTTCTCTCTCTGGAGGTAGATAGCATTTTTTATCATGGGTCCTTTGGAATTATCTTGGATCATTGTATTGATTAGAATAGCTAAGTCTTTCACAGGTGATCATCATTATAATATTGCTGTTATTGTGTACAGTATTCTCCTGTTCTCACTTCAGTTTGCATCAGTTCATGTCTTTCCAGATTTTTCTGAAACCATTCTCTTCCTCATTCCTTTATATTCCATTATATTCATATACCACAACTTGTTCAGTCATTCCCCAATTGATGGATACTCCTTCAATTTCCAATTCTTTGCTCCCACAAAAAGAACTACTATAAATATTTTTGCTTAGCCTTTTTCTTGATGTGTGGACATCATGAACTGCTTATTGGACACTTCAAAGCACACATTGTCGGGGACAGCTAGGTGGCGCAGTGGATAAAGCACCGGCCCTGGATTCAGGAGGAACTGAGTTCAAATATGACCTCACACACTTGACACTAGCTTACTAGCTGTGTGACCCTGGGCAAGTCACTTAACCCCCACTGCCTTGCAAAAAACCAAAAAGTACACATTGTCCCTCAGAATCTCAAGCTCAACATGTCAAAAATAGAACTCATTATCTTTCCCACCACTCTTCTGAACTTCTCTAATACTGTCAAAGTAACTACCAGTTTTCTAGTTACCCGGGTTTGCTACCTCTGTGTCATTACTCAATTCTTTACTTTTCTTCGCCATATCAGTCAAGCTACCCAATTTTGTCTTTTCTGTCTTTTCAACATTTATGTGTCTTAAACATCCAATTTTCTCCACTCATACAGTCATTACTTAAATTTAGGACTTTATCACCTCTTTGGTAGTTCCTTAAAAGCTAATTCCATTTCTTTTTCTGAGATTGCATTATTTAAGATCTCTGGTTTCCCATTAGTTTGGGTATTTTGTATCTTTGAAGGCATTCTATTTCTTTTGTGTTCTCAATTTTGGTAGTATGTAACTGTCCATAGTTGGTTCTGATAACTTTTTATTTCTTCTGGTTTTGTTATTTCACTTTGTTGGCTTGTTCTTTTGTTGACTTAATTTTTTTTTTTGGTCTTTTCAAAGAATTAGCTTTTGGTTTTAATAATCATTTCCATAGTTGGGTTTTTTTTTGGGGGGGGTTGTAGTATATCAATTTTTCCTCTAATTTTTAGTATTTCTTTCTCTGTGCTTATTTTAGGTTTGTTTATTTGTGGTTTTTCTAATTTTTTTAATGTTGCATATTCAATTCATTAATCCTTTCCTTTTCTGCTTTGTTAATGTATGTTTTTAGGAATATAATTTTTCCTCTGAGGACTCCTTTAGCTGCAACTCAAAAATTTTGGTATGTTGTTTAATCATTATCATTGTTTCCAACATAATTATTCATTGTTTTTTGTGATTTTTCTTTGACCCATTCATTATTTAGCTTTTCATTGTTAAGTTTTTATTTGGGTCTGTGTCTTTTGTTTTTGTGTTCCTTCAACTGCTGATTACTCTTTTTATTGTGTATGTATGGTCTCTATAGGATGTATTTATTATTTCTGTCTTTTAACATTTATTTGCAATATCTGCCCAATACCTGGTCTTTTTTTTTAAGTTCCATGTAGTGTTGGGAAACACACACAATCCATATCCATATTCATGCCCATATGCATGAATACATACATAAATACATATGTATATGTTTTAGCAGTCTCACTCAGAAAATGCCATAATTGCTTTAGCTTTAATTTCCCTAGCAATTTGCTCAATTCCATATTGTTGTTTTTCTTTATCTTTCTGTTAGATTTGTCCAAAACAGAGAGGGATCTTAAATATCACTATTGTAATTCAGTTAATTTTTCCTCTATGAATTTAAGGAATTTGGAACATGTAAGCTAAATAGTTATATTGACTTATTGTCCAGGGTAGCTTTCAGCATAATAGTGTTTACTTATCTCTTTTTATGTTATTAATTATTGTTGTTATTATTTTTAGCTTGAGAGCATAATTACAACTCCTGCTTTTTTTTTTTATTCACCTGATGCATAGTAAATATTGTTCTAGGACCTCATTTTTATTCTGTGTGTATCTTTGCTTTTTAGATGTTTCTTGCAAGCAACAGATTGTGGGGTTTTGTTTTTCTTATCCAATCTGTTACTCCTTTTTAAAAATTTAATTAAATTATTTAAGCCATTCACATTTAAACTTATGAGTTAGATTTAGATTTTCCTTCATTTTTCTCTAATATTTTTCCCCCAAGTTAATATTTCCCCCCTCTTCCTTTGTAAAGACAATACTTTGTTTCTTCAATTATTTTAGCTTAATCTACTTTAAGGTAACTCTATTCCCAAGGGAAAAGGACCCACATGTACAGAAATATTTTTAGCTGTTCTTTTCGTGGTAGCAAAGAATTGGAAGTTGAGGGAATGCCCATTAATTGGGGAATGACTAAACAAGTTGTGGTATAGGAATGTAATTGAACACTATTGTGCTGTAAGAAATGATAAGCAGATGGATTTCAGAAAAACCTGGACTTACATGAATTGATGCTGAGTGAAATGAGCAGAACCAAGAGAACATTGTACATAGGCTCAACAACATTTTGTGATGATCAACTGTGATGAACTTGGCTTTTCTCAGCAATGCAATTTATGGTGGAAAATACATTCAGAAAAAGAAATATGGAGTCTGAATTCAGACTGAAGCATACTACTTTCACTTTTGTTGTTGATTTATGTTATTGTTCTTGTTTATTTTTTTTTTGTATTTTTCCCTTTTGTTCTGATTAATGTGGAAATACATTTAACATGATTGTAATATATAACCTATATCAAATTGCTTACTGGCTTGGGGAGGGAAGGGAGGTTGGGAGGAAAATTTGGAACTCAAAAAATATCTTTAGGGGGCAGCTAGGTGGTACAGTGGATAAAGCACTGGCCCTGGATTCAGGAGGACCTGAGTTCAAATCCAGCCTCAGACACTTGACACTTACTAGCTGTGTGACCCTGGGCAAGTCACTTAACCCTCATTGCCCTGAAAAAAAATTTAAAATTAAAAAAAAATCTTTACATGAAACTGAGAAATAATTAATTAATTAATTTTTAAAAAAACCCTCTATTCCCAATGGCTCTATTCTCCTTCCCCTAAAGCTTCTTCTCCCATTTGTTATCCTTTTCCATAATTTTAGTAATTTCTTTCCTCTTTTTTCCCCTCTCAGTTCAGTAGTCAAGTAAAATTCTTTTGCCTCTTTTCCCTTTCAATTTGTTTTCTTAGTTTTTTATTTTCATTTTCTGTCCCTTTTTCTTTTCTTTGTTTTTTTTTTTGTTTTGTTTTTTTAGTGAGGCAATTGGGGTTAAGTGACTTGCCCAGGGTCACACAGCTAGTAAGTGTTAAGTGTCTGAGGCCGGATTTGAACTCAGGTCCTCCTGACTCCAGGGCCGGTGCTCTATCCACTGCGCCACCTAGCTGCCCCTTCTGTACCTTTTTCTAAAAAGGATTTCTTTCCCTTTTCCTCTTCATTATTTCTTTTTCCTTTTCAATTTATTTTAGATTTTTATTCTTTGATCCATGACCCTTAGACTTATTTATTCCTTTATTAGTCTTGCATTCTGTGTGGAATTAAAGATTCTAAGGTACCTGTTTTGAGTTCTCTCTTCTAAAGAGTTTTGGCTTCTGGTTGCCTTTTTTTTTTTTCTTGTGCTTCCCTCTTAGAAAAATCAATTCCTGTAGATGATATAGAGCAGTGGTGTGAAACTCAAATAGAAATGGGGTTCGATAAACCATACATAAGGATCCTTACATATTGACTTAGAAAACCACATGTTAACATCATCTATCATCTATTGTATTTTTATTTATTTTATTAAACATTGCCCTTTATATTTCAATTGGTTCAGGTCAATGGGCTGTGTTTTTGACACCTCTGATATAGAGGATGGGACAGCTGGGTAGGGCAGTGGATAGAGTGCTAGACCTAGAGTCAAGAAGACACCTTCAGGAGTTCAAATCTGGTCTCAGACACTTACTAAGCTGGGTCACCCTGGGCAAATTACTTAATCTTGTTTACCTCAATTACCTCTTCTGTAAAATGAACTGGGGAAGAACATGGCAAACCACTTCAGTATCTCTGCCAAATGGAGTCATAAAGAGTTGGACATGACTGAATGACTCAACCAGATATAAAAGATAGAAATATTGCCCTGTGTTAGGAATTTTCTCATGTCTCTGCTTTTACACTTTATTCCTAGCCTTTCCCTTCCCCATGATCAATTTTTTCCCCACATATATCATGAAATCTCTCTGGATTAATTCTCTTTCACTCTTCTGGGTGTCAGTTGTCCCCAGAAGCTCTGATTCCCCTTCTTCTGAGAAGAATGAGAAAAGATGTTAGAGAGAGGTCTCCCTAAGCACCAGATTGCTGCATATTATATCAATGCCATGGTCCACTTATAGAATATCTCTGCTCTCCCATGGGAACATTTTTTTTGGTGGGACCCTCTCCCACCACTGAAACAAGCTTTCCCTGTTTCTTTTCCTCCATTTTTTTTTAACAGGGCAATGGGGTTAAGTGACTTGCCCAGGGTCACACAGCTAGTAAGTGTCAAGTGTCTGAGGCCAGATTTGAACTCAGGAACTCCTGAATCCAGAGACATTGCTTTATCCACTACGCCACCTAGCTGCCCCTCCTCCATTTTTAATCCAATTTTTTTTTTTTTTGCCTCCTCACCCATTCTGCTATAGACTCTTTTCTTCATAAGAGAATACAGGAATTGTTTTCCCTCCATTGTTTTCCCTTTGACTTGATTAGGTTATATCACATATTCTATGTTTTTTCCTCTCTCTTTTTATATACTCCCCCATACTTCAATTTTGTCTTCAAAAACACCAAGCCACTTGTAGGGCAGTGTGTTGGAGCTGTGAAGCTTAGTCCATGGTGTTTTAGGCTTGTTCCTCCATCATCACTTCTGTTTGACTTCTACTTTCACTTTGGTCTCCCTCATATACTACTAGAAAGAAATCTCTTGATCATCTTTCTGTTGTTATTTACCTCATATATACCTTTTTGTGGGGGGGGGGTGGGCAGTGAGGGTTAAGTGACTTGCCCAGGGTCACACAGCTAGTGTCAAGCATCCAAGGCTGGATTTGAACTCAGGTTCTCCTGAATCCAAAGCTGGTGCTTTATCCACTGTGCCATCTAGCTGCCCCCCATATATGCCTTTTTTTTTTAAATTTTTTTTTCTTTTTTCCCTTTTTTCCCTGGGGTAATTAATTTTGTTATTTGTATCTTCCTTGGCTCTTGTGTTTCTTTTTCTTTCTTGTATTTTTGTTGTCTGGGGCATTTGCAAAACAAATTGACTGCTCGGGTCTGGTTTTCTTTGTATGAATACCTTAAATACCTCTTTTTATAGAACATTCATATTATTTTTTATAATAAGTAGGCTTAAGATGTCACCTTAGATTGTATCTTGAGTAGACTTGCTCTTAGGAACTCATTAATCCATTCTCTCCTATAGCTTATTGTGAGTGAAAGACTAATCTTGTGTCATTCAAATTTCCTCTCCTTCACGTCTGAAGTTCTTTCCCTTGGTTGCTTGCAAACCTTTTTGTTTCATACAGTTTAACCGCTGTCTCAGAGATGACAGCATAGAGAGTTTTACTTTTTTATTTCCTGGGGGTAATCTGCGGTTTCTTTTCAATGGTACTTTGTTTTCTTTGTTCAGAATTCTGGGCAAATTTTCTCATTTCTTGCATTATATTGTTCAGGTTTTTTGACTTGTGTTCTTTTGAGATGCTTAAAATACTTAAGTTGCGTCGATCTATACTGCCTTCTAGATAGATGTTTTCTTTCAAATACGGAGACCGTGTTTCCTTTTAAAGTTACTCCTCGATGCTTTTCTTCTTCCAAATGATTCTTCACTTTGGTGTATTTGAGATATAAACCAGTTGTTTTTTTGTTTCTTTTGTGAGGCTTGCCACTGTGAATTCAAGGTTTTCTCTTATGCTGATTACTTCTGCTCTGAAGGCCATAAATACTGCTTTTACAATGATTATTTCTTTTTAAAACATTTAGAAATATTCTTCTTTAATTCCATACTCTCTTTGGAATCAGGAGTCCTTTACCTCATCAGGTGTTGATTCATTTTTCAAGAAAGAGTCAGGTAGGTGGTGCAGTAGATAACGCATTAGGTCTAGAATAAGGACAGACCTACAATTCAAATCCCATTTCAGACACTTACAAACGGTGTGACCTGGGCAAGTCACTTAACTTCTAACTGCCTCAGTTTCCTCAACTGTAAAATAGTGACAATAATAGCACCTAGTTTGCAGGGTTGTGGTGAGAGGAAAAAATGAACTGATATTTCTAAAATGCTTTAGCATAGTGCCTAGTACATAATAGGCTTTTAATATAATGCTTGTATCCTATCCTTTCCTTCTTCCCTTTCTTCCTTCCTTCCCTTCTTTCCTTTTTTCTTTTATCTTACAATATTTATACATAGATTTTTTTTAACTGATTTACCTGATCTGGAAGTTATATCCCTTTCTTATTCATATCTTCCCTATAAGCATATGTTTTTATAGTCAAGGTTTTTTAAGTGAATTGTCTTCCTTCTTCCTCCTGAGATTTTTGGTAATTTTTCCCCCCTATTACTCACTTTCTGACTTCTTCCCCTTTGATTGCAGTGTCTCTGAGGGTTGGATCTCAAAGCTATCTGACCCTTCTCCCAGACAAGTGAATTCATATTTAAACAGCTTCAGTCTCTGCCCCAAGTGACTTTTGCAGGTACAGAACTAGTCCTGGCTGGCTACCCATGCTCTTTCCCTCAGGTTTAGTGGAGTGCCACCCCATTGGCATTTTGCTCCAATTCCCTCTGTTCCTTAGTTATTTCAAGGAGTACTGGAACAGCACAAAACATTGTCGTACTGCCATCCCAGCCAAAGCAAGTACAGAGATGAAGAGTGAGGTAGAGTTGAACTCTGTTGCAATGAGTTGCCTGGTACAGCTCTGCCAATGAGATTGCTGGTGAGGGAGTGTATCCAGGTTTAGGGATTAACATTCTCTACTGTTACTTCATTGGGATGTTACCTCCTTTATGTCTTAGACTATGGAGAGAGCCAAAGTTGCTTTAATTCTCATACATAATTCTTATTTTTAAGAGGTTTTGACATGTAACCATGGAAGCAAATGTCTTGTCCTCCATATTGTTGTGCATGTGACCCAGAATTCTCCCTTTATTTCCTCTGGCCTAGATTATGGCAATAACCTTCTATTTGATCTTCCTGCCTCAAATCACTTCCTATTCCCAATCCATCTTTAAAACAATTGCCAAAGTGTTTTTCATAATGTGAATCCCTAATCATATTATTCCCTTTCTCAATAAATTCCATTGACTTTCTTTTTTTTTTTGTTTGGTGAGGCAATTGGGGTTAAGTGACTTGCTCAGGGTCACACAGCTAGTAAGTGTCAAGTGTCTGAGGCTGGATTTGAACACAGTTCCTCCTGAATCCAGGGGAATCCAGGGCCAATGCTCTATCCACTGAACCACCTAGCTGCCCCCCTTCTTTAAAAAAAAAATTATTTATTTAGCAGGGCAATGAGGATTAAGTGACTTGCCCAAAGTCACACAGCTAGTAAATGTCAAATGCCTGAGGCTGGATTTGAACTCAGGTCCTCCTAAATCCAGGGCCAGTGCTTTATCCACTGCACCACCTAGCTGCCCTTCCATTGACTTTCTATTACCTCTAGGATCATATATAAACTCCTCTGTCAATGAAACCAGGCCTTTCTTGTGGCTGACTTCTTCCTACCTCATCTCTAGGCTCCCAAGACCCAAGGGCCACACAACTCAGTCTGACCCTGTTCAGGGTTGGCCTATGGTAAGACTAGGAACACATCAATCCTGCCTTCTCACTAGGCTTTCTGCGAATCTTCTCCTAAACGCCCCAACCCCCCTTGCAGTGGTAAAGCCATTGTGCTACCAGAACACATGATCACCTAGTCATTCCTGCTGTCAAGTAGATTTGTGGATGTCTCCTAGGACACAGCACCCCAGCAGTTTGAGTAGTTGAAGGCTGTGCAGAAACTAGAAAAGCTGAACTTAAACCTAATCACTGGCTTTCATCAGAGACCTCACTGATACTCTGCCTGATTCTCCAGTGGTTAGAGCATTCCTGTCCATTTTGTTCTCTTCCCAGTGCTACCAAACCCTGACTGGCTAAAGACCAAATCCCTCTCCCTAATCCCAGCTGCCAGTTTCCTTGTTCCCATCTACCTCAACCCTCCCTGATGTCCTACTCCACATTTATATGCTCTTTCCACAGTGCTCTCTGGAGCTCCTGCACCATAATTAACAAACTTCACATAGCATTTCTATTGCTTCTCTTACTTTCTGGAATTCACCAAGACCTGGCTCCCTTTTCCCCCCAATAACTTTCATTTTATATCTCTCTCTTCTCTTTCAGCTGAACCCCTTGGAAAATCTATCTACACTGTGTACCTCCATTTTCTCTCCTATCATCACTCTCATCTAAACTCTGCAATCTGGCTTCTGACCTTGTCATTCAACTGAAACGCCTCTTTCTAAAGCTAGCAATGATCTCTTAATTGCCAAATCAAATGGCTTCTTCTCAATCTTCATACTTCTTGACCTCTCTACTGTCTTTGACACTGATACCTTCCCCCCCCCCCCCGCCCCGAATATTCTGTCCTCTCTGAGTTTTCATGCCTACTACCTGTTTGATCACTTATCAATCTTCTTGGGTGAATTTTCATTTATGTCAAGCCCACTCACTGCTCGTCCCCTGCCCCCCCACCCCCAAGCTCTGTCCTGAGCTTTCTCTTTTTACTCTATACTATCTAGCTTGGTGATCTTATTAGATCCCATGGGTTCAGTGACTCCCAGGGATCTATATACCCAGCCTGTCTCCTGAACTCCAGTCCCATATTACCAGGGACATGTCACACATTTGAACTAGAAGTCTTTAGGAATCTCAAACCCAACATTTCCAAACGAGAATTAAATATCTTTTCTCCAAAATCCACTTGTGAATTTCCTTATTTCCCTTCTCTTCTGAATTTCCCTAGTTCTGCTGAAGAGCCATGACCATCCTTCCAGTCACCTAGGTCCAAACCTCAGTGTCATCTTTGACTCTTCACTTTCACCCCCTCCCACCTAATCAGTTATAGATAGCACAGGTTGTTTTTTTTTTGTCCACAGCATCTTTCACATCCATTCTCTTTCCTCCATTGACACAACCATCTTGCTAATTCTGTCTCTCATCACCTCTCAAATGGATTATAGCAATAGCTTTGCAACTGCTTTGCAATTGGACTCCCTGCCACAAGTCTCCACCACCCCCCTTAAAAAATCCTTTATTCTCCTGCCAAAATGATTTTTCCCAAAGTGTAGATCTGACTATGTTGACTGTGTGTCCGGACCCCAGCCCCAATCAATAAATACCAATAACTCCCTATTATCTTTGGGACCAAATGTAAACTCTCATATTTGGCATTTAAAGCTCTTCACAATCTGGAACCTTCCTATATTTCTACTTTTCTTACATAGTACTACCTTCCATGTACTCAATAGTCTAGTCACACCATACTTGGCCTACTTGTTGCTTTTCACCTGTGACATTCCATCTCCCATCTCAGTGACTTTGCAATTCCCATACTAGGAAAATTCGCTCTCTCTGTCTTTCTCTCTGTTTCTCTCTCTCTCTCTCTCTCTCTCTCTCTCTCTCTCTCTCTCTCTCTCTCTCTCTCTCTCTCTCTCTCTCTTTCTCTGCTTCTCCTCCCTCTCCCCCTCTGGAAGTCCCTGTTTTCTTTCAAAACTCAATTTAATCTCAAGCCCTACCTTGCAAATGCCACCCCTCTACATAGGATGATTTGTATATACTTTCACAGCAGTTTTATGGATTGTACATATTATGCTTCTCCAAGGTCACCATGGTTTGATTGCTTGGATCTGGGGACTCCACTCCCTGAACCTAGACCTGGAAAGAACAAATGAAACAAACCAAAATCTCAAATCCATTTCTTGGGTCCATGGGGTCTAAAAGTAAGGAGAAGGTGACTCTTATCCTTACCCAGCTTAGCATGTATTCATGCTACAGGTGAATAACGTCGAAGACCTTTACTCCTGGATTGCCACTGGGTAGGGGGAGAAAAGGAGAGAGACAGAGACAGAGACAGAGAAAGACAGAGTCAGGTCTAGCTGTGCAGCCGATGGAAAGTGGTCACTCTCATTCAAATGATACCATTGTGAGGGGGCAGCTAGGTGGCACAGTGGATAAAGCACCGGCCCTGGATTCAGGAGTTCCTGAGTTCAAATCCAGCCTCAGACACTTGACACTTACTAGCTGTGTGACCCTGGGCAAGTCACAACCCCCATTGCCCCGCAAAAATTAAAAAAACAAAACAAAAAAACAAATGATACCATTGTGAAAGGCAGAATGCTTTCTCCCAGAAACATTATCCTGGACACTCCTATTTGGGTACATCCATCTAAGGTGATCTCAACATGCACCAAAGCCCTGTTTGACTTCATTTTATATACAATACTTAAGTGTGTACGTATATGTATCTATATTCATATCATTTTCTATGTGAGAATGTAAGTTCCTTGAGGACAGGGACTGTTTAACTTTTGTCTTTGCATCCTCAGGATACATAACAGTTACTTACTGAATGCTTATTAGTTGAATTAAATTCTGTTGCACTCAAAAAGCACTTATTAAGTGCTTAGTACATGCAAGGAACATACTAGGCACTGGAGATGCAACGACAAACCCCCTCAAACATTCTTTACCTTCAAAAAGCTTACTTTCTACTGAAGGATTGATTCATTTACTTCCTGTTATGTAGAAACCATTGTACTAGGTAAGTCTCTGCCTTCCAGGAGCTCACAATAATGGGGTAGTGGTGGTGATGAACCACAATCACTAATAATTATAATTCAACTTAGAATTTGATTTTGAAAAAAGTTCATAGAAGTGAAACCAAGTCATAAAGATTCAAGGAGGGAGGGGCCGCCTCTAGCTAAGGAGATTAGGGAAGTTCTCATGGAGAAATTAGCACTTGAGTCAGACCTTAAAGGAAGAGGAGGATTTCAACAGGCAGGTGCACGTGGAGAGAGTTCATTCCAAAAACAGGAGACAGCAAATTCATGATGGTGGGAAAGGGACAGATAAGGTCAGGGAAAGGCAAGGAGTTCCATATGCTGTAGAATACAGAATTTAAGAGAGGGAGTGCAGTGATAGTTAGAAGTCTGGGAAGTAAAATGGAGCCACACTATGTGGGGCTTCAAATCCCCAGCACCTTGCTAGATGCCACAGGGAATGCAATGCAAAAAGGTTGAGTATTAGCTGGCCAAGGCTTAAAACATCCTGGATTTAGTTTGTTGAAACAAATAATTTTTAAAAATTCTTTCTCTATATATTCTTTTGTTTTGTTTTTTGTTTGTTTTGTGGGGAGATGCTGGTGGAACAGTCATATGCCTTCATGCCCGACAAGAACAATGAGGGTTAAGTGACTTGCCCAGGGTCACACAGCTAGTAAGTGTCAAGTGTCTGAGGTCACATTTGAACTCAGGTCCTCCTGAATCCAGGGCCGGTGCTCTATCCACTGTGCCACCTAGCTGCTTCCCCCCCAAACAAATAATTTTAATAAAATACTAGGATATGACATAAATCCAACTTTTCAACAAAAGCTACAAGATGAGATAGTAAAAGATAGCCCATCTAAAATAATTGTAAATAGCATAAAAATACCTGGGAATATACATTCCAAGATAAACCCAGAACACCATGAACATGATTATAAAACGGTTTTTATAGAAATTAAATGTCAGATTTAAATAACTAGAGATATATTAGATAAAGCACCAGCCCTGGATTCAGGAGGACCTGAGTTCAAATCCAGAAAGTGTCTGGATTTAGTTTGAAGTGGCTAAGTTGCCAGCTGAGGAAAAGGATGAAGAAGCGTTGGTCGGGACCACATATTTGCATTCAATTTTCTTATCTGTTAAAGGAGCAGATTGCACTAAATAACCTCAGTGAACCCTCCCTGAGCTAAAAGGTACAATTCTTTTTGTTTGTTTGTTTTGTGGGTCAATGAGATTTAAGTGACTTGCCCAAGGTCACACAGCTAGTAAGTGTCAAGTGTCTGAGGCTGGATTTGAACTTAGGTCCTGCTGAATCCAGGGCTGGTTTATCCACTGTGCCACCTAGCTGCTCCGAAATCCTACAATTCTAAGTGGGACTGAAACTCGGAGCTCTTCAGAGTCTCAGAGTCTCACATTTTTCCCTCCTCTCTACCTATAGCGCCTCTCCTTTGAGTATCCCTACCCATCTCCCTGTCAGTGAGTTCTGGGTGTGTCAGATTTCCTCACTGATGCTTTCTATGTCCCCTTATTGTCTTCCACAGCGGGGCTCAGTTGAGCCTTTTCTCCAGATCCATAATTTGTACTCCGTGCCAAGGTGCCCAGTGCAGGCCTCGTTGCCGAGACTAAACCGAAGAACCGTAAGCCAGCACTCGTACCCGCTGAACCGATTCTCCTCCGTGCCCATCTGTGACGCCATGGAGCACCCCACCTCACAGGCGGAGCTGGAGCTGGACTATAACCTGCCCCGGGTTCAGCTGAGCGATGAGATGTTCGTCTTCCAGGACGGGAGATGGGTGAATGAGAACTGTCGCTTGCAGTCCCCGCACTTCTCCCCCGCCTCGTCTTTCCATCACAAGCTGCATCACAAGAGGCTGGCCAAGGAATACCTCCTACAAGAGGAGAACAAGTCCCTCCGAGAGGAGAACAAGTCCCTCCGGGAGGAGAACAAAGTCTTGCGGAAGGAGAACAAAATCCTGCAGGCTTTCTGGGAGGAGAACCGAGACGAGAACAAAGGGGAGCTGGGGCGGGCGGCCGGCGCGGCGTCCTCGGTGGTGGTCCAGAAGGACAACACGGCCCTGCAGGTCCTGAAGAAGGACAACACGGCCCTGCAGGTGCACAAGAAGGAGAGCGCCACGCTGCAGTTCCTGCGGGAGGAGAATCGCGCCCTGCAGCTGCTTCTGGAGCAGAGGAAGGCCCACTGGCCCCACCCCGAGCAGAAGACGGGGCCCCAGGAGGAAGCGAAGCCCCCCCCAGCTCCTCCAGACGAGGCCCACAATACTTCCAGGCAGGCCGGGGAGAGCACCATCCCCCCGTGTGAGGAACCCAAAGGGCCCCCCACCGCCCACGAGGACAGCAAAGCCCTTCAAGCCCTCCGGGAGCTGGTCAACAACCTCTCTATCCCTCTGGAAGACATCAAGGCCGTGCCGGGCCTCCAGGAAGAGGCCCAGTCTCTGCAGCTGCTCCGGGAAATGAACCAAGCTCTGCAAGCCCTGCGGGAGGAGAATCAGAGCCTGCACGCCCTGAGAGAGGAGAACCGGATCCTGCACGAGGAGAACCGGACCCTCCAGCTCCTGAGAGAGGAGCATCGGGCCTTCCAAGAGGAGAACAAGGCCCTTTGGGAGAACAACAAGCTGAAGCTGCAGCAGAAGCTGGTCATCGATACGGTGACCGAAGTCACGGCCAGGATGGAGATGCTGGTGGAACAGTTATATGCCTTCATGCCCGCCAAGAGCAAGGAGCCCAAGAAGCCCGGCAGGGTCTGAGGGCTGGAAGGCCCCGAGGCCCGGAGCTGGGAGGGGGTTCCAACCGGCTCCTTCCCCTTGGAGTTCGTGCCCATGGAAAGAGCAGTATTATTGGCCCCTTTGATGCCAAAGAAGTAATAAAGGCACGAGGTAGAGTTTGGGAGAATGGCCTGAGAGAGTTATTTCACCATTAGAGTTGTAACTGGCATTTTCCTCACCCGGGGCAAGCTTCACAAAAACGGCCCCAGCGTCAGTGCCACAAATTTCAAAGATTTAATTCAGTTGGGGGAGGAAGAAATGGGAATACAGAGACACAGCCTCCTTCCCCCTCCAGGATGCACAATGGAGAAGAGGTAGTGGAGACAGAAAGAGGAGCCTCACCTAGGAGAGAACAGCCAAGGGTAGGAAATGAGCCACCTGGGAGCTTCCTAGTTTATAATGATTCTTGCCAAGTGGGTGCTAAGCCAAGGAGAATGTCAGCTCTATTCAGAGCCCCCATTGCCCTGTCTTAGTTAGAACTCTGCTATTTATCCACACACGTTCACCTCCTCCTGTCTACATAGCACTAGCTCCCTGATGCCAATTCATCTTCATTGTAGGCTCAGTGCATCTCCCTGACGGTTGGGAAGGTGCAATCCTTGGAAGCACAGTTAACTATTCAGTAAACAATAGAATTTACAGAGGTTAAGTGGTATAGCAGATGAGATTTGGGCCTTGGAATCAGGAAGACCTATATTAAAATCTTGCCTTTGATGCTGTGTGACCTTGGAAATGTCACTTCCCTCTGACTCACAGTTTCCTCCTGTATAAAATTGGGATAATAGCATCTACCTCAATACTATGTGAAGGATTGAATGAGCCAACATACATAAAGCACTTTTGCAAATCTTAAAGCCTTATATAAATGTGAATTATTATTCCCATTTTACGGGCATAGAAATTACAGGACCCAAGGAATTGGGAGGCACCTCTGAGGGTTCATGAAGAAAAAAAGCAAAAGATGACAGCCTAAATTTCTCATTCCTAGTTCAATATTTCATCTGCTAAAGTGGTGGGCATAGGCAGATGGCCAGTGGTAGGAGAGATTATGAGAATTGTGGGAGCCTAGATTTAGAGCTACTTGGACCCTTAGAGGTCATCTAGTCCCCATTTGTTTATTTATTTTTTAAAATTCTGAACTTAATAAACAACAAATAAAATGGGCATTTCTATATGCCTAACAGAACAGGTCAAAAAGCATTGTGCATTAAACTGTAGGTCTCTGTTATGGACAATTTGCTTCTTTCTTGAAATGTTTAATATGCTCAGCATGTAGCCTTCAAAGCTGTTCTGCCTGTCCTTGCTCCTTAAGAGTAATAATGATGATAGATAGCATTTATATAGCGATTTAAGGTTTGCAAAGGTCTTTGCATGTTAGTTCATTTGATCCTCACAACTCCATGAGGTAGGTGCTATTATTATCCCCATTTTACCAATAAGAAAACTGAGGCACAGAGAGGTTTAAGTAACTTGTCCAGAATCACTAAGCTATTGTCTGATGCTGCATGTCTTCTTTAATCCAAGTCCTGGCCTTTCTTCTCTTCTCTTCTCTGAATTAAAAAAAACCCTCAATTCCTTCCTTCCTTCCTTCCTTCCTTCCTTCCTTCCTTCCTTCCTTCCTTCCTTCCTTCCTTCCTTCCTATCCCTATCACCCCTTCTCCAAAAAAAGAAAAACAAAGCCCTTCAAATAAATATTTGTAGTCAAGCACAACAAATCCCCACATTGGCTGTGTCTGAAAATATATATTGTCTTCTGCACCTTGAGTCCATTACCTCTCTATCAAAAAAGTAGGTGCATGCTTCAACATCAATCCTTAGGAATCATAGATGCTAACCCTTCCATTTTATATTTGAGGTAACAGGGCTCAGAGAAATTAATTGATTGGCCCAAGATCACATAGGTTAGTAAATGGCAGAGCTAGGATTGGGAATTCAGGTCCTGTAACTCCACTGTACCTCATTTCCATTTTACAAATGGGAAAACCAAGTAACAGGTGAGACTGAAACCCAAGTATTCTTCCTCTTAGTTCAGAGTCAAGACTAAGGGTAGATAATGTAGGTAATTACCCTTTAAGATGCACTGTATAGGGAAATCCCAATGAGGGACACTTTTAACGTTATTTTTTAAAATAAATGTATATATTTTTAAATGCCAGAAAATCATTCACTATGTCATTAGGTATTGATTTTGCCAGAAATCATCATGTATGTTACAGTAAAGTTTCTCAGAGCTTTTGTTGCACGGTAACTGAAAAGGGAACAGCCACAGTTGTCATGCCTTCCCTGGGGTACAAAGTACTCTTTGCCCCGGCTCTCTCTTTAGTCCCCTTCTGATTCCCTATTAGCCCACACTTTTTTCTTTTCTTTTCTTTTCTTTTCTTTTCTTTTCTTTTCTTTTCTTTTCTTTTCTTTTCTTTCTTTTTTTTTTTTTTGCAGCCCACGCTTTCTTAACACAGTAATTCAAAAAGGCAGACAGCCATGCCAGATAAAACGCTTTTCCAAAAGGCAAAAAGGTTTTGGTCCTTGATGGAAAATGCAGGCATTCAGAGATGGCGTCTTTCGGTGTGGACAAATGCTGTTGAGCTCAGAAAGTCTTTTATTTGAGATGTAACTGCTCCAACCAGCCACGCTGCCTGCTTCTCCCCTTGCTCCACACAAAGTCCAGCCCACAGATCACTATCCTGGTTGCTTCATTTCTGAGCTTGTCAGGTCTGATCCAGAGCCAGCCTAGTGACTCTGAATGAGGGGTAGCAAGCTGAATAGGGATCATTTCTTTTGGCGAGTCCATGACTCTAAAAGAAAAATCTCCCCCATAGGTCCATTTACTCTTGCCACAGGTGTAGGGGTGACTGATGTGCTCACAGGGCCCCAGTCATTTGTTTTCCCCATTGCTCTGGCAATCTGAACAAATAGGATTAATTCCAGTTTGCTGCTAGCAGGATGCTGTCCCTTTGCAGGGTTTCCTTTCCCAAATTTGGTCAATGCACCAGGTTCAAAATGTCACTGCAATACAAACACCTCTATTTAAGGCAATTTAGTCACCCCAGGGATATAGGTTTGCCCAGTTTTGTGATGAAAGCAAATTGACTTCAGTGTTTTCCAGACAGCTGAGCAGACAGAAGACTCAATATCCTGAAATTGGTGCTACAAATATTTGTCTAACTCAAATTAATCTACATAATAGCGGCCAGGCACTTTCTCAGCAAGCCTTCGGGAGCTCAGAGATGGGACTCCTATTTCACAGTGTCAACTTTCTATGTCAGGCGGTATCTAAGCAGGTGAAAAATTAGCAAGATAAGCCATAAATGTCATCCTTATGGACTAGGTGGATTTATTTCAAAACGATCTCTTATTGTACGGTGCAACCCATATACATTAGTTACCTTTGGCATGGGGGAGGGAGATGAGTACCTAACCTTTTGTAGGACAGTGAAATTTCTGTCTCTTTATGTTTTAAAGTGGGTCTTTCCACTGTGAATTATCTCCATTTTTAAAGTTCTCTATCCTCCTCCCCCTCCACCCTGCACTTCCACCAGATCAAATATAATCACTTCTCACAGAGCTTTATTCATATACAGGGAGGATGTTGACTGGTTTATCTTCATGAGACTGACTACTTCTACTTTTTTATAAGTTGTGTCACTGTAGGGGAAACTATGAGCAGTACTTGGTCCTATTTAGAAGGGCAGTCCCAGGCATATGGCTATCAATCTATCATTTATGTCTACCTATAATTATTCATAACATCCCTAGGGCCTCTCTCCAGCTCTCAGACCAGCTGGCTGCCCCACACCCACTGGTTCCATTCATTTGTGGGTGATATCCACAGTTTTCATTTATCTAGTTCCCTTATTCCTTTACTGTCATTTCTTTTAGCCTCTTACAAAGGCATTTTTCTGTATGAGTTTTACTTAGAATGGTCGTAATGAATCAAAGGAGCTCAACCCAAGTACCAAAGTGTTTATATTCCCCAGCCCATGCATCCATCCTCAGCACCTGGTAAGCTGGAATCACTAGAATTCAGTTGTGCTCATCATTCCCAGTGAGAAGCAATAAATGATATTTGCTTGGGGCTTTTTGCTCATGCCAGAACCTCAGTGGTAAATCAATGTGGGGTGCTTCTGGGTTTCAGGCTTGCCAGTTCCTGAGGCTTAATACTGTTGACCATGTGCCTGTGAATGAACATGATGGGTGCATTTTTGTTAACCTACTTTGATTCATTTCTATCATTCTGAATAAAACTTGGATGTAAGTATTTGGGATTACTTGGGGTAATGCTGCTGGCCTCTCCTATAATTGCCAAGATCTCACTTTCAGGAGGTCATGTGTCTGCTTCCCAATCTCCACATAGTTATCAGCAGGTGCATAATTGAATTTATGTGTCTATCTTTAATAAGACTAAAATGGGAAGAATTTTTCCCAGTCACAGGATGCAAGTTGCATGGCTATTACAGTCCATTCAAGGCAACTAAACAAGTCACCAGCTCTTGTAAGCAGGATACCATTTTCCCAATTTTATTACTTACATTCCAACTTATCCCTTTTAAATCTCCTGCCCCTCAGCTTCCTCCCTAAAACATACGGTTGTGCACACCTCTCAATTCTACTTTCCCGAAGAGCTTTGTGCTACTGGGGTCTGGATGGGCCATAGCTTTGGCCATTTAGCCTGCTCTAGCATCTTCTGGTTTCTGGATGGTTTTGGAGTAAATTGCCCTTGATGAGTCTCTCTTTGACCATCTTTCAAAAAAGAAGTCATATACTGCTCTCTCAAGGGTTAACTCAGAGGAAGCCAGGACAGAGAATTTTCATTTAAAATGGGCATGTCATATTCTAGACGTTCAAGAGCATGTGTGTGTGGGGGGGGGGGGTGGGGGGGCAAACAATGTATTTAATTTTAGTCCTTCTCAGGATGAGTTCTAGCACCCAGAGCAAAATTTCTCTGGGTTCCAAACTTTGTGACTTTGAATAAAGAAAGTTGGAGGAATGGCAAAATGAGAGTTTCCTCCTAGCTTAGTGCAAAAAGTGAAATTCTAAAACAAAACCATCACTTAATATTCTTTAAGCATTCTCACATTCACCTCTACCAAACTCCTGCTCCAATGGGGGAATTTGCTGAGCCTGCATTCTCTAAAACTATGACAGCTGAAGAAATGTTCAAGCAAGTTCGACCAAATACCCAGGTCTAGCAACAGACTGTCATTTGAGGATTAGTCTAGATAAACGGCGATAATTTAACATCCCTAACTGGACCACCAAACACTTTACTTTCTTCACTATAACAACACATAGAAATGATCGACCAAGGTAGAAAGGGAACACAATTTGCACCAGCAGAGAAAGCGTCCACACTGATGAAGTAATTTCCTCCATTGAAAAGAACTGTAAATCTTTCTAAGTATATTTAAACTCCTACTTGCCATATTTAAAGAGTAGACCAGATAGATGTTCAACACAACACAAGTGGAAACTGATCAGAGCAATACTGCAGACATTATCTATTTAGAGCTGAAAGGGACTTCTGAGGTCATCTAGTACAACCTCTTCATTTTACTAAGGATTAAACCAATGGCCAGAGAGGTTATGGGATTTGCTCAGTGGTATGCAGGTACCAAATGGGAGATGTGGAGTGTGAACTCTGAGGACCTTTGATCAATCCATATTTACTTTCCATTGTACCATACTGTCTCCCATGACATAAGGGAGGGTTTCTTAGACTCCTGTCCTCTTTTCGTTGTTGGTTTCAATGTTGGTGGTAACTTCACAAAGAAAGTTGTAGACTGATAGTTCTTATGTCAAGCAGCCAAAAGGAGTCTGGTCACGAGGAAAGAGCAACTTGAATGTCTGAAGGGAGGCAACAATACAATACCCTGCCATATCTTCCTCAGAAACCATCAGCTTTAATCAGGAGTATGTTGGAACCAGATCCTATTAGCTAAGTTTTCACTGTGAGCATTTACAACTCAGAAATGAGCAAATCAGGGCTTGAGTTATTATTCTGTTAATTTTCTAGAATTAAGGAAGTGATGGAGAAAATTTTAATAATGCAGATTACATTTAAACTTTTGTCAAGGCTACATTTTCTCCTGAAAAGCTGGTCTTTAAACTTTTACCAATATACCTTTTGTCTTTAAGCCATGAGATCTGGGATCTCATACACAAGGCAACAAGTCCAAAGATATCATAGGATTATAACTCTAGTGCTAGAAGGGACCTCAGAATCCATCTAGTCCAATTTCACACCCCTCACATCCCCCCTTTTTTTTTGATATACAAATGAGGAAGAAATTAAAATCCAGGGCTGGGGGCAGCTAGGTGGCACAGTGGATAGAGCACCGGCCCTGGATTCAGGAGGACCTGAGTTCAAATTTGGCCTCCGACACTTATCACTTACTAGCTGTGTGACCCTGGGCAAGTCACTTAACCCCAATTGCCTCACCAAAAAAACAAAACAAAACAAAACAAAAAAATAAAAATAAAATCCAGGACTGGCTGTTCCCCATACCTGGAATGTTCTCTCTCTTCCCCTCCAACTACTGACTTCTTGGGCTTCCTTCAAGTCACAACTAAAGTTCACTTCCTACAGGAAGTCTTTCCCAATCCCTGTTAATTCTATGGCCTCCCCTCTGTGAATTATTTCCTATCTAAATCAAAGGCATGACCATCCATTGAGGAATGGATAAACAAGCTATGGCATGTGATGGTGATGGAATATTATTGTGCTATAAGAAATGATGAGCACGATGATTTCAGAAAGGCCTGGGAAGACTTGTATGAACTGATGCATAGTGAAGTGAGCAGAACCAGGAGACAGCAATATTGTTTGATGAAGAACTCTGAAGTACTTAACTATTCTCAGCAATACAATAATCCAGGACAATCCCAAAGGACTAAAGCATACTCTCCACCTCCAAAGAAAGAACTGATATTGATGGAACAGATACTGAAGCATGCTATTTTTCACTTTCTTTCATTTTCTTTTATTCAAGTTTTCTTATGCAAATGACCAACATAGCAATGTTTTACATAATTGCACATGCATAACTTATATATGATTGCTCACTGCCTCAGGAAGGGAGAGGGGAGGGAAGGAGGGATAGAATTTGGAACTCAAAACTTTAAATAAAAATGTTTATTTTTTTTTAAATGATGGCTTATTTATCCTCTATAAAACTTACTTTGTATATATTTGTTTGCATGTTGTCTTTCCTATTAGATTGTAAGGTCCTTGAGGGTAGGAACAGTTTGCCTCTTTTTGTACCCCCAGTACTTAGCACTGTGCTGGCACATAGTAGGTACTTAATAACTTTATTGAATTGAATTACTTGCTCTAGATCACACAGTAGTAAACATGAGAGACAGGATTTGAACCCATTGCCTCTGCCTCCAAAACAAGTATTTTAATATCTAACATTCTCAGGTTTATAGATCAGATAGAAGTGTACAAAATTTATTAGAATTCCCTTATTTGGGGTAGCTAGGTGGCACAGTGAATAAAGCACCAGCCCTGGATTCAGGAGGACCTGAGTTCAAATCCAACCTCACACACTTGACACTACCTGTGTAACCCTGGGCAAGTCACTTAACCCTCATTGCCCCACCAAATTAATTAATTAAAAATTTTAAAAAACTTTAAAAAAAAATTCCCTTATTTTCCAGAGGAACTGTATGAAAACCTGGCCTAACAAATCAAAGGTCCCCAATGGTAAGAAACATTGAACCTGGTTGATATGCAAATAGTCAGAAATTCCTGATGACAATGAAAAGCACAAACCAAGCAGGCTTCTCCAGAGATATTTAGGGATTTATGGTACCAATCAGCAAAGATTCCAGGATACTTCCTGTTTCACACCCTCTAATTGCTTGGGCTCTAGCAGTGAGCAATCAGCCCGATTTGCATTGTGCAAATGGAATTAAGGGCATTTTGTTGCAAACCAGGAAGCAGGGAGTTAATCAATCCAGACCTAACTGACATACCAATAAATCATTAACTATCCAGGGACTGTAGATCTCCCCCCACCCCCCAACAATTACATGGCTCACCTGCTTAAATACTCTCCTTCCCCAAATTTGGGTTGAACCCCTCCTTTGAGAGGTTCCCTTGCAATTGCATGACTGTCTTGCTGAGAAGAATAAATGGGTGCTTGTCTTTATAACTGTGTTTCACTCTGATTCTGTTTTTGCCTGGGACAGGTTTCTGTTTTTGACAGAGGGTACAACTGTTGAGGACCCTTTTCCAACAGATTCATATTTGGGTGACCCCAGTTGAGAGTCATCCCTTATTCTTAATCTCATATCCCAGTTGTTTAAAGCTAAAAGGATTTTTGTGCTCTGAATTGCCCAATCTCTCTCATTCACATGCATGTCTTCCCCAGTCCTGTCTCTTATCAGTTTCACTGTGTAAACAGTTCCTTCCAACTCCTTTACTCCCTTTTGTTCAACCAAACAATGGCCTTTGTCTCTAAGAACAAAGTTAGGCACTGGTGACAGATTATTTTTAATGTAATCAAGACCAAGTGACTGTCTAATTTGAAATTCTGGCATTTTCTCCCTTTCCATCTCATTTTATTCCTTGCAGATAGAAGAGCCCATTTGAGCTCTGGCGAAAATCTTTGGAAAGAATCTAAGACCAAATCTATTGGTCTGGGCACTCACCTGATCTTTCATTCATTTCAGTAAGGCTAAATGAAAGAAAGGAGTTTTAAGTAATAGATTTTCATTGATATCTTTCATTTTTAATATTACTAGATTTCCTCAAAGGAGAGCTTTTAATTCCTTACTTTGCTGTCAAGAGCCCTGAATCTGGAGTCAGAGGTTTGCATCTTGCTTTTGATACTTTGTTGTGAACATAGTCAAACCACTTAGCCTTATCTGTTCCCTGGCCTGTGAAGAGACAGCCCTGCAAAGTGGATAGTTGGAACCAGGGAACCCTGAGTTTGAATCCTGATTTAGGCACTTATTGGTTGTGTAATGTGAGGAATGGGTAATTGTCTCCTCTCAATCAATGAGGGGTAATTCAGAGGCTAATAGAAATTTCCCCGGTGAAAATCAAGGCAAAGGGTTGAGAATATGCGTTTCGATTACCTAGTTCTTGCACATAGATGTAACCCTTGAGTAATCAGAGCAGTGCTGAAAAAGGGGAGGGGCCATTCACATTAGGGACTAGGGGATAAAATGGGGCCTGCGAGCCTCCATTTTTGGCACCCACAAACTGCACACTAGGGCGCCCCTTTCTCTTGAGAAGGAAATAAACTAGCCTTTGTCATATCGCTGCTGAGTTCCAGAGAATTATTGAGGAGTCGTTTTTCTCACATGTAATCCTGAGGAAATTACCTAATCACTACCAGCCTTAGTTTCCCCACCTATAAAAGGGGATAGTAATGGCATCTACTTCACACAGTTGCTGTGAGGATAAAAAGAGATAATACCTATAAAATGTTTTGCATATGAATAGATAAAAAAGACATTTATTAAACACTGTGCTAAGCATTGGGGTGACAAATACAAAGGTAAAAATAACCCCAGTCCTCAAGTAGCTTTTATTATAATAGGGAAAACAATACTGAGGAGTGGTGTCCAGGGAAGGGGAATGTTGCTAAATGGGGGGTGGGAAGGAAGGGAATGTATGCAGGACACACTTTTGTGCTTAATCTGCACACTTAAGTCTAGACAATCAACAAAACTACAAATCAAAGCCTGATTTGTAGCTAATTTCCAAGCTGTAATTTCCAATTTAACTGATTGAGGTAGATTTAAGATAGCTCTAGCACATGCTTGGTGTGGTCTAGAAAGATGATGAATGGGAGCCATGGAGAAGAAGATGGACACACTCCATTAAGGGACAATGGAGGAGTTGATCTGATCAAGATAGATGAAATAGCTCTGACTCTCTTGAGTTTGGCTGTGACCTGGGGTACCCAGAGTAGAGTGGTGCCTCTCTCTTCTACCATTGGCTTCCAGCAGACTGTGTTCCCCTCATTGTTGGAGGCCAGTGACTATTACTTCAGTTCCATTTAACCATTTAATATCAGCTAGCTTTTTACAAAAGGGGTATTTACTTTAAAGATTTTGCAAGAACAAAGTACAGACATTTTTCTCTCCAACATCTCATGGCATAATTTCCCTGATACCATCTGGGTCTCTAAGGGATATTAGATAAAACTTTTATCATAGTTCCTAGATGGCATCAATTCTACCAAGTTCATATCTATCACTGCCAGATGAGTCCTCATCTCAGTCTTCACTGGCATAGGTCAGTCCTTGCTTCTTGGGTTATTGATGCTGGGCTGGGGCTGGCTGAAAAACCTGACTTGGAATCTCTGGATGCTATGAAGTTTAAAATCTAATTCTGATGTCTAAAAATCTCATGTGGGGTCGCCTTAAATTAGAAGTGTACAGCACCAGTCTCTGGGCATTAAGTATTTATTAAAGTATATTAGGGTTTAGTAAAGAGAACCCGTGGAGAAAGAAAGAACCTAGCTTCTTTCACCTCCTGTTCCTACCTCGACCTCCAACAGAAAGAAGGATCCCTGTACCCCTCATGTGGAAGCTCCCTGTGGCCCATCCAGGCGAGGTCCCTATACACAGCTCCAAGCTAATTGGCTGGTAGCATTGATTGACATGACTTACAGGCGTTTCTATGAATAGATGTAGTCACATGTTTTCTCCTTGGTGGGGGGGGGGGGTGTTGCCCTGGTTCTCACAATGTCTTTCTCAGCAGGAGGGCGGGGGGCACTCTGATTCTCACAATGCCTGCATGCCAAGATCCCCAGGTGCCCTCCAGACCCCTGGAATTCACAAGTTTGTAAAGATTCTACTCCCTTCGCTTATTTTTATTTATTTATTTATTTTTGTGGGGCAATGAGGGTTAAGTGACTTGCTCAGGATCACACAGCTAGTAAGTGTCAAGTGTCTGAGGGCAGATTTGAACTCAGGTCCTCCTGAATCCAGGGCCGGTGCTTTATCCATTGTGCCACCTAGCTACCCCTACTCCCTTCCCTTATGATGGAGGCCATTTGCTCTTTACAGCTTGGTCACTAGCCAGATAACATGATCTGAATGATTAACTGAATTGAAGATAGGCAGAGGGGTGGTGGAAGCCATTAAAGCCTTTAAAACCCCTCCACAGTCAAAGAGCCTCCCATTCACAGGATAGTTAGCCAGCTGGAAATAGTTCCAAAATGCCTCTGCATACTTCAGAGTTTCTCCAAGGCATTTATTTGTCTTACACGTCATCATGATTCTCCTGACAACAAGCTCCCTAGCCTGTCCGTGTGGAGAGAGGCCAGACCAGGTGCTCTGAACAATGAATGTGATTTATGTGCCATGAACAATGGTTTATGGTTCTAGGACTGTAGGTCATATGTGTCAAGGGTATGTATGTAGCAGATAAATGTTAGTTATTATCATTATGCATGACAGCTTTTCAAATATAGGAAAGCAGCTACCCAAGATTCCCCCCTAAACCTTTTCTTCAAGATGAGTATTGGAGCAGCTAGGTGGCGCAGTGGGTAGAGCACCGGCCCTGGAGTCAGGAGGACCTGAGTTCAAATCCAGCCTCAGACACTTAACACTTACTAGCTGTGTGACCCTGGGCAAGTCACTTAACCCCAATTGCCTCACTAAAAAAAAAAAAAAAAGATGAGTATTACAAGTTCCTTTAGTCATTTCTCTAGTGAAGTGCTTTTGAGATCCCTTAACATTCCCTTTGTTTTCTCCTAGAGGTACACATGTCAGTTTATTAATGTCCTTAAAATGAACTGAACACAATACTCTTGAATGTGGTCTGACCAGTACCTAACACAGTAAAAACTATTACTCTCCTTGTTCTATATGCTATGATTCTGCTAAGGTCACATTAAAGTGGTTTGGGGTTTTTTTTTTTTTTTGGCTACACATAAAAACACTGACTCATACTAAATAGGCAGTCAAGCAAAACCCCCTCCCCACGGGCAACATTGCCTAGTCATTTGGCGTGAACAAGAAATTGCAATTGATAAAAAGTGGACGTAACAGGTCCAGTAAAATAAATTGGACAAGACAAAAATTATGTAATCCCTTAGCTTGGCAAGTATTGACTACATTCTAACTACTCCTGCTCTCATAGGTCTAGTTTTTCTCTTTGGAAGTAAAACAAAACAAACTCCTTGATTATAGAATCAAGGAATTTCACTTGGAAGGGATCTTAGCAACCACTTCATCCAACCCATACCTACAAAGAATTTACAACAGTCAGCAAGTGGACATTCAGTCTTTATTTGTAGCTGATGGCAAAGAGATGTTCTCTGTCTGTCTGTCTCTGTCTCTGTCTCTCTCTACCTTCCTCCCTCCCTCCCTCTCTCTCTGTCTCTCTCTCCTTTCTTCCTTCCTTCCCTCCCTCTCTTTGTCTCTGTCTCTGTCTGTCTGTTTGTCTGTCTGTCTCTCTGTGTCTGTCTGTCTCTTCCATTCCCTTTTAGGATGTCTCTAAGGGTTGGGATGTTTTATCAAGCCTAAAGTTACTTCTTGTCAGTATCCTACCAAGGTTCTTCATAATCCAACAGGTTTCAATTCCAAATGTAATTTAGGTAAAGCTTTGTGACTGTGTGGATAGTTTCCTAAGGGTAGGCTGATAATATTTTTAGACTGTGACTCCATAAAATTTAAACCCAGTACACAACCTCTGGAATCATGGACTAATGGGGCCTCAGAATTAGAAGGTACTGACTCATTTAATAATGTATACTTTAAGAATGTAGGGGAAGCTAGATTGAGTCTTCCTGATTCCAAGCCCAGTGCTCTATCCAATGATCTGTCTCAAACACTTCCTAAATATGTGACCCTGGGCAAGTCATTCAACTCTGTTTGCCTCAGTTCCTCTTCTGCAGAATGACCTGGAGAAGGAAATGGCAAAGCACTCCAGTGTCTGCCAAGAAAACCCCAAATAGGGTCATGAAGAGTCGGAGGAGACTGAAATGACCAAATAACAAACAGCTTTAAGAACGTACTCAGGGGGCAGCTAGGTGGCGCAGTGGCTAGAGCACTGACCCTGGATGCAGGACCTGAGTTCAAATTCGACCTCAGACATTTGACACTTACTAGCTGTGTGAACTTGGCCAAGTCATTTAACCCCAATTGCCTCAAAAAAAATAAAAAAGAACATACTCAGAACCCATCTCTGATTATCTACTTCTGAAGAAACTAGAATTAGAGTCAGAAGGACTAAATTTGAATCCAGATTCTGTCATTTACTATTTATATGACCTTGGAGCAGGGGTATGCTAGAACCAGCTTGAACAGGCTCAAGAGAGCCACTTGTTAAATTTTCAGTGTGAATATTTATATCTCAGAAACCAGAAAATGCTACAAGTCAGGGTCCAATGTGTTGTTTTGTTTATTTTCTTTACTTAAGAAAGTAATGAAGAAAATGGTGATAATGCAGATTTAATTTAAAAGTGAATTTGTTATTGGTACATTTCCGCCCCCACCCCCACAGCCAGTTTTAAACATTTGCCAGCACCATTGCCGTGGGGCCTTTATCTATAAGATGAGCAATTAGCTGGTCTCTAATGTATCTTCCAGCTCTAACATTGTATAATTTTTATTATCTATTCTTTCTCCTGTGTTCATCCTTGCCAACAATGATAGACTCCAATAGAGCCACTATTCTTGGAATGTATCATACCAACATATCACAGGGTGGTAGAATGGTTGTAAATTTTCTAGCTGCCTTGAAAGGGCTGATGATTTGGGGTAGATCAGTTGAAATAGGTAAATATTGTATTCTATTTTCTACTTATGATCCTTCATATCCAAAAATAATCAGTTGTGTCTTTACTCAGTCTTCTCCAGGTCAATTCTTGCTTCAATCCTTGTAAAATACATTTTGAGTCTCTTTTTCAGTATGCATTTGAGCTTGTCAATAGCCTTCTGAAAGGGGCACATTTAGAACTAGATTCAAGATTTGGTCTGACCATTGGAAGGGATCATTGTCTCTATTATTCTGAATACTATAAGAGTATTAGCATTTTTGGCCATCCCATCACAATGTAGGCTCACATTGAGTTTGTAGATCACTAAAACCCCTGGATATTTTTTTCATATAATTTCTATGTCCTCTTATCCTCTCTCTCTCTCTCTCTCTCTCTCTCTGAAGTTGATTTTTGAATCCTAGTGCAATTCCTATTCCACTTCATCTGGTTACATTTGCCTGTGATGTTTAAAAAGTTTGCGAGACATAATTGTTGAGTAATTAGTCATTTATTAATAATGCTAACATTTTAATAAAAGAGGTCAGTGGCACTCTTAAATGCCAAAGACCCCCATGTCAGGGTCTGACCAAGAATAGGGAGAAAGTCAATCTTTAGAGATTGAGTTTTGAAATGAAAACTTTAGAAAAAGGGGAGAAGTTTGGATCTCCCCAAATCATTGACTATCAATAATAATTTCTCTCATGCTTTATTATTCTACCAAGTGGAGGTTTTATTAGATCTCCTTTCTATCATACAGTATATTAGTCATCCCAGCTTCCTGACATCTTCACACTTTATGAGTATTCTGTCTTGTATCTGATATATGCAACATTTGCAAGCATAGTGAATTCAGACAGCTTGTGTCTACAAATCGTTCAGCAGCATGTTCAATAAGTGTTCAGCTCTTGCTATTTACAGAGCTGGGTGCTAGGTGCTGGGGGATATGGGGAGAGTTGTAAAGGTAAATATAACATGATTCCTGACCTCAAAGAACTAACAATCAAATACAAAGAACATATCAATAATGATATCTCAAAATTCCAAATGGCAAATACATAAAGGAAGTATGAAGTATCACAAGGAGGAAAATAAAAATTATGGAATGAGTCATAGATTGGTTGTATCATTCATTGGGTAGATGAGGGGTCTTGGGATTTTCTGTAGAGAATGAAAGGAGCACAGTCAAACTTCTGGTGTCTTCCAGATCTGAAATGCTATGAGTGTGTAAGTAATTTTCTTTTTCAATTGAGTCTCATATTCATTCAGAGACTGGCATTTTCTACAATGTTGATCTTAATTACCTAATCTCCTACATTTAACCAGTATGAGTGACAGAGAACTAAAATACTGCATTGTAGAGGGAAAAAGATGAATTCCTAAATCAGTGAGAACAGAAAGCCAAGGATTTGAAATGCCATCATGTTATCAGAATGCAATGAGAAGGAAAAGGGAAAGATTTCTTCCTAACTCAAAACCTGAATCTAACCCTAATCAACTAGAACTTTGATTTTCTCATGGTTACCTTAGGCAAGTCACTTAAGCTCTGGATCTTGGTTTCTTAATCTGTATAATGAGTAAGTTGGGCTAGATGACTTGAAGGTCCCTTCCAGCTCCAAGTTTGTGAACATACATCTTTGTTTCTTGTTGTTGTTGTTGTTTTTTGCAAGGCAATGAGGGTTAAGTGACTTCCCCAGGGTCACACAGCTAGTAAGTGTCAAGTGTCTGAATCTGAATTTGAACTCAGGTACTCCTGAATCCAGGGCCAGTGCTTTATCCACTGTACCACCTAGCTGCCCTTCATACATCTTTTACATTATTTAATTGCCATGGGGCAGCTAAGTGGCTCAGTGGATAAAGCACTGGCCCTGGATTCAGGAGTACCTGAGTTCAAATTCAGCTTCAGACACTTGACACTTAATAGGTGTGTGACCCTGGGCAAGTCATTTAACCCCCATTGCCCTGCAAAAAAACACACACAGATGAACAAAAAAAACCTTGCCATGTATTTAATTGCCATAGTTTATATGATAATAAGATGCAAAATCTCAATATCAGCCAGAGTTTGAACATGTGTATGCTTGTGATAGGTAGTTCATTAGATATCACTGGAATACACAGAAGGGCAGAGATCACCTTCTATATGTGACCTCCTACGTATGGTTCAAAGGAGAGGATGATAAGGAATATCAGAACATATGATAGTGGGAAGCTGTGGGATCCCACCATGTAGCCACTACCTTAATAATGTATTAATGTAGTTTTATTTAAAAAAAACATTTTAGAAGATTATTTTATTCATCAGAATAGTTTAGTCAGAAGAATAACCTGCTAAAAAGAGTTTTCTTTCCAGTAAGAGATTCAGAAGGGAAATAGGTGGCAAACTACTCATGATTTTCAAGTAAATTAAAGCAATGTAACATCTATGGTAGCTGTGAGTAGGTCTATGGTTTGATGAGGTGACTGAGTCAGATGGAAAGTTCAATGGTCCCCATCCATGACCACAATTGGACATGCTAAGCAATAGAAAATGACACAATAAATCAATGTAAGTTTGGGGAAATTAGATTGAATCTTATAAATATTTAGACCTGACATAAGGAAAAACTTCTGAAAAATTAGAGCTGTTTAAAAGTAGGATCAATTGCATTGGGAGGTAGTGGGTTCTTCCTCACCTGATATCTTATAGCAAAGTCTGGATGACTTCTTCTCAGGTATACCATAGCAGGCAGCTGTTTTGTGTGTTGAATAGTAGCTTATGAAGTTCCTTCCAGCTGTGAAATTCAGTGATAATGTGAAATAGCTTTCTGGTCTTCTGCATTTTTAGCTTCCAAATTTGGCACAGACTTGCCCAGACTTTCTCTGGTAATCAGTTTTCCTTCCTTTTCTAGCCCCTTGTGCTCAATCTATATCTTGATACCAAGCAAGCCTGGCCTTTTGTTTGTGTCTGTTCTCTTCCCAACTCTCACTCTTCCTTCTCTTTCCCAGATGGCAACTACTCTTTTCTTTTCCCCAAGAACTTGTGTAATCACAGGCATATGTCAGTCCAGTTTGGGGTAGAACGTGAAAAGGGGCCCCCAAATGTCTCTTCCCTTCTTTGCCATCCTTTAAGGTTGTTCAGCTGCTCTGGTAACATTTTATGGAATAACTGAGGGAATCAGAATCTTCCCTTTTGTTAGTGATCAACTGAGATCAAAATAGATTTCCAGGTAAAGCTTTGATGAGATTGAAAGGGAACTTAGAGTCCACTGAGCCCAATTCCCTCCTTTTACAGATAAGGAAACTGAGACCCAGAGAAGTTAAGTGACTTGCCCACGAAAGGTCATACAGATAATAAGCAGAAGACAGTATCTGAACCTGGGTTCTGTACTTCCAAATCTAGTATTTTTTCCGCTACAACTTTAAATAAGGGCTCGTATTAATGTAGAGCTTTTAAATTTATAAAATGCTTTCCTCCTACTTATCTGAGTCTTTTAGGTAAAATATCTCTGCTTTCCCCCCAAATTGTTGAATGAATAAATGAAATGAAATGTCTGGATAATTACCTCAGTAATCTACTTCACTTTTTCTCTGTGGTTTGTTCACACTAGTTTGAAGGGCCCTGAGTACTGGCATTTCTACCATTTGTCTGTAGTAATCATTTCATAGTCTAATTTTAGTCCTTTCAGTCAAATATGCAGTCTAAATGTTTCTTTTCTCATTTTTATTCCATTATTCCTACTCCCCTTTATTATGTTAAATATCCCTTCTTGGGCTTATCCCCTTCAAATATTCTGGGTGATTGTGACATTCCCTCAATCATTTTTCAGTCTCTATAGACTTAGATTTTTTTGAGTTTTCCTCACAGTTCAGTTTCCCCATCTATTGTCTCGATAAGCTTAGTCCAAACTCTTTCCAGCCTCATTGCTTTGATTTGATAGCACAGTGTTCAAAATGGAGCCCAGTACTGTAACCGGACTCTTAAGTGTACCAAAAAAGCTATTATTTCCTATCTTCTCAAACAATAGACCCTACTCTCCTGAGCAGGAAGGTGTCAGTGAAGGCTGGCTCATTGTGTGGACAAAATAGGAAGAGGAAGCCAGTGAAGGGTGGTTTGCTTCCCATTACATTAGTTCATAGAAGTCTTCATAGGTTTAATATCTTACATTTCTATCATCAGATGCAAAGCTTCTGAATTGGGCATGGACAGGATAGGGAAGGCTTTAGAGGATGCTGTCAGACATGCAGAGATACTGTGCCCAAGAACACTTGTCTCATCTGTGATGTTTCTATTAGTGTTTTCTTGTTCCAATCTCCATAGTACTTAATATGTCCCAAGGTCCATGAGTACAAGGTTATATGTCTTGTCTAAGACTTCTCTCTCCCCAAGTACTTAGCACAGGATTCTGCATACTATTGTCACTTTATAAATGTTTACTTATTGGTTTACCTGTGAAGACCAAGACAGAAAAGACTTCCCAAAACTACTCCTAAGGAAACATCCCCAGTTGGGGAGGGTATCGGTGGGTGGTTGTAGAGGTGACTTTTGGTAGAGTTGAAAAAGCTCTGGATTTGGAGTCAGACCAGGGAAGGCCTACTACAGAAGGTAGAATTTGAAGTGAGTCTTGGAGAAACTTAGCAGGCCTTAAATGCCATAACTCCCACTTCTGGCTCTGGTTAGGGGTGATGTGAATCAAGAGAGGGGATGTGAGAGCTACTGTTCAAAGGGAATCCAAACACGCTGATGCTTCCTTTCTCTTTCCCTCCTTCCTTCTTCCTTCCTTTCTCAGTTCCTAGAATAGTCCTTGGCATACAGTAGGAACTCAATAAATAATTATTTAATTCAAATGAATGGAGCCCAGGCAAACTAGAAAGTGGTGTTAGTGGTGTGGAAGGGAGGCTAAAGAAAAGGAATCAATAGCCTAACACCAAGAAACGTCTGTCTCCAGGGGTTTAAAAGCCAACATCAAGGCACCCTACAAGTACATGATGTGTTCTGGTTGTCAATGGATTTATTTTGGTGTGAGGAGATATCAGAATGGAAATGCTCTAAACTTTTTGGTTTTAGGGGAAATAATAAATGACAGAAATGGTTTCCAAATGCAAATTGAACATCTTTCTTTTGATCCTGGGCTATGCCACGGAGTTAACGTGCCTCTTTGATCCTACGGCAGTGTCTGGAGAAATTAGGAGCCTCTAAGATGGGATAATAGATTCTCATCAAGACTTCTAGCTCTAGGAAATTGTTTAATCTCCATTCTCAGTGGCTGTTTCTTTGAGGCAGCTGTGACTGAAAGGTCCCAAGTGCTACTGAGAACAGCTCGTCAGTTCAGAACAAAGCTGATTATGTAAATGACACATTAAGATTCAGCTCCAATTTAATTTTATTCTGTAAATAAATATCCCATTAACATCCATCTGTTAAAAGTCAGGTAAGACACTCTCAAAGACTGCATTGTTACAGCACAGGAGAATGCCCCATGAATACTGGCAGGGAGGGGATTAGGATATCCAAGGGTAGAATAGGCGGTGGGCTTTTATTTTTTTTTTTAATAGCAAGTCAGCTATAAAATCAATTTTGAGCAGACATGAGCTTATGATTGGCCAAGAAAGACACTGAGTCTATTTCTGGCCCTGCTATTTGGTGGGTGTAGGAATGCTTTCTCTGATTGCTGTCATTGGAATCAATAATAATTATAGTCCATGAACTCCCTCCAAAAATAAAAACATTTCGGCTGATGAGAAGGTGAACACTAAATTAGCACCGAGTTCCTTTCTTCTGAGGTAATTTATTTATCAAAATCCCACTTGCGGGTGTCAGCGGGAGTTGGCTTGGCCTCCCTGAACAAAGCTATAAAGGATTAACACCTAGAAATAAGAACAATACAAAGTGTGGCTGTGAAGCAGGATCCACTGCCCCCTAAATAGTTCACCCTCTGTGGTCCCAGTGCCTAAGACTCCAGCATTAGAGACTCCACCCTTTTGGTCCTGAAGCATTTTTATTTCGTTTAAAATGCAGGAGCCCCCAGGGAAGCCTAACACTTTAAGCTCAGGGAGGAAAAGAATCCTACTGGAAATAATGGTGAAGGGAAGAGAGTTAGGGGAAGGGGAAGATGCTCAAGATAGGTTTCCCTCTGCTTCACAATCTTGCTGAGGGTTGGCCTTGGAAACAGTGCTGAGATATATGCCAAATCCCCACCTGCTTTCTTTTCCTCTTTTCATGACCACATAGAATGGGTCAAGACAGGAGAACATAGCCCAGAGTTTTATAACACAGATAAAGTCATTTGTGTTATGGAATCCGCCCTGCCCCCCCACCAACCCCTGGTCAATACCATTTCTGGAGCACTGTCTTCAGTTCTGGGTACCACACATCAGGAAAGATATTGATAAGTTGGAAAGTGTCCAAAGCCATGGCATAGGACATCATTTAATGAAGGGGAGATATTTAACCTGAAAAAGAGAAGACTTAGGAGGTGAAACATGATATTTTCTTTAGGTATTGGAAGGGCTATCTTGTGAAAGAGGGATTAATTTATTTTCCTTTACCCCTGTGGTAGGAGCAACACCTACCACAATTTACAATTGTTTAGTAGTTTCAGTTTTATCTGACGCTTTGTGACCCCATTTGGGGTTTTCTTGGCAAAGACACTGAAGTGGTTTGCCATTTCCTCTTCCAGCTTATTAAATTACAGACGAGGAAACTGAAGCAAACAGGATTAAGTGACTTGCCCAGGGTCACACAAATAGTAAGTGTCTGAGGCCAGATTTGAAGTCAGGGAGATAGTCTTCTTGACTCCAGAAAAAAGCTGTCCTGAGACTGGATGGACTCAAGGAGATAAGGCTCAAGCCTGTAACCTTTGATGAGGTTTCCTGGTTACTTAAGGACAAAAAGTAAGCCAAACTTCAGACTTAGTAGATGTCCTGAGATCAAAGAGTTACTCTATTCAGCTGTAGATCAATAATTCAATTAAATAAATATTTATTAAGCACTTATAATATGCCTCACATTGTGCTTAAGGTCTGGGGATACAAATAAGAAAAAAAAGGCAGTTTTTGCCCTCAAGGAGTTTACAATCTAATGAGGGAAAACAACACACAAAAAGAACCTAGAAATATCTGGTGGGGATGGGGTGGCCATTATGTTCCGGTGGAGTTCAAACCAAGCAGAGCTTCACATGGAAAATGCAGAGTCATCTGGAAAGTACAGATTCCAGCCCTCTCCTCTATAAAGGAAAGCTTTAGGAGGAATTTATCGCTCCACCTTTCAGCCTATCAGAGTTGAGAGGAGGCCAAGGGAATTGGGAAGGTGTTGACTTTTCAAAGCAATATTAAACAGATCCATTTCTGCATGGAGAAGAGGGGAGCAATGTCTACTTGAGACACGCTCTGTCTCCTGGCTTAGTACCCTTTCCTTCCCATATGTAAATGAACCTTCATTTGTCAATGCTGAATGATCGATCCATAAGTGTCTTATGTCATTCTGCTTTCAGACCTGAACTACCAGACCAGCTTATCTCTGGCCTGGCATTCTACAGTCCCAGAGGGGAGAAATGGGAGAAATGGGAGAAATGAGTAAAAATGACAGAGGTGAATTTGGACTTGAGGACAGGAAAAACTTCCTAAAAGAGTAATCTAGAAGAGGAATGCATTACTTGGGTAGGTAGTGGGGCCACCCTCACTTGAGATTTTCAAGAAAGGGTTGGATGACCCATTATCAGAAGTGTTTTAGCAGGGATTTTTTTTTCACATGTGACATAAAACTAGATGGTCCCTTTGAAATTCTGTGAGTCAGTGCTTTGGAGATTAGAGGACCAATAAGATCCAGCTCCTGCCCACAAGAAACTTATGATGCATATAGTAAGGGATTAAAACATATTGAGAATAACTATAGAAAAGTATAGAATAGAGTGTGTATAGGGAGTGTTCAAGGAGGACTAGCACCTCTGGTGTGAGGGATTGCCAGCCCCTTTTCATCCACCTTTGGTGTCTACTTGGCACTCAACCCTCAACTGTGGCTCCAAGAAGCTGTAGCCTGTGCTGCAACCATACCCTGTAAACATCTTAGCAGACAGTCTAAACCAGGCTGAAGGAAACTGACAGGCTTCACACCCATCCATGGGTTTGTCTTCCTCAAGGATTTAAAGACTTCCCCCAGGAATGGGAGGATGAGAAGGATTTGTTCCAACAACCCTGAAGCTGACTGAAGCAGGTGCTGTGGGTCACTTAGAGTTTGGTCAGATAGTGAAGACTCCAAGGTCATCTACTTCATCCTGGGCCACCACCAGTCATCCTGACTTTTGTCTTGCCACTAGACTGATGACTCTGGAAGAGAGACTGAGGCAGATGATTTAGTGCCACTGCCTCACTTAAATCCAATTCACGGTGCAAGTCAAGACCACTCCATGATGTCATCGGTCTTCTTTGAAACAAAGGACAAACAACAACATAGAGTAGAGACAGTGTGGAGTAGTTGAAAGAGAGTTGACTTCAGAGACAGGAAGACCTGAGTTCTAGTCTCACCAGGGACATATACTGACTATATGATTCTGGGTAAGTCAGAACCTTTTAGTGCTCTAGGCAATTTATTAAGACTCTTAAGTAGCAGGAAAGGAATCTATTTACCTTGGTATTGGGGGGGGGCGGTTCTTTCTTACCTGGGAATTTCCTTTACAAATGAAATAATAGGTCCAGTTTCTAACCCTCTCTATTACAATGTTGAATATAACAACTGCATAGGAAAGGTCCCAAGTACTTTAATAGATCATTTTCACTTTGGAGACTCATAAAAGACTAGATGGAGGAGGCAGTATTTGGTCTAACATTAGGTAGGATACCAATCGGTATGCATACAGCATATGCATGCTGTATGCATAATAATCTTCCAACTTAGCTCATTTATGAGAAAAGACAAGACTGCTGAAATAATTGTTTCTCCAAGTAAATAAAGGTGATGGCAATGAATCTGGAGACAGGTGATCTGGATTCTAGTGTGAGTTCTACTACTAACTAGCTATTTGACCTTGGACAAATGATTTGTCTTCTCTGGGTCTGAATTTCATCATCTGTAAAATGAAGGGGGTTGGACTTAGCATCCCTTGACTGCCTGTCTGTGAATATTTACAACTCTCTAATCATATATTTCTCTGTCAGATACTTAGCAAGGACACTCTCATTTTTGTTATTTGCCATAATGCCTTTTTTTTTTTTTTTAGTGAGGCAATTGGGGTTAAGTGACTTGCCCAGGGTCACATAGCTAGTAAGTGTTAGGTGTCTGAGGCCAGATTTGAACTCAGGTACTCCTGACTCCAGGACCGGTACACTGTGCCACCTAGCTGCCCCCATAATGCTTTAATAATAAAATAGCTGGGGCAGCTAGGTGGCATAGTGGATAAAGCAGCAGCCCTGGATTCAGGAGGACCTGAGTTTAAATCCGACCTCTGACACTTGACACTTACTAGCTGTGTGACCCTGGGCAAGTCACTTAATCCTCACTGCCCACCAAATAAAATAAAATAGCTGATGTTTATATAGGACTTGATTATTTTATTTGATCTTCATGACATGAGATAGTTTCTATAGGTATCATTAGACTTACTTTACAGATGAGAAATCTGAAGCTCAGGTAAATTGATTTGCCCACAGTCCCAAAGACATACTGGTAGAAAGTGTCCAAGCCAGTATTAGATCTTCTGAACGTAACCAATGCTCTTTCTATCATGACACATGGCTCTAAACAGCTCAATTTCCCTTAACAAACCTCTGACTTTTTTTTTTTTTTGAGTTCACATTATTTATGTTTTCAGCCAAGCCCACTTCTTAGGATCGATGATTTTACTGCCTGATATAGGAATGTCATAGCTGAGATACTTTTCTCTTTTGTAAGGGATCCCTAAGTTTAAAGTATTCCATGGATCTACATCATAGCTCATGAACCCCCACCAATGTGTTTCCTTTTAATAGTCTGCCAGAAAATGCAATTAATTCAAAGCAAAGGCACTTAACGATTATTATTTTTTTAATTTTGCATATAAGGTATTTTATTTTTTCCGTTACATGTAAAGATAGTTCTCAACTTTTGTTTATACAAGCTTTACAATTTCAGATTTTTTCCCCTCCCTTCCCTCCCTCCCCCCTCCCCTAGACAGCAGGTAATCTGATATAGGTTATATCTATATATCTATATACATATACATATATATCTATATACACACACATATATGTATATACACATAATAACATTAATCCTATTTCTGCATTAGTCCTGTTATAAGAGAAAAAATCAGAGCAATGATGCAAAACCTCAAAATAGAAAAAAAACCCAACAGCACCAAAAACAAAAGAAATAGTATGGTTCATTCAACATCTATACTCCACAGTTTTTTTGTTGTTGTTTGTTTGTTTGTTTGTTTTCTTGGATTTGGAGATCCTCTTCTATCATGAGTTCCCTGGAACTCTTCTGTACCATTGCATTGGTGAGAAGAATATAGTCCATCACAGTAGGTCAACACTCAATGTTGATGATACTGTGTACAATGTTCTTCTGGTTCTGCTCCTCTCACTCATCATCAGCCCATGCAAGACCCTCCAGGTTTTTCTGAACTCCTCCTGCTCATCATTTCTTACAGCACAATAGTATTCCATTGTATTCATATACCACAACTTGTCCAGCCATTCCCTGATTGATGGGCACCCCCTCAACTTCCAATTCCTTGCTACCACGTAAAGAGCAGCTATAAATATTTTTGTACATGCGGGTCCCTTTCCCCTTTCCATGATTTCTTTGGGAAAAAGACCTAAAAATGGTATTGCTGGGTCAAAGGGTATGCACAGCTTTATTGCCCTTTGGGCATAATTCCAAATTGCTCTCCAGAATGGTTGGATCAGTTCACAGCTCCACCAACAATGAATTAGTGTTCCAATTTTCCCACAGCTTCTTTAGCCAATCTGATAGGTTTCAGGTGGTACCTCAGAGTTGTTTTAATTTCAAAGGCACTTAATGAAATAGTGTAGTTAAAGCAGTAGCAATATAATATTTCTCCCATGAACTGAAAGCAAACTCTCCCCCTAACACATTGGAAAGAGTGAAAATACCGAGGAAATACTCTTGGAAGGTTACATCAATAGGCAGTACATGTGGGTAGAGTATATAAGTTTGGAATAGTATGATCAAGGAACATGTATTATGGGTCAACTTAAGCCACTGGTGCTATTGGGCAACTGATACCAACCACTCCTGCTGAACTTGTTCTTTATTGGTCTCATGTACTGTACAGTCTCTGCAGAGTGTTTCTCTCTTGGTCCGATATTTGTTATTGGGTGATTTTCCATTGGTCTCTTAGATCAGGGCTTCTTAAACTTTTTCCACTCGTGATCCCTTTTTGTCCAAGAAATTTTTACATGATCCTGGGCATATAGGTATATACAATAGGTATAAAGTATAACCTTTTACTGTTGCAAAATTTTTCACGACCCCCACATTCAATTATGTGACTCCATATGGGATCCTAACCCACAGTTTAAGAAGCTAGGTCTTAGACCAAAAAGATCAAACACATAGCTCTCTTGCATTGCAGATTGGCAATACTCCTCAGTGCACCAAGCCAGATTAAAATTAAATTGGGATATATTTAACAAGATAAATAAAAATGTAGTAAAACATAGATAATATTAATATGAGGTTTTTTATTTTTTTATTCTGAATATAATTTTATTTTCCAAAATATATGTAAAAACAAAATTTTAGCATCAATTTAAAAAAAAACTTTGTGTTCCAATTTCTCTTCCCCCCTCCATTCACACCCCCCACCCACAAGAACTCAAGCAATTCAAAATAAGTTATACATGAGTAGTCATGGAAAAATTCCCATATTAGCTAGTTGTGAGAGAAAAGTAAAAAAACCCCAAAACTTCAGATTAAGGAATTGTCAAAGAGGAAATGAAAAAAAATTTTAAATGTGTTTCCATCTGTTTTCAGATACTATCAGTTCTTTCTCTACAGATGGGCTGCAATCTTCATAAGTCTTTCAGGGTTATATTGGATCATTGCCTTACTGAAAATAACCACCTGGTTCCCAGCAGATCATCCTCCACTATTGCTGTTATTTTGTATACAGTACATTTCACTCTGCTTCAGTTCATGTAGGTCTTTCCAGGTTTTCCTGATAGTATCCTGTTCATCATAACCTTTATATAGTACCTTAAGCTTGACAGAGAATTTTCTTCATAAAAGCCCAGCAAAGTAGATACCATACGTTTTGCCATTATAATCAATCATCATAACTATTTCCCTCCATGACCTTTACTCTATCTTCTTTTTACCTATTCTTCCTCAGAGGTGTTTTACTTCTGACTATCCTCTCCCTCACTCTGTACTCCCTTTTTTCACCCTTCCTTCCTTTTCCTCTTCCCCTCCTATTTTCCTGTAGGGTTAAATAGATTGCTCCTCCCAATTGGGTATGAAAGCTATTCCCTCCATGAGCCCACTGCAATGAGATCAGGGGCCCTGAGCTAATTCTGTGTTCTAAATTTTTCTTCCTCCCTCCCTCCTCAACCCTCCCTATGAGATCAAGCAATTCAATATGCCATACTGGTGCAGTAATGCAGAACATCTTCATCCTCCTTGAAAGTGTTTTGCTTTTTA
Source organism: Dromiciops gliroides (assembly GCF_019393635.1). Classification (NCBI taxonomy): domain Eukaryota; kingdom Metazoa; phylum Chordata; class Mammalia; order Microbiotheria; family Microbiotheriidae; genus Dromiciops; species Dromiciops gliroides. The sequence continues at coordinate 90,530,068 of NC_057863.1, read as the reverse complement.
CTGCTCTCTCCCCCAATCTGCCCTTTCCTCCTTCCCTTCTTCCCCTCACTTTTCTCCCTTCCCCCTTTTCTCCCTCTCCCCTCCTCAGGGCAAAAATATATTACTATACCTACTTAATTATATATGTTAGTGCTTCTTTGAGCCAATTCTGATGATATTAAGGTTCACTCACTCCCCAACTCCTTCCCCCTCTTCTACTCTCCTCCATAAGCTTTCTTCTTGTTTCCTTCATGTGAACTATCTCTCCCCAGACCATCTCTCCCCTTCTCCCTCCCCCAGTTTATTCCTCCTATACCTTAACCCTATTTTAATGATGTCATCATGGATTAGTTAGGTGGCACAGTGGACAAAGCACCAGCCCTGGACCCAGGAGGCCCCAAGCCCAAATCCAGCCCCAGACATAAGACACCCCACCCTGTCTTCCCTACAAAGAACAAAACATAAATGCTTTACAGATATCATCCCTTCATATTCAGTTCAGTCCTGTCTTCTGTGAATTTCTTGTGAAGACTTTGTTTTGTTTTGTTTTTTTGGTGAGACATTTGGGGTTAAGTGACTGGCCTAGGGTCACACAGCTAGTAATTGTCATGTGTCTGAGGTCACATTTGAAATCAGGTTCCCCTGAGTCCAGGGCCGGTGCTCTATTCGCTGCGCCACCCAGCTGCCCCTGAATTTGTTACTGAGATAGTTCTTATGATTTCAAAGTATTATCTTCCCATGTAGGAATGTAAACAGTCTGATCTTTTAATATCCCTCATGAAGTCTTTTTCCTGTTTACCTTTTTATGCTTCTCCAAGGTCTTGTATTTGAAAGTCAAATTTTCTATTCAATTCAGGTCTTTTCATCACAAATGCTTGAAAGACCTCTTTCTCATTGAAATCCCATTTTTGCCTCTGAAAGATTATACACAGTTTTGCTGGATATGTGATTTTTGGCTGAAGTCCCCGTTCCTTTGCCCTCTGGAATATCATGTTCCATGACCTTCGGTCCTTTAATGTAGAGGCTGCTAGATCTTGCTTTATCCTTGTTGGAGCTCCAGAGTATTTGAATTCATTTTTTTCTAGCTGCTAGCAGTATTTTCTCCTTGACCTGGGAGTTCTGGAATTTGGCTATAATATTCCTGGAGCTTTTCCTTTTGGGATCTCTTTCAGGAGGTGATTGGTGGATTCTTTCAATTTCTATTTTAGCTTCTGTTTCTAGAATATCAGGGCAATTTTCCCTCACAATCTCTTGGAGGATGGTGTCTAAGCTTTTGTTTTGGTCATGGTTTTCAGGTAGTCCAATGATTTTCAAATTATCTCTCCTAGATTTATTTTCTAGGTCAGCTGTTTTTCCAAGGAGATATTTCACATTGCCCTCTATTTTTTTCATTCAATTGGATTTGCTTTACTGTGTCTTGGTTTCTCATAAGGTCACTAGCTTCCATTTGTTCAATCCTAATTCTTAGGCAGTTATTTTCATTAGACAGTTTTTAAATCTCCTTTTCCATTTGGCTTTTCAAACTGTTGACTTTTTTCCCATGACTCTCCTGCATTGCTCTCATTTCCTTTTCCATTCTTTCCTCCTTTTCTCTACATCTTCTTTCTATTTCTCCTACTTTCTCTTCAAAGTCCCTTTTGAGAGCTTCCATGGCCTGAGACCAGTTCATATTTTTCTTGGAAGCTTTGGATGTTGGAGTTTTGACCCTGTTATTATCTTCTTCTTCTGAGGTTGTATTGTGGTCTACCTGACCCCCAGAGAAGTTTTCGATGGTCTTCTGCTTTCTCTGCCTACTCATCCTGGCTTACTATTTCTTGGCTTTTAATTCCTTCTTAAAGTGTGGCGCTGCTTCCAGGACACACTGTTCAAGCTACAGCATGGCCCGGGGGATGGTTGGGCTTCTTCTCAGCCTGCCTGGACTCGCTTTCATTTGATTTTAAACTCTCCACTGTAGGCAAGGGGTGGGGTGGGGGCTGCTTCTCTGCTCCGCTCCTGTTCTCAGCTTCAGAGGGTCCCCGGTGTTTTGGGTTGAGGGGGGGCAGGCTTTAATCTCACCTGGCCTGTTCTCAGGTCTGGAGATAACCTCAGGCCTATTTACTAAGAAACCAACCAGCAAAGCTTTCTGTGGTGTGGTTCTCAGCTTCCGATGAGACTGCTCCCCTGTTCCCCTCCCCTACCTGGGTCTCCCCCAACTCAGGATTTCTTCTTGGTTCCCTGCTAGGGTAGGACAGTTGAATCCTTCCCCCTAGTCTACTGGTACCCCTGCACTTACCCCCTAGGCCAGCCATTCAGCCCGATCACGCACTTGGTTCCAGAAGACACCGGTGCTGCAGCCGATTCAGAAACACTGGGGCAAATTCCTCTGGTGGGTGTCTGGTGTGTCAGCCCGACTGCAGGGTTAGGCTTCATTCATGGCCCAGCACGGCCCCCTGAAATCTATCTATAGCTGGAGAAAACTCTCAGCCCGTATTTTTGTGTGTTTTTCTGCACCAAGGGTTCTTTTATTGCTATTTTTGGGATTATTGTATCAGGAGCCCTGTGGGTTTAATGTCTTTCCTCTGCCATCTTGGCCTCATATGAGGTTTTTAAGTCAATATGCTGCCTTAAGGAAAGTTTAGTGGCCCTCATTTCTATTTGAGTTTGACACCACTGTTCTTAACCCTGAGAGACAGATCTCTCCTGGGCATGTGGAACTTTTTGCTTTCAGCTGGAGTTCTCAGATAAGATATTGCTTTTTCCCTATGAGGAAGAATATGTTTTACCAACATTCTTTTAGCTTAGATCCCAGAGATTTAAACTTCAGCTCTTTGAGAGAAGGAGATCCTTTCACATATCTTATATCAGACTGAGGGGGAAAAACAGAGCTTCACTGCTTTTCTTTTCAGAGAAGAGATATATCCATTATCTGTGGTGACATTTTTCTTCAGTAGGAGAATTTTCATCTACAAGGAGCAAAATTCTTTTAGAATATAGGACACAAGTAAGTTACACTCACAAGCATTTAATCTGTGTTTGAACCTCATTTTTCATAATCACTATGAGTAAAACCTCCATCCACAGTCTCTCTTAGCATCGGAGTCCCTATACTTTCCATTTAATTCCTGTTTACCAACCCATATGCCCTCAAAGTCATTTCAGGCACTGGCCTTTTAACAAAACATCAAGGGTTTGAGACTGAGGCTTCCTCTCCTCAGTTTTACCAGTGGGAATTAATCCTTGAGCCTGATATGCCTTTCTTCCAGTTTCTTGGGTCATCCATCCCCTATCTCAATTCCCTTGCCTCCTTGTCCTATCACTAATCATGCCTTGCCAACCCCCAACTTTAGATACTCCTACCACCCACTTTCTTTGCTCCTATTAATATGCTGCTGAATGGAGCTGAAGAAAATCATTAAAGAGAGCTGACTGGGCCCACCACAAATTTATGTTATCCAATATCTCACATGGGCCCTCATTGTTGGAAAGCAGATATTCTCTTCCTTCCTAATTGATTCACTATTCCACTCTCCTCAGTGACTATTCCAAACCTTTTGTCTCTCCTCATGCACTTCCTCTCCTGCCATGTTTTTCGTTAAGGACCTTGATTCATACTTCAAAAGAATTAAAATCGTCCACCAGGAGCCTCTTTCCCAATCCTCATAATTCTGCATAATTTGAGCATCATCCTCCACTATTTCCTCCTCTATACTGGTCTCAGATGAAAAAATGGTCCTTCTCTTTGCCAAAGCTAACTCCTCTACGCATGTCCTTGATCCCATCTCTACATTACTTGTCCATGAAATTGTCCTCCATCATCCTTATTCTTTCATCTTCACATCTCCCTATCTGCTGGCTCCTTCCTTGCAGCAGATAAAAATGTCCATGTTTCCTTCATCCTTAAAAATAAAGCTCCTGGGGGCAGATAGGTGGTACAGTGGATAAAGCACTGGTCCTGGATTCAGGAGGACCTGAGTTCAAATGTGACCTTAGACACTTGACACTTACTAGTTGTGTGACCTTGGGCAAGTCATTTAACCCTCGTTGTCCTGCAAAAAACCCAAAACAAAACAAAACCCAAAAACCCGGCAAAATGAAAACAAAAAAATTTTAAAAATAGAGCTCCTTATTTGATTCAAATGTCCCTGATAGCTATTGTCCTATATCTCTCCACCCCTTTAAGACTAAACTTGAGAAAGTTGTTTACAATTGGTAAACTTTGCTCTTCCTTTCCTCTCATTCTATTGTAAACCTTGTCAGATCTAGCTTTCACCTCATCATTCAACTAAAACTGCCCTTTCCAAATTGACCAATAATCCTTTAATTGCCAAATCTCACTCCCAATTTAATTGCCTTTTCTCACTCCCAATACTCTGACTATTCTGAAGCCTTTGATAGTGTTAATCACTTTCTCTTCTATAGGATTTCTTGACTTTCCTCTCTCTGGGTTCTCCTATCTATCTGACTGCTTCTTTTCTTTCTCCTTTGCTAGTTCTTCCTGGCATTCTCACCAACCATGGCTGTCGCCTGAGGCTTTGCCCTTGCCTCCTTGATTTTTAACTTAATAATTTTTCACTTAGTGATCTTATGCATTCCTACTGGTTCAATTATCATTACAGATGATTCTCAGATCTATATGGAGCCACAACCTCACTCCTGTGCTTAAAATCATGAATCTCTAATTGGCAATTAGACAATTTTTGACATCTCAAACTGGATGTCCCAGAGGCATCTCACACTGAATAGGTCCAAAACAGAACTCATTATCTTTCTCCCTAAACCTTCCTCTCTTCCCAAATTACCTACTACTATGGAAGGCACAGCCATCCTCCCGGTCACACAGGCCTGCAACCTCAAAGTCATCCTTAACTCTTTACTCTCACTCATCCCACATATCCATTCTGTTGCCAAAATCTTATAATTTCTATCTCCATAGCATCTCTTGTAGACATCTTCTAGCTACATCTAGATAGCTACAACCCTGGTTCAGGCCCTCATCAGCTTTGATTGTTGTAATACCCTTGTTTTTTGTTTTTGTAAGGCAATTGGGGTTAAGTGACTTGCCCAGGGTCACACAGCTAGCAAGTGTTAAGTGTCTGAAGTTAGATTTGAACTCAGGTACTCCTGACTCCAGGGCCGGTGCTCTATCTACTACACCACCTAGCTGCCCTGTAATACCCTTATAAATGGTCTCCCTGCCTCAAGTCTCTCCCTACTCCAATATACCCTCCACTCAGCTGCCAAGTTGATTTTTCTAAAGCATAGGTCTGACCATGTCAGTAAGCTCCAGTTTTACCCTGTCACCACCAGGACCAAATATAAACTCCTCTGCTTGGCATTTAAAGTTCTAAATCACCTCATCCTTTCTGATATCTCCAGTCTTTTTCACACTTTAGTTCCTCCATACTATCTAGGGACTAGATATACTGGCCTATTCCTGTTCCTCACACATTCATTGCATTTTTTATCTCAGTATCCTTGCATGGCTGTGCCTAATGCCTGCATTGTTCTTCCTGTTTATCTCCAACTTTTAGCTTCCCTGACTTTTTCTCAGTCTCAACACAATACCCAACCATTGCAAGAGGTCTTTCCCTCTGAGATTACCTTGTGACTACTTATTTACATATTATCTCATATATTATATATATTACAATATGAGTTCCTTGATGGCAAAGGACTGTGTTTTAATTTTTTTCTGTCCACATTGCTTAGTATACATAATGAGTACTTAATAAGTATATAATAAGTACTTCAAATGTGCCTTTTTGGTTGACTGATTGATCTTATAAAGCCTCAATGGCTTCCCAGGGCAGGATAACAATAATCATGAAATAAGAATTAAAATTACTTGCACTCTCTATGTCACAAGGGAGTTGTGAAATCTTTTACAGGGGCTCAGTGGGTTTAGATGATTTGTTTATGATCACATTGCTAGAAAGTATTAGGGCTCATATTTAAACCCAGATCTCTTGACTTCAAGTCCAACATGCTTTTTTTAATTTAAAAAAATTTATTTTATACAATTATATGTAAAAACAATTTCAATATGTGTTTTTTAAATTGAAGTTCCAAAATCTCTTAATTCCTCTCTTCCCTCTCCCCTCATTGAGAAGACAAATAATTTTATATGTTATATATGTGTAGTCATGTAAAACATATTCATTAGTCATGTTGTGAAAAAAACTGACAAAAAAAAACCCAAGAAAAAAATAAAGTTAAAAAAAAGTATGCTTCAATCTAAAATCAGACTCCATCAGTTCTTTCTCTGGAAGTGGATAGCATTTCTCACCATTAGTCCTTTGGAATTGCTTTGGATCTTTGTATTTCTGTGAAGAGCTAAGTCATTTACAGTTAATCATTGTACAGTATTGCTGTTGCTGTGTACAATGATGTCCTGGTTCTGCTCATTTCACTTTGTATCTGTTCATGTGAGTCTTTCCAGGTTTTTCTGAAGGCATCCTGTTTGTCATTTCTTATAGCACAATAGTATTCCATCACAATCATATATAACAACTTATTCAACCAATCCCCAATTGATGAGCTTACCCTCAATTTCCATTTCTTTGCCACCACAAAAAACTGTTATAAATATTTTTGTACGTAGGAATTATTTTCCTTTTAAAAAGATTTTGGGGATGCAAACCTGGAAATGGTATTGCTGGGTCAAAGGGTATGTACAGGTTTATAACACTTTGGGCATAGTTCCAAATTGTTCTCTAGAATGGTTGGATCAGTTCACAATTCCACCAACAGTGCTTTAGTATCCCAATTTTTCTACATCCTCTCCAAGATGTATCATTTTCCTTTTTTGTCATATTACCCAATTTGATAGGTGTGAGGTGGTACCTCAGAGTTGTTTTAATTTGTATTTCTCTAATCAATAGTAATTTAGAGCATTTTTTCATATGACTATATGTAGCTTTGATTTGTCTGAAAATTGCCTGTTCATGTCCTTTCACTATTTATCAATTGAGAAATGACTTGTATTCTTATAAATAGAACTCAATTCTCTCTATTTGAGAAATGAGGCCTTTGTCAGAGAAACTTGCTATAAAAATTTCCCCCAGTTTCCTGCTATCCTTCTAACATTGGCTGCATTGGTTTTGTTCATCCAGTCCAGCATTCTTAATCATCCATTAGTGTTGAACTTGAATTCAGGTCTTTTGATTGTGTCTAGGGCATTATTTTTCATCCTGATTTACTTGATGGACTATTGATCCCATCAGAATCAGTTAAATGTATTTATTTGTATTCCCTTTATAGCTCTCAAATTCCTTCTCTTGCCTTACATTGTCTCCAAACAGTCAGAAATGGAGGTGATAGCATATAAGGCCTGATGAGTTTCAGGCTTAAGTGGCAGCACTGGGATTGTTATGGATAACTAATTTTTCTGTCTGTCTGTCTCTTTCTCTCTGTCTGTCTCTGTCTCTGTCTCTCTGCCTTATATGCATTTAGAGCCAAATGCATTCTTCATCCCAAACCAGAGATCTTTATCTAAATCCTTTTGCTTTTTTGTTTTAAAGTAGTTTGTGTGATGGGCAGGTAAAGCTAACTGGTATGTCAGCAGTATGGGCTTTTATTAAAGAGTACCTAGGTATCTATTGAAATGTCTCTTGTAATGACTCGGAAGAGTCCTTGGAGTAATCTGTCAAATATCCACTTTGTAAAATGTCCATAAATATGGATTTACATAACTTACTCTGTCAACTTGAAAAGTACCATTTATGTCTCCTGGGAAAATAATAAATAAAAGTGACTTCAGTGCCCTTTAATATACGTTGAAAAGTATGACACTTTTCTGGAGGATTTAAAGACGGGGTGGTTGGGGATAAAATGCTGGCCCAGTAGTTAGGAGACCGAAGCTGTGTTCCCAGCACTGAAGCTCGTTGATTCCCCAAAGGTCCTGCTCTGCTACATAGAGCCCATTGGTGATTCCATTTTTCTATCTATAGATTTCAAAAGAAGCATTCACAGTATAATGGGTAGAGGGCCATCCTCAGAGTGAGGAAGACCAGACTTAAAGTCCCCTCTCTGTCATATTCTGGAAATATACTACTGGTAATTAACATAACCTCATAGTTCTTCAGGCAGCCTCTCTGAGACTAGAAGTTGCAGAGTAGTCATGCCCTCTGCTTTGGTAGAAGTTTGGACAAGATGTTCTCCATACCATGTTCCAGATCTCACAGGGCTAAATACAATGTTAGTTCCTAGAGTGCAGGCACAATTTCATTTTTGTCTTTGTATATCCAGTACCTAGAGTTCTTAACCTTTTTTAAATTAAATTAATTTTTTTTTTGGTCATAGACTCTTTGGTAGTCTGGTGAAGCCTATGGACCCGTTTTAGGATAAAGTTTTTAAATGCATAAAATGAAATATCTAAGATTGCAAAGGAAACAAATTATGTATAAAAGTAGTTATCAAAATATCTTTTAAAAACACACAAGTTAACAGATTCCAGGTTAAGAACCCCTGGAAAGCAATCTTTAGCCTATAGATGGTGCTTAATAAGTGTTTATTGAATTGAATTGATTCCCTGCCTTTTGCATTCTGATCCCAATAATAGCCTCAGAAGGTGTTATATTCCCCTTTCATGGATGAGGAAGACTATTCCAAAGGAAGTTGAAGGTGGCCCAAAATACCCTACTGAGTTCCTTGGGGCTTTGGAAAAAGAATACCAAGTTCTTGGCTTCCGCCAGGTTTTCTCCTCCCACTCCCCACCCCCACCCCAAGTTCAGCCTCAAATTGTTGAGTGAAAAGGGATTTCATTTCCATTTGCTCACCACTCCTAGTGAGAGCTCTGGTGGCCAATTGCAGAAGCAAATGACCTGTGCTTAGTGTCTCCCTGAGAAGTTTGAGTACAACCAAGAGTACTTGGTATTCTCAAAGTGATTGTTTCTCAAGCATGGCTTCCTTGTGTGGGATGCTTTGAGAGGCTTCTCTGTAAGCTTTGGAGCAGACAACTTTGAAAAAGTCAAGTGTGACCGAGTTTCACTTGAGAAATGTCAATTTATTGCTTGGTTGCCACCCTTTGCCCCGATATCCCCCTCCCCCATGAACCATTCAGTTGAATAGAATGCTGAGTCTCCCACATAAGTAAAAAGTTGGTCCTTCTCAAAAGGACTGCATGTGCTTGCAGAATTTGGAGTCCTATCATTACTACAGAATCCAGAGACCTTGTATAATGCTGCGATAAAATTCAAGGGAAAGCAATTACTTACTTTGTGGACTCTCTGCCTTACAGTGAGTGAGAGATATCATGTATTCCTATATCCCAAGGGATGTGAGGTCCAATCTGACAATTAGTGGCATAGGTAAGGTGTGTTATAATGAGGTTTTGCTAAACCACAGTATCCAACTGCTGAAAAGCCTGTGATTTGGCAGTAGAATCCTAAACAAGAGATTCTACAAGATTGAAAAGGGATTAATTTAAAGCTATAATCTCATTTTTTAAAAATCCCGTGACCCCATTCTTCCTCACTTGACTAGAGATGTAGTATCATAAAGGCTGAGTGGAATGCTTGCTGTGTTTTTACTTAGTGGAGGAAAGAATGTCTGCCCCCTTTCCCTGCCCTGCTTCCCCAACATCTCTCCACTTTTCTGCAAATATTTATCTTCCAGTCTTTCAGTGAGTCAACAATAGAAATTGATGAGGTTGATTTAGAATGACATATGAAATAGAGGTAGATTTGCAAAAAATCCCCAGTATGGGAATGCATATTCAGGTGCATCTGTGTAATGAAGCCAAAAGGATTCACAAGCAGAGACAGAGGGAGGGAGGTATTGAGTGAGGTTCAGGACCGAAAGGCAGCCCCATTTCTGACTCTGCTACCAATTTACTCTTGGACTTCAGCCAAATATTAGGCTCTTCTACAAGGTGGAAAAGAGAAAGAGTGCCTCATCTTCATCAATATTATTTATTGAATTCCTATAGGAGGCTGTGGTGCTAAAATTCATACCTTATAGGAATGTGAGCATTTAAATTAGAAAAAGCTTTGAGATCCCTACACTACATCTCCCCAGAAAGAGAAGTCAGTATTGTATATGATAATGCCTCAAGCATCAGATTCTTCTCACAGGTGGAAATAATAATTATTATGATAATGACAATTATAATGATAATAACTAGTGCTTTGAGGTTTTCAAAGCACTTTGCTGATATCTCATTTGGTCCTCTTGACAACAAGGAAGGTAGGTGTTATTATTAACCTCATTTTACAGATGAGGAAACTGAAGCAAACAGAGGTTAAATGACTTTTCCAGGGTCATACGGCTAGTGAGTATCTAACTAGATTTCAAGTTGGACTTCCCTGAGTCTAAGTCCAACAGTTAGCCATAAACAGGATGGTACCAAAGGCTTCCTACAATGTCACAGAGCTCCCAACTCCCAATACTCCACGCCTAATTTAAGATTGGTAAGAGGCTCAGCATCTTTTAGAAACACAATTTCAGAAAGTCCCCATTATTCTAATTGGAAGCTGCTGAAAACTTTTTGGCATAAAGCACAGAAGCAATGCCAGGCTTTATTAAGTATGACTTAAATGCATTAGATTAGAAAGCACTCAATTTAGCTGGTTGTTTTCCTGATTTCCTTGGCTTCTCCACTCATTTTCTCTGCTTCCCTTCTTCTCACCCTTCATCTATCTGCCTGTTTCTCACATTGTGTTAGAGATGCCATTAAGTGAATCCTCAGAGCAGCTTTTCCCCCCAGTAGTAATATGAGAGGTTGAGTAACAAATCCAGGATTATAAAGAATAACAAACCATCCTTCTAAGCCTCAGCGTAACCATCAATCCATTATCTCTTCACTTAGCTCCCAAAACCTTCTTCCTTGTCCACTTTGTAAATGTAGCAGCATCACTTGGCTTTGCACACATTCCTTTTTGTTGTTGTTTAGTCATTTTTCGGTTACATCCAATTCTTCATGACTTCGTTTAGGGTTTTCTTGGCAAAGATATTTGAATGGTTTGCCCTTTCTTTTTCTAGATTATTTTATAGATGAGGAAACTCAGGGTCACACAGCTAGTGTCTGAGGACAGATTTGAACTCAGGTCTTCCTGACTCCAGGATGGTGTTCTATTCACTGCATTATCTAGCTGATCCCCCCCCCCATATTCCTTTATAAGATGTCATTTCTCACAGAAGAGAGATTTAATAATAGTTGAAACTTTTTGGTATAGCACTTTAAAGTTTGCAAAGAACTTCACATAAATCATCTTCTTTGATCCTCCTACCATCCCAGTGAGTCACGTAACAAGTTTTATTATTCAAATCTTATTAACAAGGGAAATGAGGTTCAGAGAAATTAAGTGATTTGCCCATGGTCACACAGTTGCTACTCTTCAGAGGAACCAGAACCAGGATCTCTCCTAACTCGAAGTCCAGAGAACTTTTCCTTTAATAATAGGTAAAATTTATATAGACACCTGACTCCAAGCCTCAGACACATACTAGCTATGTGACCCTGGGCAAATTCTTTCATCTCCATATGCATCAGTTTCCTATTATCAAGTAATAGCCCCCAGGGTTGTTGTGAGAATAAATAGGATAATATTGGTAAAGTGTTTTACAAATCTTCAAATATTATACAAATGTTAGTTGTCATTATTTCATTGGATCCTCCCAACAACCCTTTGAGATAGTTTCTAGGTGTTATCATCATCCCCGTTTTAGAAATGAAGAAACAGGCTGAGAGTGATTAAGTGATCTGTCAGGGCCACACAGCTAATAGGTGTCTGAGGTAAGATTGGAACTCATATCTTGCTTATCAGAAGTCAAGTGGTGCCACTCTACCCCCTTGCTGCTTGTGTTTTAGCATGTTGTCCCCTTTGGCTTTTCAAAGAGTTGGAACCTGCTTTGGAGGAGAGAAGGTAAAAGGGAATTTGTTTCTCTGCTTTTCAGTATGACTTATGTGTGTTGGGGGAACTTATTGCATTACATGATCTATTTTCACATTCTCCCTAAAGATTTTTAATTTCTTTAAAAAATTTTTCTTTTATTATGAAATTAGTCAACATAAAATGAGAACATTTTGATATACAAAACAGAATTTTTAAAACTTTTAAGTTCTTTTTTATTGACAAAGCAAAATTGAATTCACATGAAACTGTGAATCTCCATCATACTCCCTTAAAAGTATATAATAAGCTCAGAAGTGGTGATACATGCCTATAACCTCTGATATTCAGGATCCTAAGGTTAGTGAATGGCTTAGGTTTGTTAGTATGAACTGCAGTAGGCTAAACTCATTGGGTGTCTGAACTAAGTGTGACATTAATATGGTGAACTCCTGGGAGCAGAGTGGGGCATGAGATTGCCTAAGGAAGGAAGAACTGGCCCAGATAGGAAATAGAGCAGGTCAAAGCTCTCATGTTCATCACAGTGGGATCTGGCTGGTGAGTAGCCCCTGAACTTTTAGCCTGAGTGAAATAGGGATACTCAGTCTTTTTTCCCCTCATTTTATCAGACTTTTATTTTTTTTCAAATTACATGTAAAGATAGTTTTCAACATTCACTTTTGTATGATTTTGAGTTCCAAATTTTTCTCCCACTCTCCCTTCCCTCCCCCTCCTGAAGCCAGCTAGCAATCTGATAAAAGTTATACATTACAATCATGCTAAACATATTTCCATATTAATCATGTTATAAGAAAAGAGTCAGAACAAAAGGGAAAAACCACAGGAAAGATGAAATAACAAAAACAACAACAAAAGTGAAAATAGTATGTACTCAGTCTGCATTCAGATTTCATAGTTCTTTTTTCTGTATGTAGAGAGCATTTTCCTTTATGTGTCTTTTGGCATTGTCTTGGATCATTGTATTTCTGAGAAGAACTAAGTCTATCACAGCTGATTAGGGGAAATTCAGTCTTAAAACAAAATAAACACACTGAGAAAAAAAGAGAGAGTATATAATAAGGATTTTTTCATTCCATTATAAATCCCTCCCCACCATCATTTCCCTAATGATCCAATACTAAAACAGCTTGTCTGCTTCCCCATAACAGGAATGAGGCAGTAGGTCCTGACTTTGACATCATAGGGAAAAGGAAGGGGGGAATGGTGGGTGTCTCATTGTAATGTGTATTTCTTATCAATTCAAAAACTGAACTGGGTAATAGCTAAAGCTAGATAGTACTTTCGAAATGATCTTGTACCACCTCCCCATTTTATAGATAATGATGTTGAGACAAAGAGATTAACTGTTAAATGGCTAATCCAGTATCACTCAGGTAGTAGCAGAACCAGAACTAGAACCTAGGCCCTCTCACTTCTAATGCAGTTTTCTTTTTACCACATTATAGTGCCTTACATGTTTGTTTGTTTGTTTTGTTTTATTTTGGTGAGGCAATTGGGGTTAAGTGACTTGCCCAGGGTCACACAGCTAGTAAGTGTTAAGTGTCTACGGTCAGATTTGAACTCAGGTCCTCCTGAATCCAAGGCCGGTGCTTTATCCACTGCACCACCTAGCTGCCCCTTGCCTTACATGTTTTAAGGAATATATGGTGTGTATGTGTGTGTGTGTCTATATATATGCACATCCATACATATATACACACACATATATATACATACATACATATGCCTATATGTATCTCTCTCTGTCTCTCTCTCTCCCTCTTTCTCTGTATCCAAAGGGGAACAAAGCAATGTGGTCTCCTTTTTCCTACTGGCCATAGGCAGAATCCAACACATTTTACATTGGGCCCTCTGTTGAGTTATGCTGTAGTCCAAAGAAGGCCCATATGGAACGGGTATAGGTTTATTTTTTTTTCACTTGCCTGATTTAAACCTTCAGAAGGGAATCAGCTTTGATTTTTCCAAAAGAAGTGTTGAAACAGAACTGTGAGTGACATAGTATCACAGAATGAGTAGGAAGCTAGGACCCAGAGAGTCAAATCAAGGGAGAGAAGAAAAAGTATACATATGGCAATTGCCTATTAGTCCCCTAACTAACAGAAGTGACTCCATGTTTGACCTACCTATATGCTGGGAAATTCATATATATCCAACAGCTGGTTTGCTTGGCTACATTTAGGGTTAGAAATACAAGGTTAGGAAACTGTAAGTTTAGCGAACTTCATCTAATGCAGGTATGCAAGCTTAGCAAATTTTCCTAATCGCAGTGTCTTTGTGCTTGATAATCATTCACTGTTTGACTGCCCCAAGATCCCCCTCCCACTCAGTCCCTATGAATCTATCCAGCAACCACAATCAAATATAAGGACAGAGAACCAGAAGACCTGGGATCTTGATTGGGGTACTCATCTCACATTGTATCCAAGCCACCTTCATGTGCCTGTGGGACTGTAAGGCTAGGGAGCCATATGGCTTTGTGCTAGTGAGTAACTCATGATTCTTTGAATGGTATTATTCCTTCTCAGTGCTACTTCACTTATAGTCTCCTCATAAAAGGTCAGTTATATGATGGGGGAAGCAGGCAAAATATTTTAGTATTATCAGTGGTGAAATGGTGGTGAGGAGGAATTAATAATGAAATTTACAATTCCTCATTATATACTTTTTTTTTCAGGGCAATGAGGGTTAAGTGACTAGCTCAGGGCCACACAGCTAGTAAGTGTCAAGTGTCTGAGGCTGGATTTAAACTCAGGTACTCCTGAATCCAGGGCCGGTGCTTTATCCACTGTGCCACCTAGCTGCCCCCCATTATATACTTTTAAAGGGGAGCAAATTATGCATGGTGGAAAGTCACAGTTTCACAGATAGTCCTCTCAGAGGAGAGAGATATATTCCATATAGAGAAGAGAAGAGAAGAGAATTTTTCATAAGATAATAATAGCTAGTAGCTGGCATTTGTGTAGTGCTTTTAAGGTTTACAAAGCACTTTACATGTGCTAATTTATTTGATCCCCAGGACAACCTTGAGAGGTAGATTTGTTATCTTCATTTTTTAGATAAGAAAACTGAAGCCAGAAGATATCAAGATTTGCCCAGAATCACAAAGCAAGTAAGTGTCTTAGGTAGGATTTGAACTTAGGTCTTTCTGTCTCTAAGTATAACACTCTAATCATCAAGGCAAGCCAGATAGGGGTTCCTTCTTCACACAGAATTCAAAATTTCCAAATAAGCCTTAGAAATCTGGATCAGCCTAAACCCCAGGAAGTCAGAAATGCTATGCTATCTTGACTTCTGTCCTAGATGCCGGACTTGAATTTGCTGTCAAATCATTAAGGGAAGCCAGCTGTAGAGAAATCAGCACTGGAGCCCTTTGATCCTAGGTTTTTAAATCAACTCTTTAAAAACAACAGAGATTAAAATCTCTGTGGCATGAAGTTTATTTTTTTAGTTCCAGTAAATAAAGAGAATACATAGTAACTCTAGTCTATCACAAATAGCACAAGACTCTGATGTTTGTGTCACTGAGCTTAGTTTAAGGAATTATATAACTTCAGTTCTAGGACCTCAAATGCATCAAAATTAGGAACAGAGAGGGAAGTCAGCAGCAGATTTTCACTTATATATTTAATGCTGCATGGGAAACAGGTGTCAAAGCTCCAACCTCCAGGATGCAAAATTACCCTCCCTAGAAGCTCAATTTTTCTTAGTTTTCCATTTCATTAGTGTGAAGACTATGAAAATTGCAAATGGCCAAAAATTAGCCCAGTGAATCCGCATGAAATCAATGGAAGCCAGAAATGGATACTAAAGCAGAAGTTACTTAGGTACTCTTGAGAATACCAGCATGTGGAAGCTCCATGGGACTTATTGGCTCCTCCTTCTCCCTGTGCCCTTGCACAAGGGTGAATTGTCAGAGGCTTCTACAACTTCACTTTTGAGGAAGATCTAGTTCTATTCTTTTTTTCTAGTTATTGATATAGGGTTGATATTTCAATAGCTAGAGTCTATTCATTAGTGACTTGGAGGCCCCTTCTTCCATATTAAAAGTGAAAGGTTGGTATGGGAGAACTAACAGAAATAAGAAAGGGACTATTGATAATGTAGAGTTTTGTACAAGGGTTTTTATGAAATGTAAGTAGGAAAAAATCTGTGAAGTTTTTGGACCAAAGGAATCAGGGGAGTATAGAAACATGGATGGTTAGGCCTGAAAGGAATCTTAGATAGCATCTAGTCCAGCCACTTCATTTCACAGATGAAGAAACTTAGGTGCATAAAGATTAAGTCACTAAAGGTCCCACAGCTTATTATTGGAAGAAATGGGAAAATAATGTGGGTCACCTGACTTCATTCAGTACCCTTTTCACTACACATGACTGCTTCATTGGTCTTACTGTGGTATCTAGTCAGCTTGATGAATACTGACTCATAAATAATCTTACAGCAAATTTAGGGAAAGCAAACTCGTGAGCAGAAAATAAGAAAATATGTTGTTCCTCCATTGAATTTCATTTTGTTTCCATATCTGAGAGTGTTTTTCCTCTAGGTAGATAAGAAAATGTTTATATTCTCTTGACCTTGTGACATGGGGAGCAGGTGAAAGAGGTGGGGATAACTGAGAAGAGATGAGAAATTACATTAGTGAAGTCAAGTAGGATCAAATTTTATAGAATGATTCAAATTTTTGAGGCCTAATGACTTTAACAGGTTGCTTTCCAGGTTACTCTAGCCTTTCTTATTTGGGGGAGGGTGGGGCAATGAGAGTTAAGTGACTTGCCCAGGGTCACACAGCTAGTAAGCATCAAATGTCTGAGGTCAGATTTGAACTCAGGTCCTCCTGAATTCAGGGCCAATGCTTTATCCACTGTGCCACCTAGCTGCCCCCACCTTTCTTATTTATAATAGAATTTTACTGGTATTTCTGGTATTTAATAGTGTGACATATTGGTCATGTTTATCAATCTACAGAATCCAGGTTTTCCATTATTTCTATTCCCTCCAATTGAAGCTGAATACAGATCAGTGTCTTCTTTGATATGCATGACTAGGATTTTAACCCATAAATCCTAAGTACAAAGAAAGTATTGTAATAGGAAAGGTACAAAGATAAAAAGGAATTGGTCTCTAATCTCAAGGAACTTCCAATCTATTAGGGATAATAAAATACATAGATAAGTGTAATACAAAGTAGAATATTTAATCTCATAAGAAATGTGCAAAGTGGTTAGCAAATGACTCAAAAGGTTATAGTATATTGATATAATGGAATACTATAAAATGATGAATGCGGCAATTCAGAAAACCTGCATGGACTTGTATTAACTGATGAAGATTGAAATGAGAAGAACCAGAAGAATAATTTATACTAAAACAACATTTAAGACTTAAGAACTCTGATCAATGTAATGCCCAACCATGATTCCAGAGGACTGATAATGAAGAATACTACCTACCTCCTTACAAGGATGTGAAGGACTAAATATGCAGAAGGGGACACATATTTATGGCCAATTTTGGAATTTTTATTGCTTAACTTTACTTATTTGTTACAAGATTAACTTTTCTTTTCTAATTGAGGGGCAATGTATGTGTGTGTGAGAGAGAAAACAAACATTTGAATTACACATTAATTGAAAAAATGTTAAAAAATTAACTGAAAGATTGGGATCATTTTTAGCTTAAAGAATTAGGCATTGGGGGAGGCTACATGTAATTCAGGTAGCATGCTGCCAGAAGACTGTCCTGAAAATTGTCAGCATAGACCACTAACTTGCATAGAGTACTTTTTATAAGTGTCAGAGGAGATAATGATCTGCATTGCTACAAAAACAAGTTAGAATCCTTGTCTTCTGAAATAGTAACAGCTGCTATGTGGGTGCAGTATTTCCCCACCCCTCGCACCCATCATACAAATTACAGAGAATCTGAGACCAGGCAATTCAGCACCATGGCCAGCAATCTGGGCACTGCTAATGGATGACCAGTCTGGGTGAACTGTGGCTGCGCTCTAGTTTCCTCATATAGAATCTATCTTTGGCAAATGTACAAAGAAATAAAGTTGTGAGCAAACATTCTAGAAATATTAGTATTAATGACATTAGGGAAGTTTACTTGGTTTCACAATCCATCTTTAGTGGTAATAATTGTCTAGTTTAGATCAAAGAGCAGGACTAGAGTTAATACCATTTAACACATTTAACAAATATTTAATAAGTGGCTACTATATACAAGATGTGCTTTTGGCTTTATCTGTTTTTTTCCACATCCTTTCTTGGCTGTTTGGATTGCATGGTGATTACTTTTCAAGATAATTCATAACCTATTTTTTCATACCTTATCACAAGGTTGAGGCAAGGGGGATGTTGGAGGCCAAGATGGTCTGAGAATGGAAAGTGAATAAGCATTTATTTAGTACTGTTTCATCAAGGAAACATACCGTTTCATGAGGAAACAAAGTGGGGAACTGTAACGATTGGAATGACACCACCTGCTGGAGACTTACTGTAGAAGAGTTCCACCCATGAAGTGAAGGTCTTTGAGGGCAAGACCAGGAGTCTTTTCTTTGGCATCAGGAAGTGACGTTGGGTAGTGGGAGGGAGAAGGAAGAGACTGGCGCTCGGTCTTGGACTCTCTCTTTCCTCTGGACTCTGGTGGAGAGCAGAGCTAGAAATATGCTCTCCCTTTAATAGATAGGAATCTAGGCCTTTCTCTCTCTTTACCAAATTCTTATTCTCCTTAATAAATGCTTAAAAGTCTAACTCTTGCTAAAGCTTATAATTTATTGGCGACCACTCATTAGATATTTTAGACAGTTTAGCTAGAATTTTAGCCCTTAACAGTACCTACTATGTGCCAGGCACTGTGTTAAGTGCCTTATAAATATTATCTCATTTGATCTTCAAGAAGACCTGGGAGATAAGTGCTATTATTATCCTCATTTTGTAGTTGAGGAAACAGTTCAAATGACTTTCCCAGGGTCACACAGCGACTGAGTGTCTGAGGCCAGATTTGAATTTATATCTTTCTGACTTCCAGGCCCAATGCTCTATCCACTGTACCATCTAACTACCATTATTACTTGCATTATTTTTTCCAGTTTGCAGATGAAGAAACTGAGGGTAAGACATGTTAAGTGATTCACTCATAGTCAGAACCAGTAAGTGTCAGAATTGGGATTTAAATATACAGATCCCTTTAGTCTTGGACTAGCACATTCTGTGGTACACTGTGCAGTTTCTTTCTAATAGACCATGCTTCAAATATTATTTTACATCTGTCAGATTTATGGGCATAGGTAGAATTTAGGACCAAAGAAGATATAGGTAGCAAAACAAAATGTAAAACAGATCATTTTGATTATATAAAATTAAAAAGGTTTTGCACAAACAAAACCAATGTAACCAAGATTAGAAGGGAAGCAGAAAACTGGGAAAGAATTTTTGAAACAAGTATCTCTGATAAAGGCCTCCTTTCTCAAATATGTAGAGAGCTGAGTCAAATTTATAAAAATACAATTAATTCCCCAATTGATAAATGGTCAAAGGATATGAACAGGCAGTTTTCAGACAAAGAAATCAAAGCTATCTATAATAATATTTTAAAATGCTCTACACCACTATTGATCAGAGAAATACAAATTAAAACAACTCTTGGGGCAGCTAGATGGCGCAGTAGATAGAGCACCGGCCCTGGGGTCAGGAATACCTGAGTTCAAATCCGACCTCAGACACTTAACACTTACCAGCTGTGTGACCCTGGGCAAGTCACTTAACCCCAATTGCCTCACTAAAAAGAACAAAGTCACTAAAACAACTCTTATGTATCACCTTATAAGATAAGAGTAGCAAATATAACAAAAAAGGAAAATATTAGATGTTGGAGGGGATTGGGAAAACTGGGATACTAATCCACTGTGTGGTGGGGTTGTGAAAAGATCCAATCATTCTGGAGAGTAATTTGGAACTGTGCCCACAGGACTTTAGAACTGTGCATATCCTTTGATCCAGCAATACCACTGCTAGGTTTCTATCCCAAAGACATCTCCCAAAAGAGAAAAGGACCGATTTTTTTCAAAAATATTTCTAGCAGCTCTTTTTGTGGTGGCTAAGAATTGGAAATCAAAGGAATGTCTATCAATTAGGGAATGCCTAAAAAAGCTGTGGTATATGATGGTGATGGAATATTATTGTGCTTTAAGATATGACAAACAGGATGATTTCAGAAAGGCCTGGAAAGACTTGTATGAACTGATGTGTAATGAAGTGAGTAGAACCAAGACAACATTGTGCACAGAGACACCAATATTGTTTCATGAAGAACTATGAATGACAACTATTCTCAGCATTACAATGATCCAAGATGATCCCAAAGGATTAATGATGAAACATACTATCCACCTCCAAAGAAAGAACTGATATTGATTGAACACACACTGAAGAATGCTATTTTTCACTTTCTTTCATTTTTTCTTTTATTCAATTTTTCTTGTACAAAATGACTAATATGGTCATGCTTTACATAATTACACATGTATAGCCTATACCTGATTGCTTACAGCCTCAGGGAGGGAGAAGGAAAGGGAGGGATAAAATTTGGAACTCAAAACTATAAATAAAAATGTTTATTATTTCAAAAAATAATAAAATAATATGAAATATTTTCTGTAATTAAAAAAATAAACATGATATTCTAGTTACCAGGATTTACCTTTTAAAATTCAAATTGGGAAAAATATAGTCTCAAAAAACCAACCATCTTTTCTTTGACACTTACTAGGCTGAATATGAGTGCAAAATGATCTTAGGAACTTTCCAGGTATGCAGTAAATGTGACAGAGCCATCAGACTTTGGAATCCAGACACAGGGGAAAATGTGATTTCTTCTCTAGTCACAAACTTCAATTTCCCTTCCACATCCACTAGCCCTTCTCCGGTCCTCTCTTCCTCCCTCCCAATAAAAAACACAGGACTGATGGGGAAAATGGGATTGAGGAACAACACTCAAAAACTATCAGTGACATGTAAAGAAGATAGGAACCCAATTAAAATGGTAGCACAATTTTAATACAAGTTAAATGGTTAAGAAACATATAAATACTACAATAAACAATGACAGCATTACTGGCCTCAGGTCGCTGCTTGTCTTACACTGAAGTTTCCAAAGGTCCCTGGCAGACAAAATCAACAAGTTAATAGCTACCACCAAGAGAGCAACATCCATGGACCACAACTCCAATACTTGGGGGTTTTGGTGGAAAGGTAGTGATGGGGAGAGTTCATAGGTACTAGCTAGCCTTCCTCTACCCACAACTCCTACTGCACTAGAAAATATACAATAGTTATGGCACTTTACCTTGTAAAAGACCTGAAGTTTGCTCATGAAAGTGAGTGTTGAAGTTTATGAATTATTATGAAATGGTACAGTTTTCTGCATTGTCATACAGAAGCAAACATGAAATTCAAGTTATGTTTAATATGTTCTCAGATATGTCAATCACATTGGAACAAATGAGCACTTTCAAAACAAAAGTTATAACAGAATTAACCATATCCCCTTTGTGAGTCCATCCACTATCAGGTTTGCTTATTACCTCTTGGTAGATGAATCCCCAATCTGCATCTCTAGTTCTAATCACCAATGTCTCCCTGCCTATAGCTATCATCTCCAATTCAATGTTTCAACTGAAATTGTCATTTCCTTCCAACAAGCCAGTTCTATTTTCCTATTATCCCATTTCTGTGTTACCACTGCATCACCATTCTTCTAGAGTCTCAGACTAGAAATTTGGGGTCATCTTTCTCTTCTATCTGTCCCCAAATCCTATTGTTTCATCCACAAAGACAAAAGTGGTTTGTTTTTTTTTTTTGGCTTTGGTCATTTCTTTCCTTTCCCTTTGCCACCACCATAGTTCAGGCTTTTATTACCTTATACTCAGATTACTGCAACAGCCTCCTAATATTCTATGCACTTCAAGTCTCCCCTCAGCATTACAATTTATGTTGTATCCCACTGTCTGGTAAACTAATTTCCCCTATAATATGGGTTTATTATATAATTTGCCCATCCAGGAACCTACAATCTCTCTCTTGGGTCTATGAACCCATCTTGTACTTCTTTATGCTTATCCCATTTCCCTTGGCTATGTGTGTCTGTATATATACATATACATATATACGTATATGTATGTATATAAACCCTTTTCCCCTCTCTTATCTAAATCTAATATATTCTTCCAGAACCAGTTCAAATCTTTCATGAATAATTCCTAGTTCACTCTTTATTTTATTTTATTTTTTGTTTGGCTTTTTAAACTTCTCTTGAGTCTTGTATGTTGAGATCAAATTTTCTATTCAGTTCTGGTCTTTTCACCAGGAAAGATTGAAAGTCCCCAATGTCATTAAATGTCCATCTTTTCCCCTGAAAGAAAATGCACATTTTTGCTGGGTAATAGATTCTCAGCTGCAATCCAATCTCCTTTGCCTTCCGAATATCATATTCCAAGCCTTGCGGTCCTTTAATGTTGAAGCTGCCAGGTCCCGAGCAATCCTGACTGTGGCTCCATGATATTTAAATTGCTTCTTTCTGGCTGCTTGGAGTATTTTCTCCTTCACCTGATAATTCTGGAATTTGGCTACAATATTCCTTGGAGTTTTCCTTTTGGGGTCTCTTTCAGGAGGTGACGGTGGATTCTTTCAATGATGATTTTATCCTCTGATTCTATGATATCAGGGCAGTTCTCCTTAATAATTTCCCTGGAATATGGTGTCTAGATTCTTTTTCTGGTCATGGCTTTCAGGCAGTCCAATGATTCTCAAATTGTCTCTCCTCGATCTGTTTTCCAGATCAGTTGTCTTTCCAATGAGGTATTTCACATTTTCTTCTATTTTTTCATTTTTTTTTATTCTGCTTGACTGATTCCTGGTGTCTCATGGATTCCTTATCTTCCAACTGTCCCACTTTAATTTTTAAGGCATTGTTTTCTTCAGTGAGATTATGCACCTTTTTTTTCCATTTGGCTAAGTGAATTTTTTAAGGTATTGTTTTCTTCAGTGAGATTATGTACCTTTTTTTCCATTTGGCTAAGTGAATTTTTTAAGGTATTGTTTTCTTCAGTGAGATTACGCAGCTTTTTTCCATTTGGCCAAATGAATTTTTAAGGCTTTGTTTTCTTCAGCTTCCTTTTCCAAGCTGCTGATTCTTTTTTCATAGTTTTTTTGTTTTGCTTTCATTTCTCTCCCCATTTTTTCTTCTACCTCTTGCAATTGATTTTTAAAATCCTTTTTGAGCTCTTCCAGGAAGGCTTTTTGTTCTTGCGACCAATTCACCTTCCCTTGTGAGGCTTCAGATGTAGACAATTTGAGGCTATTGTCCTCATCTGAGTTTGTGTTGGCTTCTTCCCTATTGATACAGAAGCTCTCAATGGAGAGGGCTCTTTTTGCTTCTTACTCATTATTGCAGCTTATTTATTTATTCTTTAAGTTGAGGTCTGCTCTGGGGGCACCAGGGTCCCTGTTTTGGGCTTCTTGTGCAGGTGTATAGGTGCTGTGTGACCGGGCTTTTACTCTGAGGCCTTTATGGTGTGTGGAGATCCCCCGCCCTGCACTTCCTGTATGATTGTGCTCGGCCAGCCAGGCGCCAGACCCCAGCGTCTGATCCCGCCGTTCGTGGCCCTCTCGGCCGGTGCAGGTAAGTTTTTCCACTGTCCTTCTTGGCCACCAGATTTTGAACCAGGTTCCGGGAGCCTCAGTTGTTCGGCTGTGGCCCGCAGCTCCTGCTGATTTGCCCCGACCCCCTCGGTGCTGGGTTGCTGCCCTGCACTGGGCCTCCCTTTTGCCCGAGTCAGACCGACCTTTTCCTGAAGTCTTCTAAATTATCTCTGGTTGGAGGACTGTGTCTCTCTGTCTCTTTGCAGGTTCTGTAGTTTCAGAATCCGTCCAGAGGCTTGATTTAATGTTCGTTTTGAGGGAACGGAAGGAGAGCTCAGGCAGCTTGCTGCTTCCTCTCCGCCATCTTGGCTCCGCCCCCCACTCTTTATTTTTTTAAGTGAGGCAATTGGGGTTAAGTGACTTGCCCAGGGTCACACAGGTAGTATATGTCAAGTGTCTGAGGCTGGATTTGAACTCAGGTCCTCCTGACTCCAGGGCCAGTGCTCTATCCACTGCTCCACCTAGTTGTCCCCTCAATAAGTATTTGTTGATTGATTAATTCACAGTCAAGTTTAAAATTCTCCCTATGAAGTTTTCTCAACTAATCAGGCTATACTAATGTCCCCCTCCCTCACAGGATCATAGATTGCTAGGTGGAAGTGATACTAGGACCCTTTATTCCAAGCTTCTCATTTTATAGATAAAGAAACAGAAGCCTAGAGAGATAGTCACTTGGGTAGTAGAAGCTATATTAGTATCAATGTCTTAAGCTTCCAAATCCAGGATTCTTTCCACTGTGCAATGCTGGCACTCTGTTGAAATTCTATTGATTTACATTTAGCACCACATAGTTTAGCACTCAATCCTCCTCCAGTGGTTTCATGCATTTTAACTTGTTTAATTCTGCAGGTGGATTTAAAGCTGGTATGAGGGCAGGATCCTTAGTCTGAGAGTGCCAAGCACAGGGAACTTCAATAAAACTTCTTGACCGAGTCACTGACTAATCTTAGCCCATGGCATTTCAAAGGACAGTCTGGTTCTGATTATCCACATCCATTTTAGAAGATCTACTCTTTCCAAAGAAAAGTAGTCTTGTGGTTTCCAGATGTTCCTTGGGTCATCTCTGGTCCTGAGAAGGCTGCCCAAAGAGTTAGTATCATCTCCTGGCCTCTGTATTTGAACCTGAGCACTTCATACCAAAAAACTGCACAAGTCAATGGTGAATAGAAGGAGGGAATTTAGTCTGGAAGGTAAAAACTGAGGGCAATTGAGAAATATACAATAAGTGTGAGTAGGCTGCAATTTAACCCATTGGGAATTCAAAAGAAAAAATGAGTAAAAGATGTATGATAGGGGGGCGGAGCCAAGATGGCAGAGAGGAAGCAGCAAGCTGCCTGAGCTCTCCTTCTGTTCCCTCAAAACGAACATTAAATCAAGCCTCTGGACGGATTCTGAAACTACAGAACCTGCAAAGAGACAGAGAGACACAGTCCTCCAACCAGAGATAATTTAGAAGACTTCAGGAAAAGGTCGGTCTGACTCGGGCAAAAGGGAGGCCCAGCGCAGGGCAGCAACCCAGTGCCGAGGGGGTCGGGGCAAGTCAGCAGGAGCTGCGGGCCACAGCTGGACAACTGAGGCTACCCGGAAACCTGGTTCAAAAATCTGGTGGCCAAGAAGGACAGTGGAAAAACCTACCTGCACCGGCCGGGAGGGAGACGAACGGTCAGGCCGGATCAGATGCCGGGGTCTGGCGCCTGGCTGGCCGAGCACAATCATACAGGAAGTGCAGGGTGGGGGATCTCCACACACCATAAAGGCCTCAGAGTAAAAGCCCGGTCACACAGCACCTATACCCCTGCACAAGAAGCCCAAAACAGGGACCCTGGTGCCCCCAGAGCAGACCTCAACTTAAAGAATAAATAAATAAGCTGCAATAATGAGTAAGAAGCAAAAAAGAGCCTTCTCCATTGAGAGCTTCTGTATCAATAGGGAAGAAGCCAACACAAACTCAGATGAGGACAATACCCTCAAATCGCCTACATGTGAAGCCTCACGAGGGAAAGTGAATTGGTCGCAAGAACAAAAAGCCTTCCTGGAAGAGCTCAAAAAAGGATTTTAAAAATCAATTGCAAGAGGTAGAAGAAAAAATGGGGAGAGAAATGAAAGCAAAACAAGAAAACTATGAAAAAAGAATCAGCAGCTTGGAAAAGGAAGCTGAAGAAAAAAAAGCCTTAAAAAATTCATTTGGCCAAATGGAAAAAAAGCTGCGTAATCTCACTGAAGAAAACAATACCTTAAAAAATTCACTTAGCCAAATGGAAAAAAAGGTGCATAATCTCACTGAAGAAAAACAATGCCTTAAAAATTAAAGTGGACAGTTGGAAGATAAGGAATCCATGAGACACCAGGAATCAGTCAAGCAGAATAAAAAAAAAATGAAAAAATAGAAGAAAATGTGAAATACCTCATTGGAAAGACAACTGATCTGGAAAACAGATCGAGGAGAGACAATTTGAGAATCATTGGACTGCCTGAAAGCCATGACCAGAAAAAGAATCTAGACACCATATTCCAGGAAATTATTAAGGAGAACTGCCCTGATATCATAGAATCAGAGGATAAAATCATCATTGAAAGAATCCACCGATCACCTCCTGAAAGAGACCCCAAAAGGAAAACTCCAAGGAATATTGTAGCCAAATTCCAGAATTATCAGGTGAAGGAGAAAATACTCCAAGCAGCCAGAAAGAAGCAATTTAAATATCATGGAGCCACAGTCAGGAATTGCTCAGGACCTGGCAGCTTCAACATTAAAGGACCGCAAGGCTTGGAATATGATATTCCGGAAGGCAAAGGAGATTGGATTGCAGCTGAGAATCTATTACCCAGCAAAAAATGTGCATTTTCTTTCAGGGGAAAGATGGACATTTAATGACATTGGGGACTTTCAATCTTTCCTGGTGAAAAGACCAGAACTGAATAGAAAATTTGATCTCAACATACAAGACTCAAGAGAAGTTTAAAAAGGTAAACAGAGGGGGGAAAAAAAAGTTACCCTATTAGGTTAAACTGTTTATATCCCTACACAGGAAGATAATACTCATAACTCTTAAGAACTGTAAATGTATTTGGGCAGAGAGAAGGACTTTATATAGAGGGTATAAATATAAATTGTCTTTGATATGATGATACAAAAGAATTAAGGGGTTAAAAAGGGAGTCTATGGGGAGGAGAGGAAAGGGGAGGTGGAATGGGATGAATTATATCATATGAAGAGGTGGAAAAAAACCTATTACAATAGAGGGAAAGAAAGGAGGGGGGAACATTGTTTCAACCCTATTCTCATTAGATTTGACTCAAAGAGGGAATAACACATACGTTCATTGGGATAAAGAAACTTAACTCATTCTTTAGGGAAACAAAAGGGGAAGGGAAAGGGGGGGACTGATAGAAGGGAGGACAAAAGCAAGGGAGAAAAGGGTAAAGAAAAGAGAGGGGGGGTGATAAAAAGGGAGGGCAGATCGGGGGAGGCAGGGGTAAGAAGTAAAACGTCGGTGAGGAGGAATAGGGTGAAAGAAGGGGGGAAAAGTACAAAGGGGGTAAATAGAATGGAGGGGAATAGACAGTCAGTAATAATAACTGTGAATGTGAATGGGATGAATTCTGCTATAAAACGGAAGCAAATTGCAGAGTGGATTAAAAACCAGAATCCTACAATATGCTGTTTACAAGAAACACATTTGAAGCAGAGAGATACACACAGAGTAAAGGTAAAAGGCTGGAGCAGAATATATTATGCCTCAGCTAAAGTAAAAAAGGCAGGGGTAGCAATCCTTATCTCAGACAAAGTGCAGGCAAAAATAGATCTCATTAAAAGAGATAAGGAAGGAAATTACATCTTACTTAAAGGTACTATAGATAATGAAGCAATATCAATATTAAATATGTATGCACCAAGTGGTATAGCATCCAAGTTCTTAGAGGAGAAGTTAAATGAGTTACAAGAGGAATTAGACAATAATACTATACTAGTGGGAGATCTGAATCTCCCCCTCTCAGAATTAGATAAATCTAGCCAAAAAAAAAATAAGAAAGAAGTGAAAAAGGTGAATAGATTACTAGAAAAGTTAGACATGATAGATGTCTGGAGAAAATTGAATGGGGATAGAAAGGAATATACCTTTTTCTCAGCAGTACATGGCACATTTTCAAAAATTGACCATGTATTAGGGCACAAAAACATCATAGTCAAATGTAGAAAGGCAGAAATAGTAAATGCATCCTTCTCAGATCATGATGCAATAAAAATTACATGTAAGAAAGAGCCAGGGAAAAGTAGAATGAAAATCAATTGGAAACTAAATAATTTCATTCTAAAGAATGAATGGGCCAAACAAGAAATCATAGAAACAATCAATAACTTTATCCAAGAGAATGACAATAATGAGACAACATACCAAAATCTATGGGATGCAGGCAAAGCAGTGCTTAGGGGAAAATTTATAGCTCTAAATGCTTACATGAATAAGAAAGAGAAAGAGGAGATTAATGAATTGGGCATGCAACTTAAAAAGCTAGAAAAAGAACAAATTAGAAATCCCCAATTAGACACTAAATTAGAGATCCTGAAAATTAAAAGGAGAAATTAATAAGATTGAAGCAAAAAAACTATAGAATTTATCAATAAAACTAAGAGCTGGTTTTATGAAAAAACCAATAAAATAGATAAAATATTGGTTAATTTGATTAAAAAAAGAAAGAAGAAAACCAAATTACCAGTATCAAAAATGAAAAGGGTGATGTTACCACCAATGAAGTGGAAATTAAAGCAATAATTAGGAAATATTTTGCTCAACTGTATGCCAATAAATTTGACAATCTAAATGAAATGGATGAATATTTACAAAATACAAACTGCCCAGGTTAACTGAAGAGGAAATAAATCCTTAAATAAACCCAATATTAGAAAAAGAAATTGAACAAGCTATTAATGAACTCCCTAAGAAAAAATCCCCAGGGCCAGATGGGTTTACGGGTGAATTTTACCAAACCATTTAACGAAACAATTAATTCTAATATTATACAAATTATTTGGAAAAATATGTGAAGAAGGAGTTCTACCAAATTCGTTTTATGACACAAATATGGTGGTGATACCAAAACCAGGCAAAGCAAAAAACAGAGAAAGAAAATTATAGACCAATTTCCCTAATGAATATTGATGCTAAAATCTTAAATAAGATATTAGCAAGGAGATTACAGCAAGTGATCACCAGGATAATACACTATGACCAGGTGGGATTTATACCAGGAATGCAGGGCTGGTTCAACATTAGGAAAACTATTAACATAATCAACCACATCAATAAGAAAACCAACCAAAATCATATGATTATCTCAATAGATGCAGAGAAAGCTTTTGACAAAGTACAGCACCCATTCCTAATAAAAACACTAGAGAGTTTAGGAATAGGGGAGCTTTCCTTAGAATAATAAACAGTATCTACCTAAAGCCATCAGCAAGTATTATATGCAATGGAGATAAATTAGAGGCCTTCCCAATAAGATCAGGGGTGAAACAGGGATGTCCATTATCACCCCTATTATTTAATATTGTCCTAAAAATGTTAGCTTTAGCAATCAGAGAAGAGAAAGGAATTAAAGGAATTAGAATAGGCAAGGAGGAAACAAAACTATCACTCTTTGCAGATGATATGATGGTATACTTAAGGAATCCTCGAGAATCAAGTCAAAAATTACTTGAAACAATTAACAACTTTAGCAAAGTAGCAGGATATAAAATAAATCCACATAAATCATCAGCATTTCTATACATGACCAACAAAGTCCAGCAGCAAGAGATAGAAAGAGAAATTCCATTTAAAGTAACGGTAGATAATATAAAATACTTGGGAGTCTACTTGCCAAGACAAACCCAGGAACTCTATGAACACAACTACCAACACTCTTCACACAAATCAAATCAGATCTAAGTAATTGGAAAGATATCAATTGCTCATGGATAGGCAGAGCTAATATAGTAAAAATGACAATACTGCCTAGATTAATTTACTTATTCAGTGCCATACCAATCAGACTACCTAAAAATTATTTTATACAGCTAGAAAAAATAATAACAAAATTCATCTGGAAAAACAAAAAATCAAGAATATCCAGGGAAATAATGAAAAAAAATTCACAGGAAGGGGGGTTAGCGGTACCAAACCTGGAGCTTTACTATAAAGCGGCAGTCATCAAAACTATGTGGTACTGGCTAAAAAATAGAGTGGTAGATCAATGGAATAGGCTAGGCTCAGGAAATGCAGTGGTAAATGACACTAGTAATGTAGTGTTTGATAAACCCAAAGACTCCAGCTTCTGGGATAGGAACTCAGTATTTGACAAAAACTGCTGGGAAAAACTGGAAGATAGTATGGCAGAAATTAGGCATAGACCAACATCTTACACCTTATACTAAAATAAGGTCAAAATGGATACATGATTTAGACATAAGAGGTGATACCATAGGTAAATTAGGAGAGAAAGGAATAGTGTACCTATCAGATCTTTGGAAAGGAGAACAGTTTTTGACCAAACAAGAGATAGAGTATATTATAAAATGCAAAATGGATGATTTTGATTATATTAAATCAAAAATTTTTTGTACAAACAGAAGCAATGCATCCAAAATTGGAAGGGAGGCAGAAAACTGGGAAACAATTTTTGAGGCCAGTGCTTCTGATAAAGGCCTCATCTCTAAAATATATAGGGAATTAAATCAAATTTATAAGAATCCAAGTCATTCCCCAATTGAGAAATGGTCAAAGGATATGAACAGGCAGTTTTCTGATGAAGAAACCAAAGCTATCTATTCCCATATGAAAAAATGCTCTAAATCTCTAATGATTAGAGAGATGCAAATTAAAACAACTCTGAGGTACCACCTGACACCTATCACATTGGCTAAAATGACAAAAAAGGAAGATAATAAATGTTGGAGAGGCTGTGGGAAAATTGGAACACTAATGCATTGTTGGTGGAGCTGTGAGCTGATCCAACCATTCTGGAGAGCAGTTTGGAATTATGCCCAAAGGGCAATAAAGCTGTGCATACCCTTTGACCCAGCAATTCCACTTTTAGGTCTTTTGCCCAAAGAAATCATGGAAGGGGGAAAGGGATCCACATGTACAAAAATATTTATAGCTGCTCTCTACGTGGTAGCAAGGAATTGGAAGTTGAGGGGGGTGCCCATCAACTGGGGAATGGCTGGACAAGTTGTGGTATATGAATACAATGGAATACTATTGTGCTGTAAGAAATGATGAGCAGGAAGAGTTGAGAGAAACCTGGAGGGTCTTACGTGAGCTGATGATGAGTGAGATGAGCAGAACCAGAAGAACATTGTACACAGTATCATCAACATTGAGTGTTGACCTACTGTGATGGACTATATTCTTCTCACCAATGCAATGGTACAGAAGAGTTCCAGGGAACTCATGATAGAAGAGGATCTCCAAATCCAAGAAAAAAAAGAAAGAAAGAACTGTGGAGTATAGATGCTGATTGAACCATATTATTTCTTTTGTTTTGGATGCTGTTTTTTTTTTTCTATTTTGAGGTTTTGCATCACTGCTCTGATTTTTTCTCTTGTAACAGGATTAATGCAGAAATAGGATTAATGTTATTATGTGTATATATGGGTGTGTGTATATATCTATATCTATATGTATATGTATAGAGATATATAGATATAACCTATATCAGATTACCTGCTGTCTAGGGGAGGGGGGAGGGAGGGGAGGGAGGGAGAAAAATCTGAAGTTGTAAAGCTTGTATAAACAAAAGTTGAGAACTATCTTTACATGTAACGGAAAAAATAAAATACCTTATACATTAAAAAAAAAAGATGTATGATAGGAAGAGAAGATAGGTTGGTCTCGTGGAGCATGAGATGATAAATAGAGTGGCAAAATGCCCCATTGGTATCCTCTCAATGAGAAGAGAGGAATTCCTGTGCCACATTAGGTTGACCCCCTGTGGGCATGGACAGGATTTGCATAGGATAGGCAAGCATGAGTGAGTTGCCATGTGAATTGTTGGAGGGTACTTCTAAACTGATGAGATCACAGATCCATTTGAATATTTGAGAAAATGGAGATTTATTTTTGGATATAGATGGATCCCTATATGACTAGTCTGAAGCATATGTGCAAATTCATCATACTGGTTTTTCCTTCATTAGTTCTCTGTCAGCTAATATTGGCAGTTGTAGGTGTCTACCATATTGAATAGAAACTGACTCCTTGTTAGTCTTTGGAAATATTTAGGTAAGTGACTTAAGATATTGGAGTGGGCATGAGAGGATATGAGAAAGAGTTTTACTCTTGGGAGTAAGAAGCATAGAGAGGCTTATTTCCATTGAAAAAGTTCCTAAGCAATGTAGAGTGAAAAAGGAGAACCCAAAAGAAACCAATTCCCCTCATAGACTATACAAAGGAAGATAATATCAAATGGCATAAAATTGAAGATAAATCATGGACAACCTTAATATTTTCATTAGTAAAGTTAACATAAATGACCATTATGCACTGGTAAAGAACTGAAGGATATGGTTGTAGGCACAGTCATTGACACCAACTACTTTTTTTTTTTTTTTTTAGTGAGGCAATTGGGGTTAAGTGACTTGCCCAGGGTCACACAGCTAGTAAGTGTTAAGTGTCTGAGTCCGGATTTGAACTCAGGTACTCCTGACTCCAGGGCCGGTGCTCTATCCACTGCGCCATCTAGCTGCCCCGACACCAACTACTTTTTAAAAATGTATTGTATTCCTTAATTATTTTTGAGGGTTTGGGGACATGATAGCTGTCTTTGAGAATCTGAAGGACTGTCACAGGAAAGAGAGACTAGACTTATTCTTCTTGGCCCCTTGAGAGGAGTAGGAACAATGCATGGAAGTTATGGTTTAGCAATTTCAGTCTGATGTTAAGGGAAAATGCCACAAAACTTAAGGCTATGCTAAAAGAGAGGAATTACTCACTCTACAAGGAAATGGATTTCTCCTCATTGGAGTTCTTCAGGTCACCTCAGGACATATGGTTGGGGATTTTGGACTGGATGACATCTGAGGTTTCTGTGAATTTCTCTCTCTTTCTGGAATCTTTGTACATTAGTCCAGGTTCTTTATCCTCCTTCATTTCCTTTCTTTTTTTTTTTGTGAGGCAATTGGGGTTAAGTGACTTGCCTAGGGTCACACAGCTAGTGTTAAGTGTCTGAGGTCACATTTGAACTCAGGTCCTCCTGACTCCAGGACTGGTGCTCTATCTACTGCACCACCTAGCTGCCCCTCCTTTCATTTTTTGATGCGGAATGTCCTGGAACAGAGTGGTTGCTTAATAAAGACTTGTTTGATTGATGTTCTCTCATACATTGCTGAATGGCTCCTTAAGGTAAAAGGCAAAGAACTTAAGGAAATTCTTTCTGTTGTCTGCTCCTTCCCCTGGCCCTGTCCTTTTCTCTACTCCGTTTGAAGAGCTATGTGCTGTTAGATACTAATTCAGGATGCCTAGGGACGGGTAAAGGGATATAGCATCTTGTGGCATCTCCTGCCAGCTCCGATGCACCAAATTCTCTACCTTAACTATATCAGTGGCAGCTGCCTTTGTTACCAGAGCACCTGGAGTTCTTATCACAAACAGGAACCTATTAGGGAAAAAAAAATCTCCTGCATAAAGCCTTAAACAATAGATACCGTAAATAGCTCTACCACTTTTTATGGAGAATTTACCATCAGGGCCTACTGTAGGTTGTTTGTCTTGTTCATAAATACCTCCACTAACAGTGTATCACGTTGCTGACAAAGTTATTCAAACGGTATTCCGAATGAGGATAATCGTTACTTGTAAAATTACTGCAAGCTGATTTCTCATTAAAATTTCATTAATTTCTTTCCTTCCTGTGTTAAATTGGATACTTTCAAAAGCATATCACTCTATTATATTTCCATTACCATTGCCCTCCTTATTAATAGCTTTGAAATGTGTTAGGACATTTGTACAGTTAATGATGAAAATGCAACACAGTTCTTTCAGGCCAAAATAAATATCCCAACATGATACTTTGCAATCCTCTCCACATTTTGTAGGTAGCAGCAGGCCTTAGATGGAGTTAAAGGTGATAAATTACCAGTCCTTTGGAAAAACAAATGATGCTCTCTACATCAGTGTTCCTGGGGTCTTGATTCTACGTTTTGACTGACTAGACAACTGAATAATCCATGTTTTATCATAATTTTCTTATCCTGGATTCTTACCTGTTTGACCTTGGTCTTGGTTGGGGATTGAGCCTTTCAAGGATAAAGTGGGCAGGCCTCAGTAAGGCACCTCTCTGAACTTCATGTTCTAGTTCAAACAGTAGAAGAGCCAGACCCTTCCAGACTCCATCGTCCCACTTGGTTTGCAGGTTTGGCAGGCAGGAATTTTACAAGTAATCATTATCTTCATGCTGAATACCTTTGGATTTGTTCTTCACCTTGGAACTATCTTCCTCTCCTCTGATAATGATGACCCCCTAATAAGGTACTGATAATGGTGAGCTTGAAGTGGTTTAAAATACAAGGAGAGTGGAGATCAGCTGTCTCACCATTATACCTGTGCTCAAATTTCATTTCCTTGCTGTGATTTAATTACATAATTGGTGGGTTACAATAGGTAGATGTCTTCTACATCCCCCAAATGAAGCATACTTGTTTGCAGACTTTCCATTCCAGTGCATGGGAATCTGAGGGTTTTAAAGAAAAATTAAATGTGAGGTTCTATTGTTTTAATATAATGAAAAATGCAGTGACATCAATGAGTTGCAATAGTCCCCATAATTCATTCTTTCAAGCTGTGCAAGTATATTTAGTAAACTAATAGAGTAATCAGGGAGCACAAAAGCAGACTGCTCTATTATTCAGGTTATTATGGAATCAGCAATGTTGACTTTCTTATTATAGTTTTCCAATTAGGGAGAGAGCCACAGCAATAGCCCAGCTTTGGGTCTCCCAGGAGATGCCTGAAATTTTACATGCAACTTAAGAGATAGATAGAGTTATCGGTGCTAGGACTTGCTCTAATCTTCCTTTTTCGCCAAGGGATTAGGTGTAGGGTTGTGGATTTGCAGTTTTAATCAGAGAAGCCGCTGGAACTTTCATCATCGCAGCTGAATTATGCTGTTGGCTCCATCCACCCCCGTCCCCTAGCTTAGTGATGGAGCATGTCACCGGATCCCATCTCACCCAAGCTTCTGGGCTTTTATGGCTTTGTGGGAATTGGCAATCATTTAGGCAGCTGTTTCTTGCTCTGAGGCTAATGAACCTTCCCCCTATGCCTGCAATGTGCCACTGCCACATAAGGGGAAGGAATCCCTGGAAGTGTGAGAGGTTTAGCTTAGAGAAAGTACCATGGGACTGGCAGCTGAGATCATGGGTCAATGTCCTCATATGAGCCCTAACAATGGCTCTGCAGGTTTTGTTCCACTTCCAATTGCTCAGCCCATGTATCATGCACGTTCTTGGGCTCTGTTTGGGATGGATAAGGATGGTATTGACATAGCAACTAAATTAATTCTGTATCAAGGGAATCCTTGTTTATCTGGGCTGGGGATAGAGGTTTGAAGAAGTGTAGGCTCTAAGTATCTTTCCCACATGAGACTGTTAGTATTACCTTTGCCTGGCATTTCAGTGTAAGCATTCTACCCTCATCTGGCCTTTTCCTATTTGTTTAACGTTATCTCCTTGGCCAATACTATTGGCAACACAGATCATCCTCTTCAGTCAGGCTGTCCTCCCAGCAAAACAGAGTATGCTCATTCCTGCCTTCTCTCATGCTGCTTGCCTTCAATGAATGCCTCCTCCTCTTCTCCACGAATCCCAGTCTTACTGGATGAATGGGGTCCGGCTCAAATGCTCCCTTCTTTATGAAGGTCTCTCAGATATCATCAGCTCATGCCAACCTTTCCCTTATATGAACTGCAGCAACACATCATCTGACCCAGACAATTTAGGGCCAAAGGATGTAGGACCAGAATCAGAATCACCAAATGTTGGAGTCAGAAAGGCTCTCAGAGATCATCTTGCTGAGTTCCCATGGCAGGTTTTCAGATGAGGAAACAGGATGAGAGAGGCCTAAGATCATACAACGAGTAGCAGAGTTGAGATTGGACCCAGATCTCCTGATTCTTAACTCATTGTCCTTTGTACTACTGTGTTCCACTTGTTCATTTACTCTAGCAAGGGCTTCTCTTTCTCTCCCTCCCCCTTCCTCCCTCTCTCCCTCTCCCTCTCCCTCTCTCTCTCTCTCTCTCTCTCTCTCTCTCTCTCTCTCTCTCTCTCTCTCTCTCTCTCTCCCCCTCTCCTTCCTTCTCCCTCTCTCTCTCTCCCTCTCCCTCCCTCTCCCTCCTTCTCCCTCTCTTTCCCTCTCCCTCTCTCTCCCTCTCCCTCTCTCACCCTCTCTCCTTCCTTCCCTCTCCTCCCTCTCCCTCTCTCCTTTCCTTCCCTCCCTCTCTCCTTCCCTCCCTCTCTCCTTCCCTCCCTCTCTCTGTCTCATTGTTTTTCTCTGTCTCTCCCTCCCTCTCTGCCTCTCCCTCCCTCCCCCTCTCTGTCTCTCTCTGTTTCTGTCTTTCTCACTGTCTCTGTCTCTGTCTCAGTCTCCCGCCCTCCCATCATCAACTAGTGAAAACAGCTCGATCTCTTTGCCCTAAAATCAGAGACTCCCAGAGTTTAAAAAAAAAAAAACGCTCATGGGCCACCCAGTCCAACCCTTCCCCTGCCAACCCCTTTCCTTCAGATGAGTGATATGGCATATGGATGAGCCCCTTCACAATTGTGGGAATGATCCTCTGAAAAGACTCCAAATAATTTGTTAATGCTCCTCCTAAAATGTCATGCCCCAAATAAATTCAATGGTTTAGATTAGGTCTGGCCAGGACAGGGCACAATAGAACTGTCACTTCCTTCATTCTGGATACTGTGCTAATTATTTATATGGCCAAAGACTGAATTCGCTAACAGGGAACACTCCAATCTCCGCTTCCTCCACAAAACCTCCAAATAACTCCTTGCCTTAAGCTCATATTGAGCTTAGAGTGAAATACAACTTCTAGGTCATTTTCACATGAAATGTTCTCAACATGTCTCCCAACATACCCAAGCAGTTGATTTTTTGAACCCAAGTGCAAGGTATGGTATTTTTGGTCTAGTGTATAGAATGCTGCCTTTAGAGTGAGGAAGATCTGTGTTCAATGCCTACCTTAGGCAGTTACTAGCTGTGTGACTCTGGGCAAGTCACTTAAACTGTCAACTTCAGTTTCCTCCTCTATAAAATGGGGGTAATCATAGCACCTACCACAAGGGGGTGTTGTGAGTATCAAATAAGATAATACATGTTAAGCTTGGTACAGAGCTGAAAGCACCAGATTCATGTTAGCTGCTACTTTATTAGATTCATCCCATCATTCTGGCCTGTCAGGAAGCTTTTGAATCCTGATTCTGTCATCCAACATGTTGGCTATTCCTCCCGGCTTTGTGTCACCAGAAAATTTGATAAACACACCATCTGTAACTTCAAGCGAGTCATTGATAGAATGTTGAACAGAACAGGGCCAAGGATGCATACTGTCTGCCTTCCGTGGGAAGCAACTAGCCAGGCAAGGCCTATGGCTCATAACTAACTCTTTGTCAGGACCTAGCTCAGGGTCCCATGTAGATCATCATTTAATAAATAAGCTTGACCATGACATTGCCAGCTGAATTAATCCCACCTATCTGTATTTCCATAGAGAAATGAGGAATGAATGTCACAGGGTACATCAGCCAGGATCTCAGCTCCATTTCCTCCCCTGACACTTCTGTCTGTGTATTTCATTGTGAAGTGCTTAGGACTAGGGACCAAAAGACAGAATAAGTCAGAAAAATAATGGTTGAGTTTGAATGACCCAAGGGTCATTCCCAATCCCTGAGTAAACCGAGGCAGCCTGAGGTAAGGACACCTAACCCCTCCTTGGTCTTCCATTCACCAACAAGAACCAAATCTGAATTTTATCCCCAAATTTAGCTTTTCAGTTTTACAGAGACTTTTTGCCTTTCAAGGCACTGGCTTGATAGAAACAGAATGTCCCAGATCTTTTTGAGATTTTATTGTTTGGAGGATGGACACCCTGGGAAAATGTTTTGTATGTTTTGGGCAATTTAATTTCACCTATATTTTAAAGACATAGGATGATAGAAGATGGAAGAGAGCGATTAAGTTATCTCATCCACTCCCTTCATTAAATATGAGGGATTAAAGCTCAGAGAAGGGAAATGACTTGAACAAGGCGGCATAGGTAGAAAGAGGAAGAGCCAAGAATTGAAACCAAAGCCCCCTACCCCAAATTCAGCACTCCTTCCACATACCATATTGCCTCCAGTTAATTCAATTCCATGGAACACATGGGCCTAATGATTTGAATTCACAGGTGCCTATGTATTTTCATTTTATTGCTCTACTGATCTTTGAATATCAAACTCCTTAATTTACTTGTTTTATTCTGTTCTTTCCAGTCCAAAAATTTCCCCCGGAAGAGAAAAATTCCAGTGGATCTTTCTTATATTAATAAGCAATTATTGAATTAGTACTAAGGATTTTCCCTTTTCTATTTCCTCATTCAGAAATCAGCCCCTGTAGGTTATTCAGTCAGCCTTTGAAGTGCAGGTCTGATAATGAGATGGAATCTTGGGAGACTTACCCAATTGAAAAAGTTTAGATCTGATCAAAAGGTAAAGAGATTTGGGGCCAGGTGAATTCTGGTCCATTGTGTTTTAGTCAGAGAGGTCTGAGTGGAAGTAGATTCCCTCTTTTGTCTAGACTAGGGTGGTCTGGGCAGAAGTAAGTATTTCTGTCTAAGACTAAGTGATCAGAATTATGCCCCCAGCCCTCATTTATAATAAGCCCACCTCTCATCATAACATTCATTCTCTCATTGTTAACCAGTCAGAGTTGATTACCACCTTTTGGGAACATCCAGTCTTCCGATGGCATATAAGCAGTGGGAGATTTGTTATATTTCTCTTTGGTTTACAAGAGATGACCAAATGACCATCCTTTTATTAATTATTCTATAGGCATAATTAATAAAATTATTAATTACCCAGAAATTATGTCTCTCAAACTTTTTATACATCACAACATCCTGTTCCTACCTACCCATCCCATGTGACTCTTGACCATGTCAAATTAAAGTGAATTGATGGTCTAAAAATGATGTGATGCTTAGCATCTTCTTCTCTCTTCCCCCCTTCTCTCTCCTGTGATATTCAACCACAGGGCTTATTTTTAACACAACCAACCATACCTTCAGCCACCAACCCTTCTTCCCTACTTTATCCATTCCCTCCACTATGCAAGTTCTGATCTCCGCTCTTCTGAGTCAAGTGTTGGCCCCTTGGGGCAGTTATAACTTAATCACTAGCAGGGCACCCACAGCAGCAGTTACTCAGATGCCAGTGGAAGAATTCTCCTCCTCCTTCCCATCCCACCCCAGCATACCCACTCCCTGTCCTTTTTCATTTGGGGATGAAACAGACCACAGGCATGAGTGTTGATGGTCTGCATCTTGGAACTAATCATATTATTTTATTCTCAAACTCACACCTCTTCCAAACTTCCCAATTTCTAGCAAGGGCACTGGCATCCAGTTTTCACAACTTCAATGTCATATCTAGCTCCTCACTCTTACTTAATCCACATATCCAATCATTTGCTAAACCTTGTTTCTACTTCCATAGCATTCCTGGCATCTGTCCCCTTCTTCCTGATCACAATCAATACCTTAGTTCAAGTCCTTATCCTCTCTCGTTTGGGCTTTTTAAATAGTAATCTATTGCTGAGTGAGATGAGCAGAACCAGAAGAACATTGTACACAGTATCATCAATATTATGTGTTGATCAACTGTGATAGACTAGATTCTTCTCACCAATACAACAGTACAAGAAAGTTCCAAAGGACTCATGATGGAAAAGGCTCTACAAATGCAGGAAAAAAAAGAACTGTGGAATATGGATGCTGATTGAACCATACTATTTCTTTTGTATTTAGTGCTGTTGTTTTTCTTTTTTGAGGTTTTTCCTTTTTGCTCTGATTCTTCTCTTATAGCATGACTAATGCAGAAATAGGTTTAATGTTATTATTCATATTATAACCTATATCAGATTACCTGCTGTCTTGGGGGTGGGGGAGGGGAGGGAGGGAGAAAAATTTGAAATTGGAAATCTTATAAAAACAAATGTTGAAAACTATCTCTACATGTAACTGGAAAATAATAAAATACTTTTATTAAAAAATAGTAATCTAATGCAATAATTAGTATCCTTGCCTCAGGTCTCTTCTCTCTCCAAACCATCTTCCACATAGCTATCAAAACGATTTTTCTAAAGTACAGGTCTGACTATGTCATCCCTTACTCAATAAATTCCAGTGGCTCCCTATTACCTGCAGGATCAAATATTTCATCCCTTTTTAATTTTAATTTTTTGTATAGTTTTATAGTGTATATTTTTAGTGCTGTAATACATGTACAGAATTAATAAATGATTGAATACATACACTAGTTATATTTTTGGTGTAGTGAAAAGAGTGTTGGCATTGTAGTAGGGAAGACTTGAGTTCTAATCCTGCTTTAATTGTTAGTGGTGACCTTGGGCTATAGTTGTTAGTGGTAACTCTGGGCAAGTTACTTAATCTCTTGGGGGTTAAATGGAAGTTCACTTTTTTTTTTTTACAGATAGGAATACATGATCAAAGAAGTTTGGAGGCCACTGCCCTAGACTATTTATTATTTGGGGAGGGGGCACGTTTTTCTGATTCATTATGTTTTAAGTCTCAATGTGCTTTCTCTAAATCCTAAAGATCATCAGATTCCTAGCTGAAAATGACCTTAAAAACCAGCTTTTTCTGACCTTAATTTCTAGGTTAGGAAATGGAAGCTTAGGAAAGCAGAAGCAGATCAAGGTCTAATTAAGTGGAGCCAAGGCTAGAAGCCAGGCCTCCTATCTCTCAGACCCATGGTATTTTCATTACACCAACTCCCTCTAATCCAGAAAATGATCTGTCCAGAAAATATTAACTGTTTTTTTCTCTTCCCAGAACACCCCAAGCCCTCTTAATTCTCAGTAGAACAATTAGCTCTTGCATAAATTGTAACATGATTTTCCAACAATCCAGAGTCATCACCAGTCTCCAAGGTTCTTGTCCATCTTTGAAGGCACTGGAGAAATCAATTCCAATTTTATCCTTTCAACTGACTGCTCATTGGGAAGCATGGGTGAGAAGTGAGCCCATTATCAGTAATAGGAACCGCTGCTCAGAAAATGACATTTGATCCATGTAACCAAATGATATTTATAAGCCACAATTACAGACATCATATTCTCTCTACTCTGCCTTGCAGATCCTTATGGTTTTCATCCATGTAATCCAAAGGATGGGACCCAGTGGAATTTGCTTTTAATTATTTACATTCGATTAAGACTAAAATGATGCAAAGCAGTATTATTGTGCTTTAGTTAGAGAGAGATGAGGGAAATTGCTCTCACATGAAAATTATTTCTACTTAGAGAGCATTATATTTTTCTTTGCTTTTGAGCATATAAACAATCTATTCTTAAGGGTAACAACCTTTGGGCAAATTGTTTGAGGTATTCAAGTCAGTCACTGTTGTCATGCTCCCCTCACCACCACCTGTAGGACCCAACAAAGTTTGTGTCCCACTGGCACAGACTTAATAATAAGAGATGACATATGCATCACACTTTAAGGTTTGCAAAGCACTTCACATTCTTGAAAAGATCCCATGTGTTAAACCACAGACATCATTAGTCCCATTTTACAAATGAGTAAACTGATACCTAGGAAGATCAAATAGCTTGTCAGTGGTTGCTCAGCTTATAAACATTGGGGGTGAGATCCAAACCCATATTGTTCTGACTCCAAGACCTGCAGCCTATTTACTAGACACCCCACCCCTTTAATGACTACAACTGCTGGGCACATTATTTTTCTTTTCTTTAACTGGATCTATGATTTTATAGATAGGGAATTCTCAGAAAGAATAAAACCATGACAAGGGTGTGTGTGTGTGTGTGTGTGTGTGTGTGTGTGTGTGTGTGTGTGTGTGTGAGAGAGAGAGAGAGAGAGAGAGAGAGAGAGAGAGAGAGAGAGATGTCAGAGAGACAGACAGACAGAGATTGAGAATGAGAATTTGTACCACTTACTTCCCTCTAACTCCCTGAAGCAGAGCCATAATAATTACTCCAGGGCAAATGGGACTTTACCCCCTGGCTACCAACATGTATGTATGGGAAGCACACTTCCTTTTCATAGCAATTGCTTTATCTATACCTCCTCTCTAACTAAATACAGTCTAACCACTCCTAGGCTACTACACCATTGGTTACCCCTTTTCTGGGACCTGCCTTCTCCATAAGACCTGTAGGGATAAGAGACAGACTTTCTGGAAGATTGGGTCCTCTCCCTCCCAATAGGGAGGAAGGAAGGAAGGAAGAACCCTTCTATTATATATGTAATATGACCCATTACATAGTCAAGCAAAACAAATTGTCACGTAGGATAGTGAGCTTAACTTTGAGTCCTGGAAACATTCTGCAACATATCATTAGAGAGATGGTTGGCAAACATCTAGAGAAAGAGGAAGGGACTTCAAAGAGCCATCATGATTCATGAAGAACAAGTTAGTCTTGCCAGTTCCTTTTTTGACAGGATTTCTAAACTAGTAGATGGGGAGAGGATGATGTGAACGTAGTGACTTATAGCAATGCTTTTGATAAAATACCTCAACCTATTCTTGTGCAGAAGATGGCAATATATAGACTGGATGATCATATAATATAAGAAATGAACAAAATCAGAATGATCGCTAATGGTTTATTGTCATTATGGCCAGTGGGCTAGCACAGGAATGTGTACCTGGTCCTTTGTTGTTTGACTTTTTTTTTCTAGCTTAAATAAAAACATGTAAGACCACATCATCAAATTTGCATTTGACACCAAGTGGCAAGGGACAGCTAACACACTGAACTGTAGAGTCAGTATCTGAAAAGATCGAGCTGGAGCACTGGGATGAATCTAATAAAAAAAAATTTCAATAGGAATAAATGTAAAAACCTTACGCTTCAGTGCAAAAAATCAACTTCACAAGCACATATTTATTGATTATGTAGTTCTCAGAGCCTCCAGTCTTACATAAGCTTTCCTTAAAAGACTAACTTTATTTCCCATTTTCCATGACATACCCCCTTGCAATGAAGTAGTTCTAGACCTAGATTCGATTACCAGTACTCTGGTGCTAAGGTCCAACTGCCTTCATTAGAGAGGGGCATCAACGAGGCAGGATGTGCTATCTCATCTGTTACCCATCTTCCACAGTGTGTCTACATCATCCTGTCTGTACCCACTCCAGCATTGTCTTTGTTTTGTTTTTCCTTTGAGGGGCTCACGTGTTCCTCTTCAAGACTGTAGTCTTGCTGCTTATCTGCCACTGCAACCATCCTTGTGACTTAGACTTGCTGAGAGTGATCTGTCATATAACTGATTTTCTGTGAAGAGACAGCTTTCCTCTCTCTTAACCTATCATTATTGGCAAAAAACATAAGCTCTATGAAAAACAGAAACATCATTTAGTGAGCTTTAGTATCCTCCACAGAGCAGCTGGGTTGCACAGTGGATAGAGCACTGGCCTAGAGTTGAGAAGATCTGTGTTCAAATCCTACCTCAGATATTTACTAACTGTGTGATCCTGGGCAAGTCACTTAATTAACCCTGTTTGCCTCAGTTTCCACATTTGTAAAATGAGTTGGAAAAGGAAATGGCAAGTCACTCCAGTATCTTTGCCAAGAAAATTCCAAATGGGGTTATGAAAAGTCTGAAATGACTCAACAAGTATCCTCCATGGGGCTTAGCACCACGCTTTGCACATACTATATACTAAATAAATTACTGTTAGCTGAATGAAAAAACAACTATGGACTCTGAATTTTCATTTTTTTACCTAATGTGTATTTTTCAAAGAGAAGATAATGCGTATTTACATAGTGCTTTTTTTTCACCACAATCTTGATAGGTAGATGGTGAAACTGTCAAACAGATGAGGCATCAGAATTCAGTAGAAAGAGAGCTATATTTGGAGTCAAAAGCTAAATTCCAACTCTGCCACAATAGTGGCACCCATGTGACCTTGTTCAACGGACTTTATCTTTTTGGATCTCAGTTTTCTCATCTGTAAAATGGGAGAGCTGGGCTAGATGACCTATAAGGCACCTTCCAGATCTAGTTCCTATGACCCCATAAGCCTTGGAGGCTTTAAGTGATTTCTGCATTCACACATAGCTAGAAAGCCACTTTGCTAGTATAAGAGTGTCAGCATCAGGGATAGAACCTAATTTCCTAGCCTTAAGCCCGGCATGTTTTTTTGTTTGGTTTGGTTTGGTTTGGACTACATTATTGCTCATCAAATCATATACTTGTCTCATGAGCATAAGTGATAACTTTGGGGCAGTTAGGTGGCACAGTGGATAAAGCACTGGCCCTGGATTCAGGAGGACCTGAGTTCAAATCCAGCCTCAGACACTTGATACTAACTAGCTGTGTGACCCTGTGCAAGTCACTTAACCCTCATTGCCCCACAAAAAATCCTATCACT
Organism: Dromiciops gliroides; assembly: GCF_019393635.1. NCBI lineage: Eukaryota > Metazoa > Chordata > Mammalia > Microbiotheria > Microbiotheriidae > Dromiciops > Dromiciops gliroides. The sequence goes on along the minus strand of NC_057863.1, from coordinate 90,485,885 downwards.
TGGTCTTCATAAGATAGAACAGAGGATGGATTATTAACTGATGAGAAAACAGGTTCAGAAGGCTTAACTGATGTGGGCAAGTAACATAACTTCCCTGGACCTCAGTTTCCTCATCTCAAAAATGACCAGGGGGCTTCTGAGGCACCTTCTAGCTCTAAATTTAAGATCCTAGGGGCATATGATTCTTTCTGATTTGCACACAGTCACACACCTCTCAAGAGCTAAGACTGGGACCACCAATCATAAGATTCCTAGAACCTTGGGGCTAGAAAGAAACTGAAGGATCACCTAGTGCAGCTTCTGTGGAATCTCTCTCCCTGCAAGCTCTGGACAACTTCACCTTTCACGCACTCATGAAGCACCGAGTAAATGAATTTACACCAATGGGGAGAGTCTTATGCAAATGAGTTTTGAGATGTGTTACACATAAATCATTCTGGTTGTGTTTGATTAACTCTGCATCAATTTGTGCAAGTCTTCCCAGTATTCCGACCTCATTTTACAGAAGAGGAAACTGAGTCCCAGAAGGGGCAAGTGGACGATCCAGGACTTCTGGTGCTTTAACTTAAATCATGGGATTTTACTCTTCATTCAATGGTTTTCATCAGTGCCTAGGCAAATACAGACAGCTGTGTATAACCATGTGAGATCACTTGGAGTGATCTGCTTTGACATGTAGTCACCAGAAAAGCATCAATAACATCTATGTACAAGACTATGTAAATAAGGACACTTTTTGCCAGTCACCCCAAGAGGGAGGATAAATGAAATTGCCTTCACTCTATCTTTAAGGAAACTTATATGAAGATGAAGTAGGTTTTTATGGATTGAGTCAGGACTGGAAGTCAATAAGCTCATAATAAGCCTGGTACCTCTACCCTACTGGAACATCTGATTAGTTTCTACTAGATGCATAGTCACTAGACCTGTCAACTTTGATTACCCTGTGGTCTCTGCTCTCTGGACCACTTGGCTCCAGGGGAGGAAATGCACCACTGGATGAACTGTCTCCTTCTCCTATTATTATTCATTGTAGATGTGACATGTGGGTCTGATAGAGGAAAGATATTTTCATTTACCCTCTTCTTGGATTTTTGGCCACTTGGCAATTTCTGAATTAGAAACTCGAGAAAATATGGGATAGGGGAAAAAGCTGTGAACTTAGATGTCAGAAGACCTACATCTGTGTCCTGTGTCCTATATCACATCTCACCTCAGACACTTACTAGCTGTGTGATCCTGGGCAAGTCATTTAACCCTGATTGCCCAAAATATCTGGGCTGTCTCCAGTCCTGATGTATATCTTGCCACTGGACCCAGAAAGATGTCTCTGGAGGAGAGAGTGAGGTTGGTGACTTTGTAAACCCCTCCCTCACTTAAATCCAATTTAGTTCAAAGTCATGACGTGAACAGCCAATTCTACTTTAAGACAGCTCTAGTTGTTAACACAAATAGTTAGGTGGCTCAGTGGATATAGTACCAGGCCTGAATCAGAAATATCTGAGTTCAAATCTGACCGCAGACACTTACTAGCCATGTGACCTTGGGCAAGTCACTTAGCCCTGTTTGTTTCAGTTTCCTCATCCATAAAATGAGCTGGAGAAGGAAATGGCAAACCACTCCAGTATCTCTGCTAAGAAAACCCCAAATGGGGTCATTCAATAGCAACAACAAATTGTAAAGATATTTTCCCTTACATTGAACTCGAGTCTGTCTCTTTACAATTTCTACTCTTTGTTTCTAGTTTTGTCTTTTGGGACCAAATAGGACAGCTCTAAACCCTCTTCTTTATGACAGATGTTCAAATATATGAAGACAGAAAGTGTGTCCTTTTTAAGTCTTTTCTTCTGGCTTAATATCATGAGTTCCTTTAACCAGTCCTCATAGAGAATCATCTCCAGTTCTCTCCCCATCTTGGTGTCCTATTTTTTATGCATTATGACTCATAAATGTTCTCTCCAAAGTGGGACACCCAGAAGTGAGATAATCAGTACTTTATTTATTTTTTTGGTGAGGCAATTGGGGTTAAGTGACTTGCCCAGGGTCACACAACTAGTAAGTGTTAAGTGTCTGAGGCCAGATTTGAACTCAGGTCCTCCTGATTCCAGGGCCGGTACTCTATCCACTGTGCCACCTAGCTGCCTGAAAACATTATTTTTTTTTATATACAGGGCAATGAGGGTTACGTGACTTGCCCAGGGTCACACAGCTAGTGTCAAGTGTCTGAGGCCAAAACATTATTTTTTTAAAAAGTATTTTATTTATTTTTTTCCCATTACATGTAAAGATAGTTCTCAACTTTTGTTTATACAAGATTTTCAATTTCAGATTTTTCTCCCTCCCTCCCCTCCCTCTCCCCTCCCCTAGACAGCAGGTAATCTGATATAGGTTATATATATATATATGTATATATGTGCATATTTATATATATATAATAACATTAAACATATTTCTGCATTAGTCATATTATAAGAGAAAAATCAGAGCAATGAGGAAAAACCTCAAAATAGAAATACAACAGCACCAAAAACAAAAGAAATAGTATGGTTCATTCAGCATCTATACTGCACAGTTCTTTTTTTTTTCCTGGATTTGGAGATTCTCCTCCATCATGAGTTCCCTGGAACCCTTCTGTACCATTGCATTGGTGAGAAGGTCAAGACTCAATGTTGATGATACTGTGTACAATGTTCTTCTGGTTCTGCTCATCTCACTCATCATCAGCTCACATAAGACCCTCCAGGTTTCTATGAACTCCTCCTGTTCATCATTTCTTACAGCACAATAGTATTCCATTACATTCATATACCACAACTTGTCCAGCCATTCCCCAATTGATGGGCATCCCCTCAACTTCTAATTCCTTGCCACAACATAAAGAGCAGCTATAAATATCTTTGTACATGTGGGTCCTTCTCCCCTTTCCATGATCTCTTTGGGAAAAAGACCCAAAAGTGGTATTGCTGGGTCAAAGGGTATGCATAGCTTCACAGCCCTTTGGGCATAATTCCAAATTGCTCTCCAGAATGGTTGGATCAGTTCACAGCTCCACCAACAATGCATTAGTGTTCCAATTTTTCCACAGCTTCTCCAACATTTATTATTTTCCTTTTTTGTCATTTTAGCCAATCTGATAGGTGTCAGGTGGTACCTCAGAGTTGGAAAACATTATTTTTAATAAAGGTCACATCATGTTACAAGTATGTAAACTGTGTTGGTTTTATTCTCTGAGATTAGAGTACCAGGATGTGGACCTTTAAAGCCCCCTGATAGAGAGCACAATTCTGCTTGGTTTCCTGCTGTAGACTCATTCAACTAATTCTATTTCAGGTCCTTGACCTGGAATATCCATGTTGCTTCCTCTTTTCCCCTCTCAATTCTTCCCCCTCCCCAAAATCCCTGAGTAGTTAGTACAACCCTAACAGGCTGACATTTTGGAAAGAGTGTTGGGATTTGGAGCCTTTTCCCTAATATGATTTTCATTGATTCAATAAGTTGTTAGAATGGCTATGGGCCTTTTTGTTTTTCAATCTCTTTGGAAGGGACTTAGCACATTCTTTTGAACCAGTTTGTATCATTGCTCTTTTTTTTTTCTAGAGAAAAACATGGATCTTTTTTTATCTGTTTATTATTGCAACAACTCTGAAAACATCCAGGGCTGGTTAAAAGACAAACAATGATGGTACAGGAAACAATCTGTCATTTGGAATCAACCAATCACACCTCTCCTTGGGAGTGGGTTTTGTTTTCAGCAGCTACATAGATAGATGTGTATTAACCCCACCTCCTTCTTAATGGACATCTGTAGCCTCCTGCATTACTTTGTCACAACCAGAAAATGGGATTT